>NW_027361818.1:19740000-20940000 GCF_039654945.1 Dendrobates tinctorius | reverse complement strand
GCTGGTACTGGGGAGTTTGCAGGTACTGTGGAGGTTGCTGGTACTGGTGAGGTTGCTGGTGCTGGGGAGGTGGATGGTGCTGGGGAGGTGGATGGTGCTGGGGAGGTGGATGGTGCTGGGGAGGTGGATGGTATGTAATAGGAGGGGGAGGATGGAAAGTGGCTGGAGGTGGATGGTATGTAATAGGAGGGGGAGGATGGAAAGTGGCTGGAGGGGGTGTAGATGTAATAGGAGGGGGAGGATGGAAAGTGGCTGGAGGGGGTGCAGGTGGAGGAACTACTGTGGTGGGAGGAGGAGGAGGTTGGGAGGTAACTTGCTGGAGAGCAGCGTGGCATGAATGCATTACATGCATCTGCTGGGCAGGAGAGAGCGTTTCCATGCGCTCCACAACAGACCTGAAAAAGGTGTGGTTTGGCGAAGATCTTGCTTCTGAATGCATGGTTTGCAGAAGTGTCTTCACCTCCAGAATGCTGGAGTTGATCTGCTGATAGCCTGCGGAGATTTGCTCTGACAAGACTTTTAGACAGTTCTGGAAAGATGCATTCAGATGCAAGAACTCTGGCGCATAAGTCTTTTCCTGACCCCTCTGCCGCTGCCGCCCAGTACCCGCAGGTGTACTAGAGGTGGCAGGGGCAGAAGGGTGGGGTAAAGGGAAAGCGATCTCCTCACCAGCAGCTTCATGTAATGTAGGCGGCCACGATGCTCCTGTGCTGGTGGATGGGACAGATGGGTCGAATGTGTGGGAAGGCTGGGAAGGTGCAGATGTACCGGGGCGGTCAAAGTGTCCCTCGGTGCCGGTCTCCTCAGGGATCGCCTCAGAAGGGTCCAATCGTGCAGGCTCCCGAGTGCTGCTCACCGTGCTGTGGAATAAAGAGAAAAAAAAACAATTAAAATACTGACATGGTATGGCCCTGGCTGAAAAAAATTTTTACATATAACATTTTTTTTCACATGTGGTGTGTAATATTTACCTTCTGTTGACCATTGTTTCCCGGAGGAACGACAGGGCTTCTGCGTACTTGTACTTGCTCCTGCGTCCTCCAGATCCACTCGGGGCCCGCATCTCTTTATTGAACTCCTTCTTGAAACGATCCCTCACAGACCGCCACCGATTCACAATTCTGTTCCCTGAAACGAGAAAGGAGTGGTTAGTATACAACATCAGTGTTTCCCAAACTCCAGTCCTCATGGTCCCCAGGGGTCATGTTTTCAGGATTTCTATAGTAAATAGAAATCCTGAACACATGATCCGTGGGGACCACGAGGACTGGAGTTCGGGAAACACTGGTTTACATCAAGCAACCGGTACTGTATATACTTACGCTCTTTAATCTGGGCCCGAGCTTCGAGGTCCTCCCAGCGGCCAACAAGGAGCGAACAGATTTCCTCCCAGAGTCGTCGGGTAACGATCAGGTCAGCGTGGCGGCGGTCAGCCATATTCCAGAGCGGCTCCCTTTCTCTGACGAGATCGATGAGGCGGTCCACATCAATCCCTCCATCCTCACCATCAGAGTCGTGAGCACGCTGTGAAGGCTGTTAAAGAAAAAGACAAAAATAACATAATTAGCCTCCACAAAAGAAATGAAATAAAAAGTGCAAAAAAACAAAGCAAAAATATTTATGCTTACATGCTGGTGACCGCCGCGTTGCTGTCGCCGACGACCCTGGGAGGCACTGCGAGGACCTCTTGGCCAAGCACCAGATTGGGAAGACTAGAGAAGAAAACAAAAAATGTTATGTCTTTGGATGTAGGCATTTGTTTGCTGTGTGTGGTCTGCAGAACATTGTTTTCTATGTGTTGTGTGTAGTGTGATGTTGTGTTTCTGCGTTTGATGCAAAAAACTTACCAATTGTGAGCCCACTCCAGGTGTCTGTCCACCCCTTCCTTCTTCTTCTGGGAGCTCCTCTTCATCTTGTGAATCCTGTTTTGAAATAAAAGTCAATGAATAGACATATATTACAGAGAAGATGGATTTTGGAAATAAAAACTTACCGTCAAACGCTGACGATGCGAGGGAGGGCTCCCAGAAGATGATGTGCTGTCTTCCTGGTGGCCACACTCCATGCCTGTGGGTGGTGTTCCAGCTGCTGCCATTGCTGCTGCTGCTGCTGCATCTATTGGGCGGCTGTTGAATAAAGAGAAACAAAGGGCCAATGAATATCTTGATATTCCATAGCCCTAGTTTGGAGGAATGGGTTATTTGATAATTACCGTCTCTCATCTGCTGCTGGCCTCCCCTCCTCAGCATGTTCCATTTGCTGCTCCATTTGGGGTGGTGGTGGTGCGGATGGTGCTGCAGTGGTCTCCTGCCTTCTCCTGCGCCTGGTTGCTGTCTTGGGTGGCATGTTGGGTGTGGCTGTGGGTCCCACTGTCTTGCTTTTATATATGTCTTGTGGGCAGAGCTACTGAGCATGCTCAGACCAAGAAACCGGATCCGGCCGCCGGATCCGGCGCATTGCGGCGCTCATAGGCTTTCATTGTGTGAAAAAGCCGGACGCGCCGGATCCGGCGTGTCCGGCTTTTTCGCCGGAGACAAAAAACGTTACAGTCACTGTTTTTTCAAGACGCCGGATCGCGACACATTGCCGGATCCGGCGAAAACCGGATGAAACGCATGGTCATCCGGCGCGATCCGGTGCAAATGCAAGTCAATGGGGGGTAAACCGGATCCGGCATTGCATTTCGCCGGATCCGATTTCTGTCAAAAGCGCCGGATCGCGCCTGACGGCGAAAACCTGATGTGTGAAAGAGGCCTAAGCATGACTTGATGGAGATATGTGTAGACTAGGCATGACTTTCTGGAGATCTGTGTAGACTAGGCCTGAGTTACTGGAAATATGCTTAGACTAGGCATGACTTGCTCGAAATATGTGTAGACTAGGCATGACTTGCTGGAGATACTGTATGTGTAGACTAAGCATGACTTGCTAGAGATATGTGTAGACTAGGCCTGACTTTATGTATAGACTAGGCATGACTTGCTGATGGTATTTATAGACTAGGCCTGAATTGCTGTAGATATGTGTAGACTAGGCATGACTTGCTGGAGATATGTATAGACTAGGCATGACTTACTGGAGATATGTTTAGACCAGGCATGACTTGCTGGAGAAATGTGTAGATTAGGCATGACTTGCTGGAGATATGTATAGACTAGGCATGACTTGCTGGAGATATATATAGACTAGGCATTACTTGCTGGAGATATGTATAGACTAGGCCTTATTTGCTGGAGATTGGTGTAGACTAGGCATGACTTGCTGGAAATACGTATAGGCTAGGCATGAATTGCTGGAGATATGTGAAGACTAAGCCTGACTTTATGTATAGACTACGCTTGACTAGCTGGAGATATGTGTAGACCAGGCATGACTTCCTGGAGATATGTATAGACTAGGCATGACTTGCTGGAGATAAGTGTAGACTAGGCCTGAGTTGCTGGAGATATGTGTAGTCTAGGCATGACTTGCTGGAGATTTGTACAGACTAGGCATGACTTGCTGGAGATATGTACAGACTAGGCATGACTTGCTGGAGATATATATAGCCTTGGCATGACTTGCTGGAGATATGTATAGACTAGTCCTGACTTGCTGGAAATTTGTGTATACTAGGCCTGAGAAGCTGGAGAAATGTATAGGCTAGGCATGACTTGCTGGAGATTTGTACAGACTAGGCATAACTTGTTGGAGATATGTACAGACTAGGCATGACTTGCTGGAGATATGTATAGACCAGGCATGACTTGTTGGAGATATGTATAGACCAGGCATGACTCGCTGGATATATGTGTAGACTAGGCATGACTCGCTGGAGATATGTGTAGACTAGGCATGACTTGCTGGAGATATGTGTAGACTAGGCATGACTTGTTGGACATATGTATGGACTAGGCATGAATTGCTGGAGATATGTGTAGACTAGGCCTGAGTTACTGGAAATATGTTTAGACTAGGCATGACTTGCTGGAAATATGTATGGACTATGCATGAATTGCTGGAGATATGTGTAGACTAGGCATGACTTGCTGGACATATGTATGGACTAGGCATGAATTGCTGGAGATATGTGTAGACTAGGCCTGAGCTGCTGGAAATATGTGTAGACTAGGCATGACTTGCTGGAAATATGCATGGACTAGGCATGAATTGCTGCAGATATGTGTAGACTAGGCCTGAGTTGCTGGAGATATGTGTAGACTAGGCATGACTTGCTGGAGATATGTGTAGACTAGGCATGACTTGATGGAAATATGTATAGACTAGGCATGACTTGCTGGAGATCTGTGTGGACTAGGCATGACTTGCTGGAGATATGTATAGACTAGGCATGACTTGCTGGAGATATGTATAGACTAGGCCTGATTTACTGGAAATATGTTTAGACTAGTCATGACTTGCTGGAAATATGTGTAGACTAGGCCTGAGGTGCTGGAGATATGTATGGACTTGGCATGAATTGCTGGAGATATGTGTAGACTAGGCATGACTTGCTGGAGATATTTACAGACTAAGCATGACTTTCTGGAGATATGTGGAGACCAGGCATGACTTGCTGGAGATATTTACAGACTAAGCATGACTTGCTGGAGATATGTGGAGACCAGGCATGACTTGATGGAGATATGTGTAGACTAGGCATGACTTTCTGGAGATCTGTGTAGACTAGGCCTGAGTTACTGGAAATATGCTTAGACTAGGCATGACTTGCTCGAAATATGTGTAGACTAGGCATGACTTGCTGGAGATACTGTATGTGTAGACTAAGCATGACTAGCTAGAGATATGTGTAGACTAGGCCTGACTTTATGTATAGACTAGGCATGACTTGCTGATGGTATTTATAGACTAGGCCTGAATTGCTGTAGATATGTGTAGACTAGGCATGACTTGCTGGAGATATGTATAGACTAGGCATGACTTACTGGAGATATGTTTAGACCAGGCATGACTTGCTGGAGAAATGTGTAGATTAGGCATGACTTGCTGGAGATATGTATAGACTAGGCATGACTTGCTGGAGATATATATAGACTAGGCATTACTTGCTGGAGATATGTATAGACTAGGCCTTATTTGCTGGAGATTGGTGTAGACTAGGCATGACTTGCTGGAAATACGTATAGGCTAGGCATGAATTGCTAGAGATATGTGAAGACTAAGCCTGACTTTATGTATAGACTACGCTTGACTAGCTGGAGATATGTGTAGACCAGGCATGACTTCCTGGAGATATGTATAGACTAGGCATGACTTGCTGGAGATAAGTGTAGACTAGGCCTGAGTTGCTGGAGATATGTGTAGTCTAGGCATGACTTGCTGGAGATTTGTACAGACTAGACATGACTTGCTGGAGATATGTACAGACTAGGCATGACTTGCTGGAGATATATATAGCCTTGGCATGACTTGCTGGAGATATGTATAGACTAGGCCTGACTTGCTGGAAATTTGTGTATACTAGGCCTGAGAAGCTGGAGATATGTATAGGCTAGGCATGACTTGCTGGAGATTTGTACAGACTAGGCATAACTTGTTGGAGATATGTACAGACCAGGCATGACTTGCTGGAGATATGTATAGACCAGGCATGACTTGTTGGAGATATGTATAGACCAGGCATGACTCGCTGGATATATGTGTAGACTAGGCATGACTCGCTGGAGATATGTGTAGACTAGGCATGACTTGCTGGAGATATGTATAGACTAGGCATGACTCGCTTGAGATATGTGTAGACTAGGCCTGACTTGCTGGAGATATGTATAGACTAGGCATGACTCGCTGAAGATATGTGTAGACTAGGTTTGACTGTTGTGATTGGGTCACCGAGGCGGAAAGCAAGACCTAGCTACCGTATTTTTCCTACCATAAGACGCACTTTTTTCCCCAAAAATTTTGGGGGAAAGTGGGGGGTGCGTCTTATGGTCGCAATACACGGTACTAACCTGGTGGCTGGTGGCAGCGGGCGGGACTCTGCGGTGCGGTGGTGGCAGCGGGCGGCGCTCTGCGGTGCAGTGGTGGCAGCGGGCTGTGCTCCGGTGCAGGGGCGGCGGCTCCGCCGGCATTTCTTCGCAGCCCGGAGGCCCCCACAGTTCCCTTTCTGGCCGCCGCCATGTTGCGGTGGCCTCCGGGAGCATGGACGCCGGGAAGATGGCCGCCGGTCTGGGGACGGCGCATGCGCAGCTTCAGATCTCGTCCCGAGATCTCGGGGGACGAGATCTCGTTGCCGAGATTTGAATCTCGTCCCCCGAGATCACGGGACGAGATCTGATCCCGCGCATGCGCCGTCCCCGGACCGGCGGCCATCTTTCCGGCGTCCATGCTCCCGGAGGCCACCGCAGTATGGCGGCGGCCAGCAAGGGAACTGCGGGGGCCTCCGGGCTGCGAAGAAATGCCGGCGGAGCCGCGGCCCCTGCACCGGAGCACAGCCCGCTGCCACCACCACAGAGCCCACCTACCCCAGCACAGCTACCCCTGCTTCAGCACAGCTGCCCCAGCCCTGCTGCCCCAGCCCCAGCACTGCTGCCCCAGCGCAGCTGCCCCTGCCCCAGCACAGCTGCCACCACCGCAGATCCCACCTGCCCCATCACTGCTGCCCCTGCCTCAGCACTTCTGCCCCAGCCCCAGCACAGCTGCCCCAGCACAGCTGCCCCTGCCTCAGCACAGCTGCCCCTGCACTGCTGCCCCTGCCCCAGCACAGCTGCCCCTGCCTCAGCACTGCTGCCCCAGCCCCAGCACTGCTGCCCCTGCCCCAGCACTGCTGCCCCTGCCCCAGCACTGCTGCCACCACCGCAGAGCCTACCTGCCCCAGCACTGCTGCCCCTGCCTCAGCACTTCTGCCCCAGCCCCAGCACAGCTGCCCCTGCCCCAGCACTGCTGCCCCTGCCTCAGCACAGCTGCCCCAGCACAGCTGCCCCTGCCCCAGCACAGCTGCCCCTGCCCCAGCACATCTGCCCCTGCCCCAGCACAGCTGGGCCTGCCTCAGCACAGCTGCCCCAGCCCCAGCACAGCTGCCCCTACCGCAGCACAGCTGCCCCTACCCCAGCGCAGCTGCCCCAGCACAACCAACCTGCCCCAGCACAGAGCCGCCACCGCACGAGCCTGGACCACTGAATGACCCCTGTGACTACTTCTCCACCTGTGCCGGATCCCTTCCCAGGTAAGCTGAATTCGGACTGTAAGACGGACCCCCATTTGACACATTATTTTTTTTTTCCCTATTTTCCTACTGAAAATTGGGGTGCGTCTTATGGTCCGGTGAGTCTTATAGTCCGAAAAATACGGTAAGCCACAGAAAACCAGAGAGGTTGGTAACGGTAACTAAGCAGATTGCAGACCCCTGATCCTATCCCCACAACTATCAGTAGCCGTGGAGCGTACCTACGATGATTCTAGACGCCTCGACACAGCCGGAGAGCTAACTAAGCCTAAAGCAAGAAAGGGGAATTCTAAACTGCCCCAGAGCAGACCCCAAAAGAATAGATAGCCCCCAAACATATATTGTCGGTGAGACAAGATGAAAACACAAACGCAGGTAGGAAAATAGGCTGAGCAAACGATGTGGCCCAAACTAACTAGACAGGACAGTAAAGGAAAGACACTGTCTGCAATCACGCAAAAAACCTGCAAAAAATGCCCAAAACTTCTGATAGAAAAAACACTGAAGTCACTAGACTTCACCCATTTTATCAGCACTCTGGTATATTCTGAAAGCAGAGCAAAGAGAGGCCAATCTAATAAGGGACAAAAACAAACTGGTACAAACAGTAGCATAAGGATGGAAATTCAGCACAGCCCCAGCGGGGCTGACTGACCACACAAAACTGAAATAGACAAAACCAAATCAAATGTGGACAGTAGCAAAAGAACACTTAGCTTGAGCATGCAGGAACTGAGCTGGAAGCTAAGACCTCAGGAGGCAGAAAAAAATCACCAGCAGGGATAGAGGGAGTCGGCTGTCTTAAATCCAATCAGGAACTCCATATGTCCAATCGTCCTACTCATTATCAGGTGGCAGACCTCTGTAAATTAGATCAGCTCCATTACCTCCTGTAACCACCAGAGTGAGCCCGGAAAGAGAACTTGCGACCCCTCTGTCAATACAACCAGCAGGCCAGAAAGTGAATTCACAACACCTGACTTGCTGGAGATATGTGTAGACTAGGCCTGACTTGCTGGAGATATGTGTAGACTAGGCCTGACTTGCTGGAGATATGTGTAGACTAATCCTGACTTGCTGGAGATATGTGTAGACTAAGCCTGACTTGCTGGAGATATGTGTAGACTAAGCCTGACTTGCTGGAGATATGTATAGACTAAGCCTGACTTGCTGGAGATATGTGTAGACTAAGCCTGACTTGCTGGAGATATGTGTAGACTAGGCATGACTTGCTGGAGATATGTGTAGACTAGGCATGACTTGCTGGAGATATGTGTAGACTAGGCATGACTTGCTGGAGATATGTATAGACTAGGCATGACTTGCTGGAGATATGTGTAGACTAGGCCTGACTTGCTGGAGATATGTGTAGACTAGGCCTGACTTGCTGGAGATATGTGTAGACTTGGCCTGACTTGCTGGAGATATGTATAGACTAGGCATGACTTGCTGGAGATATGTGTAGACTAGGCCTGACTCGCTGGAGATATGTATAGACTAGGCATGACTTGCTGGAGATATGTGTAGACTAGGCCTGACTCGCTGGAGATATGTATAGACTAGGCATGACTTGCTGGAGATATGTGTAGACTAGGCCTGACTCGCTGGAGATATGTATAGACTAGGCCTGACTTGCTGGAGATATGTGTAGACTAGGCATGAATTGCTGCAGATATGTGTAGACTAGGCCTGAGTTGCTGGAGATAAGTGTAGACTAGGCATGACTTGCTGGAGATATGTGTAGACTAGGCCTGAGGTGCTGGAGATATGTATGGACTAGGCATGAATTGCTGGAGATATGTGTAGACTAGGCATGACTTGCTGGAGATATTTACAGACTAAGCATGACTTGCTGGAGATATGTGGAGACCAGGCATGACTTGCTGGAGATATTTACAGACTAAGCATGACTTGCTGGAGATATGTGGAGACCAGGCATGACTTGATGGAGATATGTGTAGACTAGGCATGACTTTCTGGAGATCTGTGTAGACTAGGCCTGAGTTACTGGAAATATGCTTAGACAAGGCATGACTTGCTCGAAATATGTGTAGACTAGGCATGACTTGCTGGAGATACTATATGTGTAGACTAAGCATGACTTACTAGAGATATGTGTAGACTAGGCCTGACTTTATGTATAGACTAGGCATGACTTGCTGATGGTATTTATAGACTAGGCCTGAATTGCTGTAGATATGTGTAGACTAGGCATGACTTGCTGGAGATATGTATAGACTAGGCATGACTTACTGGAGATATGTTTAGACCAGGCATGACTTGCTGGAGAAATGTGTAGATTAGGCATGACTTGCTGGAGATATGTATAGACTAGGCATGACTTGCTGGAGATATATATAGACTAGGCATTACTTGCTGGAGATATGTATAGACTAGGCCTTATTTGCTGGAGATTGGTGTAGACTAGGCATGACTTGCTGGAAATACGTATAGGCTAGGCATGAATTGCTGGAGATATGTGAAGACTAAGCCTGACTTTATGTATAGACTACGCTTGACTAGCTGGAGATATGTGTAGACCAGGCATGACTTCCTGGAGATATGTATAGACTAGGCATGACTTGCTGGAGATAAGTGTAGACTAGGCCTGAGTTGCTGGAGATATGTGTAGTCTAGGCATGACTTGCTGGAGATTTGTACAGACTAGGCATGACTTGCTGGAGATATGTACAGACTAGGCATGACTTGCTGGAGATATATATAGCCTTGGCATGACTTGCTGGAGATATGTATAGACTAGGCCTGACTTGCTGGAAATTTGTGTATACTAGGCCTGAGAAGCTGGAGATATGTATAGGCTAGGCATGACTTGCTGGAGATTTGTACAGACTAGGCATAACTTGTTGGAGATATGTACAGACTAGGCATGACTTGCTGGAGATATGTATAGACCAGGCATGACTTGTTGGAGATATGTATAGACCAGGCATGACTCGCTGGATATATGTGTAGACTAGGCATGACTCGCTGGAGATATGTGTAGACTAGGCATGACTTGCTGGAGATATGTATAGACTAAGCATGACTCGCTTGAGATATGTGTAGACTAGGCCTGACTTGCTGGAGATATGTATAGACTAGGCATGACTCGCTGAAGATATGTGTAGACTAGGTTTGACTGTTGTGATTGGGTCACCGAGGCGGAAAGCAAGACCAAGCTACCGTATTTTTCCTACCATAAGACGCACTTTTTTCCCCCAAAATTTTGGGGGAAAGTGGGGGGTGCGTCTTATGGTCGCAATACACGGTACTAACCTGGTGGCTGGTGGCAGCGGGCGGGGCTCTGCGGTGCGGTGGTGGCAGCGGGCGGCGCTCTGCGGTGCAGTGGTGGCAGCGGGCTGTGCTCCGGTGCAGGGGCGGCGGCTCCGCCGGCATTTCTTCGCAGCCCGGAGGCCCCCACAGTTCCCTTTCTGGCCGCCGCCATGTTGCGGTGGCCTCCGGGAGCATGGACGCCGGGAAGATGGCCGCCGGTCTGGGGACGGCGCATGCGCAGCTTCAGATCTCGTCCCGAGATCTCGGGGGACGAGATCTCGTTGCCGAGATTTGAATCTCGTCCCCCGAGATCACGGGACGAGATCTGATCCCGCGCATGCGCCGTCCCCGGACCGGCGGCCATCTTTCCGGCGTCCATGCTCCCGGAGGCCACCGCAGTATGGCGGCGGCCAGCAAGGGAACTGCGGGGGCCTCCGGGCTGCGAAGAAATGCCGGCGGAGCCGCGGCCCCTGCACCGGAGCACAGCCTGCTGCCACCACCACAGAGCCCACCTACCCCAGCACAGCTACCCCTGCTTCAGCACAGCTGCCCCAGCCCTGCTGCCCCAGCCCCAGCACTGCTGCCCCAGCGCAGCTGCCCCTGCCCCAGCACAGCTGCCACCACCGCAGATCCCACCTGCCCCATCACTGCTGCCCCTGCCTCAGCACTTCTGCCCCAGCCCCAGCACAGCTGCCCCAGCACAGCTGCCCCTGCCTCAGCACAGCTGCCCCTGCACTGCTGCCCCTGCCCCAGCACAGCTGCCCCTGCCTCAGCACTGCTGCCCCAGCCCCAGCACTGCTGCCCCTGCCCCAGCACAGCTGCCACCACCGCAGAGCCTACCTGCCCCAGCACTGCTGCCCCAGCCCCAGCACTTCTGCCCCAGCCCCAGCACAGCTGCCCCTGCCCCAGCACTGCTGCCCCTGCCTCAGCACAGCTGCCTCTGCACTGCTGCCCCTGCCCCAGCACAGCTGCCCCTGCACCAGCACATCTGCCCCTGCCCCAGCACAGCTGGGCCTGCCTCAGCACAGCTGCCCCAGCCCCAGCACAGCTGCCCCTACCGCAGCACAGCTGCCCCTACCCCAGCGCAGCTGCCCCAGCACAACCAACCTGCCCCAGCACAGAGCCGCCACCGCACGAGCCTGGACCACTGAATGACCCCTGTGACTACTTCTCCACCTGTGCCGGATCCCTTCCCAGGTAAGCTGAATTCGGACTGTAAGACGGACCCCCATTTGACACATTATTTTTTTTTTCCCTATTTTCCTACTGAAAATTGGGGTGCGTCTTATGGTCCGGTGAGTCTTATAGTCCGAAAAATATGGTAAGCCACAGAAAACCAGAGAGGTTGGTAACGGTAACTAAGCAGATTGCAGACCCCTGATCCTATCCCCACAACTATCAGTAGCCGTGGAGCGTACCTACGATGATTCTAGACGCTTCGACACAGCCGGAGAGCTAACTAAGCCTAAAGCAAGAAAGGGGAATTCTAAACTGCCCCAGAGCAGACCCCAAAAGAATAGATAGCCCCCAAACATATATTGTCGGTGAGACAAGATGAAAACACAAACGCAGGTAGGAAAATAGGCTGAGCAAACGATGTGGCCCAAACTAACTAGACAGGACAGTAAAGGAAAGACACTGTCTGCAATCACGCAAAAAACCTGCAAAAAATGCCCAAAACTTCTGATAGAAAAAACACTGAAGTCACTAGACTTCACCCACTTTATCAGCACTCTGGTATATTCTGAAAGCAGAGCAAAGAGAGGCCAATCTAATAAGGGACAAAAACAAACTGGTACAAACAGTAGCATAAGGATGGAAATTCAGCACAGCCCCAGCGGGGCTGACTGACCACACAAAACTGAAATAGACAAAACCAAATCAAATGTGGACAGTAGCAAAAGAACACTTAGCTTGAGCATGCAGGAACTGAGCTGGAAGCTAAGACCTCAGGAGGCAGAAAAAAATCACCAGCAGGGATAGAGGGAGTCGGCTGTCTTAAATCCAATCAGGAACTCCATATGTCCAATCGTCCTACGCATTATCAGGTGGCAGACCTCTGTAAATTAGATCAGCTCCATTACCTCCTGTAACCACCAGAGTGAGCCTGGAAAGAGAACTTGCGACCCCTCTGTCAATACAACCAGCAGGCCAGAAAGTGAATTCACAACACCTGACTTGCTGGAGATATGTGTAGACTAGGCCTGACTTGCTGGAGATATGTGTAGACTAGGCCTGACTTGCTGGAGATATGTGTAGACTAATCCTGACTTGCTGGAGATATGTGTAGACTAAGCCTGACTTGCTGGAGATATGTGTAGACTAAGCCTGACTTGCTGGAGATATGTATAGACTAAGCCTGACTTGCTGGAGATATGTGTAGACTAGGCCTGACTTGCTGGAGATATGTGTAGACTAGGCATGACTTGCTGGAGATATGTGTAGACTAGGCATGACTTGCTGGAGATATGTGTAGACTAGGCATGACTTGCTGGAGATATGTATAGACTAGGCCTGACTTGCTGGAGATATGTGTAGACTAGGCATGACTTGCTGGAGATATGTGTAGACTAGGCCTGACTTGCTGGAGATATGTGTAGACTAGGCATGACTCGCTGGAGATATGTATAGACTAGGCCTGACTTGCTGGAGATATGTGTAGACTAGGCATGACTTGCTGGAGATATGTGTAGACTAGGCATGACTTGCTGGAGATATGTATAGACTAGGCCTGACTTGCTGGAGATATGTATAGACTAGGCCTGACTTGCTGGAGATATGTGTAGACTAGGCCTGACTCGCTGGAGATATGTGTAGACTAGGCCTGACTTGCTGGAGATATGTGTAGACTAGGCCTGACTTGCTGGAGATATGTGTAGACTAGGCCTGACTTGCTGGAGATATGTGTAGACTAGGCCTGACTTGCTGGAGATTTGTATCTGCACAGACAGAAGACTAGACATCTAGAGTGCCTCCAGGAGGCCACGTACTGTAGGGAAACATGGCGTGCTGACGGTGAACAGTCCCCGCAGGGGGATATATACAATGCTGTGCTGGCTAGTAGGTGAAAATTCATTGATCATAAATATTTCCTGGCTAAATGCAACTTTCTAAATAGTCTTCATTAGAAATGTTCCATCATCAGTGTCTGCAAGTCCTGTTATCTAGCAGAGCGCTCTGCAAAAATGCTACAAATCCCGCGGAGCTCCTGGCTGTGACTGCTCTCCCTCTCTTCTCTCTGTGTTAGGGAAGAGTCAGACGCCGTATAACTCGGACGAGCGCTAAGACTGGCCGTCTGCTCTCCTGGCTCTAGCGTCACAGCTGCACAGAAATACACCAATTTGCATAAGTTTTCACCCCTCTTGGCTTGTTACCTATCTTGTTACCTGTGTATAAATATTTTTGTAATCTGATTTGTGTGTGATAAATTAGCACTAAATAGTCTAAGTTGGTGAAGTGAGAAAAATATAGGCATACAATAATTTTTTGGTTGGGATCTAAAAATCTACCTGTGCATATGTGTTCACGCCTTTTGCCATGAAGCCCCTAAAATTTTCTGGTGCAAGCAATTCCCTTCGTAAGTGAAAGATTGCACCCAGGTGGTCTTCCTCAGTGTCACATGGTCTGTCAGTATACACACACCTTTTCGGAAAGTCCACAGAGGCTGCGACCCCAGTAAAGTGATGCTGTCGGGTCCCCCATTCCCTCTAACTCACTTATGAGTAAGTTCCCTGCCTATCCGGCCCTAGATAACATTTTTCGAGTCAAATGGCGCTCGTTGCCCCAGACTAGTCCGCCCTCTTTCCATGTTATCGGGCCCCTGTGGGCGTGATAACATAATGTGCACACGCGGTGTCATCACCGCTTATGCGGATCTAGCGCATGCGCCGCTCATTCCGGCCACGTCACTGCGCCTCTGAAGCCGGGTGTACACACTCCGCATGACCAAAAGTTATCTTCCAAACTTCTGCACATGCGCCGTGCGCCTCTGGAGCTGGCTGGATTTTACAATCGAGGTCATAAAATCTTCTATATTTGGTGACATAAGATTTTAGGTTTTTTTTTTTTTAATTTTTTCAAACTTTTTGTATCCACTTTTCAGACTCTGGAGCTGCCTTCATTTTCCATGACCCCGTCCCATCGTCAGGTTGTGTCTGAGGGGACAGCCTCGCTTTCCAGTGCACGGCGTCCTACATAGACCAGGACATGCAGGTGTTGTGCTCTCCGGATGGGAGGACTGTGGGAACGGACGAGGCGCAGGGGATTTTTGTTCAGAAGAACATGATGCACAGCTGATCACTGATCGCCAGGTGCCCCGTGTTCTCCGATATATCATCGGTGTATATATACGTTGTGTAATGGACAAACCATAAAATCCCTATAGGAGTTTGGCATTGTATAAGAAGGCAGCAGCCTAAAGATCACTGCGCATATTGGGGCATAAAGAGTCATTTATTCTGTTATTTCTCCTGATTTACCAAACCCCGGAGAATTGTCTGCATTGCCCTGCAAGACCCCACAGTTTCCCCAGACTTCTACCCCCTGAGCTGGATGGGGTGCGATGCCGCGTCCTATAGACATTTTCATCATCTTCAGCGCATGCATGCCCAGAAATATTCAGTGCCATGGGTACAAGTTACAGGGGGGTTGTCAAGTTTAAAGGAGAGTTATTCCAGCAAAAAACCTGATCTGGACTATAATGTGTAATCCCCAGTACATAAGTGTAAGAGCGCGTTCACACTGCGGCAATGTCACAGACAAAACCCATAGGAAAATAACACAAAAAATATGTATTTGATCCAAACAGCGCTCAGTCCCCTGTGTTATATATATAAGACGTGCTGTTAGTATTTGCTTATTTTCTGTAGGGTATGTGCTGATTTTCTTTTTTTCCTAGGTTCTGTCTGTGAAATGGCCGCAGTGTGAACTTGCTCTTACACTTTGCACACATGCCAGCTTATAGTCCAGCTCAGTTTTTTGGTCTCTTTTTGGGAGTGGGGGGTTGTATGTAATTTTTTTGTAAATTTGCTATACTGTTCCAGAAATATGAGCCTTTTTATTTACTTGCTATAATTATGCTCTTCACTAAGGAGAGGTGACTTACAAGGAAATATAATGCAGAGCAGCCCAAAGACCCGCCCCAGAGGATCCTGTGAGCCTCGCCCCATGGTAACGTCAGTACTAAATAAAAAGGCCCATATCCCCGATACGTACAGGAAAGATACGGAACACTCTGGGAAACAGCAGGGATAAAATAAGAGCAAACCTGGCCATTGTTGTCCTGGTGACAGGTCCTCTTTACAGTCTTTTATCTTCTGTGGTAAATGCTCCAGTAGGTGAGTTATGGCCGTGGAAGGTATGAGGTTATTATAATAGTATTGCCTGTGTGTGTGGTTGTGACACCTTGATCCCCTTTTTAGTGCACTGACCATTTCCAACATACAAGCTGGATCAACCGGAAACTGGGGCTGCCGGGTGCAGAGCAGGCGAGGTAATGACAGCGGGACTGTGGATATCGTGGTGCTGGAGAGTTCAGCACAGTATTGCCCCATGGACAGAGTGATCAACAACAGAGGGGATTTCAGGTGGGTGAACATTTCATTCCTTGGGGGTATTGGCCTGTTTTACCATTATTCATCTGTCATCAGGCACTGAGTATTTCATAGACATATTTACCCATAACACAGGGGCTTCATCAGCATAATGTCTGTTGTAACGTGTTCCCAAAGAGCATCTGGCACCAGACTGACCATTTCTGGTGCTACTGACCCTCTGGATATTCATCAGAGGGTCAGGCTTATTTTGTCCTGTCTACTAATCAGAAACTGTGCACTTATGGGTTTTTACTGGATGGTTGGGAACCCATCGCTGCTGGCTAGTGCCGATTGCCAAAGCTGATCCAGAGGTGGCAGCAGTAACCAACCTGACAGCACTAGCCTGAGCAAGCCGCTGGGAACGACTTCTTCACTGAGCAGGCTCCTCTGGGACTGAATGGGAGACCGCAGAAGGCAAGGCTCGAAGATTCCTCCTATGCAGGGGCAGGAATCCGACACCTAACACATGTGGCATGATGTATTACCTGAAAGGTGTTGCAGGTAATATGTTGTTGGATGGAGAAATTTTTTTTTTTGCCATCCACAGATGTGAATGAAGAAAATCCCACTATATTTTTGCACGACACACAATTACCGCACGGCCCTGCTCTGTCTTGTACCAAGGCGTGCTTCCCAGCACGCGCTCTGCTCTGTCTTGTACTCAGGCGTGCTTCCAAGCATGCGCTCTGGTCTGTCTTTTACCCAGGCGTGCTTCCCAGCATGCACTCTGCTTTTTCTTGTACCCAGGCGTGCTTCCCAGCATGTGCTCCGCTCTGTCTTGTACACAGGCGTGCTTCCCAGCATGTGCTCTGCTCTGTCTTGTACCCAGGCGTGCTTCCCAGCATGCGCTCTGCTCTGTCTTGTACCCAGGCGTGCTTCCCAGCATGCGCTCTGGTCTGTCTTTTACCCAGGCGTGCTTCCCAGCACGCGCTCTGCTCTGCCTTTTACCCAGGCATGCTTCCCAGCACCCGCTCTGCTCTGTCTTGTACTCAGGCGTGCTTCCCAGCACGCGCTCTGCTCTGCCTTGTACCCAGGCGTGCTTCCCAGCACGCGCTCCGCTCTGTCTTTTACCCAGGCATGCTTCCCAGCACGTGCTCTCCTCTGTCTTGTACCCAGGCGTGCTTCCCAGCACGCGCTCTGCTCTGTCTTGTACTCAGGCGTGCTTCCCAGCATGCGCTCTGCTCTGTCTTGTACCCAGGCGTGCTTCCCAGCATGCGCTCTGCTCTGTCTTGTACCCAGGCGTGCTTCCCAGCATGCGCTCTGGTCTGTCTTTTACCCAGGCGTGCTTCCCAGCACGCGCTCTGCTCTGCCTTTTACCCAGGCATGCTTCCCAGCACCCGCTCTGCTCTGTCTTGTACTCAGGCGTGCTTCCCAGCACGCGCTCTGCTCTGCCTTGTACCCAGGCGTGCTTCCCAGCACGCGCTCCGCTCTGTCTTTTACCCAGGCATGCTTCCCAGCACATGCTCTCCTCTGTCTTGTACCCAGGCGTGCTTCCCAGCACGCGCTCTGCTCTGTCTTGTACCCAGGCGTGCTTCCCAGCACGCGCTCTGCTCTGCCTTGTACCCAGGTGTGCTTCCCAGCATGCGCTCTGCTCTGTCTTGTACCCAGGCGTGCTTCCCAAAATGTGCTCCGCTCTGTCTTGTACTCAGGCTTGCTTCCCAGCATGTGCTCTGCTCTGTCTTGTACCTAGGCGTGCTTCCCAGCATGCGCTCTTCTCTGTCTTGTACTCCGGCATGCTTCCCAGCATGTGCTCTGCTCTGTCTTGTACCCAGGCGTGCTTCCTAGCATGTGCTCTCCTCTGTCTTGAACCCAGGCGTGCTTCCCAGCATGCGCTCTGCTCTGTCTTGTACTCAGGCGTGCTTCCCAGTATGTGCTATGCTCTGTCTTGTACCCAGGCGTGCTTCCCAGCATGCGCTCTTCTCTGTCTTGTACTCAGGCGTGCTTCCCAGCACGCGCTCTGCTCTGTCTTGTACTCAGGCATGCTTCCCAGCATGCGCTCTGCTCTGTCTTGTACCCAGGTGTGCTTCCCAGCATGCGCTCTGCTCTGTTTTGTACTCAAGCGTGCTTCCCAGCATGTGCTCTGCTCTGCCTTGTACCCAGGGGTGCTTCCCAGCATGCGCTCTCCTCTGTCTTGTACCCAGGCGTGCTTCCCAGCATGCGCTCTGCTCTGTTTTGTACTCAAGCGTGCTCTCCAGCATGCGCTCTGGTCTGTCTTTTACCCAGGCGTGCTTCCCAGCACGTGCTCTCCTCTGTCTTGTACCCAGGCGTGCTTACCAGCATGTGCTTTGCTCTGTCTTGTACTCAGGAGTGCTTCCCAGCATGCGCTCTGCTCTGTCTTGTACTCAGGCGTGCTTCCCAGCATGTGCCCTGCTCTGTCTTGTACCCAGGCGTGCTTCCCAGCATGCGCTCTTCTCTGTCTTGTACTCAGGCATGCTTCCCAGCATGCGCTCTGCTCTGTCTTGTACCCAGGCATGCTTCCTAGCAGGCGCTCTCCTCTGTCTTGTACTCAGGCATGCTTCCCAGCATACGCTCTACTCTGTTTTGTACTCAAGCGTGCTTCCCAGCATGTGCTCTGCTCTGTTTTGTACTGAGTCGTGCTTCCCAGCACGTGCTCTCCTCTGTCTTGTTCCCAAGCGTGCTTCCCAGCATGCTTTCTCCTCTGTCTTGTACTCAGGCGTGCTTCCCAGCAAGCATTCTCCTCTGTCTTGTACTCAGACGTGCTTCCCAGCATGCTTTCTCCTCTGTCTTGTTCCCAAGCGTGCTTCCCAGCATGCTTTCTCCTCTGTTTTGTACTCAGGCGTGCTTCCCAGCACGTGCTCTCCTCTGTCTTGTTCCCAAGCGTGCTTCCCAGCATGCTTTCTCCTCTGTTTTGTACTCAGGCGTGCTTCCCAGCATGCAGTCTCCTCTGTTTTGTACTCAGGCGTGCTTCCCAGCACACACTCTGCTCTGGTTTGTATCCAGACGTGCTTCCCAGCATGCAGTCTCCTCTGTTTTGTACTGAGGCGTGCTTCCCAGCACACACTCTGCTCTGTCTTGTCTTTGAGCCAGCCACCTGGTTCCAGCAGTCATGGTACTTTGTTCCCCTGTTCCTGCCCCTGATGCTCTCTGTATAGGGGGTGGTCCTCACTAGGTCAGCTCGCCCAGGGTGGGTTAGTATCACGGCCCAGAGTGTCCTGTCCAGGAGTCGTCAATTGAACAAGGGTGGGTGGTTTTGCTGGGCGTAAAACATTTTTTAGGGACGCCCTCCTGGACATCTCGTGAAAGGGGTATTGGTGTGCGTCCTAATTCTTGGCAGCCCATCCACTCACTGCAAGAGTCCCTCCTTCATAAAGGAAACAAGATGTGTCTGCTTATGTGTCACACACCACATGGCCAGCTAGGGTTGGTAAATGTTACAATGACATTTCCCAGTGAATGCATTTGTTTTGGTTCAAAGCAATGTAAAAGTTGAAAAACGCTTCAAAACCACTGCGTCTGAACATATCCCAAGTGGTGGAGGAACATTTTGGTCTGGGGTTAATTATTTTGCCTTATATACAAGTCATTAACCTGGAAAGGATGTACCGTAACATATTTCCCAGCAAAGTCCATTTTGGTTTTGTTTTGGTATGTTTTTTGGTGCACCGGTAAAAATGGCATGAAACTCTGACAACATTATATAAAGCTGTGAACTAGGAGTCAGGAATGCTCCCAGGGGCGATCCCCATGATGTTCCTGTGTCATTTGAGCAGTGTTTCCATCATTTTCAGACGTTTTCAGACCTTAAAAGGACCCCCGGGGGGGATCGCGGTAAAAATGCTCGGTCACCCATAGACTTACATTGGGCTCGTTGTTCTGTCCGAGTAACCCGAGTATTCCAATTTGCTCGACCCGAACAACGAGCACCCGAGCATTTTAGTGCTCGCCCATCACTAATGATCACCAGTTACATTAGTGTTTAACTTTATTCAAAACCCTTATTTCTTACTATTGTTGAAAGCTGTTTTCAATTGGACCACTGATGCAATATGTACTATTAGCTAATTTACCTTTAAGACACTTGTTACTCTGCTTTAAAAATAGATTTAATAATGTAATTGGTCCAATTGGATTTGGACTTCATATCATCAGAGAATCTAAAAACTTTTTTTTTCATACGTTGAAGCTTATAAGCACTAATTGTATGTACAAGGGTACTGATCTAATATGTACTAATATTGCTACTTAGCATCAGGAATAATTTAATTGATCTAAATGTACCTGACTACCTATTATTTGAAAAATCATCAATTATTATTTTTTATACATCGAAGCTTATAAGCGCTAACAGTATTTTTTGTTTTGCAAAAGAATTGGATGCTTTTTCTTTTATCTTCTCTGGACCAAATCATAATCCTAATACTACTTTATTGGTATTCAATCTATTGCTCTTAATATTGGGTATAACGATCCCTCTGTTTGCAAGACCATTTGTCTTGTGTTTACCCATTGGAAATTTTTTTTAAAAATTGTGTATTATACAGTATTCAATAAAATGTATTATCTTTTAAAATTTACTGGGCATCTGCTTCCGTATATTCCCATCCAGTACATTCTCCGGTTTTCTAAATGGCGCAGACTTCAAATCTTAATGACACAGCTCATTTATCAAGTAAATGATGATGAGAAGTAGCTGAGTGCTGGACAATCAATTCACTTATCATCCTGCAGCACAAGAGGAGCTCTGATTAAACCCCTCAGTTATTAGGCATCAGGCGCAGGTCTACACATCTGTATAGTGCTGTCACATGATAATATTCCTAGCAATACATGTGATATCATGGATCACTATCTTAGTAGAAGCCATTATAATGATATGACAAGGGGAAAATATCATATATGTCCTACTGCTCTGCTTATTAATGCTCCGAAACTACTCCTTAATATTACTACAATACAGTGCCCAAAGCCTTCTGCTGTACTACTGCCAAATTTACCCACCATACATTGCGTAAGACACATGCACTATAGTCGTATGGGTCTGAATGTTGACACTAGAAATTGATGTTTGGGAAATTGCTGAATGGCAGCTGTTTACCTCTTATATCAGCTCCTAGGGATTATTGTCTGCTATCTTTGAAAAAAAGGGACGCAGGGTCATTGAACAATCATGTTTGCTAATATGTTGATTACACATTGTACCAAGCCATGGAGCTTGTTTACTTGGAAAACAGAGGAAGACAAACTGCAAATTAATTAAATACTCAAACAATGAGGTATGAGACACTGCAAACTTCCCCCAATCCTGTGGAAAAAATACCTGAATAAGAGCTGTGATGTATAAAAGAGGATCTGCTTCTGTATCAGGTAAACTTTACAAATCACAGCCAGAAACACTCTACAAGACAGCTGCCAGTACACCATGGCTCCATCAAGAGGGACTCAGATTTAACATTCTACAGGATGCCAGCTTAACGACCTCAGCCCCAGCTGGAAGAATACTGATCTGCTACATTGACCATCACTGAACCCATGGTCTGCTCTGAAAACCACCTGAAAAATCACTCAGAAACTGCACCAAAATTTCTATTTATCTCTTCAGTGTCTTTGAAGTTCTTCAGGTCTCCAAAAACACAAAGAGGTTGAAAGAAGTGAGCCGACCATTCTTCAGGCATATTCTGTTTCGCAGATGCTCAACCCCAGAAGATGCCTGGGTGTCAGTTGGAGCATTTAGTGACTTTTTGTCTTAAAAACGCTCTCATTTTATGCATTGCTTAATGGACTTATCAAAACTTCTGACAATAGGTCCAAGAAGCACTAAAAAAAGCTTAAGAAAATGAGACTGCATACGTTTGGGCAGCAAGGTGGCTCAGTGGTTAGCACTGCTGCCTTACAGCACTGAGGACCTATGTTCACATCCCACCAAGGACAACATCTGCAATGAGTTTGAATGCTCTCCCATGTTTATGGGCGTTTCCTCCAGATTCTCTGGTTTTCTCCCACATTTCAAAAACATTCTGATATGGAATTTAGATTGTGAGCCCCAATGGGGACAATTTCAATAATGTTTGTAAAGTGCTGTGGAATAAATGGCTCTATATAATGAGTAAAATCAGTAATGTATATGCTGCTTACATAGTCATTCATATATTTAGAAACAGTAATGTTACATTATTATTTTTATCAACTAACAAAATGCAGAGTTAAGTTTATTCATTAATAGATGAAAAAATCTCACTAAAAATATTTATGATTTTTTTTATTGATAAAAGGATAGAAGGAAAAGGGAGGGAGAAGATCTTGAACAGAATCAATAGGCAAAATGATAGTCAGGAGGGCAGCCGGGGTCAGATACCAGTAAGAGTCCAGTCAGTCAAGCAGTATGAATACAGCGGAGCCTGGTGACAGAGGCGATACATGTCCGGCAAGAGATGTAACAGAAGGCCACAGGTAGATGGTGAAGGTTCTTCTATACAGGTCCAGCAGTGATGGTGGATCTGCTGGACTTCAAGGAGGGAGAAGATTGGGAACAGAATCAGTTGTCGAAATCATAGTCAGGAGGGCAGCTGGGGTGAGATACCAGTAAGAACCCAGTCAGGCGAGCAGTAGGATTACCACAGAGCCTGGTGACAGAGGCGATACATGTCCGGCAAGAGATGTAACAGAAGGCCACAGGTAGATGGTGAAGGTCCTTCTTTACAGGTCCAGCATTGATGGTGGATCTGCTGGACTTCAAGGAGGGAGAAGAATGGGAACAGAATCAGTAGTCGAAATCATAGTCAGGAGGGCAGCTGGGGTGTGATACCAGTAAGAACCCAGTCAGGTGAGCAGTAGGATTACCGCAGAGCCTGGTGACAGAGGCGATACATGTCCGGGTAGAGAAATAACAGAAGGCCACAGGTAGATGGTGAAGGTCCTTCTTTACAGGTCCAGCATTGATGGTGGATCTGCTGGACTTGTGGGAGCGAGATGTGGAGGTTTCCTGTATTTTAGATGTCTTTAGGGGCACAACTCATAAGTAAAATGTTGGACACAAATGGTAATAAGTGTTTGTAGCATAAGGTTCGGCCACCGGCCAGTATCTGTATATGTACTGAATCTTATCAGATAACAAAATACATAGGTAAGTTTAATAAATGTGAAAAAAAATTAAGCAAACTTAGAATTTTTTTTTATCTTTATAATTTTAATTAATAATAGGATAGAAGGATAAGGGAGGGGTAAAACTAGGAACAGAATCAATACGTGTATGAAAAAGCTCTGTCGTTAATACTGTTTGGGTAGAGCTATTCGATAGCGCTATCCATGAAGAAAGTGCACGGGTAGAGCTTTCCCATAGCTCTATTCCTAAAGGAAATGAACGGGTAGAGCTCTCCGATAGCGCTATCCCTCAATGTTCCTGAGCGTAAGCTATTTCACATGGTTGAGCGCACTTGGGATCTGCCCCCAAGGCCCTGCCCATGCCCAATGTTTGGTCCGTAGACCGCGGCTAGGAGTTAGTCCCGCTTCAAAACAGGTCCAGCAGTGATGGTGGATCTGCTTGACTTCAGGGCGCTCGATGCTTAGGTTTCCTGTCTTTCAGATGGTTGTAGGGCAACAGTGACAACCTGCAAATACTCGAGCAGCCCTGGATAATCCACGCCGGCAGGATGATAAGATCCGGCGGAAGATGGAACCTATGAGAAGAGAAGTAAATATAATGTAAGTGATGGGACTCCATATGACATGATACTACTGTGCGGTCACTGTGGCCGGACGGCAGAGGAATATTATCACACAGAGGTCAGGGGTCATTGTCAGCCATCATACATGTGATAATCCCATCACTGACCGATGACATCTGCTCCACTTGAATGATTCTCACTGACATCACACAACATGGGGCTGATTCTCACACTTACCTCGTCTCTTTTTCCCCTTTTTTCCTTTTTCTGATTTTTCTTCTTCTTTACTCAGATTTATTGTAGATTTTCTTTCCTCCTGAGCAGGAAATTCTGATCATAAAGTAAAAAACAAAACCTCAGTAATAGGATCTGCTTTGTCTCCTGTATATAGTAGGATTATTCTAGTCCTGCCTCCTATAGTCCTGATAATCTGGTATTATATCATAATAGGGCAGAATAAGTCCTATATAATGTACATAATCCCATCTGAGGGGCATTAGATGTGTCGCTGATATAGAGCAGTAAGCGCCCTGTGTGCCGCCATGTGGTGCATCACTGATGAGCGATATTCTATTGTAGGAGACGATGTCTCATGATGATGGAGGTTATTGGACGCTGCAACGCATCTCACAGAATCCATGAAAAAGCTCCTGTGCAAAATTAGTGAAATAGAGATACAATATGGGCCCATGGACAACATAATTGTGATCCATGAATCATGAATAACATAGGAGACCTACTACAGGAAAACCATGTGGAAATGTTTGAGACTTGAAGTCAACATTCAGATTGTTGGTGCTGCAGACATGGACATACCTGATAGTGGGGACGAGGATGGTAAGATGGTAATGGCGTTGTCTCTATCAGCTATTGGGGAAGATTCTTTCTGCCTGTTTGGAAGAAGAAAAACACATGAATCACAAGGAAGCACAGTATAAAAGGGGTTGTCTCACTATAAGAACACTGACTATAAGGCCTAATAGGACATATGACTGCCATAGTGGGGAAGGTCTAATGCTCAAAACTAACTTTTATAGACTGGAGTGGAAAACAACTACCAAGAATGTCTGTCAGGTAATACTACATCTCTCCTACAATGTGTGTATTACTAAAAATGCATGACTGGCCACAATCATAGGCCGTTATCACCAGCGGTTTCTGAAGCCAAAAGCACAATGACTGCTAACCAGGGGGCGGAGGATGCTGCATGTGATATTATGGTATTTCTGTCCTATATTTGGTGTTGTGCACATATATCAGCCTGAAGTTCCCAGTAATGACCCCATAATCTACTCACATTTCGGAACTGTCATTGTTGGATGTTGGGGTACACTCTGGAGGGGACTTGGGATCCTCATCGTTCATCATTCCGTTACTGGTGGTATAGAGCTACGTGCGGAAGCAACAAGATATGAAATCATTTTATGTTTAAGGGTCTTTTTATGCATATTTTGGATTTATTAATCACATACTTACTTTAGAAAGCCTTTCAGATGATGATGTAAAATTTTGAAAGTCATACCACTTATTCTCCTCACTTGTACCCTTCTCCTCCTCTGAGACCAGATGTTTAATCATATTATAATGGTCTATAAGACATAGACAATCAAGTGTTAGTAGAGGTTGTCAGTATAACACAGTCACCATTTATCATTAATATTAATGGGATCCGATTATCACATAATATGGAAGACGAGACAAGCAGACACTATGTCTAGATGATGTCTTTTCTACTTACTGACAAAAAATAAACTGGTGTCCACATCTGATGCAAGCTGAGGACCGTACACCGGCTTTTGACTTAGAAGGTTGTCAAAGTCTAAATCTCTAAGGAATGCATGACCCTTGATCTCAAATGCGCCTCCTGGATAAAGAAAAACAAAAGTGATGGGGACATTGTCAGAGACAGCTCCATACCAACAAATTAAGGGAAGCGCTTAATCAAGTAGGCTGGGACCATCTCATGGTAACTGGGGATTCTGACCATAAATGGGACATGTTTAAGGATATCCTACTAGAATCCTGTAGAAAACGTATACCCTCTGGTAATAAAATGCCCAGGAATAAAAAGAAACCACCAATTTTGCAAAACGATCTGGATAACACGTCTGAATGAGCAAAAACTTGGCAAATGAGGTTTAATGTAGATAAATGTGGAGCAATGCAGCTAGGACGGAGTAATACTATTGCTGCATATACATTAAATGGAAGAATACTTGGGAATACAGAACAGGAGAAGGACTTGGATATTCTGATTACAAGTAAGCTGAGCAGCAGTACTCAATGTCAAGCAGCAGCCGCAAAAGCAAAGATTTTAGGATGTATAAAAAGAGATAAAATCCAGCGATCCCAATGTATTGTTACTCCACTATAAATCACTTGTGAGGCCACATGTAGAATATGGGATCCAGCTTTGGGCTCCACATTTAAAAATGGATATTCAGAAATTAGAGTCAGTTCAAAGGCGGGCTACTAGATTATTACAAAGGTTGGAAGGCCTCTCATATGATGAGAGGTTGGAAAAGTTGGGCTTGTTTTCCTTAGGAAAAAAGACACGTGACTGGCGCATGTCTTATTCCTTCCAAGGGCCATACTAAAGACCAGGGGGCTCTCATTACCGGTGGAAGAATGGCAATTCCAGCAGCTAAATAGGAAAGGGTTCTTTACAGTAAGAGCAGTCAGACTCTGGAAAGCCGACCACAAGAAGTAGTAATGGCAGACACTATAGCAGCTTTTAAAAAAGAGCTGGAAGATTTCCTCAGTGCACATAAGATTGTAGGTTATAGGTAATTTGGTGACAAAATGAATAATTGGTGGAGAAAGGGAGAACTTGATGGACCGAGGTCTTTTTTCAACCTTTGTAACTATGTAACTATATCTGAACAGTTTATCTTAATCTGAATTAATTAGGTAACTGAGCAGACATGTAGGAAATAGAGTGAAAATCTTAGCAATGAGAACTATAAATGGAGAAGCTGATGGAGAAGTAATGATCCTCATGGACATGAGTGATATGTCCTCGGTGTAACAAGCGAATAGTGATAGTATTGGATATGTTACCTGTCCCAAGTCTATCCACAGGATCTTTTCTGAGCAGCTGAGTGATGAGGTCCTGAGCATCGGGTGGAATAGTTTCATTACTGTCCCAAATTATATCTCCTGTTATATAGAAAATTACAGAACATAAAGCCTCTTTACTGGACTGTAAGATAAAGCAAAGGAAGTAACTAAACCAAGATGACCAGTGAAAGCCATGATCAGATTATTCTACTTACCATTGATCACATTTTCATTAATCTCAGTCCAGGAATTTCCATCAAATGGTCTATATCCCATGAGAAGCTCATATAATATGATGCCCATTGCCCACCAGTCCACAGGTCTTCCATAGCCTTTCATCAGGATGACCTCAGGGGCCATGTAACCCGGGGTGCCACAGAACTAGAAACCAACAGAAGAGCGAGATGAGAATCGATGAGACAATTATTATGATAAGTTCTTATAATAAAAACAGAAATACAGAAGATAAAATATCAGTGAAAAAGTTCTGTAGAAATGAAGAACGTAGGGAAGAGACAATAGGGTCATGAGATTTATGCAGAACAAGCTAAGTTCCTGTAGGTAATGCCAACCTCATGGTCCTGGAACTCTCTGGAGATGTCCTCTGCTGATGGCTTGTAGATGTTGGTGTTTGGCATCATGACACCAAGTTTTGAAATTCCAAAGTCGGTAACTTTAATATGTCCAGCAGATGTTATCAGGAGGCTGTGAAAGAGAAGATGGTTTTAGCTTCATAGACCGTGAGATAATAAAGGATAACTTTCCTCTTTTTCTCATACTACAGGTATTCACTTACTTCTCCGGCTTCAGGTCTCTGTGCACCACACCGTAACTATGCAGGTATTCCACAGCAAGGACCGCCTCTGCAAAGTACAAGCGGGCCAACGGGACAGATAAAGCACCCCTGGTGCTTAGAAGGGTCCTACAGTCTCCACCTATAGAAGAAAGGAAATATGACCGGTGAGGGGTTTATACAGCCGATCACCATGATGTGTGATGAGAAGTGAGTGGAGACATTGGGGCAGGAGACAATATATAAAGATATAATATACTGTATACTGCACAAATGAATTAGTCTGACGTCATGATGAAATGTCATCTATGTAACTAATAACATAAAGTGATGTCACATCTCGCCTACAGCTGGAGATACTGACGCTCTCAGTGCGGACATACCGGGAGATCACACAGATCAATGACTTTCTGGGCATCTTGGTAATAGATAACCTATAGTAAATGCTCTGTGGGATGTAACCGTCCACGGGGAGAATCCTAATGATATGGGAGGTGATAAGATGTCAGCAGGCATGGGAAGAATATAATACAATGTACGTGTCCTACCTCCTACATACTCCATGACCATACACAGGTAAGATGTAGTAGGGAAGGAGCAGAGCATGGAGACCACAAAGGGACAATCTGCGAAGGTGAGGATGTCTCTCTCGATAAAGGCGCTTTCCACATTCTGTGGAGTATCCAGGTTCCGCTTGGCCATTTCCTTCATAGCGAAGATCTGTTGTGATTCTTTATGGCGCACTAAGAAGACGGACCTGGAGAGAAGGAGAAGCCATGGTTTATAATGAAGCCTTATTAACAGTCTGTATACACAAGTCATTATATGATCTTTTAGTAATGTTTGATGCCAGCAGTCCGGCCATCACTAGAAATCCACATCTAGAAATACATAAAAGAGCTCTACATAGATCACCTATGGGAGGTCTGCACCACGCCATGTCTGCCGGACCCTCACCCAGGTCACATTACAGATGAGAGAATCTGCTGAAATTCATCTTGGGCAGATTCGCTATAACCGACCAGTACATACGATTCAGTCCAAATATAAATTGGTCTAAATTCCCATTGCCATAGCAGGATGGTTTTTAGGCTTTCTCCACAGCACAAGGCAGAATAAATGGAGGGCAGGGAAGAGGTTAAAATATAATTAAACACATTACACCCCCTTGTCCTCGTCCCTCCCCGTCCATCACTGCAGTCCTCCGTCCTCTGTGCCGGTCTTTGGTTGTCCTCCCTTCTGCTGCTGAGGCCAGTGATCGGACTCACATGGTCATGGTGGAGGGTGGGGGTGCAGATGTCATTGGCGTCAGTATCGTGTCACCCCTCACCTGACCGTGTGCAGCCAATCACTATTATCAGCTCCATAATGGGGCCCCGAAAAATCCGAAGATGGGTGCGGAGGACGGGGAAGCGGTGGTGGAGGCGGCAGCATAAGAACAGATGAGGTCTCGGACCGGTGGGTGTAATGTGTTATATCCGCCCTTTCCTTACAGACTGATTGGTTACAGATCTGGCCGCTCAGCGGTATATAACTGAGCTGAAGAGTGACCTGGAGATGCGGACAGTGATGTGGACTCTGATCGTTTCCCTATGACAACACTGACTGGCAGAGCACAGGGGCAGAAGCATTGTCATGGGGAACCCTGAGAAATGGGGATTATGGGAACAGAAATCTCACCCAAAAGCTCCACTGCCGATCCGTTTAGATGTCTCATAGTCGCTGATCCGCGGCTCTCCTGCCGGGATCAATGATCTGATCAAGTCCTAAAAAAGAATAAGAAATAATACTAAGATATAGAAGCTGCAGGAAAACATCTCGGGATGTAAAAAATACAAATGCACCAATCAGGAAGGACTAAACCAACATTTACAGATGCACCAATTGTAACTCTACAAATCACGCGCCATCATGAGAACTTTTCTCAGACACTTCTCTCCCTTCTGTGGATTACGATGAGTTAACATTGAAAAATCTCCCGTTCGGTGTCAGATTTTATGTTATGCACCGTGATATCCCAGAGCTGCATTATCCCCGCTCTTTCCACCGTGGATACGTCTTGCACTTTATTCATTATATCATTGGGTAGAATTGCTTTACACTGCAGCTCCTCTCCACAAGCCCACATTAATATACTGTATAAGGGACTTGTATGCACAACATTTCTGTAATGACGCCTGTTATCTCAGCGGCAGCATTTACAAGTAGGAAGACTGATAGAGCGAGAAATAAGGGAAAATACAGACTTCCCCCCCACTGAGCTGTGACTACATCAGCAGAATACAGACTGTCCTCACAGAGGAGGGAGCAGCACAGACAGGCGGCCATAAAACCTCCTGTGCCTGCCGGGGACTGACAGGGAGGCCTGGAAGATCTAACACCAGATCTTCTGATCTCTGACTGGTGATCTGGAGAAGATCAGAAAACAAGGACGTGTGATAGGGAAGATGGTGGCTCCTTACCGGGCGTTCCGACGAGCAGGCCGGACCTTCTAGGACACACAGGACTTTTTCGGCCAGATCTTTAATAAAAGCCAAATCTTCAATTTGAGATCTTTTTTCAGCCTATAAAGAAGAAAAGAAACAAAAAGGAAAAATGTGAGATGAGAAAAGACACAATGGAGGCGGCCATTGTCAGTGACATCGTCTCCTCTCTGCAGATACAGCGGCTCCATATCTGGGGACTCGTCGTGTTTTATATTGGAGGAAAGAAGAAGCTTCTCTCCCACCATTATTATCTAGGATTACGGAGAAGTTCTGTGCGGAGCGTCCGCCACTTACCTGGTGTAGTAATGTCCTGATGTTGTGACGTAAATCCGTCAGATAGTCTGACGTTAGTTGGTCTAGTTGGTATTTGGTCAGGCAATCCATTACTAGCTGCACCACCAGCCGGTGAGTGAAGCTGAGGACGCCATCGGATGGTGGAAGCACAATGTCAGGGTGATGGGTGGTAAGAATCTCCCACAGTGCTTGTACCTGAAAATTCTGTAATTCAGCCATAGTGAGAAATTGCAAATGCTCTCAGTCACTATAGAACCATAAATGGCAGCGGTGACCCTGCGTACATTCTAGAAGTAGGGACCGAGCTGTGAGGTCATAATGGCCGAGAATCACCAGTGATCTCACAATGGCCGAGCATCGTCAGTGATGTCATCACGGAATCCTGTGATAGAATCTTCAAGGATCGGCTCTGCACAAATACAGGGGGAAAATAAGTGTTGGATACACTGACAACTTTGCAAGTTTTCCCACCCACAAAGAATGGAGAGATCTGTACTTTTTATCATAGGTACAGTTCTACTCTGATAGACAGAATCTAAAAATAAAAAAATCACATTTTATGATTTTCAAATTATTAAATTGCATTTTATTGCCTAAGTATTTGATCACCTACCGACCAGCAAGAATTCTGGCTCTCCCAGACCTGTGTTTTTTAACCCTTTAGTGACAGAGCCAATTTGGTACTTAATGATCAAGCCAATTTTTACACTTCTGACCACTGTCACTTTATGAGGTTACAGCTTTGGAGCGCTTTACCGTATCCCACTTATTCTGATATTGTGTTTTCGTGACACATTGTACTTCATGTCAGGGGTAAAATTTGTTTGATATATTGTAACTTTGCAATTTTCAAACTTTTAACTTTTGTACACTTAAATCAGAGAGGTATATCACACAAAATAGTTAATAGATAACATTTCCCACATTTCTACTTTACATCAGCACAATTTTTGAAGCAATTTTTTTGTTAGGACATTATAAGGGTTAAAATTGACCAGCGATTTCTTATTTTTCCAACAAAACGTACAAAAACTTTTTTTAGGGACCACCTCACATTTGAAATGAGTTTGGGGATCAAAATAACAGAAAATACCCAAAAGTGACACCAATCTAAAAACTGCACCCCTCAAGATGCGCAAAACCACATTCAAGAAGTTTATTAACCCTTCAGGTGCTTCACAAGAACTAAAGCAACGTGGAAGGAAAAAATGAACATTTTACTTTTATCACAAAAAATTACTTTGGATCCAATTTTTTTTATTTTTATAAGGATAACAGGAGAAAATGGACCACAAAATTTGTTGTGCAATTTCTCCTAAGTACACCAATACTCCATATGTGGGGAAAAGCCACTGTTTGGATGCATGGCAGGGCTCAGAAGGGAGGGAGCACCGCTTGACTTTTTGAACACAAAATTGGCTGGAATCAATGGTGGTGCCATGTTGCGTTTGGAGACCCCCCTGATGTACCTAAAAAGTGGAAACCCCACAAATCTAATCCGAACCCTAAACCCAACACACCCCTATCTGTAATCCCAACCTTAACTCAAACACAACCCTAACCCAAATCACAACCCTAACCATCCCCCCAACCCTAGCCCCAACCCTAATCCTAGCCCCAACCTTAACTTTAGCCCCAACCCTAACCCTAACTTTAGCCTCAACCCTAACCCTAACTTTAGTCCCAAACCTAACCCTAACTTTAGTCCCAACCCTAACCCTAATCACAACCCTAACCCTAATCCCAACCCTAACCGTCCCCCCAACTCTAGCCCCAACCCTAATCCTAGCCCCAACCTTAACTTTAGCCCCAACCCTAACCCTAACTTTAGCCTCAACCCTAACCCTAACTTTAGCCTCAACCCTAACCCTAACTTTAGCCCCATCCATAACCCTAACTTTAGCCCCATCCCTAACCCTAACTTTAGTCCCAATCCTAAGCCTAACTTCAGCACCAACCCTAACTTTAGCCCAACTCACTAGCCCAACTCTAACTCAAATGGGAAAATGTGGGGATGCAGGAGGGTCCAGGGACACCGGGAAGTTCCGGGTGGGGGAATCAAGGACCCTGTTTCTCTTCTGATGTGCGATTACATCAGATGAGAGAGAAATTAAATGGATAATCTGACTTTTTTTCTGCAGTCGCCATTATACCGTTAATAACGGCTATTACAACACCAGAGTCGGTAAAAACCGACCCAAATCATGTTCTCTGGGGTCTTGGCTACCCCAGGTAGCTGAAACCATGGATAAATTCTGACTTTGTGGGGCGCTATACTCTTATTCCTCAGCAACAGCGCTGTGGTTTAAGCACCCTTAACTGCCACAGTTAAAAGGTGTGTCAGCGGTCATTAAGGAGTTAAGAAGCCCTCCTACTCTGCACTCATTACCTGTATTAATTTGTTATGAAAGAGTCACCGTAGGAGGCAGACACAAAAATAGAAGCTACGTCCAGAAAACCAGAGAAGTTGGCAACTATCAGATTGCAGATCCCTGAACCTATCAACACAACTAGCAGTAGCCGTGGGGGGTTCCTACGGTGCCCTAGACCCCTCGATCACAGCCAGAGAGCTAAATAGCCTAAAGACAGAAAAGGAAATCTAAACTGCCCCAGAGCAGACCCCAAAGTAAAAGGCAGCCCCCAACATATAATGATGGTGAAGCAAGATGAAAAAACACTCACACAGATAGAAAGATAGGCTGAGCAAACGATGGGGCCCAAACTAACTAAACAGGACAGGAAAGGAAGGTTGCTGTCTGCAATCTGCCAAAACCCTATCAAAGACATAAGCCAACAGGCTGATATGGAAAAAGACCCTGAAGCAGCTAGGCTTCAAAAACTATATCAGCACTATATCAGCACACAAGAGGGAGTTCATCTGGCATCAGTGGTGAAGGGGAAAATGAACTCACAACAGTACCTCCCCCTTGAGGAGGGGACACCGAACCCTCAACCACGCCACCAGGGCGATCAGGGTGAGCCCGATGAAAGGCACGCACCAATAGTTTGCAAACTATTATAGGAAATTTATTAAGGGTTTTTCACAGGTGGTCAAGCCCCTCACTGATCTAACTCGTAAGGGAGCTGATATCAAAAACTGGTCAGTTCTGGCTGTGGAGGAGTTTTCTTTATTAAAGAAATGTTTTATGTCTTCCCCTTGTTTTAGTCCAGCCTGGTCCTTCTAAACCGTTCATTGCTGAGGTGAAAGCTTCAGAGGTAGGGGTGGGGCGCTGTTATCGCATGAACCCGCCACTTTGACTTACCTGAGGCCCTGTGTCTTTTTCTCGAAAAGATTCTATACCTCTGGGTGAATTTGTTAGATTCAAATGCAGCTGCAGCGACAATAACAATCTGCAGACTGAATTTGCTCATTCCTCACAGAAGTTAAAAAACGCAAATATCCAGATTGGACAATAAGCAGGGCATGCAACATAATTTATGAGAGAAGTCGCACAGAAACCATCCACAACATTATGACACAAGGTCTTCTGTGATTGGTTGCCAAAGAAACATGTCCCTGGCCATATAATAAGCAGACATCTTGTTTTGCTAGCACCATTTGCACAGTGTCACCAAGCCCCGTGACACTCACCACGCGACATTGAAGAGGAACATGAGGGGTTATCGTCTGTTGATGATGGCCAAAACCCCACGGCCAGAAGAAAGCCACTTTCATCCATGTGATCTACCGGGTGAAGAGGTGGAGGCTGATGGTGATGACACACAGTTGCCATCTGGCCAGTCGCCAATATAAACACGGAAACAGGATGACATGGACGACGAGGTAGTCGAAGATGAGACCACCGATCCGACCTGGACCGTTGGCACGCATAGCCAGCACAGCAGCACAGAGGATGAAGGGTGCGTTCAGCCTCTGTCTGGAAATTTTTTTCCGATAGTCCTTCTGAACCAAATGTTGTCATCTGTAGCATCTGCCATAGGAAGCTGAGCAGAGGCCAGGGCAAAGGCAACCAAAGCACCACCAGTATGTGGAAACACATGGCAGCCAAGCACCCTAGTCGGTGGGCTGAACAATAGGGTACCAAATCAGTGTCTGCGACTGCGGGTCAAACCACTGCCATGTCGCCTGTGATATGTCCTTTCCAATCTGCTGGGCAGGAAGCAGGTGATCATCATACCTCTTGCTCACAAGCTGAGGTTGCACAGACACAGGCCATAACAAGCTCATCCACTTGTTTGTCCCAGGAAAGTGTCCAATTGTCCGTGCCCCAGATGTATGAAAGGAGGCGTAAATACTAGAGTTGAGCGACTTTTGGTTTTTTAGGGTCGAGTTTCGTTTCGTGAAACCCGACTTTTCCAAAAGTCGGGTCGAGCAAGATTGTCCGATTATAGGGAAAAGTCGGGGTCGTCCCGAAACACGAAACCCAATGTAAGTCAATGGGGAATAAAAGTCGGCAGTGAGAGGAGGACAGGAAACACACCTACAGTGCCCATTTGAATGCCAAAAGCATCAATTCTTCTTACTTAAGCTTGTCAACCTTAATTAACTTCATAATACAAGTTACGCACTGAAAAATGGGGGTTATTTGGCTACAGTTGTGGGGGGGGAGGGCTGGCTCCAGGTTTTCATGTGCCCTGGGCGAAAGAGCGCCCCTTTAACACATACCACAACTCATCATGCTCCGATACGGCAGAGAAATAGTGGTATAGTACAATGAAAAATACTTCACTTTTTACATCTCATGACGAGGCCCATCTATTTCTCCATACAGAATCATTGGTCCCATATAATGTTTGAAACAGTATATGATGAGCTCAACATAATGCTACAGTATATGTTGGTCCCCATGGATGAAGCTCCACTGTCTTATGGGCCCAAATAATACTCCAAACATAATGGGCCCCATTTCTAATGCTCTAGTGTAATGGGCCCTGTAAATGCTGCTCCAGTGTCTGATGTCCACCTTTGGAATGTTCCAGTGTATGGTGGGCCCCATCTATCATTCTCCAGAGTATAGTGCTCCCCAAAAATTGCTGTCCCAACATTGAAAACAATCAAGTCTCCTCGCTAGGGAATCCCTGTACTTGTCTGGACTCCTCGTCGTCCCCATCTTCCATCTCACTGCACAGTATTTCAACCTTGCAAGTTCTGTGATCCTGAGCAAGCAGGGGGGGCCCACTCGTTGGCGACGGCACTGGCACAGGGCCCCTGATAGTACGGTGGTGTGTCTGATGGCGGGTGGGCCGAACCTGCACTTTCATCTGCAGCTTCCTCTTTGTCACTGTGTAAGATGGAACTGTATATGGGAAGGGTAACCTGAGTTTCATCAGGGTCAGATTCAGGCCGTGTAGCGTGCGAGGGGAATGTAGTGGTCTGGGTCAATGTACCAGCAGATTCATCGAGCAGTGGCTGGGCATCAGTGCACTTGTGTCGCCCCCAGGAGTACGGTTGCCACAGTGGCATTACCTTCCTCCTAGGGAGTGTGATGTCATGCTTGGGAGCAACGAACGATCTCTCTAGCAGGTTAACTGATTGGGCGGCGTTATTCCCACGAGTCATGACCCTCCAAACAGCGTTCATGAAGGCAAAGTGTTTGTTTTACGTGGGCAGTATGGTTGCAAAGCTGAACCTTAAAGGAATGTCCAGAAGGGCACCACCAGGAGTGGAGCCTACGGTTAAATTCGACTCCACCTGGGAAACCTCAACCATGCCAGCTACAGAAAAGATGCACACATTGCAAGCTTAATTCCGTTAACGAACGAGACTCCGTCATGCCCCGCGGTCCGAGTCCGGCTTACTAGAGGGACACGTGAGGCTCTGGCACATGAGATTGGCCAATAACTGGTGTGTCATGCCCTTACATGTCCGTGGCTGCATGTGCACTACACTGAAAAGGCCAGCGTTTGTCGCTTACAGGTGCAGATAACCCGCTGAACAACGTTAGTGATGGGGATCACTGATTACAATTATTACCCGCGAACAATGATTTCCCAGTAAGTGCAGGTCAACCGCAGTTCCGGAATTAGGCCTAACCGTCATTCCTGAGAAAATAAAAAACTTACGTGTGCAAACCACAGGTGCTGTAGCTTGCTTAACAGCTCGCCAGCCGTTCTCACGCCCAGTATTTATTACACGTGATTGCACAAAGGTGAGAAAGAGTACCGTATCCCCAGATAACATGTATGGATAGCGTACACATTCAAAATATATGTCTATACATCAGGAGGCAGGCTCAGACGGTGTTAGGCCCAGTATGGCTTGCACGTGATTGCACAAAGGTGAGAAAGGGTACCGTATCCCCAGATAACATGTATGGATAGCGTACACATTCAAAATATATGTCTATACATCAAGAGGCAGGCTCAGACGGTGTTAGGCCCAGTATGGATTGCACGTGATTGCACAAAGGTGAGAAAGGGTACCGTATCCCCAGATAACATGTATGGATAGCGTACACATTCAAAATATATGTCTATACATCAGGAGGCAGGCTCAGATGGTGTTAGGCCCAGTATGGCTTGCACGTGATTGCACAAAGGTGAGAAAGGGTACCGTATCCCCAGATAACATGTATGGATAGCGTACACATTCAAAATATATGTCTATACATCAGGAGGCAGGCTCAGACGGTGTCAGGCACAGTATGGATTTGACGGCCCAGACTACACAGCGGAGGAGCAGGGAGAGGTAAAGATTGCAAATGCTGGGGCCCTGCCCAAGCAAGGGGGGCCCACTCGTGGGTGTCGGTACTGGCACTGGGCCCCCCATAGTACGCCGGTGTGTCTGACGGCGGGTGTGCACCACCACCATCAGAGACACTTAATAGCACTATGAGGGACCCTGTGCCAGTGCCCGCGCCCAGGAGTCGGCCTACCCACCTGTCCAGGGCAACGGCACTCGCACGGTGTTGTGCGCTAGGTGGTGACCACGGCCTTGGGGGGGGAGGCAGCACAGTTAGGGAGTTTTTGAAAGTGGCATATGTTGATGTTGGACATTCAGCTGATGCAAAAGGCGAAATAGGTCAAGTCCCAGGAAGAGGTGGACCAAAGCAAGCCATTTTTCTGTCACCCTATGTGTCATCAGGGGAAGGTGGGACAAAATCCTTGGAAACCCATGCATGGTTCATTTTAATGAAGGTTAGATCATCCACATTTTGGGTTGACAGACGGGTCCTTTTTTCTGTCAGGATTGATCCAGCTGCACTGAAGACTCTTTCCGATAGCACACTTGCAGCTGGGCAAGCGAGCTCCTGTAAGGCATATTGGGCCAATTCAGGCCAGGTGTCCAGTTTAGCGGCCCAATAGTCAAAGGGGAATGACCTGTGTGGGAGAACATCGATATGGGAGGAAAAGTAGTTTGTAACCATAGTTGAAAACTGCTGTCTCCTGTCACTTTCCATCGATGCAGTATTACCAGTTGTGTGAGCGGTACTTGAAAAATCAGTCCACAACATTGTCATGAAACCCCTGTCTCCAACGCCACTTCTGCTGTGTGCACCACGAACACCTCTGCCAAGCTGCCCCCGGCCCGTACGGCTCGTGTGAGAACCATCACCGCTGCTGTGTGCTGGGAATGCCTCAAGCAACCGATTTACCAGAGTTGCTTGTTTATTAGCCAATATTAGGTCAAGGTTCTCCTGTGGCATGATGTTTTGTAATTTGCCTTTATAGTGTGGATCCAGGATGCTGGCCAACCAGTAGTCGTCATCGTTCATCATTTTGGCAATGCGGGGGTCCCTTTTTAGGATCTGCAAGGCATAATCTAACATGTGGGCCAATGTTCCCGATGTCAATGATGCACTGCGAGTGCTGGTTGGAGGAGCACTTTCTGGAAAATCCACATCCCTCCAGTCACGCACAAACCCTGTACCAGACCTTGCCACGCCAACATTTTCACTTGCCCCACGAGATGCATCCTCCTCCCCTAAGTAATCATCCCCATCATCCTCCTCCTCCTCTTCTTCCTCCACCTCGTCCAGGAGAGGTCCCTGAGCAGACAATGGCTGAATGTCATCAAGGATTCCCTCCTCCTCTTCCTCCTCATCAACATTGGCTGCAGAAGCCTGCTCCTTAAGGTGCGTCAAAGTTTGCATGAGCAGACGCATAAGTGGGATGCTCATGCTTAGGATGGCGTCGTCTGCGCTTACCAGCCGTGTGCATTCCTCAAAACACTGAAGGACTTTACAGAGGTCTTTCAGCTTCGACCACTGCACACCTGTCAACTCCATGTCTGCTCTCAAAGTGCCTGGCTGTGTATCCTCCCACAAATGCATTATGGCCTGCCTCTGCTCGCACAGCCGCTCCACCATGTGCAGGGTGGAGTTCCACCTTGTTGCAATGTCGATAATGAGGCGGTGGTTGGGAAGGTGGAGCAATCGCTGCAGCTTCTGCATACGAACGGAGTGTACAGGCGACCGGCGGATGTGCGCGCACAGTCTTCGCACCTTCTGGAGCAGGGCTGTTAACTCCGGATAATTTTTGAGGAAGCACTGCACCACCAGGTTCAAGGTGTGAGCCAAGCAAGGTATGTGGCTGAGTTTTGAAAGGGCTATGGCTGCCACAAAATTACGGCCGTTATCACTAACTACCTTGCCTGCCTCAAGATGTACACTGCCCAGCCATGACTCAGTTTGTCGCTTCAAGTACTCGGCCAGCACCTCGGCGGTGTGTCTGTCGCCCAAACACATCATCTGCAACACAGCCTGCTGACGCTTTCCACTAGCTGCTCGATAGGGGGACACCTCGTGTGCAACAGTGGCAGCTGCAGATGGAGTGCTCGTACGACTGCGCTCTGTGGACGAGCTTTCGCTTCTGGAGGAGGAAGAGGAGGAGGAGGAGGAGGGTCGAACGCCTACAGCCAACTGTTTCCTATACCGTGGGCTAGGCAGCACTGTCCCACCACCGCTGTCCCCTGTGGACCCTGCATCCACCACATTAACCCAATGCGCAGTGATGGACACGTAACGGCCCTGGCCATGCCGACTGGACCATGCATCAGTTGTGAGGTGCACCTTTCCGCTCACTGACTGCTTGAGTGCATGGACAATGCGGTCTTTCACATGATGGTGGAGGGCTGGGATGGCTTTGTGAGAGAAGAAGTGGCGACTGGGTAGGTCATAGCGTGGTACTGCATAGGCCATGAGTTCGCGGAAAGCTGTGCTTTCCACCAACCGAAAGGGCATCATCTCAAACGAGATTAGTTTGGCAATGTGGGCGTTCAAACCCAGTGTACGCGGATGAGAGACTGAGTACTTTCTTGACCTACTCATAGTGTCTGGGAGGGTGAGCTGGACTTGAGAGCTGCATATGGTGGAAGTAGCGGTGGACAGGGCGGACAGAGAGAGGGTTGATGATGGTGATGGAGTTGTTGTTCTTTCTGATGGCCTAGAATCAGTCTTTCGTTGATATAACAGTGGGATTCCCTGACTGCTGTGGCCTTGCAACGACACCTCAACATTTGCTGCTGTGCTAACCGGTGGCTTACAGTGGGGGAAACAATGTAGCGTTGCTGACTACCTTCGTTGTGATCAGTTGCACATGTGGCACTTAAGGTTTGGTGTTGTGTCCACGCTTGCAAGTGCATGGTGGTTAAATGTCTAAGCATGCAACTAGTATTCAAATTTTTCAGATTTTTCCCTCGGCTAAAGGTCTTTGCGCACTTTTTACAGATAACCTTGGCCTGATCATGAGGATTTTGTTCAAAAAAGTGCCACACTGCACTCTTCCTACTTTGGCAGACATTTTGTGGCCTAGCACGCTGTGATCTTTTGACCCTCTGGACAAGCTGTCCAGCAACTCTTTTGATTTTTGGAACCTGTCTTTGGAGTGCTCCGGGCCTGCCAGATAACAGCTGTTGCGATGTCGATGTCTGCTGTGGATGCTCCTCATCTGAGCTATTGGAAGCAGCACCCTCTTCCCCCAATGGATGCCAATCTGGGTCAACAACTGGGTCATCCATCACCTCCTCTTCAATGTCATGTGCACCTTCCTCTGTGTCCCTGTGTATGGTGGTATAGTGTGCGGGAAGGGGCACCTGAGTCTCATCAGGGTCAGAATCTGGCTCTGTACACTGCGAGGACAATGTAGTGCTCTGAGTGAATGTACCAGCAGAATCATCCATCAGCGGCTGTGCATCAGTGCACTCCATGTCAGATTCATCTTGGCCTGGGTAATTCACCATTTCACTTGATAATCCAGGCATGGTATGTGAAAACAGCTCAATGGAGTAATCAGTAGTATGGCCTGCGTCATCCTTCAATCTTGGTTGGGGTGAAGGACACAAGGAAAGGTGTGGTTCATGAACATGAGCCTCCAATGACGACTCAGTGCTTTTACTTTTTACAACTTCAGAAGAGGAGGCGATAGAGCTGGAGCCTGAGTCAGCAATGTAAGACAAAACTTTTTCCTGATGCTCTGGCTTTAAAAGCGGTTTGCCAACTCCTAGAAAACTAAGCCTTCGAAGGCTTATGGAGCCAGACGATGACGCAGGCTCAACACCTCCTGCATTCGGTCCTATTTTGCTCTTGCCACTACCATCAGATCCACCACCAACACCATCATTACCAGCTGCCAACCCCCGCCCAATTCCACGGCCTCTTCCACCAGCCTTCCTCATTTTTTGTAGAAATGTAGACAAAATCCAACAAACTATATAGTAATGTAAAACAAGGTACAAGGTGTCTATAGGACAGGGGAGAATATTAGAGCGCTATGTCACAGGCTCAATGGCACAGGTGTGAAAAAAGTGACTAGAGGATAAGGGAGATTTTGAATTTCTGCACACACTTGTGGACACTGGACACTTTTGGATTGTGTGAGGCCCACTGAATATTAGAGCGCTATGTCACAGGCTCGATGGCACAGGTGTGAAAAAAGTGACTAGAGGATAAGGGAGATTTTGAATTTCTGCAGACACTTGTGGACACTGGACACTTTTGGATTGTGTGAGGCCCACTTAATATCTGAGCGCTAAGTCACAGGCTCGATGGCACAGGTGTGAAAAAAGTGACTAGAGGATAAGGGAGATTTTGAATTTCTGCACACACTAGTGGACAATGGACACTTTTGGATTGTGTGAGGCCCACTGAATATCACAGCGCTATGTCACAGGCAGAAATTGGCTAGTGTATCACAATCTACAAGGTGTATGTAGAATTGGGCAGAATAGGAATCTCCCTAGAGTGTAGGTCTGTAAGAACGGAACAAGTCCTCCACTTATCCTTCCACAGTGACACACAGATAGCTTCACTGTGGCCGTGATAACAGCCGTTACACGGTACTGAGAGGAGCGTGCACGTACACGGCTGTCCGGTGTACGTTAAATTGTCAAGCTCCGTGTTTTTTAAGTATACGGACTGACACACGCTGTCTCTCTATAGTTTTGAATGCGATCAAACAGCAAATATATTTAACTGTTTGAAAGCTAGACAAAACTAGTAGGTGCAGGTCTGTAAGAACGGAACATGTCCTCGACTTATTCTCACAGAGTGACACACAGATAGCTTCACTGTGGCTGTGATAACAGCCGTTACACGGTACTGTGTGAGGAGCGTACACCGCTGTATGGTGAGAAAAAATGCACGCTCAGTACCTCAACAGGACAAAAAAAAAAATTGGGATTGCTTTTAAAAAAGCAGTTTGCAGAGCAGTGGGTAAACAGCAATGCAGCTGTCAGGAAGCCTTAGAAGGCAGCCTAACAACCAACACCACTGATACACCACTATATAGCCTCCCCTTGCACTGAACACACAGTGACTGGTGTGTTGTACAGGCAAAATCGCTAGCAGCAGAAGCAGTTTTTTTTTCTTCTTCCCTGCCTAACGCTCTCCCTACAGAATCATCATCAGCAGCAGCTCTCCCTATGCTAAGATCGGCAGAAGTAAGATGGCGGTCGGCATGCACACCCTTTTATACCCCCTGTGACGCCCACCAAAGCAAGCCAATCACTTGTATGCCCTTCTGAAAGATGGTGGTGACCCGTGCCTATGTCATCACGTTGCCCACAGTGTCCGTGGATCCTGATTGGCTGAAAAAGAGCGTAAAACAAACTTTTGAAACGCGACTTTGGCGCGTAAGTCGCCGACCTCATGGGCGACGTCATCCTAGGGTCAGGTTTCGTTTCATGAAACCCGACTTTGCCAAAAGTCGGCGACTTTTGAAATTTTTCGACCCGTTTCGCTCAACTCTAGTAAATACCAAGCCACGCACCCACCAGCACGAATACTGAATGCTCACATTGCCAAGTTGCAAGCCATGGAGAAGTTGCCGTTTAGGCTTGTGGGGACACAGTCTTTCCATGATCTTTTGGCTGTGGCTGCCCCATGATATTCGGTTTCTAGCCATCACTATTTTTCCCAATGTGCCGTCCCCGCGTTACAACAGCACGTCTTAAACAATCTAAAGCGTGCTCTCACCAGCGCCTTAACCGGGAAGATCCATCTTACAACAGACAAGTGGACAAGTACTTGTGGCCAGGGACGATAAATCTCTGTCACAGCACACTGGCTCAACCTGGTGGAGGGTGGGACAAAGTCTCAAACTGGACCATCAGCACATATCATACCCACACCACAAATAGTGGGCCCAACCTCAATTAGGGTTTCCTCCTCATTATATACGTTCAGCCTCCCCTTTTCCTCCTCCTCCACCTCATCATACTATGCTGAATTACCCTCCACATCACTCCCAAGTTGGGAGCTGTGCAGCAGCGCATCGGCAAAGGGGCAAAATGCTATGCTGAAGCAGATCTGCTCAGGTGAAACACCACACACTGCAGCATAGCTGTGGCATGGAATAAAACAACAGACCGATCAGTGGCCCTCCCCACTGCAACTCTAACCTGGTCTGGTTGTCTGCGACAATCGCCGTAACCTGGTGGCAGCTTTAGAGCTCGGGAAGCTGGTACACGTGCCATGCATGGCTCACGTGCTGAACCTAGTGGTGCAGAAACTTCTAAAAACATACCTTGACTTGCTGTACCTACTTGAGGTGCGCCGTATTTGCGCCCATTTCCGCCACTTCTCAGCCGCTGTTGCCGGTCTTGCAGCAGTTCAAAAGCAATTTAATTTGCCAAACCACAGACTCATTTGCGACCTGCCAACAAGGTGGAACTCAACATATAATATGTTGGCAAGGGTAAGTGAGAAGCAGAAGGCACTTTCTGAATACCAGCTTAAACATGCCCGTCACACTGAGACTCAGCCAAGACACATAACAACTGTCGAGTGGGTGTGGATCGCTGATATTTGTGAAGTGCTTGATAACTTTGAGTACTGCACCAAGCTTGTGAGCGGTGATCAGGCTATTATCAGCGTAACCATCCCTATGCTATGTCTGCTGAAGAAAATCGCTGCAGAATCAAAAAATGGAATCTTTACATGCCCAGCAGCTGGGTATGTTGCAAGATTTCACAATGGGTGATTCTACCCAGCCCAGCCAATATCATCAGGTAACATTGGGGGATGAAGAGGATGATGAAAATGAGGATGGAGAGGACTTCTTTTTCAGTGGTACCGAGAGGACGCCTCATGCTACAGAGGGGAATCCCAACCCCAGCTTCATGTCTGTCCAGCATGGGTGGGCTGGAGAGGTGGAGGAGGAGAGTCAGTGTGAGGAGAGGATGGGTATTGTTCCTCCTTCAGGGGTCACAGAACATTTGCCTCTTTGCAGCTTGGCACAAATGGGACACTTCATATCTGACAGTCTGTGCCAAGACCCTCGTGTAATCCACATTTTCAGAATAAAGGAAAGACTATGCAAAAAACTAATTTAGGATCCCCACACTGATAACTAATAATTGTGAAAAAATCATGAATTTTATTGTACATCAGGTCATGAAACACTACACACAATAAAAACATTTAAAAACAAGGTAAGGGACTGTAACAAACAAAAGGTCCCGTTGTCCACAATATGTCCACCAACTGCCTAGACAATATACAAATCACATATAAATAACTATTTAGTAGTAGTATGCTGCTGGTTGTTCCATTTAGGTAAGACCATAGGTTATGTCAAGCAAGACCTGATACACAGTGGTTATAATATACTCAGATAAAGTGTAATGTCATATCAAGCATAATAACTAAATAAATAACCACACAAAGTATGTGTTTAATCCCATTAGTCAATGGCTATAGCAAATCAGAAGTGAAATACTGAAAGATGCACTAGCCCTGGTTGAAGTATAGCTATATATCACCATTTCCCTATCAGGATAAGTATCAGAGTCCGGTCACCCAGTCATCCCAGTCAGCAGTCAGACAGGCAGCCCATCAGGTGGCATAAAGAAACCGTCTTTTTCTCTCTAAGATTAGAGAAGAAATTAAAGACAGGGAATTAAAATTGGAGTCTTTTGATAAGAAAACCTTGGTTGATCCTTTTAAAAATCAGCTCAGAGACCAATTGGATCGTTTTGAAAAAGATATAATTCGAGGGAAGAAGAGCAAGTTTCAACGTGACAGGACAGACTCGGATAGACAAAGAGTATTTAAATGGTCTCATCAGGGCAATATGAGGAAACAGTCCTTTAAGATTTCGACCAATAGAACAGGAGTAACAGAGAGTGGCCCTATCCCTAATTTGAGCAGTGATTTTTTATCCACGGATACAAGCGACAGAGAAAGCAGCATAGAAGGGGGCGAAGGAAGCCTAGGCCCTCGACAGAAAAGGAACAGGAACTCTCGAGTCTGGTCACCGACCTCGAAAAGAGAGACCAGGTTCAACAATCGGAGATATCGATAGGCACTGATCCCCGGCAGGACAATATTAGTGATGTGGGAAATTTGCGCATCATCAATTTGTCCACGTATATACTTTCTGACATTGAAACCAAGCTACTCACCAAAGGACTCTCATTTTCACCCATGATGTGTCTGGACAAATTCGAGTTGACAAAAGACTTGTATCTTTTCTGTAGGCAATTGACCTTTAAAATGCTGTATCATCAGCCGTCCCTCATTGATGAACTCCCCGACCAAGACAGACAGGTTTTCCGTGACTTGCTGGACTTACTAACTGAAAGTGAGACCGGACAAACCAGGCACAGATTTACTGGCAGACTCCCCTCACAGGCTACTCCCAAATTCTCGCTGTTTCCAGTAATACAAATATTTTTTGAGAAGACATGTAGTGATATTAGGGGCCTGAGGGTCGACAAGTATCGGGGCAATAATTTAAGTGTGGCTGAGAGGCAAGCCCTATATGATTTAAAAAATAATGATGCCTTTGAAATTAAGGAAGCAGACAAGGGCGGAAATATCGTCCTATGGCCCAAAACGATGTATTGCCAAGAGGTAAGAAGACAATTGGACAATAGCCATCATTACCAACTACTCCCTTCTGACCCTACTTTTATTTTTATTTTTAAAGGACAATTGGACAGAATTCTAATGAGGGCTCTTTCCTGTGACATCATCAATAAGAAAGAGCTGGACTTTCTGACAACTATCCATCCTGTGGTACCGACGATGTACATGTTGCCAAAAATCCATAAGTCTATGACACAACCTCCAGGTAGACCTATTATCTCAGGGATGGGGAGTTTATATGAGAGGCCATGTTCTTATTTGGATTACTTTTTGCAGCCAATGGTACAGACTCTGGACTCGTTTGTTCGTGACTCAACACATTTGATACTTCTTTTGGAGAAATTGGACCTACCGGAGGGCGCCATCTTAGCAACACTGGATGTAGAAGCTCTCTATACCAACATTGATCACAGTCTAGGTTTGCATGCTGTATCTTTTTTTCTGGAACGTCAGACTACGGGGGAGAGGGGACATGATGCCTTTATTCTGGAGCTCTTAAAATTCGTCCTAGAGAAGAATTATTTTGTTTTTGATAGAGCATTTTACAAACAAGTATCCGGGACGGCTATGGGAGCTAAATGTGCGCCCTCCTACGCCAACCTCTTTATGGGGTGGTGGGAGGAGACACATGTGTATAAACAACATCTATTTAAGGAATCAGTCACCAAATGGCTACGATATATTGATGACATTGTGATCATCTGGTCTGGTACATTGGATAAACTTAATGAATTCACTGGTGGTCTGAATGATAATTGCTGGAATATCAAGTTGACCTCTTCCTTCTCTTTTAGTTCGGTGGAGTTTCTGGATTTGAAACTGATGATACATCAGAAGCGTATAACCACCACTCTATTCAGAAAGAAAACCGCCACGAACAATGTACTACATTTTGATAGTTTTCATCCGGCACATCTACGACGAGGGATACCAAAAGGGCAGTTCTTGAGGCTTAGACGTAACTGTAGTCATACGGGAGACTTTTTACAGGAATCCCGACAGCTTACCAAAAGGTTCCATGAGAGGGGCTATCCAAAGAAGACTGTTTCAAGAGCCTTTGAATACTCGATGAACAAATCAAGAGATGATGCCCTCAGACCTCGGGTAAGGATGAATACACATAAGATCAGTCTTATCACGAGATTTAATAATCAATGGAGTGACATCTATCGCCTTTTGGGGAACAATTGGGGTATTCTCCTCAGTGAACCCAAACTTAGGGGCCTCATTGGTGATCAACCTAAGGTGGTAGCCAGGAGGGCTAAGAACCTTAAGGACCATTTGTCAAACAGCCATTATAGGCGTCCTATGGCTAAACTGAGGTCAGGACATGACAACAGAGGAACTTTCCCCTGTGGGGGTTGTACGATTTGCTCTATCACCATTTCTAACCAAGCTGCTCTTTTGGTTCATCTACCCCTACAGCTACAGTCTAAGGCCTACTTTAACTGCCGCACTAGGAACTTGGTCTACGCATTGGTTTGCGGTTGTAGAAAGATCTACGTTGGACAGACGACACAGGAACTGCGACGTAGAACACAGCAGCATTTATCGAACATATCTACCGCTCGGGTGGACAAGTCAAAGGGTAAGCCCATTTCATCGGTGGCAGCCCATTTTTTGGATTATCATGGGGGGTCTTCGGCCTCTCTACGAGTCATGGGCCTTGAGGGTGTACAGACCAACATTAGGGGTGGCAATGTTACGGATGAATTACTTCGGCGAGAGGCTAGATGGATATTTTATCTTGACAGCCTCTCCCCTGCTGGTCTAAATGAGGAACTGCTATACACCGGCTTTTATAGGAGATCTTAATTTGGCTTCTCGGTGTTAGATTGGCATGCGACAGCACCTCTCTAATTCAATCCTTTTCTTTCACAGGTCTTTGAAATGAGAGAGTGGCATTTCTGGGAGTTTCCTCTACTGTCCGGCTTTTCAAAAAGCAAATCTACTGAAGATCAAGGAGCTCTCCTTTGCTGTCTGATTTCCCGATTTAAACCAACTGAGGAATAGGGATCATATGCTGTTAGCCCATTGTATTCCCTTCCTATATATTATATTTGTCTTTATCCTGTTTCTACCCCCCTTCTTCTTTTTTTGTACTCTGCTTTTCTTTTCATTGTCACTTTGAATTGTTGAATCTTGTGTGGTAATATTGTAATACCCATTATATACTACGCTAAAAGGTGATTAAAATACTTAGGGTTACTCTCCAGTAGTTAGCGCATATATTGCATTAGGTTGGTGTTACAGCATTGTACACACATAGAGGGAAGAAAGGAAAAACTTCTTGCCATCTCTTAGAACTTCCCGCCTCTTTTTGAGGCACCTAGTTTGGAGTATGCTGCTGGTATGTGTTCCAAACCTTGCATTAAGATAGCTTCTAGTGAATACTTTTTCACTGAGGCATGTAAGGTAACAATAGGTCCCTTGATTATACCTATATAGGGACTTCTTATTGGGATTTTTCCCAATCTGTGTTATACCGCTCTCTTATATAAGTGCTGTCTCTGTATGGCTATTTTTACATCTATATGTGGTCTGTACAATATACCGTAGCTACAGGTTGACTCGGATGAGTACCTCATCCCAAGCTCTGTGTATTATCATCCTGTAAACTTGCGTCATATTACTTTCACTATGTAAATATTGTCTCTGTTTGGAGAGATTTTTTCACCCATATGTGCTTCACACAAAAAATATATCTTGGATGCAGGAGATCTGGATGAGCATGCAAGAAAATAATAGGTTTTTTAATCTGGACTAGTATTTTATCATAAGCTCTGGGTGTACTAATATCGTGCTAATTTGCGCTATATTACTTTACTATATAAGTGTTGTTTCTGTATGGAGATCTCTCTATCTATATATGCTTTGTACAACGTACTTTAGACGGAAGAGATCTGGATGAGCTTGTAGGGCAACAACAGGTTACTTGATTTTACCTACTTAGGGGTACTCTATGAGGACTACTTCAATATAGCCTTTGTATAGTAATTTCGTCAATCTATATGAGTCCTGTATGATATACATAAACGCAGGAGATCTGGATGAGCAGTCTACCTTGAAACTCTATTTGCTTAAATATTCTGCTGATTTGCGCTATACCACTTTACCATGCAAGTGGAATTACTGTATGGCAATTCTTTACATTTTTTTCATTTATATGTGCCTTGTATAATATATTCTTTAATATAGGAGATCTGGACGAGTTTTGTTTTTTTTTTTTTCTTCCTCAAACAGGTGTTTCCATGTAAACTAACTTATATTGATAATGTGACTTCTATATCTGTAAATATAGGTGTTTTGTTTAGAAACGCTATGCAACGTACCCTTTGTGCCATATTTGGCGTTTGTACGGTTAATAATTGTGTTGACATATATGGGAGCGTCTGATCGGGATGACTTTTTCACCACATGAGGGCGCTGCCTGCTTAGCAATCTCCCTCATACTTTCGTCATCTGTATAACTCCTCCCCTGATGTTAACTGTTCTATCTGGTACGTTGTTTGCGTACACAACTTGGAGTAACTCTGGAGGATTAGCCCGTGCTGTGCTCTATGAGCGTAGACGTCTTCTGTGTTACGTCACAGACGCCTTTGGGTCACTTCCCCCGCCCTGAGCGTGCTCTTCCGGGTATTACACCATGCGCCGAGATCCTGATTTCAACCGCTCTATTGCTGAGGGCTCCCAGCTGGTAATAATCTTTTCATTATCTTTTAATGAATTTAGTATATAAATATCTGGTGTACACAGGGATGGGGTACACTCACCTTGAGGAAGACACCTTGTGTGTCGGAACGCGTGGGTTTCTTTATGCCACCTGATGGGCTGCCTGTCTGACTGCTGACTGGGATGACTGGGTGACCGGACTCTGACACTTATCCTGATAGGGAAATGGTGATGTATAGTTATACTTCAATCAGGGCTAGTGCATCTCTCAGTATTTCACTTCTGATTTGCTATAGCCATTGACTAATGGGATTGAACACATTCTTTGTGTGGTTATTTATTCAGGTATTATGCTTGATATGATATTACACTTTATCTGAGTATATTATAACCACTGTGTATCAGGTCTTGTTTGACATAACCTATGGTCTTACCTAAATGGAACAACCAGCAGCATACTACTACTAAATAGTTATTTATATGTGATTTGTATATTGTCTAGGCAGTTGGTGGACATACTGTGGACTACGGGACCTTTTGTTTGTTACAGTCCTTTACCTTGTTTTTAAATGTTTTTATTGTGTGTAGTGTTTCATGACCTGATGTACAATAAAATTCATGATTTTTTCACAATTATTAGTTATCAGTGTGGTGATCCTAAATTAGTTTTTTGCATAGTCTTTCCTTTATTCAGAATCTATAGTACTTCTATGTAAATTTGGTGATCCCATTAGGTTATATTTTTGTACTATTTACTGATGGTGCCCGCTTAAATTGTCTTTTAATCCACATTTTCAATAGCAACCTATACTGGTTGGCCACCTTTCTAGACTCACGGTACAAGGACAAATTTCCTTCGCTACTGTTGCAGTCACGAAGGGGTTTCACAAAGGAATCCTTCAAGAAGGCCGTTGTCGACCATTTGATGGCAACAGCACCCTCAGACACCACTGCTAGCGGAGATACCAGCTCTGTGCAACAGCATGCATTAATGGGGAGAGATACGCCAAGCAGATCCAAAAGAGGTGGTGGTAAAATGTCCACAAACAGGGCTATCTTCAATAAACCGGCTCATCACCAAGGACTAGCTGGAACAGTAGCAATGTCAAGGAGGGAGAAGTTGAACAAGATGGTCAACGACTAAGTGACCATACCTGCATACTTCTTGACGCTTCTGTACCGTTTAGTTACTGAGTATCCAAGAAAGCATAGTTGGCCTGACCTCTCCTTCTATGCCTTGGAGGTGCTGGCCTGCCCTGCTCCTAGTGTACTACACCTTCCTCCACTTCTGCTGTCTTTGGTCTCCCCCTAGTGGCCAAAACCCTGTACTGCAACATTCTTCTCCTCTGTCTAGCTGTCTCCCACCTTTATATACAGCAGTCCATTTCCAGCACAATGTACATTAACCCTTGCTCTACAGACAGGTCCGTATATCAGTCCACTTCCCCTACACTCCCCCTTCCTTTGTCCATTGTCATCCTTGACAATCTCGTCCCCTCTCTTTGTCGTTCTGAAGCTTCTCCACCTTCTCTTGTCAGACCGGTTGTTGAGCCAGGCCCGCGATACACGGGGGGCTTAACCAAACCGGGAGCACCATGCTCCAAGTAGCTTACGGCTACCCGCCGGCATGTACGTCACCATGACAACTACTTCTGGTTGGGCTAAGACCACCCGGACTACGCTATGGGTGCGTACTTCCCACTTTTCTCCCCTTCTGTCACATTCTACAATTTGGAGCCCAATGACCGAGGCCCTAACCTACCAGGTCATCATCAGCGTCCTCCTTTCCTTTCGGGGTGTTCATGGTACTCAGGACCTAACCTAGGGACTGTTGTCTGTTTCAATCTCATCTGTCTCTTTCAAATTAAATAGTCATGGTCGGCATTTTTCTCTTCACTTTGAGTACCCGGGATCTGTTGAACAGCTCTTTTTTTCAAATAACATTTCAAACTCACTATATACATTATATATAGTTTCGACATTACTTTTTGATGGGTAGAACATTTACCCTATTCTTTGCAACATTCTACATTAATTACCATACTATACTTAAACTACTCACTAGTTTTGTTACCTATTTACAAAAGAACTACTCTTGATATGAAACTATTCACTCTTTATTCCCATTATACCTATATCTACCAGTATCATTATGCAACGTTTCAAACATTATCAAAAACATTTTTTTCCTCTTTAGTTTTAACCATTTAAACTAGTCACTTTCTCCGTTACTTCACAGACATCATTCCTACAATCTTATCAAACTGCACATCATTATCATACTGCTTCATGATGCATTTTTAAACATTTTTCAACAATACTTTTAAACAGTGGTGCTCACCCTTCCTTTGCGAACAGCACCTCCACACATCCCGGCTGCGTCAGGCACAGGGCTTCTTAACCCGAGGGGACATGGAAGAATCCCCTGAGCTGTGCAACGGTGCGCAGCAGTCCCGGTAGTCCGTGAACATCAACGGTGCTCCAGGCCATCTCCTGATGGCCTTTCTTCTTTGCCAGCAGTAGGGCACCCCATTGCCCTGGAACCCCCTGGATGTCTGTCAGTCCCTGGGCCACGAGTGCCCACTTTCCCCACAGTACTTCTGCTATAAGAGCGCACCAAGCGCCCCCTAAAAATTTTCTTCAGGTCCCGTGGACCGTCATGAACTCTTCAGATGAGCGCTGCATGGTTCCTTACCCTGGGGGAATGTGGGTCAGTCCTAGGGGCATCAACATGCACTAGAAGGGGGCCATGGAGGGTAACGCCGCGTGCATCCTGCGCTGTATCTTCACTTGGGAACCAGGCCCTGGCACAGGCCGAAGAGAACTCCACCGCTGCAGCATCTTTAAACGGTGGAAGAGTCTTAGGGACAGAGAAATGAGAAAATGGAAACGGTCTTAGGAGCGCAGGAAGGAGACTCAGACAAGAGATGGGGTTAAACTACAACACGTTTCGACGGAGAATCCGTCTTCATCAGGTGGAAGTTTATTAATGACATAGGGGATGGGGTATTTAAATGGGAGGCAGCCAATCACAACAGTCAAAACAGTCACATGTTATGATAGAATCATAGAATCGTAGAGTTGGAAGGGACCTCCTAGGCCATCTAGTCCAACCCCCTGCTCAAAGCAGGATTCGCTAAATCATCCCAGTCAGATGACTGTCCAGCCTCTGTTTGAAGACTTCCATTGAAGGAGAACTCACCACTTCTCGTGGCAGCTTGTTCCACTCATTGATCACTCTAACTGTCAAAAAGTTTTTTCTAATATCTAATCTGTGTCTCCTCCCATTCAGTTTCATCCCATTGCTTCTAGTCTTTCCTTGTGCAAATGAGAATAAAGTTGATCCTTCTACAATGTGACTGCCCTTTAGATATTTGTAGACAGCTATTAAGTCTCCTCTCAGTCTTCTCTTTTGCAAACTAAACAATCCCAAATCCTGCAACCTTTCCTCATAAGACAGGGTTTGCAGACCGGTCACCATTCTGGTTGCTCTTTTCTGAACTTGCTCCAGTTTGTTGATGTCTTTTTTTAAAATGCAGTGCCCAAAACTGGACACAATATTCCAGATGAGGTCTGACCAAAGAGGAGTAGAGGGAAATAATGACTTCACGTGATCTAGACTGTATGCTTCTGTTAATACATCCTAGAATTGCATTTGCCTTTTTTGCTGCTGCATCACACTGACTCATATTCAGTCTGTGATCTATTAGTATACCCAAGTCTTTTTTACATGTGCTGTTGCTTAGCCCTATTCCTCCCATTCTGTATATGCTTTTTTCATTTTTATTGCCCAGATGTAGTACTTTGCATTTTTCCCTGTTAAAAACCATTCTGTTAGTTGCTGCCCACTTCTCCAGTTTATTTATATCTTTTTGAATCCTCTCTCTCTCTTCTCTAGTGTTAGCTATCCCTCCTAGCTTTGTGTCATCAGCAAATTTAATCAGTTTACCCTCAATTCCTTCATCTAAATCGTTGATAAAGATGTTGAACAATACAGGACCCAGGACAGAGCCCTGTGGTACCCCACTTGAGACATTCTTCCAACTGGATGTGCAGCCATTTACGACCACTCTTTGGGTCCGATCACTAAGCCAGTTATGAATCCACATAACAGTTGCCTTGTCCATTCCATACTTAGTCATTTTTTCAATAAGGATTGTATGAGATACTTTGTCAAATGCTTTGCTGAAGTCAAGATATACTATATCTACAGCATTTCCTTGATCCACCCAATCAGTGATTCCATCATAGAAGGAAATTAAGTTAGTCTGACATGACTTATTAGTTACAAACCCATGCTGACTCTGTTTAATCACTTCATTTTTATCCAGGTACTGACATACATGTTGTTTAATAATTTGTTCAAAGATCTTTCCTGGTATAGAAGTCAGACTCACCGGCCTATAGTTGCCTGGCTCCACCTTCTTCCCCTTTTTGAAGATAGGAACAACATTTGCTCTTCTCCAGTCTTCAGGGACTTCTCCTGTTCTCCAAGAATTTTCAAAGATTATGGAGAGGGGTTCAAAAATTTCTTCTGCTATCTCCTTCAGTACTCTGGGGTGTAATTCATCTGGACCTGGAGACTTGAATTCATTTAGGTTAGCTAAGTGTTTCCTCACTATCTTTCTGTTTATAGATATCCTGGATTCTTCTATTCCCTTAATAGGACAGTGAAGAACAGTTGATGTTACATTTCCTTTCTGAGAGAAAACAGATGCAAAATAAGAATTTAAAAGTTCGGCCTTCTCAACATGCTGTCTTACCATTTCATCATTTTCATACTGTAAAAATCCTATAGCATCTTTGACTTTTCTTTTACTTTTGACATATCCCCAAAATCCTTTATTATTGCTTTTGACATCTCTTGCAAGCCTCAATTCATTGCCAGCTTTAGATAATCTGATTTGTGCCCTGCAGGTTCTGCAGACAGCATTATATTCTTCTTTAGATATGCCTCCCTCTTTCCATTTTATAAACATTTTTTTCTTCCTTTTTAGCATGTGCTTAAGTTCTGTGTTCATCCATCCTGGCTTCCTTAACTGCTTCCTATTCTTCCCTCTTTTCGGAATTGTTAACAATTGTGCTTTGAGAATTTCATTTTTCAAGATTTCCCATCCTTCCTGGACATTTTTGTCTTTAAGGATGTCCAGCCATTGGATCCCTCCAATTCTCTTTCTGAATCCCTTAAAATCTGCCATTCTGAAATCTAACCTTGACGTCTGAGTCTTCACAGGTCTTCCTCCTCTGGTTATCCAAAATTCTAAAATAGCATGGTCGCTACCTCCTAGGGTCCCAGCCACTTTTACCTCCTCAACCATTTCCTCCCTGTTTATAAGGATTAAATCCAAGGTAGCACATGTTACGACAAGATGACATCATATATTATAATACAAAAAGCAACTTACATAAAACGTGAGATAAAACAGCATTAGGTAAACAAGTTTTAAATGTATAAAATGTGCTAAAAGGAGTGATAAAATAATATAGATAAAAATGAATAAAATTATTAACAGGTTAGTAGACCAGTAAAAAGACCAATAAAAAAGCGAGAACCCATATTAATAATAAAAGCATGTAAACAATAGCTTCTAGGTAAAACGCAATGATGCTAAAAAGGCAAATAAAGTTATCTGGTTACTTTATCTATAGTTAAATTCAGGCCTTCAGGGGCAAGTGTGCCAAGCTTGAATATCCAAAAGCTTTCTCTATTGATTAAACTGTTGAAGCGATCAGCCACGGTATCAGGTATGTGGTCAATAATCGCTAGTTTCAAAGTTATTGGATTTTTTTGATGCACAGTTAAAAAATGTTTGGAAAGGCCGTGCAGGAGAATGCCATTTTGGATATTCTGTCGATGCTTGTTCAATCTAGCATGCATCGTTTGTATGGTTCGACCTACGTACTGTAGACCGCAACCACATTCAATCAAGTATACCACAAAAATAGATTGACAGTTAACATGAAAATTAATTTTATATGAGGTACCTGTAGTGTTGGATTTAAATTCATGTACCCCATAGCTCCTTACCCAGTACTGGTTCATCCTGAAAGGGGACCCAGTTTTGACCAAGCATATTCCCCCCCGACCTAGAACGGTATTCCGCAGAAACCGCACGTTACGGAACCTTGTTGCACCAAGCAACACCACCTTGAGTTCAGGCTCCCTATCCTCTCTCCCAATTTCTCTGAACCCTGGTTGCTCTGCATGTAGAGCCCCCAAATGTCTTTGCTGCACCTCCATTTTAAATGGGGTACATGAATTTAAATCCAACACTACAGGTACCTCATATAAAATTAATTTTCATGTTAACTGTCAATCTATTTTTGTGGTATACTTGATTGAATGTGGTTGCGGCCTACAGTACGTAGGTCGAACCATACAAACGATGCATGCTAGATTGAACAAGCATCGACAGAATGTCCGAAATGGCTTTCTCCTGCACGGCCTTTCCAAACATTTTTTAACTGTGCACCAAAAAAATCCAAAAACTTTGAAACTAACAATTATTGACCACATACCTGATACCGTGGCTGATCGCTTCAACAGTTTAATCAATAGAGAAAGCTTTTGGATATTCAAGCTTGGCACACTTGCCCCTGAAGGCCTGAATTTAACTATAGATAAAGTGACCAGATAACTTTATTTGCCTTTTTAGCATCATTGCGTTTTACCTAGATGCTATTGTTTACATGCTTTTATTATTAATATGGGTTCTCGCTTTTTTATTGGTCTTTTTACTGGTCTACTAACGTGTTAATAATTTTATTCATTTTTATCTATATTATTTTATTGTTCCTTTTAGCACATTTTATACATTTAAAACTTGTTTACCTAATGCTGTTTTATCTCACGTTTTATGTAAGTTGCTTTTATTTTTTTTTTTTTATAATATATGATGTCATCTTGTCGTAACATGTGACTATCATAACATGTGACTGTTTTGACTGTTGTGATTGGCTGCCTCCCATTTAAATACCCCATCCCCTATGTCATTAATAAATTCCACCTGATGAAGACGGATTCTCCGTCGAAACGCGTTGTGGTTTAACCCCATCTCTTGTCTGAGTCTCCTTCCTGCGCTCCTAAGACCGTTTCCATTCTCTCATTGCTCCTATCCTCCATTGGAGGTTTTCGGCTGGAGCTGCGGTGGAGACCTGACATTTTTGTCTGTCCCTTGGTTGCTTCCTAAGCGCTCCTCTATGACCGCTTATCACTGACTCTTAGGGGCAGAGAAGGCCTCAGTCGCCCCTGCGCATGGGTTAACACCTCCTCCGTAGGGCCCGGTGACCCCCAGAGATGCCCGGTGTGGATGTTCAGCAACAGGGACTCCAGACCCTGTGTCCCCACCGGGGGATAGTGTCGGGACCCAGCAGTTCACCACCGGTGGTGGTGTGGGCACGCTCATCTCCAGCAACGTGGTGACTCCACTTCAATCGGCTCCTAGCTCCTGCAGCTCCAACCGCAGGCGGGGGGCCGGGAATGCCGACCGGCAAGGAGCAGAGCGGGGAAGTCGGGGCCTGACAGTTCAGGCGTCAGTCGGCTCTGCAGAGGGGGCGGAGCCCGGTGACCAGCCGCGGTCTGGAGTGCGGCAGGGGCAGCCACAGGTGCCGGTGAGTAGGCCGCCACCGGGGTCAGGAACGGGGAAAAGGCAGCCGCGGTCACCGGCTAGTAGGCTGCAGCCGAGGATGGAGCAGCGGCGGCCGCAGATGCCGGTGAGTAGGCCGCGGAGGCTGGCAGCTCGACGGTCATGGCGATCTGGAGCGGGGCTGGAGTGGTGGCAGGCCCTGGTGGATAGGCCGCCGCCAGAAGATGGAGCGCGGCAGGGGCAGCCGTGGGTCGGTTGCGCACCGGCGACACGGGATGAGGTGCCGCCGGGCGGGGTGGCTCGGGGTCATTGGCGGAGGCGTTGTTCAGCCCGGCGGGGGCCGCAGAGTCATCGGGAGCATGGGGCGTAGGAGCGGGAACTGCCTGCGGAGCCGCCGGCCGAGCCGGGGGAACGCTCACCTTCCCTGGCGCCGCAGCTCCTTTCAGGCCATTCCACCACTCTTCTAGTGGTCAGTGCGGGGAGTCGCTGGTCTCAGTTGCTCTCCTTCGCAGCTCCCGGTCCCATCATCTGAGGTCCGCTGCTGCTCTTCATCCTGCCGTCCGACAGGACCAACCTCCAGGCCTGATGGTTCCGCATAGTAAGTCAGCAACAGATCCTCATGCGGCTTCTCCTGGTAGTCCAATGTAGAAGCACGCTCCTCCAATTCTTTCAGGTGCTTATAAGCCACTGCCATCCTATAAAGTTTTTTTTTCCCGCTCCGGATCCGCCTGATGACAGCCAGCAGTCCTGAACTGTTAGGAGTCGGATTCCTGTGTTTACTCAGCAGGGATCCAGATCCTCACATTCCGCACTCTCCTCCTATTTTTACATTGCAGAGAAGATTGCAGAGGAGATTGCCTTGCAGCAAATCTTTCCTGAGGCTAAGTCCTTCTGTCCTCTTACTGGGCATGCTCATGGGACGATCTCCCATTGGAGATCGGGAGTCATGAGCTCATGTCCCGCTCCAGTTCTCATTGGTCCATCTCAGAGATCTGGAAGCGTGCAGAAGGTCCCGGCTGCTATAAAAGGCGCGCATGGCTGTTCCGCCACGTGCTAGTATAGTCATACTTGCTGCTGTGTGTATGAGGACAGATGCATGATTCTGGTGACTGACTCATTTGAAACCCCTTCCCTCTGATATTACGCATGTGAATAGGGACTGAGTTAGTTTCAGCGCCAGCGCTCCTCTGCTTCAACTCGCACAGCTGCTAGCGTCCGACATTGCGCTCGCGCCTTGCCTTTGTCGTTTGGTGGCAGTGTCCACGCTGTGCTGCAGTAGCAGCCTCCTTTGCATTTGCAGTTGCAACGCCGTGCACACGGTAGGTCTAGATGGACGTAGTGCCGCCGTCTTGAGCTACTCCTGTGACCGTATACTGTGTGTGCGTTTTTACTGAGTACTGTGACTACAACAGGCTCAGTTATTTGTGTTTGTACTTTTTGCATCTCCGTGAGTTTAACTGAGATTGCTCTGCGCACCTGGGTGGAGTTTAACCCTGTGTGCAATTCCACCATATTGCTCCTGCCACCACATAGCAGAGGATATTTCACCTACTGCACGGTGGACCCCGAGCGGTGAACGCACTTTATTTATATTTTTATTTAGTGCGTTCTGCCGTTCCTAACATTATACTAGCGCCAGGGTCTGGCTAGTGATGGCAGAACAGCAGCAACTCTTATAGTGTATTCGGCAGCTTGAGGGCCGGCTGGCCACTCTTGAGAGGGCATTCTCAGCTGCACAATCCACCGAAGCTGCTGTAAAGGCAATCACATACGCGGTTTCCCATATGTCCATGTCCTCCCCCGCGCCGACAGTTACCCGCCTCCCGTTACCCGATAAATTTTCTGGCGATGGCGCCTCCTGTAGGGGTTTCATCAGCCAGTGCTCCATTCGACTGGAGTTACTGGCTGCACGATTCCCTACGGAACGGGCCAAGGTGGGGTTTATTGTTTCCCAGCTGTCGGGCAAAGCGTTGGAGTGGGCTACGCCACTATGGGATCGTGGTGAGCCAGAGGTCCGGACCGCTGCTCACTTTCTAACAGCTATTAAGCAGGTCTTCCTCGGTCCAGGGGTCACGCACGATTCCTCTCTTCAGCTTCTAGCTTTGACTCAGGGATCCCTCTCGGTTAGTCAGTATGCCGTCTGTTTTTGGACACTGGCTTCCAAGTGGAGTGGTCAGATAAAGCCCTCATCCCTGTGTTTTGGAGAGGTTTGGCGGAGCCCGTAAAAGATGCTCTCTCCACTAGAGAGGTTCCTGCCAGTTTGGAAGAGCTGATTGCCATTTCCACCTGCATTGACCTCCGTTTTTCGGAGCGTGGTATGGAGCGTGATCAATCCAAACGGAAGGTTACTCCGGCTCCCAACTTTTTTGAGCTTCTGGAACTACCCGAGCCAGAGGTTCCACCTCCAGAGCCCATGGAGGTGTCTTGCGCTGTTCTTCAGGCATGTCTGGCAAAAGACTCCAGTTGCGGCCTTATTTGTCAACACGCGGGTTCTCAGAAAAACTGTGCCCCGCAACGGCCAGATTCTGTACCACCGGGTAAGACCCTTGTTCCTCCCCACCTTCGGCTGAAGGTTCTTGCCTGGGCACACACATCCAGGAGGGGTGGTCACTGCGGCTATATGCAGACCACAAAACTCCTGGCAGAGTCTTACTGGTGGCCGCACAGGGCTCGGGATGTTAAAAAATATATTCGGGCCTGCGCCTTTTGTGCTCTGAATAGCGTCCTTAAGCGTAGAGCGGAGACGCCTGCCGACACACGGTGGCGTTCCACTTTAACTTCTGCTCCCGCTGTCTCCCACGGATCCCTTCTCAGACCTGGCAATCTTGCCACCCCTGAGGCCTTCCACGTGTCCCGGGTTTCTGTCATCTACCGGGACATCAGACTTGCCTGCGGACGAGTCTGATGCCTATACCTCTTACGGGCACAAGTTGGTGGATCGTAAGGCTCAGGGAGGGGGGGCCCTATGAGACGGGGTAATGTTAGGAGTCGGATTCCTGCGTTTACTCAGTAGGGATCCAGATTCTCACATTCTGCACTCTCCTCCTATTTTTCCACTGCAGAGGAGATTGCAGAGGAGATTGCCTTCCAGCAAACCTCTCCTGAGGCTAAGTCCTTCTGTCCTCTTGCTGGGCATGCTCATGGGACAATCTCCCATTGGAGATCGGGAGTCATGTGCTCAGGTCCCGCTCCAGTTCTCATTGGTCCACCTCAGAGATCTGGAAGTGTGCAGAAGGTCTCGGCTGCTATAAAAGGCGCGCATGGCTGTTCCGCCATGTGCTAGTATAGTCATACTTGCTGCTGTGTGTATGAGGACGGATGCATGATTCTGGTGACTGACTCATTTGAAACCCCTTCCCTCTGATATTACGCATGTGAATAGGGACCAAGTTAGTTTCAGCGCCAGGGCTCCTCTGCTTCAACTCGCACAGCTGCTAGCGTCCGACATTGCGCTCGCGCCTTGCCTTTGTTGTTTGGCGGCAGTGTCCACGCCACACTGCAGTAGCAGCCTCCTTTGCGTTTGCAGTTGCAATGCCGCGCACACGATAGGTCTAGACGGACGTAGTGCCACCGTCTTGAGCTACTCCTGTGACTATATACCATGTATGCATTTTTTACTGAGTACTGTGACTACAACAGGCTCAGTTATTTGTGTTTGTACTTTTCGCATCTCCGTGAGTTTAACTGAGATTGCTCTGCGCACTTGGGTGGAGTTTAACCCTGTGTGCAATTCTGCCATATTGCTCCTACCACCACTTAGCAGCAGTTATTTCACCTACTGCACGGTGGACCCCGAGCGGCAAACACACTTTATTTATATTTTTAATTTAGTGCGTACCGCCGTTCTTAACATGAACACAGTCCAACTTGTAATCCACAGGGAAAATCTTCAACCCATTCAGCTTGGGTCCTTTGGATCTTTGGGACAGGCTTACCGCGGAAGATGGTGTATTGGCGGCGATGATCCTGCCGACTACGCCAAATGTAGGTAGGTGTGCCGACCGGGGGTGACCCTTTTCTTTGCCGCGAACAGACAGAGACTGTAGCGGTCCTCTTTATAGGTCCTCTTTATTGGCCATCCTCTTGACGACCAACAGCGACACACAGCAGCTGCTCAACAAACTCTGCAGCACCACACAGCAGCTGCTCGATGCCGCATCTCCACACAGCAGCTGCTCGACTCCGCACACAGGCCCGGGTACCTTAACTTCCTTCCTTTGGCTAATTGACGTCCCTCGCGGCTCTTTCACTGTGGCTGCCCTAGGCCTACAACCACATCGCTTCACCAGTCTGAGTCCGTCTGTCTTGTGGTACCCCAGGCTGTCTCTATCTCTGGCTCTCCTGTCAGGGCCACCCCCCTGACCGTCTCTCTCACCAGTCCTTCTCTGGAGCTTCTTCCTGTCTCATCTCTCCTTCCAGTCTTCTGTACTCCTGAGCTCCTCTCCCTGGACTGACTGTTCTAGAACTCTCTGCCTTCCTTTTATCCCCTCTCTCACTGGGAATTCCCCTCTAGAGTTCCTGTAACCTCACCCCCCATGACTGTACGGTTTCGTAGCCCTAAGCTGATGTTCAGTCCTGCTCTCACTGCTCCCTGCTCCCATCTTGTGGCCAAACTGCAGTACTACACCTTCCTCCACTTCTGCTGTCTTTGATCTCACCCTAGTGGCCAAAACCCTGTACTACAACATTCTTCTCCTCTGTCTAGCTGTCTCCCACCTTATATACAGCAGTCCATGTCCACCACAATGTACATTAACCCTTCCTCTGCAGACAGGTCCGTATGTCAGTCCACTTCCCCTATACATGTATACAGTAAGTGGGTGTATTCCTGAGGATAAAGGGGGTGGTAGTCACAATATACGGTACTGCTGGCACTGTACTGTAATTCACAGATCTCACAAAACAGAGCATCAGCCACAGATAATATTTTTGTATTTCATTAAAGGTTTTTGCACACTGTTTGGCTCAAAATATTTTTTTTTTGTTTCCTCTCTAAAACCTAGGTGCATCTAGTAATCAAGTGTGTCATTTAAAGAGAAAAATATGGGAAATATGTGTCTGAGCAAAGTGTCTAAATACTTATCACCATGTGATATTTCAGTTTCTCTTTTTTAGTAAATTTGCAAAAATTTCTACATTACTCTTTTTTTTCAGTCAGTATAAGGTTTCCACTGAGCCCAAAGCCTCAGGTAAAACAACATGGCTCCCCCAAAAGAAATCCAGTGACATCTGCACTCCAAAGTAGAAATGCCTCCTCCTTCTAAGCCCCGCAAAGCACCTAAACCACATTTACCGTCAACATTTTTGGAATTACTGTAGTGAGGAGAACCAACCTATTTTATGGCGGCATGTCTCCAGAAGCATGAGCTTGGCAGCATGTATAGGCTCTGCAATATAGCGGCACTACAATGTATTGGGCACTACACCGGCCTATTTGCATTTTCACTCTAAAACATTAACTGCGCTTCTTTCAGGAAAACACCCATAGAGTTAAAATCGTCAGTACACCCATAAATGACTTCCCATTGGGGTGTATATTTCTAAAAGGATTCATGTGAAGGTACTTTTGCTGTGATGGCACTTGTGGGCTCTGAAAATAATGTATATGCAAAATATCCTAGCAAAATCTGTGCCCCAAAAGTCAAATAGCACTTCTTCTGTCCTGAGCCCTGTCTCACGGTCAAACATTACTTTAAAGGGAACCTGTCACCCCCCCCAGACGTTTCTAAGTAAAAGAGCCATCTTGTGCAGCACTAATGCTGCATTCTGTCAAGGTGGTTCTTTCACTTAGCGTCCCTTCCTCCGCCGAAATAATCGTTTTTTAAATTGGTCAGACATGCCTGAATTTTGACTGGGGGGCAGGTCTTTCCCCCCTGGACACAGGCGCCTCACATACGTCAGTCATGTCCTGCTTTTGAATTTGGCGCCGCCTCCTCAGCGTTCATTTCTTTTTCTCACCTATGCTGTAATATTCTGATGTTACCACAGGTCTGCCCTGCTCAGCTCCACCCCTACTGGTCACATGGTGCTGACGTCATCACAGGTCCTGTTGCACCTCTGCCCTGCTCAGCTCCGCCCCTACTGGTCACATGGTAATGACATAATCACAGGCCTTGCTACACCACTGCTCTGCTGAGCTCCGCCCCTACTAGTCACATGGTGCTGACGTCATCACGGGTCCTGCTGCACCTCTGCCCTGCTCAGCTCCACCCCTACTGGTCACATGGTAATGACGCCATCACAGGTCCTTGCTGCACCTCTGCCCTGCTCAGCTCCACCCCTACTGGTCACATGGTAATGACGCCATCACAGGTCTTGCTGCATCACTGCTCTGCTGAGCTCCGCCCCTACTGGTCACATGGTGCTGACATCATCACAGGTCCTGCTGCACCACTGCTCTGCTGAGCGAGAAAAAGAAATGAACACTGAGGAGGCGGCGCCAAATTCAAAAGCAGGACATGGCTGACGTATGTGAGGCGTCTGTGTCCGGGGGGAAAAGACTTGCCCACCAGTCAAGAAACAGGTATGTCTGACAACTTTTAAAAGCAATTATTTCGGTGGTGGAAGGGACGCTAAATAAAAGAGCCACCCTGACAGAATGCAGCGTTAGTGCTGCACAAGGTGGCTCTTTTACTTAAAAACGCCTGGGGGGTGACAGATTCCCTTTAAAGACATACTGCATATAGGATGTTGCAACCTTAAGGAGGAATTGTGTAACACATAGTGAGGCCATTTTTTTATCTATTTACGCTTGTGAACATAAAATACCTTGGACTAGAACAACATAGTAAAAATGTAAACTATTGGCATTCCTCTTCTCTTTTCATATTTTTGAGGTTTTTCATGCATTTATTGATAAAGTAAAGAGAGTAATTCACGACTATACTTTGTCCTGTATAAATAGCTGTGATATGGCCACATTGAAAGGCAGAAAAAAGCTAGGGTCAAAAATGTAAGATAAAAATAAATTGCTTCTTCGTAAAGGGGATAAATAGATATTCTTCATCTTTTTCTAATTAATTAAAGTTCTTTAATATTTTTAAAGAATATTTTGGTTGAATTGACATGATTTATTGCATTGATTAGTATATTTGAGGATTATTTCATGCATGGCTTTCCTTATGAGGGTAGGCTCGCACGTCCATGTTCTCTCCATCCGAGAAAACAGTAAGATCATTCTAGTTTACAGTAGGATCCATTTTTCTCAGTGGTGGAGAGAGAAAAAATTCTCCCCCTTGTCGATTCAGTTAACCCGTAAAATTTGGACAGTACTTGGATGTCATCCGTGTGCCGGCCGATATTTTCCGCAGACCCAGATTTGCATTGATGATTCTGATTCAACACTAAGATCAAAATCAGACCTGTCACCATTTTTATTTTTACTTAGACGAGGTCAGCTGTGCAATACTCAAAAAAACTGCAAAAAAAACAAAGTACAATGACTTTATTTGCACCAATTAGTACGGTAAAAGCTTGAGTTCTTGACAGTGCAAATATGTAGAATACTGAGCAAATAAGAATTGATTTATAGAGTTGACAGCAGAAAACGACTCTTTTTTGCAAAAGAGCAGAGTGTCATTGTGTAAGTTTGCAAAGTTGTTAGAATAATGCTCTTTGGACAAAGGTGACACAAGGTCGCAATGACCTGTGTCACATTTGGTCAAAACCAGGCACATCATATCCTCAAATGCCTCATGCCGATTATCAAGGACAATGGACGAGGGATGATAATTTAGGCTGCGTTCACACACAGCATTTTTTAGCGTTTTTTTAGCGGTTTTCCCTATAAAACCGCTAAAAATAAGCTTCCCAGTCATTTCTATGCATTTTGCACTTTTTGTGCACATTGATGCGTTTTTTTACTTCGAAAAAACCGCATTGCGGTAAAAAAACGCAGCATGCTCATTAATTTTGTGGATTTTTCTGCGTTTCTGGCTAGTTCAATGCGTTTTGAAAACGCGCGGAAAAAAAAACGCACAAAAAACTTGCAAAAAAACGCGAGGCAAAAAAAAGCGCGGTTTCTGGGAAGGGAGTCAGGTTTTCTAGCAGAAATTTTCTGCTACGTGTGCACTTAGCCTTAGGCTTTTTTTGCAGCTACAAAATCTTTGTAACTTGGAGTCATTGAGTCACAGAAGGAGGCACAAAAGGCAAATTATCTTTGTTTCACAACAAAATTCATCTTCATCCATGGCTACAATTTTCTTCACCGTCGATGTGGAAATTTATATTTTTGGGATAGATTTAGATTTGAATAAAAAGGAAGTTTATTTAGATTAAAAGTTACAAATGAAAAGAGATAGGCAAAGATACGAGTTAAAGTGATATGTACTGTATATGAAGGTCCATATGAAATTGGAAAGAGAAATGTAGAGTGCAGCATAATATATTCAAAGAAGAGCATAATAATTAAAGAAGCCCTCCTCCGCCTTCTCCTCCCATCAATGTTTTTATCCTCTTAGTATATTGCAGTTGTCATATTATACAGCACTGTGCACTTACAATTGCTCATTTTGCCTTTCTACCCAGCTAATTCTTCTCTTTTCTCTGCTCTATACAGAAACAGGAAATCTTTTGTCCCTGCAGAAATCACTCCTCTCTTCAACTCCTGACCCTGACCTCACACTCCTCCACCCCTACCAAGAACATTTTGCAGTGACTCATGAGTCATACAGGGTAAATTGACCCCCTGTTTCTACCTAGAGCTTAGAAGGATTCAGCTCGCCTATGTTTAATCACGTGATGTCGTAGACCTGATGGAAAAGAGAAGAATTAAATGAGTGGAGAGACAAGATGAGCAATTGTAAGTACACAGTGCTATATAATATGATGATTGCAATATATTATTAGGATACAAATTTCAATGGGAGGAGGAATGATTATTTAAATAAGTTAAGTAATATTGGCAAACTGAGTGCCTCCTCTAATTGCCTTTGTTTCACTGATTCTGGATGTCTTTTTTTCTGTGCCCCTTCTGTGCAAAGTTATGCCACCTAATAAAAAAGAAGCAACTTTTTTTTCAACAAACTTGTGGTATATCCTAGAAATGTTGTCACAGAGGAGAGAAAGAAAACACCTACAGAGAAATTATCAGGCAGGCATGCTGATGGGTAAAGGGATAAATGTCCTTCTTTATTATCAGAAGGCAACTTTGGAACAAATGGGAACAGAAAAATAATGAAAAAGTGCTCCAGAATTAGTGAAGAGCAGCAATTCAAGGACCATGAAAGGTCCTCCTTATAGCACCACTGCAGAATGATTTCTTCACTGTAGGGTTGATGCTTTAAACCTAAGGTCCCTGCCCTACTCTTACACTCACCCTCTGGCACTTTCATCTTGTTTTAGTGCCGCTCCAATCCCACGGTGTCAACTTGTGACCACAGCTTCTGACTGTCCGGAAGTCAGAAGTTACGACACAAGCTCTGAATGTAAGTCTATGGGAGCAAGAACAAGGCTCTAATAAACCTCTATTGAGTTGTGACTTCCGGCTCACTCCATGAATCACTGGAACAGCTGACTGGTCACAAACCAACAGGAGAGATAACAGATGAAGACCCTGCAAGGTGAGTATAAAAGGATATTCATGAGTTAAATTTGAAGCACCACTCCAGCAGTAAAATAAAAACAAAATGATGGAGTGATGCTTTAGCGCTTTTTTTTGGTTTGCCTACCAAGTCATTGTGTTCCTTTTTCCCTTTCAGCTTTATTATGGGTAAATTATTTTGAAAGCTTCCTCTTTTAATTTGTAGTTCTAAATTTAAACATTTGCAAATTCATAGGAAATATAAATGGTTAATTAGTCACCGGTAATTTCTTGCAAAGTGATAGATTTCACTGATGACTTTTTCAACCGCATTTCTTAAGTCTTTGTTTCGAAGACTATATATTATGGGATTCATTAGTGGAGTCACCACCGTGTACAACAAGGACAGGAATTTGGTAACATTCCAAGACTGATTACCGCTCGGAACCAAATAAACACAGAGAAGAGTTCCATAGTACATGGACACCGCAAACAGATGGGCGCTACAGGTGGAGAAAGCCTTCTGCCTTCCAGTGACTGATGGAATCTGTAAAATTGCGACTATAATATAAACATATGAAATAATGATGATGACGAAAGGGATGCCCACCAGAAGAGCACTCAGCATTGTAACTTCTATCTCAACTGCTGTGATATCCGAGCACGAAAGCTGGAGTATGGGTTCAAGATCGCAGAAGAAGTGGTCGATAATATTGGGTCCACGAAAGTCAAGTTTGGTTATCGTTAGAGTGTGAATTAATACAACAGAAGCGCTCGTTATCCAAGTCACAATTACCATTCTCAGACAGAACTGGTGAGTCATAATATGTGTATAGTGAAGAGGTCGACAGATGGCCAAGTATCTATCGTAACACATCACAGTTAGAAGGAGACAGTCGGCAGTTTCTGAGACATCGAAGAAGTAGAACTGAGCAATGCAGTCCGTGAAAGATAGTACGTTGTCCTTAACCACAGCAGCTTGGAGAATATTAGGAAGGATATCAGAGGCCAGGATGATGTCTGACACGGAGAGCTGTGTGAGGAAGAAGTACATGGGAGTGTGGAGGATCCGGCTGTAGGACACCAGTGCTATAATGAGAAGGTTCCCACATACTGTCACACAATAAACCGCAAAGAAAAGGAAGAAGAAGGTTTCTCTGCGGGTATCCTGGAACCCTAAGAGATGGATCACAGATACGGTGGACACATTTATCTCCTGCATTATCTGAAAATAAAAAAATGGACAGGCAGATTCCTTGAAATATCACAAAAAAACAATGTTTAACTGGAGTTTTATGAAGTGTTCAAAAATGATCGTTTTTTCTAGCAAAACATGACTTTAGAAAGATTTCTTTTTTCAGTAGTTTTTCTTTTGATGAAATGTTTCCTGGAGAGAAATTGAAGATGTTTTGGAACAGATTTATCTTCCCTGAAACATTTTTTTCTGATTTCCCATTGCCTAACTTGGGGCAATTCTATCAGGATAAGCTTGACATGCACATCTTGATTTCTACATGCATTTATTAAAACTTCTTTTGAAGAATAACAAAAAAGGGGGACTCAAAATACTCACAAACACCAAAGTTGGTTTCCCATAAAAATTGAATATGAAAAGGTTACCGAGTAATTTTGAAGTGATCTTTCAGGGAGATTTTGGAAAGGGTCCTCTTAAAAAAACCTCCTTATTTACTTCTGATTATAGCCTAAAGGCTCATACACATATCAATATTACAATAGGCAAAAGGCTAAATGTAAAGTTGAAAGATATATGCCAGGCAATAGCCGCAGTCTCTCCAGTGCCCTTTAATAAATGGTGTAAGACTGGCCAAGATAGAGATTTTGCACTTTTGGGTGATCGTGTAACAAATTATACAGCTGTTCAAAGCTCCCAGCCAGAACCAAATATCTGCGCAGTCCTGGCCACTGTGCCTGCCTCTGCCCAACGCCTCAGTAGTGCTTTATGTTGAGGACCTTCTGCCATAATGTGGCATTCAATGGACCTGGTTTCAGAATACCCATCATTTTATTTGAAAATGAAGAGGAGGCGGAAACCTCTTTCCCTCTTCCAGAGTCACAATAATCTGCAAAAGTGTAAAAAATAAATAACATTTTCATTTTCTGGCCCCCTTGTGTGATTATTTTTCATAGCATGATCGAAAGCCCTCCGAAACGTCACCTTCATATGACAGGAACTGTTTGCTGTTAAATAGGAAATTGGTATTGAAATGCTTTTAAATAATGTTTGCTAATTATGAAGACTCTCTGGTGAAACGGTAAAAACTGCGTCTCCCAATTTACGCAGCCTGGGGAAAACGGTAATCGCTAAGGAGCAATAAATGCTCACGTGGGATTGTGTTATCTTTGCTGAATAAATAATGAAACGCGTGACATGCAGTACTGTGGCAAACAGAAAAATGTTCCAAATTAAGAAAGAAAAGTATGTGTATTTATATCCTCATAAATGAACAGATATATAGATTCTTCAGTGAATTCTATTTGAATTTTACAAAAATCCACATTCGTCAAAATGGGATTTTTTTTTCTAATTCTCTTCTGTGAGGATTCTACAAAATGACAGCCAATGCCATTTTTTCTAAACCGGAATAGGACATACATTTTTTTTTTTAAAATAAGAGAAAATAAAAGCATTGTATTCACCTTTCTGGCTCCTCTACTACTTCCCACCACTCATCCGGTCATACCATGATTACGGCTCTTAGCCGAATCGTGTTGGTTGTTCATCCCAGGTTGTGGTGACCAGGATCCGACTAATTTACAGAATAAAAGTTTTTTTTATCTTTTTACAAAAATCTTACTTTCCTTTTTGATTTCATCACTTCAGGTTCTCGTCTCTCACCCTTTTCTATCATCCGGTCAATGTTTATTATCAAGATGATAATGAGGTGCGTTCGGAGCCTGGTGTCCACCGTGCAGAGATGTAGAACTGCTGCTGGGTAATGGCGAGGTTATATGGCAAATAATAAATGAACACATGTGAGTTAGCATCACCCGGTGTGTACAGGAGTGATTTCTGTTGATTCACAGAACCGCAGTGCCACACAATGTAAATGCCGAAGCCTGTTAAGCTCACAGGGCTCGGCTGGATGAGCGCTACTATACAGACACAGGGCTCTGCCCCAAGGACACGGGGTTCTTCTAGTCCACTAGCGCTCGGCGCCGCTGCAGCGGAGCCAGCAAGAGAGATACAGAATAATAACGCACTAAGTTTGCACTGCACCGCTCTGGTGGATGCCACTAGCCACCCTGACTGGGTAAGGAAAGCGCTAGACCTGCGCACGGCGCCGCGCTGGTGGATGCAGCCACTTTGGTGCCTTGTGCTGGATGGCACAATATGGCGCTGATAGAGGTGCTGTGACTTGGAAGCACCGTGGCGCTAGGTTTAGCCACTACAAAGCGCTGACTCAGACTTAGATAACCCTTCAACATTCGTATCAAAGGGAGGGGTTTCATAATGAGTCAATCACCAGTTTCATGCATCCATCATCACACACACGTTATAATAACTGTCTATACTAGCGCATCATGGCTGAGACTTTTTTATAGCGGCGTCCTTCCGGGAACTTCCCAGTGAACCAATCCAAACAGAAACGGGAACTGAGCATGTGACCTCCGACCTCCAATGAGAGGTCATCCCACGGGCATGCTCAGTAAGCAAAAGACAGGACAGTCCCAGAAGCGTCTGCTGGCTGCTGACTCAAGCATGGTGTTAAAGCAGAACCAGAAGGAGCAACCAGACGACTATCATCAGCCTGGGCAAAACGCCAATACCGACGTCTCTGCTGAGCAGGAATCTGTCAGGGACACCGCACTACACTTGCGCATAGAGCCAGTGCGCGTGTCCTGAGTACAGAAGCAGTGCTAAACGAGGTACAGGAGGGATAAACAGATGGGAGGTCAGACAAAGCCAAAGGTCATACACAGGATCACAGTACAGTACCAGGGATGAGACAGAGCGGATAATCGGCCAAGCAGAGATCAAAACCAAACAGACATAGGAGGTACCAGGCAGAATCCAAAGCGATATCCAGGGAACAGACCGAGTCATACACAGAGAATCAAGTAACCAGAACACAGCACAAACACACTCAGGGGTCACCACACAATGCCAAGGGCAAAAGTATAACTGACAGGGATGGGAGCGTCCTGAGGCTATAAGAAGCCTCCCCCAGAACCAGGGAGAGGCCACAATCACAGCCCCAGGTGTGCAGGTAAGCCTGCACCGGGATCACAACCTTTAACCCCAGAAATGCCAGTCATCAGTACTGGTTCCATACATTAACCCCACGTGTGCGAGACAAACCCGCACTGAGATCATGACAGAATCTATGCGGCCGCAGAGGACATGGCTTGTGATTGCCCCTGTGCAGTGAAGGAAACTCGACGCCTAACATTACCCCCCCAGGGCCCTCTTCCTCCTTGAGCCTTGCTACGCTCAAAGGTCGCAACAAGTAGCGGAGCGCGGATGTTCTCCAAAGGCTCAAAGGTCCGATCTTCTGGGCCATGACCCTTCCAATCCACCAGATAATACTTTATTCCTCGCATCATCCTGCACCCAACGATGGCATTCATCTTTAACTCATCCGAGGAAAAGCCCGATGTCCCGGCAAATGACTTGGAGAAACGGGATATGTGGACGTGCTTAAGGAGGGACAGGTGGAAGGTATCGGTGATACTCAGGTGTGGAGGAAGGGCAAGCCTGTAGACCACAGGGCTAACCTGTTTGAGCACCTTGAAAGGACCTATGTAGACAGGCATGAACTTAGTAAACTCGACCCACATCCTGATATTACGAGCGGAGAGCCACACTAAGTCGCCGGTGTGCGTCTGCGGAGACCCTCATTCTCTCCTTGGAGGCCCGAATGGCATCCTGGGTGCGGTCCCAAGTATCACGTGCCTCCACCGCCTAGTGTGCCACCCTAGAGTGGGTGGATGACACAGGCATGGGCACAGGGACGCGCGGATCCTGGCCGTAATTAAGGAGGATGGATGTCTGGTCGGTGGAATCGGCCACAGCGTTGTTCAAAGCAAACTCCGCCCATGGTAGCAAGGATGCCCAGTCATCCTGCCTTGCTGATACAAAATGTCGTAGATATGTGACCAAGGTCTGGTTGGCCCTATCTACCAACCTTCTCGGGATGATAGGCTGAGGAGGAATTTAGCTCAATGCTGAGCAGACTACAGAGCTCTCTCCAGAACCGAGATGCAAACTGGGGACCCCGGTCACTGACTATCTTGTCTGGCATGCCATATAGGTGAAAGATATGCTTAATGAACAGTGCTTCCAGGCCTCGTGCAGAAGGCAGCCACGAGAGGGGAACCAGGTGCACCATTTTAGAGAAATAGTCAGCGACAACCCAAATAACCGTGCTGCCACTGGACTTTGGCAGACCGGAGCCACGGTCCTCAGGCTCTCGGATGAGATGATCAGCCGAGGCTCTGTCTCCTCCTCTGATGATGACACTACGGAGCAAGAGAGAGCATCGGCCCAGAGGTTCTTCTCACCGGACAGAAAATGAAGGGTGAAATGGAGCCGGGAGAAGAAAAGCGACCATCTGGCCTGGCGAGAATTTAGCTGCTGGACCGTCTGCAGGTACAGCAGGTTTTTGTGGTCGGTGTATACCTGAAAGGGGAACTGGGCTCCCTCCAGGAGATGTCTCCACTCCGAGAAGGCCAATTCCATTGCCAGCAACTCCCTGCCCTAGATGGAATAGTTCCTCTCCACCTGTGAAAAGGTCTTGGAGAAAAAGAAGCAGGGTTGCTTCCGACCTTGAGCGTCCTTCTGGAAAAGGACCGCTCCAGCACTGACGGAAAAGGCATCCACCTCCAAGATAAAGGGTTTCTCCTCATCAGGACGATGTAGAATGGGATCACTGGCAAAATGAGTTAGCCAAACCCTGGGCAGAGATGATATAGCCCTGGAAAGGCAAGGGCTCAAGCAGGCTCTTCTCCAACTTGGTGTAGAGGGAGTTAGCTCGTAAGTGGGTGAAGACTTTGCCAACCTCTCTATGGTTGGAGTCCATATCTGGAGAGAAGATGAGAATTGGCCCACTCCAAAACCCTGCCCGACAAGATGGAAATAATAAGTCCCAACTTAGCCCGCTCAGAGGGGAATCGTGCAGCCAGCAGCTCCTGCTGCCTGACAAGGGGAAAACTTGAGGAAATGTACTGAGCACGTTTTATATTGGCCATATACTCCTCATCTATACTCACAGGACAACTTATTTTGAAACTTACTTGAAAGTATAGTTATCCTATAAGTGCCCCAGATTAAATGACTATGCCAATCTTTCAACATAACTTGAGTACAATAGGGGTCAGTGTCTCTGAAAGATCGGCTATGTCTCACAACGTCTCTGAAAAAATATTATGAAATAAAAATAAAAGGACACAATCTGAGACTGGAATTTATGTTTGTGATCTGTCCTCGCATTATTACTTACTCTGACGTCAAAAATGTTTACTTGGATGTTAATATATCACGGTTCACATCTTAGATCTCTGAGATCTACGTCTTTCCCCACTTATCTCTCCCTAGTTATCTTTACATGAATGATGCATTCTTTCCATATGCACTTTACCCACTTCCGTCTCCTCATTCCGCACAGATTATTTCCACTGATATTCACAATACAGAACCATCATGCAGTTTCTCTACTTAGTTTTATTAGTATATTCTTGTTTTCATATTTTTCTGGTTATGCTTTGAAAATAATCCTTATCCTTCTCTGTTGCGATCCTATGTGCCCCTGGAATACAACACATTTTGCAGATTTTACATACGCTTACACAGAATTAGGATTTCAAAGTGATGTTGACTAGTGATGAGCGAGTATACTCGTTGCTCGTGTGTCCTCCGAGCATTTTGCCGTGTGGGGATTCCCTAACAAACAGGCATTCCTCACATGTATTCAGCCTGTCTAGCAGCCACAAATCAAGCAGCTGAGGCGACGAAAACTAAATCTCCGAGCATGCCAAAATACTCGGAGGACACCCGAGCATGCTCGGGAAAACCCAAGCAACGAGTATACTCGCTCATCACTTATGTTGACAATTTGTGGAAACCTGAGCCAAGCACTAAATGTATCACTGTTCACCACCAACCAAAAATATTTTCACCATTCTTCCGAGACAAATGATCGTTGGATCTTAATTGTCTAATGATATCAGACTCCTTATAAACTGTTACAGACTTGATTGAATTTGGATTGATCTTCTTTTGCATACCTACCAATCTTACCCAAGTGCTAATGCTTTTGTTCTTTTCATATATTGAAGTCAAAGCTCAGGAGTGAATGCAAAAGCGAGGAGAAGCATAATTCCATAAATGACTGTTCTTCATGTTTATGATTCAGTCCTTATGGAAATACAGGGTGTATGGACACATTATGTATTTGCTGCAGGTATTTCTGCACCATAAATGTACCCCTTGGCATAAATAATGAGCATTTTTAATGTGTTTTTCCTCCAATTCATTAGTATAGGAGAACACCACTGCAAAACACGGAAAGAACTGTCATACCGATGATTTGAAATCTCTTCAAATCTGCACAGAAAACAATAAGCAACATGTGAATAACATTTCAAAAGTTTAATTCACTTTGTTGAGTCAGTAAAATGCTGCATTTTTCGTTGAAAAAAAAAATCATGGAAGAAATGTGGTGAAAATGTGAACATAGCCCTAACAAACACTGTAGTATCAAATCTCTCATGTGAAAAACAGCACAAGTATAAAGAACACCTGGCACCTAGCTGTGGTTCTAACCCTGCGATCTGACTTATTAACCAGGATACAAATTGCATCATATGAACAGATTGTAAAACATAAGAATCTCATCAGTGATGAATTTATAGCTTTGGGCATAAAGCATAAAATGCTCACCCCTCTCTTGTCTTTCTTATTCTTACTTTGAAAACTTTTGCTAAGCTAGAAGATTTGAAAGCAAACTTAAGAGATCTACTAAATGTCAAATGATATCAAACCAATACATTTCATGTTAAGAATCAACCAGTGAAGGCCCTCCATAAGTTATCACTACAGATGAGCGAATGTGCACAGAAAACGTCTTATCCGAGCATGCTCGGGTGTAACATGTTAGCCTGAACATATGTAGAGATTGCCTGTTTGTTAGGGAATCCCCACATGTGTTCAGGCTGTCTAACAACTGCAAATCATGCAGCTGCAGGGACTGGGACATAATATACAAGCACACCCACGATACTCCGATTACACCCGAACGTGCTTGGATAATACATTATCCGATCGCAGTCGCCCATCACTAGTTATAGCACTGCAATTTCATTGATATTTCTTTTGCCCACCATTGTTGCACCTTGTCCATAAATTCTGCTCTTTATACGTATGCTTGTATCCTTGTTGAAATAGTCTACAGTACAGAAATCCACGTGTGTAAGATCTTCAAGGAGTCCGTTGCATCAAAGTAGTAGGACACGTCATCAACACTACCGATTTTGTGAGCTAGTTCATAATAATAATAAATATTTATTTAAATAGCGCCAACATATTCCGCAGCACTTTACAATAAGGGGTGAGATATACAGACAGTAACTTCAATACAAGGTAAGACAGTTGAACAGTTACATTTGGAGTGACGCTCCGGCTCACAAGCTACAACCTACAAGGACATAGGGGGACACAATAGGTGAGAAATTCTCATTATTCAGGTCCAAGCATTATAATAGAGGTTTTCATGTAAACCTGCACAATCCGGTCATCAGCCAGTGAGTTTAAATGCATTATCAAGTGCGTTTATCGTGTGCCTAGAGGTTGTGGAGACAGATGAATGGGAGGGAGCAGATTCCGTATAATGTTTAGAAGGAGGGAACAATGGAGAGTTTGGTTAGTGAGTTGAGGTGATAAGCTTGGTTAAAGAGAGTTCTTTTTAATGCCTGCTTAAAAATGTGGGGCTAGGTAACAGTCAGATCGTCTGAGGTAATGCATTCTTCTTCTGATGGGTGTCTTTTGATCCCCATTTAAATTGAAGGCTTATAGCCCAAGAGAGGCATGTTTAGGTGATAGGACCCATCATAGTAACATAGTAACATAGTTCTGAAGGCTGAAGGAAGACCTTATGTCCATCTAGTTCAGCCTATTTTTAGTGCAGCTGTTCTGCATTGTTGATCCTGGGGAAGGCAAAAAACCCACAGAGTAGAAGACAATTTTCTCCATAGGGAAAACAATTCCTTCCCCTAAGCTGGGTCACCCATCTACCTATAATATTCTGTTATTTGTAACCTTCTATACTGTTACTCACAAGAAAAGCCTCCATTCCTTTCTTACATTCATTCAGTGAGTTGGCCATCACCACATCCTCAGGAAGAGAATTCCAGAGCCTCACTGCTCTTACCGTGAAGAACCCTCTTCTATGCTGGTGCAGAAATTGTCTTTCCTCCAAACGAAGAGAATGCCCCCTTGTTCTTGTCACAGTCCTTGGTACAAACAGTTCATTGGAGAGATCTCTGTATTGCCCTCTGATATACTTGTACATATATATTAGGTCTCCCCTAAGTCTTCTCTTTTCTAGAGTAAATAGACCTAATTTTGATAACCTTTCTGGGTATTGTAGTGAACCAACTCCATTTATCATTTTAGTAGCCCGCCTTTCAAGTTCAGTAATGTCTTTCTTGAGCACCGGCGTCCAAAATTGCACACAATCCTCTAAGTGTGGTCTGACGAGTGATTTGTACAGAGGGAGAATTATGTTTTCATCTCGTGTCCCCAGACCTCTTCTAATGCATCCCATCACCCTATTTGCTTTGGTGGCAGCTGCCTGACACTGGGCACTCCAATTTAGCTTCTTATTGACTAAGATGCCTAAGTCTTGTTCCATGTCTGATTTCCCCAGCAGTTTCCCATTTAGTCAGTAATTGTAGCATCTGTTTCTCCTTCCCATGTGCATAACCTTACACTTATCTGTGTTAAACCTCATTTGCCATTTTTCAGCCCAATTCTCCAATTTACTCAAATCTGTCTGTAGTTGCAAACTGTCCTCCTTTGTGGTAACTACCTTACATAGTTTTGTATCATCTGCAAATACTGATATTTTACTGTGTAAGCCATCCACTAGATCATTAATAAATATATTAAATAGTAGGGGCCCAATACAGAACCCTGTTTTACCCCACTAGTAACCCTGGCCCAATCTGAGCAAGAAGGTAACCTTGCCATGGTTGATGGGCATACATGAATTGACCAATTAATGCTCTAAGACCCTTAATTTTTGGAAAGTTAATTTTAATCTGCAGCAATGTAGTTTAGATCTCACGTTTTCAGTGTTTGCATATATCTTAGCCCTTAAGGAGTGCTGCTGTGTCTATTTTTTGTATGAAGGATGTTAGTATTTGGTCAGTTTCAGAACCGAGGGCATGTGCAGGGCAACAGACAGAGATGAGGGAGGAGATAGAGGGGGGCACAGAACTGTTGAGAGCTTTGTGGGTGAGAGATATGAGTTTATATTGTACTCTGTATGGACAGCCAGTGTATTGACTGGCACAAGGTGGAGGCATTGGCGTAGCAGCTGGATAGAAATATCTCCCTGGCTGCCACATTCTGGACAGATTGGATAGGAGAAAGTTCTTATGTGAGGCTGGAAAACAGAAAATTTGTTGAAGGTTTAGTCTCGAAGCAGCGTGAAAATTCTCTTGGCTTCTAAGATGCTTCACCCTTCAGCGCAGGAATTTATAGATTTTAATGGATGCATTCCATTCTGCTGGGGAAGACTTAGAGATGTGATATGAGCACAGCATTGTTATTATTTATCATTACAGCTCCATTTATTCCATGGCGCTTTACATGTGAGGAGGGGTATACATAATAAAAAACAAGTACAATAACCTTAAACAATACAAGTCACGACTGGTAAAGGATGAGAGAGAACCCTACCCATGAGGGCTCACAATCTACAAGAGATAAGTCCTTTTGGATAAGTATCAATCTCAGGCTTACTGTGCGCTGCTTGACCAAGATAAAATTACTACCACATGAGAAGTTTAACCATTTATTCCCAAAGCGTTTCAAAGTGTAAAACCACTTCTTCTTCAGGGGATGACATGTAGTGAACAGATACAGCTTTCTCTGGTTAAATACATACAGTGTTTGAATTTAGGCGCCAAAGAAAAAACATGTGATGGAAAGACAAATGTCAAAGTTCAAGGGTTAATAGTGCGCAAAATGCATTTAGATTTAATCAGGTTGCTTTTTACTTTTAACCTATTTACATTTCTGTTATAGATAGTGTATTGGCAAGAAAGAAAAAAGGAAAAAAAGAAGAAAAAAAAAGGAAAAAACTCGAATATAACGAAAAAAGGAGTGAAACGAACTTACTAACAAAAAGTGTCATAAACCAGAGTCAGTACCACTAGGCTGGGGAGGATTTCGTTTGGGAGAAGAAGATATGTTTCTGGGAAGGAATAATAAAAATATATTTAATTGGAATATATTAAAAATGTAAAAGGATCACCTTTATTGAAAAATGCGAATATATATAATAAAAATATATAATAAAATATATGATAAAAATGTGTTAAAATTATGAATTAAAAATATATATGTGTGTGAGTAGACTTAATTGTGTGAAATTGTATCTGGAGAAACATCAAGGTGGTCCGTGGCACACGGCAAGGAAAAAGGAATCACAGAAGCGTCAGTATGAAATCACTTCATGAAAATGAGATCGCCACTCAGAAACAGGAGCTACATTTAGTATTAGCAATATTTTTAGAAATATAACATAAAAGGTATGATAAAAAATCTCTACATTATTATGGATTACCCTATAATGACAATTCATAATTTCAATGGGAGCGCTCTACTGAAAAAAAGGGAAATATAAAAAAACATTCTGTCAGAAAATATTCCAAACAATTATTAAAATAAAAATATACCATTAAAAAATTACAGTTATAAGAAAACTTCAGTGATTTCGTTGAGTCCGTTAGGTTTCAATGTATTTAATCTATAGATCCAAAAGACTTCTTTGCGATTTAATTGTCCAATTCTATCAGGATAATCGCTAGGTATATGCTCAATGGGAGTGATTTTGAATCCATTATAGTTTTTATCATGTTTTAAAGCAAAGTGTCTGGAAAGACCGTGCTGCATAAAACCTATTTTGATATTATGTCTATGGGAGTTAACCCTCTGATGTAAGGGCTGGGTTGTTCTTCCTACATATTGCTTCTTGCAATCACATTCGAATACATATATGACGAAATCTGTGGCACAACTTAAAAAACTTTTGATAGGAAAACATTCTTTGGTAAAAGTAGATTTTGCAGCATAAGCAATTTTTTCTACCACATTTATATATTCCTAAGAATGAATTTGATGGAGAGGACAATGGTCCAATTCTAAGACGACTCGGAGCTACTAGATTTTTAATAGTGGGGGCTCTACGGAAGGTAATGCTAGGATTTCTCGGAAGGACTTTACATAAAATAGGATCATTTAGAAGAACATGCCAGTTACGTGTCAAGATCTCCCTAATTTTAATGTTCTCAGCACAATATCGTGGAATGAAGTTACTTGTGAAACTTTTGTTATCAGTTGCGCTAATCCTCATTGGATTAATTAATGATTTTTGGGAAAGACGTTTGCATGTATTATAAGCATTTTTTACTAAATCCGCAGGATATTTCTTAGCTAGAAACCTAGTTCTCAAAATTTCAGCCTGGTTTTCAAAGTCCCCTATATCAGTACAATTTTTTCTAATTCTTTTATATTGGTTAAACTTCTCATGTGGTAGTAATTTTATCTTGGTCAAGCAGCGCACAGTAAGCCTGAGATTGATACTTATCCAAAAGGACTTATATTGTTGGTCACGGTGTGGACCTTCAGGCGTGCAGCAAGCTGACATTGGTTTTTATGCCTATATCCTTCTTGGAAAGGGTGAGTAAATTTCATCAGCTTTTATTCCATTTTCCACCCAGATAAGACCCTGTTGCGCTTTTCCTTTTTCCTTAGTTTTTATATTGAATCTACAAGAGATGGGTGAGGATACTTTAGGTAGAGCTGATCATGTAGCGGTTTGGTGGATTGGTGGTTACTGCAGGTTGTAGGCTTGTCGGAAGAGGTAGGTCGTCAGGTTCCTTTTGAAGGCTTCCTTGGTAGGCAAGAGTCTGATATGTTGGAGTAGAGAGTTCCAGAGTAGGGGGGATACATGAAACAAATCTGGTATGCAACTATGGGAAGAGGAGATAAGAGGGGAGTAGAGAAGGAGATCTTGTGAGGATCGGAGGTTGCATGCAGGTCAGTACCGGGGACGAGGTTACAGTAGTCATAGTTTTTCAGTAGAATGAAGTAAGCATAGTCACATTAAAGTACAGAGTGTGTTTTGACTCCACATTATTGAGGACAAATAAATGAAAGCATTAGGTCCACCTCATTTTTGACAATGACCCCTTTCGGATGAAGATTCTCTGGTTCTCGATGGCATGAGGTCATTTGCCAGACATCCAAAATAGTTACTGGAAGCTCAGAAAACATAGCTCTCATCACTGTATCCAACTGATAGGACAACCAATCGCTTCCATGGTCAAACCTATATCCAGTGTTAGCTGATTTAATGAGAATCTTTGTATCAGGGCTACGTTCCAAGAGTTGTTTAACAGCTTCTCGAATGTGCCATAATCGTCGGACATAAAATGAAATGGGATATGTGAGGAAGTGACTCCAACAAGTCAAAACAATGACCATATTTTTCCGTGGCCCAAGTCTATGAAGCTCTGTAGCAATGTACTGAAGCTCTTTAATCCCTGTACGTTCCATGCGCAGAGGCTTCTGATGTGCTCTCCACTCAACTATGTAGTTATTATCCGAGTCTGTGGCCAACAACGGACCAGGGTTATGAGTAACGTGAAGATCTATTTGCTTGAGAGCTGGAAATGTAAAAAATAAAATGGGTTAGCTGAGCTTTACAACAATTTAAAAAGCAAAATCTTGAAGATCTTTGTAAATTATAGTATACAACCCATATAACCCTTTATTAATGAATAACTTTTAAAAATGTAATATATATTTATTTCTATTCCAGTAAACTCTGATGTGCTTTTGGCATTTATGAGCACTCATATGAGTCATTTGGACCACCTACTTGGAACAAACTTCACTAGGTATTCCCACCATTGGCGGAGTGTGGAGTCTCCGAACATGTAGACCATCTTTTCAGCAAGGCATTGAGCTACTTTGATGGAGGTATTGAAGTCTTGATTGTAGCACACGTGAGAAGTCCATATATCTTTATAATAAAATCCAGATGGATTTGGATTTTTCAGTAGAGATGCACAAGTATTGTTAGCTGCTTATTAAAAAATATGTATAGTTAATTTGCAGTTTCATAACTTCATTCATTTGATTAGTTTTTTTGAGATTTTCAATAAATTATCAAATATTTGAAAGATAATTAATTTGAAAATGAAGAATAGTAGACAATCACCAAGGAAGCCTTTGCATATACAACAAAATAGTCTCCAAAATGTTTCTCATTACTTGACGCTCTTCATTCTCTACGGTTTTTTTTTATTTTTGTGATGTTTATGGTTTTTGCACTATTTTATTACTTGTCACTTAGCATACACAGCTGGGTTTGTAGACAGCGGCTGCATCCATTAACTCCATATGTGAGGTTGGGTATAACTCGTATTTTTCAGTGCTGAGATCATAGGGGAAGATTAGCAATTCATGGGATGGATCGGGACTGGTCAATGTCAGCCACCACACTGGGGCAAGATCAAGGATGAATAGAATGTCCAATTCCAATCACTTATTTGATCAATATAAATTGTCACATCACAAATAAGGGGTAACTATGATTTTATAACGTGACATATGCTGTAATTTAAGGAATAACATTTCTCCTTACGAAGAGTGAGATGCCTGGCATGTCAGTTTAAAAACGCTTATAGGCCAATACAATGTTCCTCTAGAAAATTAAATACCGTATTTTTCGGACTATAAAATGCACTTTTTTCCCAAAACATTTTGGAGGAAATTGTGGTGCGTCTTATAGTCCGGATGAACTTACCAGGAGTCTTATCCCAGGCTGATGCGCGGCAATTTCGTGGATGCTCGGTGGTGCAGGGGGCACAGCCGACATTTTGTGAAATTCGGAAGCCACCACACATCCATCCCAGACTGGTGTACGGCAGTTTTGGAGATACTTGGTGGTGCATGGGCTCGCCGACATTTTGTACAAGCCCGGAGCCGCTGCATTTCAATTGCTGTAATGCGTTGGTCTCCAGGAAAATGGCCACCGGAGGCTGCGCATGTGTAGATTGAGATCTCGGGATCATTGCATGGCTTATAAGCCTCCTTACACTGACATATCAGCATGTCACTTTCCACAAGGAAAATTGTTCCTTCTTATATTCCAGTTTTAAGCCTCTCGTGAACTACATCCCATACTTCACATTCATTAGGGGTAAAACACTCCAAAATACCGTGTTTGTAAATTGAGATTTTGGTTTTCATCCCAAGTCATGTGACAAGGCTCATTAACAGGTCGATATCGACTTTTAGGATTGCTACTTCGAATCGGTGGCACTGGAGTTCCAGATCTGTTCCTCTCTGAAGAGGCAATTTACAATATATGCTGTAAGTATTCAAATTCATTAGAATGAGAAATAAAATTAAGGAATAACACCCACATAGCAGCAAAAGATGCAAAAATGTAAAGGAATTGTTCATTTAAAAAGAAAAATAAAAAAACATTGCTCATTAATCTCCGGTTACCCTTATTCTGACACAAAATCTGATTGGCTCCACTTCCTGCTAAGGCGATCTCCCAACAGAAGGACATATTGCCATCTATTTCCAGTGTGTCAGAGAATGCACCAGGAAGCACTGACAAGCCAGGACTAGAAAAGCTTTGGAGCAAAAAAATGCAGGGGGATCACCTAGGGTCGTATTTATTTTTTGTTTATGTTGTCTGAACCCTTTAATTAATATTTTAAATTCCTTGAAAAATCTTTTTAAATGAATTGAAGGAAAGATGGATGATGATGATGAAAGATAGACAGACTGACAGCTAACAAATTAAAGATAGATAGATAGATAGATAGATAGATAAAACATACCTCTGACATAATCTTTTTGGGGAAGAACACTAAAAGGTTTGACATTTGATGAAAGTTCTTGCTCAATCAATGACCTTGCAGAGAAAGAAAATACTGTTTTTGCCTTTGTGTTCCAGTACAGATAAACTATTTTGTGATTTTATTTTTTGATTTGTTGTCTTAAATGGAATTTGCCAGCAGGATTTTGCTACCTCATCTGACAGCAGCATGATGTAGGTAAAGAGAAGCTCAATCCAATGATGTATCATTTAGTTTACTGGGTGCAATCCATCTGGAAAAAATCAGAATGGTGATCGGTCTGCAAACCATGTCCTATGAGGAACGATTAGAGGATTTGGTAATGTTTATCTTGCAAAAAAGAAGACTGAGAGGAGTCTTAATAGCTGTCTACAAATATCTGAAGGGCTGTCACATTGTAGAGGTATTGTTAGGCGTTGGATTCCTGCAGCGGTTCAACAGGAATCCAGAGCCTCACATTCTGCGGTCTCCCTTTATCTTTCGACCACAGAGGAGATTGCTCAGCAATCCTGGCTTCCCAGATGCTCTGCCCTGTTCTACTCTGTGAGGCTGGCTATTGCTGCCACCTTTGGGTCAGCAATGGCAATGCAGGCTGCTCAGCAGCAAATCTCTCCAGAGGCTGAGTCCTTCTGTCGCTCCACTGAGCATGCTCACGAGACGATCTCCCATTGGAGATTGGGAGTCACATGTCCAGGTCCTTCTCTAGATCTGATTGGTCCATCTCAGGGATATGGAAGCTTCCGGAAGGTCCTGGCTTTAAAAGGTTCGCTTGGCCCCTCGGCCATGCGCTAGTATAGTCTCTAGTTGCTAACTGTGTGAATGATGATGATGCATGAACCTGCGAATGACTCATTAAGATCCCCTCCCTCTGATATTATGTGGGTGCATAGGGACTTAGATATAGAGTCAACGCCAGCCAGTGGCAAGCTGCAAGCCACAACAGCATCCTCCACAGCGCTAGCGTCCGACAGTGCACCTGCTTCCGGGCACTGTCGATCAGCGGCAGTGTCTGTCGCTGCGCTTCAGTCTGCAGCTCTTCTTGGCGTCCGCAGTTGCGACGCCGCACGCACGGTAGGTCTAGACGGATGCTGACCCTCTGCCTAGGGCCCAGCTCCTGTGACCATATACCATGCGTGCACTTCTCTGAGACTTGTGACGCTAACAGGCTCAGCCTTTTTGTGTTTTACACTTAAGGCATCGCTATGAGTAAACAGAGATCGCTCAGCGCACCTGGGTGACGTTCAACCCGCGTGAGTTGTACCGCCATATTGTACGTCCGCCATTAGCTAGCAGCAGTGTTAACACCTTCTGCAAGGTGGACCCCGGGCGGCGAACGCACCTTACATTATTTTATATTTAGTGCATTCCGCCTTCTCTAACAGGTGTCAACTTTATTCTCATTTGCACAAGGAAAGACTAGAAGCAATGGGATGAAACTGAATGGGAGGAGACACAGATTAGATATCAGAAAAAACTTTTTGACAGTTAGAGTGATCAATGAGTGGAACAGGCTGCCACGAGAAGTGGTGAGTTCTCCTTCAATGGAAGTCTTCAAACAGAGGATGGACAGAGATCTGTCTGTGATGATTTAGTGAATCCCGCATTGAGCAGGGGGTTGGACCAGATGACCGCGGGGGTGCCTTCCAACTCTACCATTCTATGAGAAAGCTGCCCCCACCCACAGTAGGCTCTCCAAGCACAACATCTATAGACATTGAGGTGGTTATCACATGAGTGGGCGCTGCCAGACTATTGTAGTCCAGTAATGTGAATCTCTTAGAGATAAATCCTTCACAGTTAGTAAACAACAGCACACACTTTGACAAGTGACTCATAATAATAATAATCTTTATATAGCGCCAACATTCCGCAGTGCTTTACAGTTTAAACTCATCCTTGACTTCTGTGTTTCAGCCTCTATCTCCTGCTGTTTTCAGATTATATAGAAAAATCCTGCTGAGAGAATCCTATTAAGGCCGGTTTCACATTTGCGTTTAGGGCCGCAGCGTCAGCCTGCGCACGGCCGCCGCTAAGCCCCGCCCCCTGCCATGCCTCCTCCGGTAGCTCCGCCTCCAGTTGCATGATGCTGCATGTGTCATGCGTCCCCTATCTTTATCACTGAGGACGCAGGCCGTGCGCAGTATGCGTTTGGCGGCGCCTGTGTCCTTTTGACGGTGAGCCGAGCACAACCAAATTGCAACAGGTTGCGTTTGGCGCTGGTCGGCGCACCGTCTAAAGGAAGCAAAGGATGGAATCTCCAGCGCTGGACTTCAGTTAAAAATACATCATTTATTGTAAATTCTTAAAATCGAACAGAAAAAGTGTGGATAAGGACATACAGGCAGATGGGGTCTCTGGTGGTCTCCAACCAACGCGTTTCGACCTAGAGGGTCTTACTCATGGTTCACACTAGACCAATACTGACGACTACAAATAGTACAAAAACTAGTAAATCACAGGTGTTGGACAAAAGAATTAATGAAAATAGGGAGTATCCCTACCAGTTAACTCTTGCAAACACTCAGCCTAATGTGGAGCTGAAACAAAAACTAGTCGGAAAAACAGGGAAAAAAAAAAAAAAAAAACCTAATAAAAAGATATCATAAGAATATAATAACAATCACAAAAATTATCAGAATAACCAGAATTGAATAGGACTAAGTAGAATGTAAATATACAGAAGAAAATATCAATCTAATTGCAATATTAAATCAAGTCGTTTGTTCAGACCTAATGGTACTCTTGTATTTAATTTAAAAATCCAAAAGGATTCACGATTTAATAATTTTCTCCTGAAATCACCTCCCCTAGTAGATCTATAGACTTTCTCTATTGCTATAATTTTGAGGCTATCAGTTTTACCTCCATGAACAGTTTTACAATGATAAGAAACTGCTGAAATATTATAATTGTTACTAGTAGCTTCTGACAAATGTTTCCTAATTCTCTTTTTAAGAGGTCCTATTGTGCAGCCTACATATTGTAGGTTACAAAAAACGCATTCAATAACATATATGACTCCTTCTGAATTACAATTGATGTGAGACTGAATAGGGTATGATATGCCAGTAACACTAGAAGTGAATCTGCTGGTTTTAACCACATAGTTGCAGACTTTACAGGGATGATGTCCACATTTGGAAAAGCCTTTATATGACAACCAAGTATTATTTTTAGTTCTCCTATTACTGATAAAAAGACTGGGGGATAAGATATCGCTCAAAGCAGGAGCTTTCCTGGCTATGTATCGTATCTGGGTATTGTCCAGAATTTGACCAAGTTTATTATCATTGTGTAAAATAGGTAAATATTTTTTGACAATGTCCGTTATCTTATTGAATTGTGGACTGTACATGGTAGAAAAACTAACTATAGGACGGTCATAATTATTACAGGGGGCCCGTGTGCGATTCTTTTTCTTGTTAGCAGTAACTCCAGTGTGTACAAGGCTCAAAGGAGATTCATTCAGCAGGGTGTGTCTATCGATCCTGCTGACAATATTATCAGCTTTCCTTAGCATCCGATTGGCATATCCTCTGTCCTTAAGTCTAGAGAGGGTTTTGTTTGATTCTTTAGCAAATATTATAGGTGAACTGCAATTTCTTTTTAACCTAATTAATTCTCCCACTGGAATGTTTTTAACCACGTGCTTGGGGTGACAAGAATAAGCTTGTAAAATTGAATTTGTATCTGTGGGTTTTCTGAAAGGAAAAACGCAGACCTTTTGGCTGTCAGAATTCACAGACAAAGTCACATCCAAATAACTGATAGAAAAATCCGACACTGTAAATGTAAATGAAAGATTAAAATCATTCATATTGATATAGCTAATGAAATCAGTAATCCCTGAGATGTCTCCCTTCCAAATCAAAATCAGGTCATCTATAAAGCGGCCATATAGTTGTATATTTTGTGAAAAGGGATTATTGTTACATAAGATATATTTCTCTTCCCAAACAGCTACTGTAATATTAGCTAAAGCTGGGGAACATTTACCCCCCATACTTACTCCTTGTTTTTGTAAGAAAAAAATTCCATCAAATGAAAAATAATTATGTGAGAGAAGAAAGGAAACTGCATCCACAATGAAGGATTGAATTTCTATCACATATGTGCTATATTTGTCCAAAAAGAATGTGAGACTAGAGATAATCACATTATGTGGTATGGACGGGTATAAACCCACCACATCACAGGTAATCCATGAATATTCTGGTGACCAATGATAATCATCCAAGGCAGAGATTAACATTTTGGTGTCTCTGATATATCCTGGAAGATCAATGACCAAAGGTTGTAGGTAATGATCAACCCACTCTGCCAATTTCTCTGAAAAAGACCCTATCCCCGAAATTATAGTTCTAAAGGGGGGGGGAACAAATCCTTGTGGATTTTAGGAAACGCATGATAAATGGGAATCACAGGGTTCTTGATATTAACATAATCATAAATTTTCTGTGTTATGGCCCCTGTGACTAAACCATCGTTTAATAATTTTGACAAATCACACTGAAATTTAGACGTGGGATCACTAGAAATCTTAGAATAGGTAGCAGAATCATTCAAAATGCGCAGATTTTCTGAATAATACAGGCCAGCATTAAGCACGACTACTCCACCCCCTTTATCTGCCTGTCTCACCAGAATGTCAGCATTATCTTTTAACTCTTTCATAGCTGCTCTCTCTTGTGCTGTTAAATTGTCATATGTCATTTCTGTTATTTTATCAAGCTCCACTAAATCTTTCTCTATTAGTTCTTGGAATATATCTAGAATAGCAGGTCTGGACTGAACTGGATAAAACCCTGGATTGGGCATTTTAAAGAGATCATTTAAAGTCCTATTTTTTGGTAAGGAATGTGATTGTAAGTCTCTAAGAGTGGAATAGCCTATAAGATCTTTAAAAGAAAAATTTCCATAGGGAAAAATTAACTCAGGAATATTTGTAGATCCAGACAGTGACAAGGTCTCTGAAGAGGTGGACTGGTAGTCAAAATGACATTTCAAAGTTAAATTTCTGGCAAACTTATTCACATCTAGAAGAGTCTGATAAATATCAAATTTGTTGACTGGACTAAATCCCAAGCCTTTGCTCAAGAGAGTCATATGAGCTTCTGATAGGATATAGCTTGAAAGATTTATTACAGGGCATGTTGATATCTCCTCCTGTTTCTGAGGTGGTAGTTTCTTTTTATGTTTCCTCCCCGCTCTTCTCCGTCGTTTTTTGATCTCCTTACGATAATTCCATCACTACGGATATCCTCAGAATGATTAGTGTTGAAGGAAGCATCTAAGAACTCTTCTGACGTATTCAGATTAGAACTGGAAGACACTGTTGAATCATGAGACCTGGTGAAGCTGACCCTGCGATCTCTATGGTGAAAGCCTGAAAAACCATGCTGATATCGTTTTTTACCTTCTTGAAAAGGACGGCTTTTCTTCCAGGAATAGACCTGGTTCAATTCAAAGTCGCGTTTGTCTCTTGTGAATTTACTGCGTTTTATATCTGCAATATATTCTTCCAGTTTGGAAAGATTTTTTTCCATTCTTGAATTAAATTTGTCAAAGTCTTTCACATTATTGTGTTTGTTCAGAGAAGTCTGCATCTTAGTGATCTCTTCTTTAACACAAGTCATCTCCAGTTCCTCATATTTAATAATCAACTCCATTAATTTGAAAGAACTTTGTGTAAGAGTCTGCTCCCACTCTAATCTGAAAGTGTCTGAGTAGATGAAGGTAGGTCTTTTATTCAGTCTCAATCCCCTAGGGATAAGTTTTTTCATCAGATAGGATTTTAGAGAGGTCATGTCCCACCATAATCTGGGTTTCCTTATTTTTCCGATTTTCCAGTTTATTAAAAAGGTTTTCTAAAGACTCTACCTGAGAGACCCCACTGCTCACATTAGTAACATCATCTGTAGAGTCAAAAATGGCTGCAAAGATATGCTGCCTATTTCTGTCCAAATCCATGTCCATAGAATTAGTGTTTACAAGCGTCCACAACAATTATAGAGTAAGGGAGCAGGACTAGATCATAAATATAATTATAGAAGGATAGGGAAAATGAAGGGAGGTCAGCTCACCAGTCTCGGTTGCGATCCATAATCCTCCTGCGCACGGAGTCACCTTGATCAGGGGTGTTGACTGAAGCAAAATAAAGAATGGAATCTCCAGCGCTGGACTTCAGTTAAAAATACATCATTTATTGTAAATTCTTAAAATAGAACAGAAAAAAGTATGGATAAGGACATACAGGCAGATGGGGTCTCTGGTGGTCTCCAACCAACGCGTTTCGACCTAGAGGGTCTTACTCATGGTTCACACTAGACCAATACTGACGACTACAAATAGTACAAAAACTAGTAAATCACAGGTGTTGGACAAAAGAATTAATGAAAATAGGGAGTATCCCTACCAGTTAACTCTTGCAAACACTCAGCCTAATGTGGAGCTGAAACAAAAACTTGTCGGAAAAACAAAAAAAAAAAAAAAAAAATCTAATAAAAAGATATCATAAGAATATAATAACAATCACAAAAATTATCAGAATAACCAGAATTGAATAGGACTAAGTAGAATGTAAATATACAGAAGAAAATATCAATCTAATTGCAATATTAAATCAAGTCGTTTGTTCAGACCTAATGGTACTCTTGTATTTAATTTAAAAATCCAAAAGGATTCACGATTTAATAATTTTCTCCTGAAATCACCTCCCCTAGTAGATCTATAGACTTTCTCTATTGCTATAATTTTGAGACTATCAGTTTTACCTCCATGAACAGTTTTACAATGATAAGAAACTGCTGAAATATTATAATTACTACTAGTAGCTTCTGACAAGTGTTTCCTAATTCTCTTTTTAAGAGGTCCTATTGTACAGCCTACATATTGTAGGTTACAAAAAACGCATTCAATAACATATATTACTCCTTCTGAATTACAATTTATGTGAGACTGAATAGGGTATGATATGCCAGTAACACTAGAAGTGAATCTGCTGGTTTTAACCACATAGTTGCAGACTTTACAGGGATGATGTCCACATTTGGAAAAGCCTTTATATGACAACCAAGTATTATTTTTAGTTCTCCTATTACTGATAAAAAGACTGGGGGATAAGATATCGCTCAAAGCAGGAGCTTTCCTGGCTATGTATCGTATCTGGGTATTGTCCAGAATTTGACCAAGTTTATTATCATTGTGTAAAATAGGTAAATATTTTTTGACAATGTCCGTTATCTTATTGAATTGTGGACTGTACATGGTAGAAAAACTAACTATAGGACGGTCATGATTATTACAGGGGGCCCGTGTGCGATTCTTTTTCTTGCTAGCAGTAACTCCAGTGTGTACAAGGCTCAAAGGAGATTCATTCCGCAGGGTGTGTCTATCGATCCTGCTGACAATATTATCAGCTTTCCTTAGCATCCAATTAGCATATCCTCTGTCCTTAAGTCTAGAGAGGGTTTTGTTTGATTCTTTAGCAAATGTTATAGGTGAACTGCAATTTCTTTTTAACCTAATTAATTCTCCCACTGGAATGTTTTTAACCACGTGCTTGGGGTGACAAGAATAAGCTTGTAAAATTGAATTTGTATCTGTGGGTTTTCTGAAAGGAAAAACGCAGACCTTTTGGTTGTCAGGATTCACAGACAAAGTCACATCCAGATAACTGATAGAAAAATCCGACACTGTAAATGTAAATGAAAGATTAAAATCATTCATATTGATATAGCTAATGAAATCACTAATCCCTGAGATGTCTCCCTTCCAAATCAAAATCAGGTCATCTATAAAGCGGCCATATAGTTGTATATTTTGTGAAAAGGGATTATTGTTACATAAGATATATTTCTCTTCCCAAACAGCTACTGTAATATTAGCTAAAGCTGGGGAACATTTACCCCCCATACTTACTCCTTGTTTTTGTAAGAAAAAAATTCCATCAAATGAAAAATAATTATGTGAGAGAAGAAAGGAAACTGCATCCACAATGAAGGACATCATCCCTGTAAAGTCTGCAACTATGTGGTTAAAACCAGCAGATTCACTTCTAGTGTTACTGGCATATCATACCCTATTCAGTCTCACATAAATTGTAATTCAGAAGGAGTAATATATGTTATTGAATGCGTTTTTTGTAACCTACAATATGTAGGCTGCACAATAGGACCTCTTAAAAAGAGAATTAGGAAACACTTGTCAGAAGCTACTAGTAGTAATTATAATATTTCAGCAGTTTCTTATCATTGTAAAACTGTTCATGGAGGTAAAACTGATAGTCTCAAAATTATAGCAATAGAGAAAGTCTATAGATCTACTAGGGGAGGTGATTTCAGGAGAAAATTATTAAATCGTGAATCCTTTTGGATTTTTAAATTAAATACAAGAGTACCATTAGGTCTGAACAAACGACTTGATTTAATATTGCAATTAGATTGATATTTTCTTCTGTATATTTACATTCTACTTAGTCCTATTCAATTCTGGTTATTCTGATAATTTTTGTGATTGTTATTATATTCTTATGATATCTTTTTATTAGATTTTTTTTTTTTTTTTTTTGTTTTTCCGACAAGTTTTTGTTTCAGCTCCACATTAGGCTGAGTGTTTGCAAGAGTTAACTGGTAGGGATACTCCCTATTTTCATTAATTCTTTTGTCCAACACCTGTGATTTACTAGTTTTTGTACTATTTGTAGTCGTCAGTATTGGTCTAGTGTGAACCATGAGTAAGACCCTCTAGGTCGAAACGCGTTGGTTGGAGACCACCAGAGACCCCATCTGCCTGTATGTCCTTATCCATACTTTTTTCTGTTCTATTTTAAGAATTTACAATAAATGATGTATTTTTAACTGAAGTCCAGCGCTGGAGATTCCATTCTTTATTTTGCTTCAGTCAACACCCCTGATCAAGGTGACTCCGTGCGCAGGAGGATTATGGATCGCAACCGAGACTGGTGAGCTGACCTCCCTTCATTTTCCCTATCCTTCTATAATTATATTTATGATCTAGTCCTGCTCCCTTACTCTATAATTGTTGTGGACGCTTGTAAACACTAATTCTATGGACATGGATTTGGACAGAAATAGGCAGCATATCTTTGCAGCCATTTTTGACTCTACAGATGATGTTACTAATGTGAGCAGTGGGGTCTCTCAGGTAGAGTCTTTAGAAAACCTTTTTAATAAACTGGAAAATCGGAAAAATAAGGAAACCAGATTATGGTGGGACATGACCTCTCTAAAATCTTATCTGATGAAAAAACTTATCCCTAGGGGATTGAGACTGAATAAAAGACCTACCTTCATCTACTCAGACACTTTCAGATTAGAGTGGGAGCAGACTCTTACACAAAGTTCTTTCAAATTAATGGAGTTGATTATTAAATATGAGGAACTGGAGATGACTTGTGTTAAAGAAGAGATCACTAAGATGCAGACTTCTCTGAACAAACACAATAATGTGAAAGACTTTGACAAATTTAATTCAAGAATGGAAAAAAATCTTTCCAAACTGGAAGAATATATTGCAGATATAAAACGCAGTAAATTCACAAGAGACAAACGCGACTTTGAATTGAACCAGGTCTATTCCTGGAAGAAAAGCCGTCCTTTTCAAGAAGGTAAAAAACGATATCAGCATGGTTTTTCAGGCTTTCACCATAGAGATCGCAGGGTCAGCTTCACCAGGTCTCATGATTCAACAGTGTCTTCCAGTTCTAATCTGAATACGTCAGAAGAGTTCTTAGATGCTTCCTTCAACACTAATCATTCTGAGGATATCCGTAGTGATGGAATTATCGTAAGGAGATCAAAAAACGACGGAGAAGAGCGGGGAGGAAACATAAAAAGAAACTACCACTTCAGAAACAGGAGGAGAAATCAACATGCCCTGTAATAAATCTTTCAAGCTATATCCTATCAGAAGCTCATATGACTCTCTTGAGCAAAGGCTTGGGATTTAGTCCAGTCAACAAATTTGATATTTATCAGACTCTTCTAGATGTGAATAAGTTTGCCAGAAATTTAACTTTGAAATGTCATTTTGACTACCAGTCCACCTCTTCAGAGACCTTGTCACTGTCTGGATCTACAAATATTCCTGAGTTAATTTTTCCCTATGGAAATTTTTCTTTTAAAGATCTTATAGGCTATTCCACTCTTAGAGACTTACAATCACATTCCTTACCAAAAAATAGGACTTTAAATGATCTCTTTAAAATGCCCAATCCAGGGTTTTATCCAGTTCAGTCCAGACCTGCTATTCTAGATATATTCCAAGAACTAATAGAGAAAGATTTAGTGGAGCTTGATAAAATAACAGAAATGACATATGACAATTTAACAGCACAAGAGAGAGCAGCTATGAAAGAGTTAAAAGATAATGCTGACATTCTGGTGAGACAGGCAGATAAAGGGGGTGGAGTAGTCGTGCTTAATGCTGGTCTGTATTATTCAGAAAATCTGCGCATTTTGAATGATTCTGCTACCTATTCCAAGATTTCTAGTGATCCCACGTCTAAATTTCAGTGTGATTTGTCAAAATTATTAAACGATGGTTTAGTCACAGGGGCCATAACACAGAAAATTTATGATTATGTTAATATCAAGAACCCTGTGATTCCCATTTATCATGCGTTTCCTAAAATCCACAAGGATTTGTTCCCCCCCCCCCTTTAGAACTATAATTTCGGGGATAGGGTCTTTTTCAGAGAAATTGGCAGAGTGGGTTGATCATTACCTACAACCTTTGGTCATTGATCTTCCAGGATATATCAGAGACACCAAAATGTTAATCTCTGCCTTGGATGATTATCATTGGTCACCAGAATATTCATGGATTACTTGTGATGTGGTGGGTCTATACCCGTCCATACCACACAATGTGATTATTTCTAGTCTCACATTCTTTTTGGACAAATATAGCACATATGTGATAGAAATTCAATCCTTCATTGTGGATGCAGTTTCCTTTCTTCTCTCACATAATTATTTTTCATTTGATGGAATTTTTTTCTTACAAAAACAAGGAGTAAGTATGGGGGGTAAATGTTCCCCAGCTTTAGCTAATATTACAGTAGCTGTTTGGGAAGAGAAATATATCTTATGTAACAATAATCCCTTTTCACAAAATATACAACTATATGGCCGCTTTATAGATGACCTGATTTTGATTTGGAAGGGAGACATCTCAGGGATTACTGATTTCATTAGCTATATCAATATGAATGATTTTAATCTTTCATTTACATTTACAGTGTCGGATTTTTCTATCAGTTATTTGGATGTGACTTTGTCTGTGAATCCTGACAACCAAAAGGTCTGCGTTTTTCCTTTCAGAAAACCCACAGATACAAATTCAATTTTACAAGCTTATTCTTGTCACCCCAAGCACGTGGTTAAAAACATTCCAGTGGGAGAATTAATTAGGTTAAAAAGAAATTGCAGCTCACCTATAACATTTGCTAAAGAATCAAACAAAACCCTATCTAGACTTAAGGACAGAGGATATGCTAATTGGATGCTAAGGAAAGCTGATAATATTGTCAGCAGGATCGATAGACACACCCTGCGGAATGAATCTCCTTTGAGCCTTGTACACACTGGAGTTACTGCTAGCAAGAAAAAGAATCGCACACGGGCCCCCTGTAATAATTATGACCGTCCTATAGTTAGTTTTTCTACCATGTACAGTCCACAATTCAATAAGATAACGGACATTGTCAAAAAATATTTACCTATTTTACACAATGATAATAAACTTGGTCAAATTCTGGACAATACCCAGATACGATACATAGCCAGGAAAGCTCCTGCTTTGAGCGATATCTTATCCCCCAGTCTTTTTATCAGCAATAGGAGAACTAAAAATAATACTTGGTTGTCATATAAAGGCTTTTCCAAATGTGGACATCATCCCTGTAAAGTCTGCAACTATGTGGTTAAAACCAGCAGATTCACTTCTAGTGTTACTGGCATATCATACCCTATTCAGTCTCACATCAATTGTAATTCAGAAGGAGTCATATATGTTATTGAATGCGTTTTTTGTAACCTACAATATGTAGGCTGCACAATAGGACCTCTTAAAAAGAGAATTAGGAAACACTTGTCAGAAGCTACTAGTAGTAATTATAATATTTCAGCAGTTTCTTATCATTGTAAAACTGTTCATGGAGGTAAAACTGATAGTCTCAAAATTATAGCAATAGAGAAAGTCTATAGATCTACTAGGGGAGGTGATTTCAGGAGAAAATTATTAAATCGTGAATCCTTTTGGATTTTTAAATTAAATACAAGAGTACCATTAGGTCTGAACAAACGACTTGATTTAATATTGCAATTAGATTGATATTTTCTTCTGTATATTTACATTCTACTTAGTCCTATTCAATTCTGGTTATTCTGATAATTTTTGTGATTGTTATTATATTCTTATGATATCTTTTTATTAGATTTTTTTTTTTTTTTTTTGTTTTTCCGACAAGTTTTTGTTTCAGCTCCACATTAGGCTGAGTGTTTGCAAGAGTTAACTGGTAGGGATACTCCCTATTTTCATTAATTCTTTTGTCCAACACCTGTGATTTACTAGTTTTTGTACTATTTGTAGTCGTCAGTATTGGTCTAGTGTGAACCATGAGTAAGACCCTCTAGGTCGAAACGCGTTGGTTGGAGACCACCAGAGACCCCATCTGCCTGTATGTCCTTATCCATACTTTTTTCTGTTCTATTTTAAGAATTTACAATAAATGATGTATTTTTAACTGAAGTCCAGCGCTGGAGATTCCATTCTTTATAATAATAGTTAGGCATTGAAAACTGGGGGTTATTTGGCTAAAGTTGTGGGGTGGTAGGGCTGGCTCCAGATTTTCGGGGGCCCTGGGCCAAAGAGTGTCATGCCACAATTCATGATCCTCTGATATGGCAGAGAATTAGCGGTATAGTACAATGAAAAATACTTCACTTCTTACATCACATGACTGATATCCATTTTAAATTCTCCAATAGCTCCAAAAACAGACAGTATATAACTCCATACAGTATTATGGCCACCGCATAGTGCGCTATACAGAATAATGAGGCCCATATATTTCTCCATACAGAATCATTGGTCCCATATAATGCTCCATACAGTATATGATGAGCTCCACATAATGCTACAGTATATGTTGGTCCCCATGGATGAAGTTCCACTGAGTTATGGGCCCAAATAATGCTCCATATATAATGGGCCCCATTTCTAATGCTCCAGTGTATAATGGGCCCTGTAAATGCTGCTCCAGTGTCTGATGTCCACCTTTGGAATACTCCAGTTGATGGTGGGCCTCATATATCATTCTCCAGAGTATAGTGCTCCCCAAAAATTGCTGTCCCAACACTGAAATAATTAAATAAGTCTCCTCGCTAGGGAATCCCTGTACTAGTCTGGACTCCTTGTCATCCCCATCTTCCATCTCACTGCACTTGGACTGTTTAGACAGAGGGCGTACAGAAGTGATGTCATTGCGCTCTGTGACCAGAATGTCACTGTCAGGAAACGCGGAAGACGTCATGGCAGTGGAGCAGGGAGAGGTAAGTATTTTAACTTTGCAAGTGCTGTGATCCTGAGCAAACAGGGGGGCCCACTCATTGATGACGGCACTGGCACAAGGCTCCTCATAGTACGGCGGTGTGTCTGACAGCGGGTGGAGGGCCCTGCCACCGGCAGAGACACTTTTGCGTACTATGAGGGGCCCTGAGCCAGTGCCATCGCCAATGAGTATGCCCCCCCACCTGCTCAAGGAACCTGCACTTTCATCTGCACCTTCCTCTTTGTCACCATGTAAGGTGGTATAGTATGCGGGAAGGGGAACCTGAGTTTCATCAGGGTCAGATTCTGGCTGTGTAGAGTGCGAGGGGAATGTATTGGTCTGGGTCAATGTACCGGCAGAATCATCTAGCAGTGGCTGTGCATCAGTGTACTTGTGACGCGCCCAGGAGGACGGTCGCCACAGTGGCATTACATTCCTCCTAGGGAGTGTGATGTCATGCTTGTGAGCAACGAAGGATCTCTCTAGCAGTTAAACCAACACACAACACATTTCCCACTCCTGGCCAGCAGGGAGACCTCTGAACCTTACTGCTGAGGAGCTGCTCTCTGTGGTCGGGAGGAGGGAAGTTAGGGCAGTCTGTGAAGGGAAGGGGAAGTGTGTGGACGTGAGAAGGGGAGCTGGAGGATGAGCAGAGTTAAGGCTCACTCCTAGTTGGAGCACATGGTCCTGATTCCTGTCTCTGAGTTTGTAGGGACACTGACGGTCCTGCAGCAGAAACCGGAGGAAGTAGCAGCTGTAAATGCTCTGTTCCCAACTAAGGCTCGGAGGCCCCAGCAGCGACGTGTTGATATGGCACACAAAATGCGTGTGTTGTCATCTTAATTGTCTGTGGCCGAATTGGATCTCTGGCAGAGATTATACGTGCACGGAGAAAAGAATACACAAGACAAGGTATATCATGTCAAATGATTCTTCCTTACTTTTAATCAGAGATGTACAGTTTTTATAACAGAAATCGAGCTGTCTCATTGTGTTACATCATGGGTTCTTTTCCAAATTACTGTTTACCTCAAATAGCAAATTAGTATTGATCTCATATGATCTCATGTGTCCTATATCTACTATATAATCATTACGCATATACTGTAATTATTGTTTCTAGCCTAGACTACCCTAATCCACCCAGTTTCGATGAAGCTGGGTAGGTTATAGAATACAGAAATAAGTCTTAGAAAATCAAGAATATCTTAAAGCTACATGATTCCAATATTCAGCAAAGTGTCCATATAGTATAATAGTGGTATAATTTTTGATTCTTGTATATATTCATATGCCATATATTCTCCCCTTAACGGTGTGTGAGCCAGAAGGAAAAGGCTATGGCTGCCTGCCATACGAGAAAATTCCAAAAGAGAGTCAACAGGGGGGACTTCAGTGAACTCAGTACTGCGAGTACCTCAGATAAGCGCTAGAACGGAGGCCACACTACCTATCTGCTGAGAGAGAATTCCAAGTTTGCTTCCAGGCTGACCAACTCCTTCTCCATCTGTACTCTGGGTCCTGGACGGCACTTACCAAGTACAGGTAAAGGAACTGCACGACTGTGTCTGTCATCTTTCTCCTGCGCCTTCCGCACAGCTCTGCTACATTCTGCACTGCACACCATCTACCAACTCTTTCATCTGCCCTGCGACTACGGCCCTACCTGTGCAGGGCTTCTACATTTTAGCTGCACTACAATATCTGTCCTAGAGAAGCGACACTGCAGCACGGGTCAATCTGATCAGAAACCACAGGTGGCATCACGTATCATTCACCTATAAACGTTATTCACCCCTTTGCATGGACGCCCAGGGCCACGGAACGGGTCGTCACCACCAACGTGACACATCCCTCTGAGACACTGGCCCGGTACCGATTAACCCCACTGCCCTGGCTGGCCACCCACACTCCATGTCAAATTCATCTTGGACTGGGGAATTCATCATTTGACTTGAAAACCCAGGCATGATATGATAGAAAGAGCTACATGGACTAATGTGAAGTTTGGCCTGCTGCATCTTTCACTTTTGTTGGGGGTGAAGGACACAAGGAAAGGGGTTCTTCCTGACCAGGAGCCAGCACTTGACAACTCAGTGCTTGCATTTTTTGAAACTTCAGAAGAGGAGGGCATATTTGCTGGAGTCTGTTTCGGCAATGTAAGCCAAAACCAGTTCCTGATGCTCCGGCTTTAAAAGTGGTTAACCTACTCCCAGAAAAGGTAGCCTTCCAGGCGTTCCGGATCCAGATCAAGATGCAGGCTCAACACCTCCTGCCTTAGCTGCTATTGTGCTTTTGCCACTACCAGAAGGTGCACCACCACCATCAGCACCAGCTGCCCCCCCACACCCACGTCTGCGGCCTCTTCCACCATCCTTCAAAATTTTGGAGAAAATGTACCCAAAATAACATCAGATATATGTACTGTATCAGAAGCGTACAGCTCTATACAGTCAAAGGATAATTGTCAATCTCCCTGTATATTCCATCAGTCACACAGAGATGCTCACAGGCTCAGTGTGGATTAGACAAGAATATAAAAAGTAGAAAAAGTGTACAGTGTCATCAGATAGCAGGTATATATAGTATAGTTTAAACATTCTAAATCTCCGTAGATATTTCAGGAGGCAGACACAGACGCTCTCAGGCTCAGTATAGATTACAACTAGAGTTGAGCGATACCATCCGATACTTCAAAGTATCGTATCGGATGGTATCGGCCGATCTTTAAAAAAAGTATCGGTATCGCCGATTCCGATACCGGAAGTCCCATTCAAGTCTATGGGACTTCCGGTATCGGAATAAGAAAAACCCTTTCCTGCCCTTGTACAGCCTCTCTGGGGTCTGTACGGGCCTTTCGGGGGGCTGTGCCGGCCTGCCAGGGGGTCTGTGCAGGCTCCGGTGGTCTGTGCCGGCCTGCCGGTGGTCTGTGCAGGCTCCGGGGGGCTGTGCCGGCCTGCCGGGGGGCTGTGCCGGCCTGCCGGGGGGCTGTGCCGGCTCCGGGGGGCTGTGCCGGCCTGCCGGGGGACTGTGCAGGCTCCGGGGGGCTGTGCCGGCCTGCCGGGGGGCTGTGCCGGCCTGCCGGGGGGCTGTGCAGGCTCCGGGGGTCTGTGCAGGCATCGTCCGATGGGACTACAAGTCCCATCGGGCGATGCCTGCTACCATGACAGTGATTGACACATTAGCCAATGATGGGACAGTAGTAGTCCCATCATCCGGCTAATGTGTTAAATGTAAAAAAAAAAAAAAATTACATGCTACATACATACAACATGCATACTACATACATGCTACATTCATACTACATGCAACATACATACTACATATATACTACATGCATGCTACATACATACTGCATACTACATGCTACATACATACTACATATATACTACATGCATGCTACATACATACTACATGCTACATACATACCACATACATACTACATGCTACATACATACTACATATATACTACATGCATGCTACATACATACTACATGCTACATACATACTACATACATACTACATATATACTACATACATGCTACATACATACTACATGCTACATACATACTACATGCTACATACATACCACATACATGCTACATATATACTACATGCATGCTACATACATACTACATATATACTACATGCATGCTACATACATACTACATGCTACATACATACTACATACATACTACGTATATACTACATACATGCTACATACATACTACATGCTACATACATACTACATGCTACATACATACCACATACATGCTACATATATACTACATGCATGCTACATACATACTACATATATACTACATGCATGCTACATACATACTGCATGCTACATACATACTGCATGCTACATGCATGCTACATACATACTACATACATACTACATGCTACATACATACCACATATATACTACATACATACAATACATTCATACAATACATACATAGACATACAGTACATATAACATAGAGTAACATACTTACCAATACTTGTCACATTGTTCCCCGAAGCCATTGTCGTCTACGGAATAAATATTAACATAACAAACCACAAAAATACTCACCCACGATCCGAAGCAGTCCACGAGTGTGTCCCACGACGATCTTGGGTAGAGAACTGCAGCATCAGCTGTTGCTGCCGTTCTCTACGGGCTGCAGGAATCCAATGACGGAAGGTAGGTATCCTTCCGCACTGTATTCCTCCACCACTTAAAAAAAAAAAAAGTCCCTAGTCTCACTTTATGCCATTGCTGTGTGGGAATTTCCCACACAGCAATGGCATAAAGTGAGACTAGGGACTTTTTTTTTTTTTAAGTGGCGGAGGAATACAGTGCGGAAGGATACCTACCTTCCGTCATTGGATTCCTGCAGCCCGTAGAGAACGGCAGCAACAGCTGATGCTGCAGTTCTCTACCCAAGATCGTCGTGGGACACACTCGTGGACTGCTTCGGATCGTGGGTGAGTATTTTTGTGGTTTGTTATGTTAATATTTATTCCGTAGACGACAATGGCTTCGGGGAACAATGTGACAAGTATTGGTAAGTATGTTACTCTATGTTATATGTACTGTATGTCTATGTATGTATTGTATGAATGCATTGTATGTATGTAGTATATATGTGGTATGTATGTAGCATGTAGTATGTATGTAGTATGTATGTAGCATGCATGTAGCATGCAGTATGTATGTAGCATGCAGTATGTATGTAGCATGCATGTAGTATATATGTAGTATGTATGTAGCATGCATGTAGTATATATGTAGCATGTATGTGGTATGTATGTAGCATGTAGTATGTATGTAGCATGTAGTATGTATGTAGCATGTATGTAGTATATATGTAGTATGTATGTAGTATGTATGTAGCATGTAGTATGTATGTAGCATGCATGTAGTATATATGTAGTATGTATGTAGCATGCATGTAGTATATATGTAGCATGTATGTGGTATGTATGTAGCATGTAGTATGTATGTAGCATGTAGTATGTATGTAGCATGTATGAAGTATATATGTAGTATGTATGTAGTATGTATGTAGCATGTAGTATGTATGTAGCATGCATGTAGTATATATGTAGTATGTATGTAGCATGTAGTATGTATGTGGTATGTATGTAGCATGTAGTATGTATGTAGCATGCATGTAGTATATATGTAGTATGTATGTAGCATGTAGTATGCAGTATGTATGTAGCATGCATGTAGTATATATGTAGTATGTATGTTGCATGTAGTATGAATGTAGCATGTATGTAGTATGCATGTTGTATGTATGTAGCATGTAATTTTTTTTTTTTTTTTTTACATTTAACACATTAGCCGGATGATGGGACTACTACTGTCCCATCATTGGCTAATGTGTCAATCACTGTCATGGTAGCAGGCATCGCCCGATGGGACTTGTAGTCCCATCGGACGATGCTTGCACAGACCCCCGGACATCAGCACAGCCCCCCGGCAGGCCGGCACAGCCCCCCGGCAGGCCGGTACAGACCCCCACAGGGTGCACAGACCACCGGCAGGCCGGCACAGCCCCCCGGCAGGCCGGTACAGACCCCGGGCAGTCCACACAGCCCCCCGGCAGGCCGGCACAGCCCCCCGGCAGGCCGGCAGAGACCCCCGGAAGGCCCGAAATGACGGCGCATCATGATGCGCACACACCGCGCATCATGATGACGTCAGGCCGTCAATCAACTGAACTTCCGATTCCGATGCCGAATTCCGATATTGAAAAAATATCGGAAGTCGGTATCGGAATTCCGATACAGCAAGTATCGGCCGATACCCGATACTTGCGGTATCGGAATGCTCAACACTAATTACAACACAATATAAAAAGCCATAAAATGGTAATGGATCTGAAGGGTACAGCTGTACACAGTGTAGGGGTCATTGTTGTCAATCTCAGTATTTATTTCCACAGTCAGAAAATAACTCTCACTTGGTCAGTTTGGATTAGACCAGAATATAAAAAGCAGGAAATGGGTAATGTATCACAAGCGTAGAGCTGTATACACTAGTGTTGGGGTAATTTTTAAATGTACATCTAAATTGCAGGACTAACCCACAGACTGGCAGGTATATATAGCATAGTTTAAACATTAAAAATGTACGTCTATATATTCAGGAGTAGTGTTGAGCCACCCCGCTAGTGTTCGAGTTTGTTTTGGTTCGTCAAACAGGAGGCAAGTTCGTCGAATGTTCGTCGAACGTTCGACGAACACCGTCGAACACCATTGAAAACAATGGCAGGCAAACACATACTAACACATAGAAAACAATTACAAAACACCTTAAATGGTGTCCCAAAGCAGACAAAATGCTCAGAATACAAAAATAACATATGGAAAAGGGCAACTACATATAGAAAAGAGGTGGAGGAGTGAAAAGAGGAGGAGGAGACGCAGATATAGGCATGTCATGCCTTTATGAAGTCAAGAAAGGCTGGAATAAAAATGTAAAATACAAAAAAAAATAAAAATCTGAAATCGAAGATGATCATATACCGTCGGACTTCCCACCATAAATTATACCAACTGCCGGCGGCGTTATTACCACGAACCTCCAAACAGCGTCCATGAAGGCAAAGTGTTTGGTTTCCGGGGGCAGTATGGTTGCAAAGCTGAACCTTAAAGGAATGTCCAGAAGGGCACCACTACAAGAAGTGGAGCCTGCGGCGTAATTCGTCTCCACCCGGGAAACCTTAACCATGCCAGCTATAGGAAAGATGGACAGATTGCAAGCTTTGTCAATTCAGTGGGTGGAGATGGATGTCCGTTTTTAGTTGTGCTAGCGATTTGTCAGCTTAATTCCATTATCAAACGAGACTCCGGCATGCCCCTGCGGTACGCTTCAAGCTTACTAGAGGGACACGCGGGGCTGAGACACGCGAGATCGAACAATAACAGGTCTGTCATGCCCTTACATGTCCGTGGCTGCATGCACGCTACACTGAAAGGACCAGCATGTGTCGCTTACTGGTGCAGATAACCCGCTGAACACCGTTAGTGATGGGGATCTGGGATTCCAATTCTTCCCCACGAACGAGGATTTCCCAGTAAGTGCAGGTCAACCGGAATTCCGGAATTAGGCCTAACCAGCATTCCAGAAAGAATGGAAAAATTAAGTGTCCAAACCACAGATGCTGCAGCTTGCTTAACAGCTGGGCTCCTATGCTGAGTAGCACGCAGTTCTTACATAAACAGGCGGCATAGCTAGGTTCACGGGTGGGCAACTCTGCTGAGTAGCAGACAGTGCTTACATAAACAGGCAGCATAGCTAGGTTCACAGGTGGGCTTCTCTGTTGAGCAGTAGACACCGGTACTAGTCCCAAAGTATTCACTGGCCTAAATGGAGTTAAAAAATGGTTCTTACATAAACAGGCGGCACAGCTTGGTTCACGGGTGGGCTCCTCTGATGAGTAGCAGACACAGTTACTAGGCCCAAAGTATTAACTGTGCTAAATGCAGTCAAAAACTGGTTCTTTCATAAACAGGCGGCATAGCTAGGTTCACTGGTGGGCTCCTCTGCTGAGTAGCAGACAGTGCTACAAGGCCCAAAAGGATTTTCTGGACAAGATGCGGTAAAAAATTATTAGAAACACACACGGTGTAGCTCCTTGACAGGTGTACTACACCTCTTGCTACCAAACACCGCTACTATGTCATGAAACAGTCTATTAACATTGAAAACCATTATTGATGCGAAAATGAAGTTACGCTTTTGGTGAACGAACCGTTCTCGAACAGAACCTCGAACAGTCGAATTTTAAGCAAAGTGTTCGAGTTCGACGAACGGCTCGAACACCGCCCAAAACAGGTGGAATTTTAACTTGGCGAACAGGTCGACTCGAACACCGCTCATCTCTAATCAGGAGGCAGACTCAGACGTTCTCAGGCCCAGTATGAATTCGACAAGATTGTAGAAAGTTGAGAAAGGGTACAGTATCACTGGATAACAGGTATATATATTTACACATGAAAAATCTATGTCTATATATCACGAGGCAGACTCAGAGGGTCTCAGGCCCAGTATGGATTCGACGTGATTGTAGAAAGTTGAGAAAGGGTACAGCATCACTGGATAGCATGTATATATAGCATACTTTAAACATTAAAAATCTGCGTGTATATTTCCGGAGTCTGACAAAGACACTCACAACCTCAGTATGGATTAGAAAAGAATCTAAAAAGTAGAAAAAGGGTTATGTATTCGAAGCGTACACCAGTATACACTGTTGGGGTATTTTTCAATCTTCATATATATTTCAGTCTCAGTAAGATAGTCCAGACTCTCCGCAAGAGGAAACGAGATGGATACAAGTACAGATGGAAAGTCGAGTGATTACAGAAATTTTGGAATTACTAATCACGGGAAAAACTCCCAGGTGAATTCTCAGAGGCGATGCTGACCCTCAATTACTTTGTCTGCGGAGACAGTGAAAACAGTTCTTATGAATGTCACACATCTTTGAGTCGGAAAACCGTGAAAGCTAATGATAAACCACCACTGCATCTCATTGTGAGTCAACGTCCATAACAAATGGAAGCCATTGATCATCTGAAGATAGAGCCCAGCAGGACAGGGCATAGCTACATCTTAACCATCATCTATCATTTCACCAAATTTGTATTGGCAGTCCGAGTGAAGTATTTAACAGGCCAGACTACACAGTGGTGGAGCAGGGAGAGGTAAGTATTGCAATTGCTGGTGCCCTGAGCAAGCAAGGGGGGCCCACTCGTGGGCGGCGCTACTGGCATAGGGCCCCTCATAGTACGCCGGTGTGTCTGACGGTGGGTGTGCACCACCACCTTCAGAGACTCTTGATTGTACTATGAGGGACCCTGTGCCAGTGCCCAAGAGTGGACCCACCCACCTGTCCAGGGCAACGGCACTAGCACAGGTGCATGCACCAGGTGGTGACCCCGGCCTTGTGGGGGGAGGCAGCCCAGTTAGGGAGGTGAAAAAATAGCATATGTTGATGTTGGACATTCAGCAGCTGCAAATGGAGTAATTGGAGAAGTCCGCAGAAGAGGAGGAAAAAAGCAAGCCATTTTTCTGGCAACCTACGTGTCAGCAGGGGAGGGTGGGACAAAATCCTTTGAAACCCATGCATGGTTCATTTTAACCCCTTCACCCCCAAGGGTGGTTTGCACGTTGATGACGGGTCAATTTTTACAATTCTGACCACTGTACCTTTATGAGGTCATAACTCTGGAACGCTTCCATGGATCCCGGTGATTCTGACAATGTTTTCTCGTGACATATTGTACTTCATGTTAGTGGTAAAATTTCATTCAAATAACTTGCGTTTATTTGTGAAAAAAATGGAAATTTGGCAAAAATGTTGAAAATTTCGCAATTTTCCAAATTTGAATTTTTATGCCCTTAAATCACAGAGATACGGCACACAAAAAACTTGATAACTAACATTTCCCACATGTTTACTTTACATCAGCACAATTTTGGAACCAAAATTTTTTTTTGTTAGGAAGTTATAAGGGTTAAAAGTTGACCAGCGATTTCTCATTTTTACAACACCATTTTATTTTTAGGACCACATCAAATTTGAAGCCACTTTGAGGGGTCTATATGATAGAAAATACCCCAAAGTGACACCATTCTAAAAACTGCACCCCTTAAGGTGCTCAAAACCACATTCAAGAAGTTTATTAACCCTTTAGGTGCGTCACAGGAATTTTTTTGAATATTTAAAAAAAAATGAACATCTAACTTTTTTTCACAAAAAAAATACTTCAGGTTCAATTTTTTTTATTTTACCAAGGGTAACAGGAGAAATTGGACTGCAAAAGTTATTGTGCAATTAGTCCTGAGTACGCTGATACCTGATTTGTGGGGGGGAACGACTGTTTCGGCGCATGGCAGAGCTCAGAATGGAAGGAGCGCCGTTTGACTTTTTCAATGCAAAATTGGATCGGACGCCATGTCACGTTTGGAGAGTCCCTGATGTACCTAAACAGTGGAAACCCCCTACAAGTGACCCCATTTTGGAAACTAGACCCCCCAAGGAACTTATCTAGATATGTGGTGAGAACTTTGAAGCCACAAGGGCTTTACAGAAGTTTATAACGTACAGCGGTCAATTAAAAAATCATATTTTTTCCACAAAAATGATATTTTCACCCAAATTTTTATTTTCCCAAGGGTAACAGGACCCTAAAAGTTATTGTGCAATTTGTCCTGAGTATGCTGATACCCCACATGTGGGGGTAAACCACTATTTGGGCGCATGGCAGAGCTCGGAAGGGAAGCAGCGCCATTTGACGTTTTTGGCTGGAATTGAGATCGGACACCATGTCGCGATTGGAAAACCCCTGATGTACCTAAACAGTGGAAACCCCCCACAAATGACCCCATTTTGCAAACTAGACCCCCCAAGGAACTTATCTAGATGTGTGGTGAGCACTTTGAACCCCCCAGTGCTTCACAGAAGTTTATAACGCCCGGGCGTGAAAATAAAAAATTCGTATTTTTTCCACAAACATGATCTTTTAGTCACCATTTTTTTATTTTCCCAAGGGTAACAGGAGAAATTGGACCCCAAAAGTTGTTGTCCAATTTGTCCTGAGTATGCTGATACCCCATATGTGGGAGAAAACTACTGTATGGGCACACGTCGGGGCTCGGAAGGGAAATAGTGACGTTTTGGAATGCAGACATTGATGGAATGGTCTGCGGGTGTCATGTTGCCTTTGGAGAGCCCCTAATGTACCTAAACAGTGGAAACCCCCCACAAATGACCCCATTTTGAAAACTAGACCCCCTAAGGAACTTTTCTAGATGTGCGGTGAGCACTTTGAGCCCCCAAGGGCTTCACAGAAGTTTATAATGCCCGGACATGAAAATAAAAAAATCGTATTTTTTCCACAAACATGATCAATTAGTCCCCAATTTTTTATTTTCCCAAGGGTAACAGGAGAAATTGAACCCCAAAAGTTGTTGTCCAATTTGTCCTGAGTACGCTGACACCCCATATGTGGGAGAAAACTACTGTATGGACACACGTCAGGGCTCGGAAGGGAAGTAGTGACGTTTTGGAATGCAGACTTTGATGGAATGGTGTGCGGGTGTCATGTTGCCTTTGGAGAGCCCCTAATGTACCTAAACAGTGGAAACACCCACAAATGACCCCATTTTGGAAACGAGAACCCCTACGGAACTTATCTAGATGTGTGGTGAGCACTTTGAACCCCCAAGGGCATCACAGAAGTTTATAATGCCCGGGCATGAAAATAAAAAAATCGTATTTTTTCCACAAACATGATCAATTAGTCCCCAATTTTTTTATTTTCCCAAGGGTAACAGGAGAAATTGGACCCCAAAAGTTGTTGTCCAATTTGTCATGAGTACGCTGACACCCCATATGTGGGAGAAAACTACTGTATGGACACACGTCGGGGCTCGGAAGGGAAGCAGTGACGTTTTGGAATGCAGACTTTGATGGAATGGTCTGCGGGTGTCATGTGCGTTTGGAGAGCCCCTGATGTACCTAAACTATTGAAACTCCCCACAAGTGACCCCATTTTGGACACTAGACCCCCCCACGGAACTTATCTAGATGTGTGGTGAGCACTTTGAACCCCCAAGTGCTTCACAGAAGTTTATAATGCCCGGGCATGAAAATAAAAAAATCGTATTTTTTCCACAAACATGATCTTTTAGTCACCATTTTTTTATTTTCCCAAGGGTAACAGGAGAAATTGGACCCCAAAAGTTGTTGTCCAATTTGTCCTGAGTATGCTGATACCCCATATGTGGGAGAAAACTACTGTATGGGCACACGTCGGGGCTCGGAAGGGAAATAGTGACGTTTTGGAATGCAGACATTGATGGAATGGTCTGCGGGTGTCATGTTGCCTTTGGAGAGCCCCTAATGTACCTAAACAGTGGAAACCCCCCACAAATGACCCCATTTTGAAAACTAGACCCCCTAAGGAACTTTTCTAGATGTGCGGTGAGCACTTTGAGCCCCCAAGGGCTTCACAGAAGTTTATAATGCCCGGACATGAAAATAAAAAAATCGTATTTTTTCCACAAACATGATCAATTAGTCCCCAATTTTTTATTTTCCCAAGGGTAACAGGAGAAATTGAACCCCAAAAGTTGTTGTCCAATTTGTCCTGAGTACGCTGACACCCCATATGTGGGAGAAAACTACTGTATGGACACACGTCAGGGCTCGGAAGGGAAGTAGTGACGTTTTGGAATGCAGACTTTGATGGAATGGTGTGCGGGTGTCATGTTGCCTTTGGAGAGCCCCTAATGTACCTAAACAGTGGAAACACCCACAAATGACCCCATTTTGGAAACGAGAACCCCTACGGAACTTATCTAGATGTGTGGTGAGCACTTTGAACCCCCAAGGGCATCACAGAAGTTTATAATGCCCGGGCATGAAAATAAAAAAATCGTATTTTTTCCACAAACATGATCAATTAGTCCCCAATTTTTTTATTTTCCCAAGGGTAACAGGAGAAATTGGACCCCAAAAGTTGTTGTCCAATTTGTCATGAGTACGCTGACACCCCATATGTGGGAGAAAACTACTGTATGGACACACGTCGGGGCTCGGAAGGGAAGCAGTGACGTTTTGGAATGCAGACTTTGATGGAATGGTCTGCGGGTGTCATGTGCGTTTGGAGAGCCCCTGATGTACCTAAACTATTGAAACTCCCCACAAGTGACCCCATTTTGGACACTAGACCCCCCCACGGAACTTATCTAGATGTGTGGTGAGCACTTTGAACCCCCAAGTGCTTCACAGAAGTTTATAACGCTCGGACGTGAAAATAAAAAAATCATTTTTTTCCACAAAAATGATATTTTTGCCCCCAATTTTTTATTTTCCTAAGGGTAACAGGAGAAATTGGACCCCAAAAATTGTTTTGCAATTTGTCCTGAGTAGGCTGATACCCTACATGTGGGGGTAAAACACTGTTTGGGCGCATGGCAGAGCTTGGAAGGGAAGGAGCACCATTTGACTTTTTCAACTCAGAATTGGCTGGAATTGAGATCAGACACAATGTTGCATTTGGAGAGCCCCTGATGTGCCCAAACAGTGGAAACCCCCAATTCTAACTCCAACCCGAACCCCAACACACCCCTAACCCTAATCTCAGCCCTAACCCTAACCCTAGCCCTAACCCAAGCCCTAACCATAGCCCTAACCCTAACCCTAGCCCTAACCCTAACCCTAATCCTAGCCCTAACCCTAGCCCTAGCCCTAACCCTAATGTAAAAATGGAAATAAATACATTTTTTTTATTTTATTATTTTTCCCTAACTAAGGGGGTGATAACGGGGGGTTTGATTTACTATTTATGGCGGTTTTTATGTTTGACAGCTGTCGCACGCTAAAAGACGCTTTTTATTGTAAAAATAATTTTTGCATCACCACATATTGAGAGCTATAATTTTTCCGTATTTTGACCCACCGAGTCATGAGAGGTCTTATTTTTTGCGGGACGAGTTGACGTTTTTATCGGTACCATTTTTGGGCACGTAACATTTTTTTATCGCTTTTTATTCCGGTACGCAGAATGAACAAAAACCAGCGTTCCATGAATTTATTTTGGGGGGGTGCATTTACACCGTTCCGCGTAAAATTGATAAAGCGGTTTTATTCTTCGGGTCAGTACGGTTACAGCGATACCTCATTTATGTCGTTTTTTTATGTTTTGTCGGTTTTATGCAATGAAAACTATTTTAATTAGCTGACACCCGGCTGCGATCAGCGGCGCTCACCACGTGGGCGCCGCTGATCGTGGTAGACGTACTATCCCGTCCATGGGCATAGGGGCCCAGATCCCATGGACGGGATAGTACGTCTCATGTCAGAAAGGGGTTAACAGCTGGACACAGCTGTGGGCTCACGCTGTCTTTTAATTGTGTGGGAACCACAGCTCTCTAACTGCAAGTAATAATTAGTGATGATCGAATAGTGAAATATTTGGATTACCGGCACAAATAATTTCTAATATCCGTGTATTTGTACCGAATAACGTATACAATGCATGTCAATGGGAAAGCCAAATATTTCCCTGCTGGATGCAGCAGGCAGGTTTGGAGGGCATGGGAAAAAGGCTGAAATTGATGGGAAAGACCTAAATCTAAATGGGAACAGCATGGAGAAGAGGCCTGCATACTTTTCTGACTCATTTATGGTATTTGGGAATAATGTTGTCAGACTATTATGCCGGTTTTACGGATTTTTAAAAAACCCTAACAAACTAAACCAAAATTTTTTTTAAAGGGAAAAATGCTAAGAAACATTATATATGTTATGGCTGGCGGAAAGCACCAAATCATATAAAGATGGTAATAAGGTACGTTCGCAGCTCGGGATCCACCGTACAGAGATGTTAACTGCTACTCGGTAATGGCGGACACTAAATGGCGCTATCGCACTGGACACATGTGGGTTAAACACCACCCAGTATGTACTAGCGACGGGCTCTGTTGCTTCACAGAGCCCCTGTACCGCATAACACAGATGCCGTACCCTGTTAATTGTCACAGGGCTCGGCTGAGTCAGCGCTAGTGTATGGTCACAAGACTCTGCCCCAAGGACGCGGGGTAAGAGCCTCTCTAGACTCACTAAGCGCACAGCGCTGCACCTGCGAATGCCACAAATAGACCCTGGCTACTGTGAAGTGCTGAGTGCACAGTGGTGTACAGGCAAAGCCACTACTAAGCATTGAAGCTAGGCTCTGACTCTGACGCCTACCTGCACTATCAGCCTAGGCACTCACTTGGAAGGCTGATCAACACATGCGTTGAAAGGGTAGAGGTTTCATAATGAGTCAGTCACCAGAGACATTCATACATGCATACAGCACTCACTCCACAAGTTCTATACTAGTGTGCGGCCATGCGATCCTTTTATCACCGCAGCCTTCCAGGACCTTGCAGATAGCCCAATCCGAGCTGCTTGAGGACCTGAGCATGTGACCTCACGGGCATGCTCAGATGGAGAAAAGCAGGACTTAGTTCCAGGAGCGTCTGCTCGCTGCTAATTCTGAATTCTATAGCTGAACCTGAGGCAGCAGCAGCAGCAACCAGACACATAGCATTATCCTGAAGCAAGATGCTGGGACTGACGTCTCTGCTGAGCAGGAACCTCTGCAGCTGCCGAAGAATGGGAAACCACAGAGGAGATGGCTTGAGATTCCACCTGCGCAGTTACTGGAATGTGGCACCTAACAATTTCCTTCATAATTACATGTATATAACACAAAACAAAAAATATATACTTTCCCTTTAGCATGTTCACACGGAGTGTTTTGGCTTTATTTTTTACTTTAATATTTGTGACGGCTCTCACTCAAACATTTGAGAGGACCATCCCTCATTCCAAATAGTTAGCAAGACAGTGGAATACATATTCCCCATCTCTTTACAATGCCAGCTTGAACATGCTCATTTGAATTTTATGCTCTGCCCGCCATCAAGACAATGTCCACTGCCATGTCATTATGCAGTCCTTGCTGACAATTAGCAGAGTGCCAGCAGGTGCTGTGAAATCTGAGTCTGTATGGGCCCTCAGGTGGCCTTGTATCATACATTTGGGAGAGCTATCACTCCTACTTTTGGGAGATCCCTCCTTCATCGCAAATAGTTAGCCAGATAGTGGAATACACCGTTGACAGTATTCAGCTTTTAAATGAGCTTTTTGGAATAAATAACGCTCACAGTAACCTCCTACCACTCTCCCTACGGTCCTTTCACTTTCCCTGCGCTGAAACTACGCTCTTCATATGCTGTTTCAGGCTGCAATGTGCACAAGATGGTGCCGCCAAACTTTAAATAGTCCCTATGACTCTGGAAGGCCATCCAATCACAGTAATGCCACACCAAAGATGGCGCCGGCATTACTGTGATTGGAAAGCATCTTCATTGGCTGCAAATAAAGCACCAAACATGCTGGGCTTGTCACTTGAATAATTACTTGTCGAGTAATGAATAGCCCGAATACTGTACATTTCGTGTGAGTAACAAATAGTGCTGAATGTATTTGCTCATCACCAGTATTAATCGTATCGCCGATCAGAGCCACTGGTGTTCATTGCACTGTCATACAGATGCAAGTGTGGGAGACACCAGATGTTCAGGTTGGTGAACCCGAATAGTAATATGGACTCCCTAAAGAAGTCCATGTTTGGCATCTGTGACCGAACACTAGGTATATGGTGCGGACCTCGAACTTTACTTTTTGGGTTAGCCCATCTCTTAAAATTATAAAACAACTCAATTCTGCAGGTTTTTTTCATTTTTTTTGCTTTATGGTATTCAGTGTGCAGCAAAATTGCATAATTCTTCAGTTCAGTACAATTATGGACAAACCAAACTTATGCAATTTTTTTTATTATTAATTGGAAAAAAAAACTTTGAGTTTCCTAAAAAAAAAAACTCAAAAATATTCCTAAAAGCATTTGGAGAGCCTCAGGCTGAATGTCCATCCTTAAATGTCTGACAAAGACATACGCAGACCAATGTTTGATATTACAAGTGATCATAGGGGTGGAAGTGTGATAAAGAATCATAGAATTATCTCAATGCAAGGTTTGATGCCGGCGGTGCAAAAGGTCTGTCAAGGAGCAATCAATGCGATGTCAGCAGCACAACTCATTTCTCGAAGCTGAAATAAGATGGATAAGAAGTTGCTATGATAGCCATTAGCAGGTTCAGTAGTTAATTGAAAAAGGAGAAGTACAGTGGTAATCCTGCCAGTGTGATAACTGTTTTTTGAATAAAAGGGCTATTTTAGTTGTCAGAAGCTTCATCTACCTGTGGATAAGTGACAATCTCAAGACTTGTGTGAGTCACAAAGCTGGTCTCCCATTCTAGTGATCAGTGTAAGGGTCCCGTTACATTTAGAGATGCATCAGCGATCCCGACAACGATACGACCCGGTCAGGATCGCTGGTGCATCGCTAAATGGTCGCTAGTGAGCAGCCAAACAGGCAGATCTCACCAGCGACGCAGCAGCCCGTCGGCGGTCATTCTTTTCTATCACACCACAGCGATGATGACGAATTCCGCCTGCGTCCATGTGTTGCTAGTTGATGCCAGTGGTACTCCAACGAGGGAAAAATGGCCCAGGACATTCGAGCGTGATCAGCGATATCCAGCGGGGGGGCCGGTTGCAGGTACGTGTCACATGTAGCGATATCGCTGTTGCATCACAAAATCGGTGACGCTTTAGCGATATTGCTAGCGATCTCGCTATGTGAGAAGGGGCTTTAGTCTGAACAGTTGAATCTTAACTAATTTACAAATTATTGCTGATCTCATGAACAGACAATAACGCCTTGTAGCTGTAATATCTTGCAACGTTTCACTAGCTGATTAACTTTTATTTTCCGATTTTTAATACCTATGTTAAGAATGCGGATGTCAACATTGATCTACAATTTAGCTTTTCCATGAATAATACAACAGGATTACAATTTTGCAATGAGAAAAGTTGATGAATAGTTTCCTTAGCGCCTGCTTAATATCTCTATTACTCAGACTGTAAATGATGGGATTAAGAAGTGGCGTTACTACAGTGTAGAGCAGGGATAGTAATGTCTTAGCATTTTGCTGATGTGGAAATATATAGATGATAATGATTGACCCATAGAATAAAGACACCACAGTCAAGTGGGCAGTACAGGTGGAGAAGGTCTTCTGCCTCCCGGTCACAGTCGGGATCTTTAATATGGTTGAGATAATGTACACATAGGAAACCATAATAACAGTAAGAGGACACACCGCAAGAAGAATAGACAAAAATAAACTTTCCATCTTGATTATAAAAGTATCTGAACAGGAGAGCTCCAGTAGAGGTTGTAAATCACAAAAGAAATGGTCAATGACGTTTGGTCCACAGAAATCCAAACGACTAACTGTAAAAAAAAACATTAACATCATTGTTAAAATGATCAACCAGGTCATTAAAACGATTCTCAGACAAAATGTGAGGTCCATAACTGAAGTATAATGTAGAGGGTGACAGATGGCCTGATACCGATCATAGGACATGATGGTCAGGAGAAGACATTCCAAGGCTACAGAGACAGTGGAAAAATAAAATTGTATTAGACAGCCAATAAAAGACAAAGATCTTCCTTCATCAAACAGAATGTGAAGCATGTTGGGTTCTATTGTGGTGGTGAGAAGGATATCTGACAGAGAGAGTTGTGTGAGGAAGAAGTACATGGGCGAGTGGAGCAATCGGCTGGACGACACCACCAGAATGATCAGGAGGTTTCCACCTACAGTCACACAGTACATAATTAGAAGCAGAACAAAAAAAGGAAAATTTAACATTTGAACATTTTGAAATCCCAATAGCAAAACTTCAGCCACTTTGCTAAAGTTATGAGGCTGCATATTCATGGAGGAGAATTTCTTGAAAAACTGTAACAAGGAAAAGAGACAGAACATATTAGAGTGAAGAAAATTATGGTTTTCGGTGTCAGCAGCCTGTGTATATCAGCTCTACAGAAACTCATACTTTAGAATCCAGGAGAAGGAACAAGAGCATGCGGTAAATTGCATATAAAAATATCAAAACTTTATTTAGAAAAAGTGCTACAGGTAATATATCAAGATTCCTCTTGATAAAGCGGCCTGGGGTGCAGCGAAACGCGCGTCGGGGGTGGCATGGCCTGGTTCTCCCTCTCCTCCCTGTCCCGGTAAGCTCTCTTGTGGCCAGCTTTGATACTACCTGGCTGCAGATTGCGGCCGGTTATTACATCACACCGGTGCTCTTCTTTACCGCCCTTGTGGTGTTTGATTTTGGATTCAGTGTTTGGGTGCTGCTACTGTATATTTACATGGTCTATTGGGTATATGTCCACAATGTGGATGCATACTGGGATTATTTCTCCATCTTGGTGGGAGAAGTTGGGCATTTGGGTTGACACCGTCTGTATTGTCTGATTGCCACCTTGTTACGTATATATTACCTGTAGCACTTTTTCTAAATAAAGTTTTGATATTTTTATATGCAATTTACCGCATGCTCTCGTTCCTTCTCCTGAATTCTACAATTTCTCCTGAGCTTGTGCATTTGGCGTTGGTGTTTAGGTTGCTCTTCCCCATCTCCATTATGCCACATTATGTTTAAGGGATTTTTGTTGTCGAGAAACTCATACTTTCATCATTTTGGTCTACTCTAATCAATACATATTTATATCATTTTCTTGTGGCCAAAAATTTGTTCAGGCTTTAAAATATATATTTTTCTACATTTTACAGAAGCATGAACTGACACTATTAATTTAATATTCTTAATTATAGTGCACAAAGTTCAGCAGGAGACAATGATCATATTGACTTACTGACCTCGAATTGGCCGAAAGATTTCACTTCTGGTCCATTCTCTTGTAGATTTTCCAGTAGTCACACGTAAGACACAATGTCATTGCTCAGCCTCCTTTATATAGGAATCTAGCAGCACTTTCACTGCACAATCATGGAGAATTCCCACTGGGACTATGAGGATATAGATGTAAAAGAAAATAAAGCAATTAAATAATTTGTATTTGTACACTAAAAATATAAAGATTACTTAAAGCATTATTATCTCTCACTGTCATTGCCGGTTTTGGCATTATAGACACAACCCTTTTATTCAAATCTGATTTGTCAGCATACATGGTTAAAAAATTGGAAAGCTTCTTCTTATCCAAGTCATTATGAGCTAATTTTTCATGATACATAGTACCTCATGTTACCTGTAAATTTAATTTAATTTTACCGTAGGTCATTTAGTTGTTTTTTTTTCTCAAATTTTTTGAAAATTTTGAATTTCACAAACTTTAATATTACTAACTGGCATTGAGTGGACAATATATTATAAATTCTCATCCCATATATTAGTCCATTACAAAACTGCACAGTCCAATCACCATCCAGAAAGCTTGATTTGTTTTTCAAAAATTCAGTTTATGACAAATACAGATGTGAGAATCTCAAAACTGAAAGGATTGTAATTACTCAGAAATTACATGTAAAAGAGTGGAGAGAGAAAGAACCGTGATGACCATAAGAGCTTACATTTTAAAGCCAAGAGAAAGAGGCCTCATTTACTATATGAGCTTACACTCCACAGGAGGGAGAGAAGAACCTCACTGACCAGAGCAGCTTACACTCTACAGGAGGGAGAGAAGAACCTCACTGACCAGAGCAGCTTACACTCTACAGGAGGGAGAGAGAAGAACCTCACTGACCAGAGCAGCTTACACTCTACAGGAGGGAGAGAGAAGAACCTCACTGACCAGAGCAGCTTACACTCTACAGGAGGGAGAGAAGAACCTCACTGACCAGAGCAGCTTACACTCTACAGGAGGGAGAGAGAAGAACCTCACTGACCAGAGCAGCTTACACTCTACAGGAGGGAGAGAGAGAAGAACCTCACTGACCAGAGCAGCTTACACTCTACAAGAGGAAGAGAGCGAAGAACCTCACTGACCAGAGCAGCTTACACTCCACAGGAGGCAGAGAAGAACCTCACTGACCATAGCAGCTTATACTCTACAGAAGGAAGAGAGAGAAGAACCTCACTGACCAGAGCAGCTTACACTCCACAGGAGGGAGGGAGAGAAGAACCTCACTGACCAGAGCAGCTTACACTCCACAGGAGGGAGGGAGAGAAGAACCTCACTGACCAGAGCAGCTTACACTCCACAGGAGGGAGGGAGAGAAGAACCTCACTGACCAGAGCAGCTTACACTCTACAGGAGGGAGGGAGAGAAGAACCTCACTGACCAGAGCAGCTTACACTCTACAGGAGGGAGAGAGAGAAGAACCTCACTGACCAGAGCAACTTACACTCTACAGGAGGGAGAGAGAGAAGAACCTCACTGACCAGAGCAGCTTACACTCTACAGGAGGGAGAGAGAGAAGAACCTCACTGACCAGAGCAGCTTACACTCTACAGGAGGGAGAAAGAGAAGACCCTCACTGACCAGAGCAGCTTACACTCTACAGGAGGGAGAGAGAGAAGAACCTCACTGACCAGAGCAGCTTACACTCTACAGGAGGAAGAGAGAGAAGAACCTCACTGACCAGAGCAGCTTACACTCTACAGGAGGGAGAGGGAGAAGAACCTCACTGACCAGAGCAGCTTACACTCTACAGGAGGGAGAGAGAGAAGAACCTCACTGACCAGAGCAGCTTACACTCTACAGGAGGGAGAAAGAGAAGACCCTCACTGACCAGAGCAGCTTACACTCTACAGGAGGGAGAAAGAGAAGACCCTCACTGACCAGAGCAGCTTACACTCTACAGGAGGAAGAGAGAGAAGAACCTCACTGACCAGAGCAGCTTACACTCTACAGGAGGGAGATAGAGAAGAACCTCACTGACCAGAGCAGCTTACACTCTACAGGAGGGAGAGAGAGAAGAACCTCACTGACCAGAGCAGCTTACATTCCACAGGAGGGAGAGAGAGAAGAACCTCATTGACCAGAGCAGCTTACAATCCACAGGAGGGTGTGAGAGAAGAACCTCACTGACCAGAGCAGCTTACACTTCACAGGAGGGAGAGAGAAGAACCTCACTGACCAGAGCAGCTTACACTCAACTGGAGGGAGAGAGAGAAGAACCTCACTGACCAGAGCAGCTTACACTCCACAGGAGGGAGAGAAGAACCTCACTGACCCAAGCAGCTTACACGCCACAGGAGGGAGAGAGAGAAGAACCTCACTGACCAGAGCAGCTTGCACTCTACAGGAGGGAGAGTGAGAAGAACCTCACTGACCAGAGCAGCTTGCACTCTACAGGAGGGAAAGTGAGAAGAACCTCACTGACCTGATCAGCTTACACTCCACAGGAGGGAGGGAGAGAAGAACCTCACTGACCAGAGCAGCTTACACACTACACCACAGAGGGAAGTCTCTGCTTACCATAAGATATAACACTCTACAGGAGGAAGAGCAGGAAGGAGAAGACCCTGCTGACCATAAGAGCTTCCACTCTACAGGAGAGAGATGGGAAAATACTCTGCTGTATAAACTGTGCTCCACTTTAAGCTAATGATTGGTCATGGTCCAGGTACTGAACACCAATATACAAGGTATGATAACCTATAAGATGTCATTACTGCAAGACATTATGGACAGGTCCATGTGCAATTTCAAAACGATGTTAGTCCAGTGTCTGATTCCTCAACAGTACGGGAAATGGTGCAGGGCAATTTTGTATGCACGGTGTATATATATATATATACATTGGCTATGAACATAAGGATGAGTGACCTCATAGCCTTTCACTAGGCATTGCTCCTACTAGCCAGTTTCCTACTCCACACTGATGAGGGGCAATACCCCGAAACAGCTGTCTGTGGATGGATACCATGTTTTGGCATAGGTGGTTTCCTTCATTGGAGACTGCCCTTCCCGTGGTTGTTCCTTCCCGGGGAAAGACCTGGCTAGTCATTGCTTGCGTTGAGAAACATGTGATGGTGTCTCCGCGGCTGTTGATTTACATGCTTTTGCATATTTCCCATAAGAGATGGGGGCATTGCTCTAGATCACTGCGTTGAGAAACATGTGATGGTGTCTCCGCAGTGTTGGATGTTGATCTCCATGAGGTCACTCATCCTTATGTTCATAGCCTTTCACTAGGCATTGCTCCTACTAGCCAGTTTCCTACTCCACACTGATGAGGGGCAATACCCCGAAACAGCTGTCTGTGGATGGATACCATGTTTTGGCATAGGTGGTTTCCTTCATTGGAGACTGCCCTTCCCGTGGTTGTTCCTTCCCGGGGAAAGACCTGGCTAGTCATTGCTTGCGTTGAGAAACATGTGATGGTGTCTCCGCGGCTGTTGATTTACATGCTTTTGCATATTTCCCATAAGGGATGGGGGCATTGCTCTAGATCACTGCGTTGAGAAACATGTGATGGTGTCTCCGCAGTGTTGGATGTTGATCTCCATGAGGTCACTCATCCTTATGTTCATAGCCTTTCACTAGGCATTGCTCCTACTAGCCAGTTTCCTACTCCACACTGATGAGGGGCAATACCCCGAAACAGCTGTCTGTGGATGGATACCATGTTTTGGCATAGGTGGTTTCCTTCATTGGAGACTGCCCTTCCCGTGGTTGCTCCTTCCCGGGGAAAGACCTGGCTAGTCATTGCTTGCGTTGAGAAACATGTGATGGTGTCTCCGCGGCTGTTGATTTACATGCTTTTGCATATTTCCCATAAGGGATGGGGGCATTGCTCTAGATCACTGCGTTGAGAAACATGTGATGGTGTCTCCGCAGTGTTGGATGTTGATCTCCATTAGGTCACTCATCCTTATGTTCATAGCCTTTCACTAGGCATTGCTCCTACTAGCCAGTTTCCTACTCCACACTGATGAGGGGCAATACCCCGAAACAGCTGTCTGTGGATGGATACCATGTTTTGGCATAGGTGGTTTCCTTCATTGGAGACTGCCCTTCCCGTGGTTGTTCCTTCCCGGGGAAAGACCTGGCTAGTCATTGCTTGCGTTGAGAAACATGTGATGGTGTCTCCGCGGCTGTTGATTTACATGCTTTTGCATATTTCCCATAAGGGATGGGGGCATTGCTCTAGATCACTGCGTTGAGAAACATGTGATGGTGTCTCCGCAGTGTTGGATGTTGATCTCCATGAGGTCACTCATCCTTATGTTCATAGCCTTTCACTAGGCATTGCTCCTACTAGCCAGTTTCCTACTCCACACTGATGAGGGGCAATACCCCGAAACAGCTGTCTGTGGATGGATACCATGTTTTGGCATAGGTGGTTTCCTTCATTGGAGACTGCCCTTCCCGTGGTTGCTCCTTCCCGGGGAAAGACCTGGCTAGTCATTGCTTGCGTTGAGAAACATGTGATGGTGTCTCCGCGGCTGTTGATTTACATGCTTTTGCATATTTCCCATAAGGGATGGGGGCATTGCTCTAGATCACTGCGTTGAGAAACATGTGATGGTGTCTCCGCAGTGTTGGATGTTGATCTCCATTAGGTCACTCATCCTTATGTTCATAGCCTTTCACTAGGCATTGCTCCTACTAGCCAGTTTCCTACTCCACACTGATGAGGGGCAATACCCCGAAACAGCTGTCTGTGGATGGATACCATGTTTTGGCATAGGTGGTTTCCTTCATTGGAGACTGCCCTTCCCGTGGTTGTTCCTTCCCGGGGAAAGACCTGGCTAGTCATTGCTTGCGTTGAGAAACATGTGATGGTGTCTCCGCGGCTGTTGATTTACATGCTTTTGCATATTTCCCATAAGGGATGGGGGCATTGCTCTAGATCACTGCGTTGAGAAACATGTGATGGTGTCTCCGCAGTGTTGGATGTTGATCTCCATGAGGTCACTCATCCTTATGTTCATAGCCTTTCACTAGGCATTGCTCCTACTAGCCAGTTTCCTACTCCACACTGATGAGGGGCAATACCCCGAAACAGCTGTCTGTGGATGGATACCATGTTTTGGCATAGGTGGTTTCCTTCATTGGAGACTGCCCTTCCCGGGGAAAGACCTGGCTAGTCATTGCTTGCGTTGAGAAACATGTGATGGTGTCTCCGCGGCTGTTGATTCTCTGAGAGACAGGCATATCAGAGATGAAATCCATTGAAATATGGGTCCATGGCCTCCTGGGGACCGGCAAAGGCATCAACAACCCACTAGAGCGAGAACAAGGTTTAGAGCGGGAGCAAGTCCCACAGGACTGCACAAAATTCCTGACATCACGAGTCAAGGCGGGCCACCAAAAAGACCGACTCACCAGATCTCTAGTACCAAAAATACCTGGATGACCAGCCAATGCAGAGCAATGAACTTCAGACATCACTCTCTTCTTCCACTGGTCAGGAACATACAACTTTCCACTGGGACAACGCTCAGGTTTGTCCTCCTGGAACTCTTCCAGAGCACGTCTCAAATAGGGCGAGATGGCAGAAAGAACTTCCCCTTCGCCTAAGATGGTAGCAGGCTTGGTCACCAAGGGAGAATCAGCAAAGGAGCTCCTAGAAAGAGCGTCAGCGTTGACATTCTTAGTGCCAGGAAGAAAAGAGACCACAAAATCAAAACATGTAAAAAACAAGGCCCATCTAGCCTGTCTAGGATTCAAGTGTTTGGCCGACTCCAGGTAAATCAAATTCTTGTGGTCAATGAGGACCACGACTTGATGTTTAGCTCCCTCCAACCAATGACTCCACTCCTCAAATGCCCATTTCATGGCCAACAGTTGCCGATTCCCCACATCATCGTTGCGTTCAGATGGGGAGAACTTTCGGGAGAAGAAAGCACAGGGATTCATTTTAGATGTTTCAGGATCCTTTTGGGACAAAACAGCTTCTGCACCAATCTTAGAAGGGTCCACCTCTACCTGGAACGGGAGTGAGACATCAGGTTGCCGCAAAACCGGGGCGGAGGTAAATCTTCACTTCAGCTCCTGAAAGGAAGCAACAGCCTCCGGAGACCAATTCAACACATCAGCACCCTTCTTAGTCAGATCAGTCAATGGCTTGGCAATACTAGAAAATTTTGCTATAAATTTCCGATAAAAATTAGCAAAACCCAAAAACTTCTGAAGGGCCTTCAAAGAAGTGGGCTGAACCCAATCATAAATGGCCTGTACCTTGGCCGGATCCATTTCAATAGTTGATGGAGACAAAATAAATCCCAAAAATGAAATCCTCTGTACCCCAAAAAGGCATTTTGATCCTTTGACATACAGGGAAATCTCCCTCAAGATCGGGAACACCGTTCGAACATGTTCCACATGAGAATCCCAATCCTTGGAGAAGATCAAAATATCATCCAGATAGATAATCAAAAATTTATCCACAAAGTCTCGGAAAATGTCGTTCATGAAGCACTGGAAGACAGAAGGGGCATTAGTGAGCCCAAAAGGCATCAACAGGTACTCAAAATGTCCCTCTGGAGTATTAAATGCCGTCTTCCATTCATCCCCATGCTTAATGCGGATAAGATTATACGCCCCCCTGAGGTCAAGCTTGGTAAACCAGCAAGCACCTTTAACTCTGGAGAATAGATCCGAAATCAGGGGTAACGGATACTGATATTTAATAGTAATTTTGTTGAGGGCATGATAATCAATACAAGGCCTTAATGAACCATCCTTTTTGGCCACGAAAAAAAACCCAGCACCTAATGGTGAAGAGGATGGTCTAATATGACCCTTCTCCAACGCCTCCTTAATATAGGAACGCATAGCCTCGTGCTCGGGTACAGATAAATTGAAGAGCCGACCCTTGGGAAATTTACACCCCGGGCTCAGTTCAATTGCACAGTTATAACTCCTATGAGGAGGCAAAGACGCAGACTCATTCTCACTAAATACATCATAAAAGTCCGCCAAATAGTCAGGAATATCATGCGACTGAGGAGAGGTGGAAAAAACCGGAGCCTCACTAAGGGCACACCGACAACCCCAACTCACTACAGACACAGATTTCCAGTCCAAAACTGGATTATGAATTTGCAACCAGTGAAACCCCAGAACAATGGTATCATGCAAATTATGCAACACCAAAAATCTGCAATTTTCTTGATGGTTTGGGGCGACCCGCATTACCACCTGGGTCCAAAACTGAGGTTTATTTTTCGCCAAAGGAGTAGCATCAATCCCCCTCAAAGGGCTAGGCGTCCGCAGAGGTGTCATAGGAAATCCACAACGTTTAGCAAAATCCAAGTCCATTAGGTTCAGGGCTGCTCCCGAATCCACAAAAGCCTTGGCGGAAAATGTGGACAGGGAGCAGATCAGAGTAATTGCCAGAAGAAACTTAGGTTGAAAACCACCCACAGAAAACGTGTGTGCAAAATGTTTCTCTCGTTTAGGACAGACAGAAATAATATGCGAGGCATCTCCACAAAAAAAACACAGCTTATTACGCTTTCTGAACTCCTGACGTTGCTCCCTTGACAAAACTCTATCACATTGCATAGGTTCAGACACTTGTTCAACAGGTGGCAACATCTCTTGTGCAGTCCTGCGTTTACGTAAACGCCGATCAACCTGAATGGCTACTGACATAGAATCGTCCAGACCAGAGGGAACAGGAAATCCCACCATAGTATCTTTTACGGCTTCTGAAAAACCCTTCCGAAAGAGAGCAGCCAAGGCATTATCATTCCAGGCAGTAAGGACCGCCTACTTTCGGAATTTTTGACAGTACAATTCTGCAAAATCTCGACCCTGGCTCAATGCCAACAGGGTCTTTTCAGCCTGATCAATAGCATTAGGTTCGTCATACAACAACCCCAAGGCTTGAAAAAATGCATTCACATTAGTTAGACTAGCATCATCAGGTTTCAAAGAAAACGCCCAATCCTGGGGATCGCCACGCAGCAAAGAGATGACAATTTTAACCTGCTGCGCGGAGCTCCCTGACGAGTTAGGCTTCAAGGCAAAAAATAATTTACAATTATTTTTGAAATTCAAAAATTTAGACCGATCCCCAAAAAACACATCAGGACATCAGGAGTAGGGATCTTTGGTTCAGCAGCATGTGAATGAGCAAGGTAGGCGGAAATTCCCCGCACTTCTGCAGCGAGCTGCTCCACACGATCAGACAATTGCTTTATCTCCATTGAGAGAAAAAAAAATCCCCCTACAGCCTCAGAGATATAGAGGAAAAAATATACACACTTTTTTTTTTCTTCAATTCTTTCCTGCTATTGAGTACCCTAGGATCTGCGGTATGGCTGGTGATTCTGTTGTGAATGAGTCACAGTAGGAGGCAAAAACAGAAATACTAGCTAAGTCCAGAAAACCAGAGAAGTTGGCAGCTATCGGATTGCAGACCCCTGAACCTATCAACAACAACTAGCAGTAGCCGTGGGGGGTTCCTACGATGCCCTAGACCCCTCGATCACAGCCGGAGAACTGCCTAGCCTAAAGACAGAAAGGGAAATCTAAACTGCCCCAGAGCAGACCCCAAAGCAAAAGGCAGCCCCCAACATATAATGACGGTGAAGCAAGATGAAAAAACACTAAGACAGATAGAAAGATAGACTGAGCAAATGATGGGGCCCAAGCTAACTAGATAGGACAGGATAGGAAAGCTGCTGTCTGCAATCCGCGAAAAACCCTATCAAAATATGAGCCAACAGACTGACAGGGAAAAAGGCCCTGAAGACGCTAGGCTTCAAAAAGACTATGTCAGTACTCAGGTATTTTCTGAATACAGAGCAAACCGACAAAAAAGGAATTCAGCTCACCCCAGCAGGGAATGGCAGAATCCAGAAAAGTAAGGCAAACTAAAACCAAAACACAAATGCAAAAAGGCAAAGCAGAAAACTTAGCTTTTGAGGAGCAGGAATCAGACTGGTCTCCTAGAATTCCACAGAGAAATCACCAGCGAGGCAGAAGGGCGTCGGCTGCCTTATATCTAGTCAGAGATCCCTGTCGCCCAGTCATCCTCTCCCAGCTAAGGTGCTTGGTAATCAGCCTCACTACCTTCCTTCACCAGAAGAGGGAGTTCATCAGACCTCAATGGTGAAGGGGAAAATGAACTCATAACACCCATGGCTGACTACTTATATGCCATTATAAAAGTTTTTACTATGGGTCAATTGATCCATCCACTACCTGTATTACTTTTCTTGCATTTTTCTACCAATAGCACTGTATAAAACTAATTTTTTGCCAACTGAGTGTAGATGGAAAGAAAAAAATAGTGGAGGTGCTGATTGAGGTATCAGTATTCCAAGCTGAGAAGCCTTACATTGCTCCTTTAACCACCAGGTCCTCATTGATACTTTAATTCCAAGCTGTAAATGCTGGGCCAAATCCTGAAACCTCATGCATGGCTCATGGCTGACTGCTGCTTTCCCATTTGCAAATTTCTACTGTGGTTCAATTGATACCACATTTCAAGGTGTTTGCCCTTTATTTTAGCTGGTTGGGAAGCTTTTTGTCACCCCTAAAGGTGTTGTGTATATTTTTGATTTGGCCTCTCATTGAATCTAATGAGGTTCAGGTACGCTCGTCGAACTGTTCGGCGAACATCTAAACATTTACCAAATCAATCCGAACCTTCAACAATCTCTACTGAAGACACGCACTGAGAGAATGCTGGCTGCCGGGCATGACAAAACCTCCAAGTCGATTATCCATCAGGACAGCAGGACAGCAAGACAAAAGCAACAAGGTGTGACTGGTGAGCTCAGACCACTCTTCCATTTTTGAAGATCAAATGCAACACGGTCACAACCCTTATGATGGCATTGATTTTGAACTCAAGATACTTATACACCATCCTCTACAGTCAGTCACTATCCAGTCGATCACTATATAAAACCTGTACTCTGTTCTGCTGGTGCATAGGATGTCTAAAAAATGTGTGAAATGATTCACAGAAGGGTGCAGAGGTCCTTCATCTGTGCCTACTCCGCAAATGTCCATACTGCATTGGCACAGGCTATGAAAAAGGACATACTGCAACAGGGCTCCCCACTGCTTCCACAGTTAATCTATGTGCAGAGTGGAATTCCATCATGTCAGCACATCGCATATCAACTGGTAGGCTGAAAGAACTCTGCCGTGATGCAAGGTGATGACCCGTGGGGTGCGAACAGCGGAAGTGAGCACACTGTGACCATGCTTTCTGCAGCAAAGCATCCAGACTGGGATAGTGTAGGATAAACTGCAGTACCACCAGTAATTGCACACTGCCTTCCCTTGCTCCAGGTTCAGTGGAGACAGCTATTGCTAAAAACTCAGTATAGATAGCTGTCCACAACTCTAGAACTGTGTGACTGCAATATCAAAAGCATATTATTTTAAACACTGCCTGATTGCGGTGAGACCTATCCGAGTAGTATGGAGATGGGGGTTCTCTTTCCACTATTGTAACGCGTGTTTCATTAAGGGAGAGGTTGAGGGCACAGGTGGATGCCATAGAGGAGGAGGGGGAGGCAAAAGTAGAGGAGGAAATGTTGGATACAGAGTTTTGTCCCGCAAGCCTTAGGGATTTCAAGAATTGTGAAGCAGCCCCTTCCCCACCTGCTCCCACGGCCATCAGAGTCACCCAGTGCTCAGTCACCTAGATGTAACGCCCCTGGCAATGTTTGCTCGACCAGGAGTCAGTGGAGAAATGAACCCTGTAAGACATAGATTTTTTGAAGGAACAGGTGATGTTGTCAGACATGGTGGTGTAGTGCAGGTGCTAATTTTTTGAGAAGTAATGGCGACAGGACAACTGGTTCTTGGGGACTGCGACGACCATCAGCTTTCTGAAATCATCTGTATACATCAGGCGGAAAAGCGGCATTTCCTTTGCCAACAGATTGGATATGGTGAAGATCAAGTTCTTAGGCTGGTTTCACACTTGCGTTTTTTTTCACGGGATTTTAGCGCTAAAAAACGCATGCGTTTTTTTTTCCTATACTTTGCATGGGATGCGCTTATGTGCGCATACACATGCGTTTGTATGCGTTTTTCCGCGCATGCGTTTTTTTGCGGTATGCGCTCGGGCGCACAAAATGCATCCTGTTGCATTTTTTGGGCGTCCGACTTGCCTCAAAAAAACGCATGCGCACGCAATGCGTTTTTTTTACAGCAAGACACCCATTATAAGTCTATGGGTGTGCATATGTGCGCATTGGCATGCTTATGTATGCGTTTTTTTGCGCATGCGTTTTTTTTTTACCATTAGTTGGACAATGGAATTTAGGGGTTTGGGTTAGAGTTAGGGTTAGTTAAGGGGGTTTAGGGCTAGGGTTAGGGTTAGCTAGGGTTTAGAGTCAGGGTTAGGGTTAGGGTTAGTATGGTTTGGTTAAGGGTTAGGGTTAGGGTCAGGGTTAGGGTTAGGGTTAGTATGGTTTGGTTAAGGGTTAGGGTTAGGGTCAGGGTTAGGGTTAGGGTCTGGGTTAGGGTTAGGGTTAGGGTCAGGGTTAGGGTTAGGGTTAGGGTTAGGGTCAGGGTTAGGGTTAGGGTTAGGGTTAGGGTCAGGGTTAGGGTTAGGGTTAGGGTCAGGGTTAGGGTTAGGGTTAGGGTTAGTAAAGTCATGGTTTGGGTTAGTGTGAGGGCCACCTAATGTTGGAAAAAAACGCAAACGTGGTAAAAACGCACTAAAAACGCATACAAACGCATAAAAACACTGCGTTTTTTTCATGCATGCTCATAAAAATGCTTGAAAAAAACGCAGCATTTGTATGCGTTTGTATGCGTTTTTTCAATGCGTTTTTTTGCGGGAAAAACGCGCTGCAAAAAAAAGCAAGTGTGAAATTAGCCTTAACTTTGTAATGTGTAGGAGCACAAATTCTTTTACATGATCATAACTACAGGACCAAGGGCAGGCTGCTGTGCTGAGAGAGGGTGATGTATTGTGTACATGACGAACTGCTGGAATGTGAGTAAGGTGCAGGTGGAAATATTATGGTGACTTTAGATAAATGTAGTGTGCTCACTGTCTAAGATCGGTTACAAACAGCATGCATATCCACTTCCGTAACATCTGACTTGCTCTCACTCCAACTTTAGACGATAAACAACTGGAGGTTCTGCTGACAGAGATGTGTGTGAGAACACTTGCCATGGTGACTGAGGAGGAATAAGTAGTAGATGCATTTGAAGAGGCGGCCAGTGGTTGGTGAGGCCCGATAGGACGCAATGTAGCACAATGAGATAGCCAAGTTAATGCATGTTGATTGTACATGTGTCAGTGCATGCTTGTTGTAATCAAATTATATTATTGGAATTTTTGCCTCTACTGAGTTGTTTTTTACAAAGTTGTCAGATAACGTCAGATGGGTCATCCTTTGTGGTATCTACTGGAGCACATGCTCTTTCTAGTCTTCATCTGCAAGCCATACCACTGTGCAAGTGGCAAAGAAAGGAAATCGAGTAGCCTGTCCAGTAGCAGAAGTTGTCAGTCGTCTTGGGATAGGACGTGTTTGTTCAGTAGAGCTTTCGGTAACATTACCACCTGCCCCTTGTACACCTTGAACACTAGGCCTTTTCACCATTCCACCAAGACCTTGCTTTTTACTTCTCTTGTTGGAGGTACCCTTCCCCTTTTTTAACTCGCTGTTTCACAACCCTAGACGCAGACCTATCAGTCAACTGTCAATAAATTAACAGTCAGCATTTATTTGCTGAGATAATGTGACTGAGTCACAGAATTGGCACAAAAGATTCTTGTGGTGAAATGTGGACTGGTGGTTTGACCACACAATTAGCAATAGGGAGTTATATGCTGAAACATTGACTGATGGTTTGACCACACCATTGGCACAAAGGATATGGACCATCACAAAGGTCCCGGAAGGACGCTGCTATAAAAAGCTTGCATGGCTGATCGGCTATGCGCTATTATAGACTCTAATTGTATTTTGTGTGAGTAATGATGGATGCATGAAACTGGTGACTGACTCATTATGACTCCCCTTCCTTGGATATGCATGTTATAGGGCTATTAGAGTTAGAGTCAACGCCTACTAGTGGCTTTTTCTGCGCCACTGTGCTTCCACGTCTCAGCACCTCATTCAGCGCCATATGGTGCTGTCCAGCTCTGGGCATCTTCAGTACCACATTAAGCGACTGCATCCGCCAGTGCGACACCGTGCGCAAGTCTAACGCTTTACTCCCCTGTCCAGGTGCTAGGTAGTTAGTGGCGTCCGCCAGAGCACTGTGATTCACACATAGTGTGCTTTATTTATTCTTTTTGTTCCTTCCTGGCACCACAGTTGTGGTGCCGAGCACTGGTCTGTCTACAGGGACTGTAACCCAGTAACAGGCTACGGCATTTGTATTTGGCAATCAGGCGGCTCTGTGAGGTAACAGAGTCCGCCTCTATTCACATTCGGTGGAGTTAACCCTGTGTGTTCCTCTATTGTACCGCCATATAATGTCTGCCATTATCGAGCAGCAGTTACCATCTCTGCACGGTGGACCCCAGGCTGCGAACGCATCTAACTACCTTCTTTATTATTTGGTGCGTTCCTCCAGCCCGTAACAATATCTCACACAATCCGTATTGAAAAAATGACTAAGCATGTGTGAAGAAACCAGAGTATATCTTAATTGCCCAGACGGCTATATTTTTGCAGGCCTGGAGGAATGGACTTTTTGTCTGTATATTTGGCTTGTGGATTTAAGTGTGGATTCTGGTGGGTCAAGAAGAGTGACTTGCACAATGATATATCATGTAACATAGTGTGTGCTTATCTGATGTTTGCTTATATTATGGAATTAGTTGTTGACTTTGAATGTAGATAGGGAAAAGCTGTGAGGGTGTACTGAAGGACACTGGGTGGTTCTAAAAATAGCTTACCTGCCTCAGGTATAAAAAGACAGAGAGCCGGGGTCTCATCTCAACACACAGAGCTACCAGCCGAACATTCTGCTAAACACACAATGGACAAGAAACTCTTAAGGATCCCAGCTGAGGGTATGTCAGACCCAGCTGAAAAAACACAGGACTACTCTCGGTTATCTTCGTACATAATGTGCACCATTTTGGGGAAATTGCTGGAATTCTTCTGTTTGTTAGTGGGTGTTGTGGTTCAATAAAGCTTGGCCACACTGTTTTACCCTAACCCTGTGTTGTCTGTGTAGTGTTCTGCCCACAAGGAGATAGAGTGGGTGTTCAGTGTTATGAGCCCTGGTCCTTGCAGTCTTGCTAAGACAGCTGGACCAGCGGACGAGAGCACCCACTAACCCCGTTTCTCCACACCTGGTGGCAGCAGTGGGATACTACTCAGCCCAGCGGAACCGGGGGGCTGCAGGGGACTGGTGTTCATAGACACGGTCCAGGGCTTCACAAACAGAGAGGCATACATACAGACCCAGCAGACCATTAATGAGGCATAAACAGTAGGTTTCAGACTGCACCATGTCCAACCCCACCAACTTTGCCTTGAGAAGTAGACCGGAGAAGATGTATAGCCATAACAAGAAACAACAACTACAGGAGCTGTGCCAGCTACGACGTATTGAATACCGGACCACAGACACTGGTTCTGATTTGATCAAGGAATTAGTTCGTCGGGATACCCAGAACATCGTGGAGAATGACAAAAACTCTGCTGAGATGGACCCAGAGGAATTGTCAGAACCAGGACCCTGTGCTGGTCTGGAATCTACCTAGTCACCTGCAGCCCAAATCCAGGAGTTGTTGGTTGCATTGGGACCTGGAGCTTGTGGGCCGCCCTCCCAGGGCCGTGGGGTACTCGGTACCGGGCCGGTGTCAGGGGGATGTTTCACAGCAGCAGCAACCTGGTCCGTGGCCTTGGGAGCCCAAATTAATGGTGGTTTGTAATATAGGTTAGGTGAATAGTTCGTGACGCCACCTGTGGTGTTGGGCAAGTAAGATGTTAAGCTAATGCTGTGGGCAGATCCGCAGGGACTGATGGTGTGATGCAGCAAAGATGGTGTAGCTCCCCACAGGTGGAGCTGTAGTCCCAGGGCAGTGTAGGTGCAATGGGTCTGGAGAAGTGCAGGATGGTGTGGATGCTGGTACCCAGATGTAGCGGTGCTGAAGGTATTAGCGCACAAATCAATGGAGGACACCAGAGTTGCAGTTTCAAAGCTTTACCTTTCCTGAATGACTCCGCCAATGCGCCTTGTGGTGTGAAGCACTCCAGTACTTAGTTACCCTGGAATACCTCCTTTCTAGAGGTTCCTAGAACTCTACTTGTATGACAGTCAGCTATAGCCTGCTCGAGGATGCTCCTGGATCCTGGCTCTCTATCCGTGTTGCTGTTGTGTCCCAAGTCTTGGATGGGAGTAGTACATTTACAGCCAACTACTCCACCGGTGTCTGCTGCAGAACCATAAGTGTCCATACAACCTCGGGGACCGGGCCCCGGCCTTGCGCTGAGAACCTATAGGCAGGGTTCCTATCCAACCCACTCCTCCTCTGTGTTCTCTACTCCTTCGTTCCGTACTTGTCTCTCCTTCGTATGGATGCTGAGGTTGCAGGTCTACGTCTCTCCACCTTTCTTACTTTCCCGTGCCAGCTGGCTCAGGTCACTGGTGTTTGTTTTCTAGTACTTTGCCATCTCGTTGCCATTTCTAGATCTCAAACATAATTTTTCATCCAGAGGTGTTTTTTTAACTACTTTTTCAAATCCGTACTTTGCATCAGTCGTCTCATTTCTATTTCTATGCCATTTTTTCTGGATTGATGTTTATTTTTTATTAGACTGGGAAATACAAAAAAAAATTGGCATCAGCCGTCGTGTTGCCAGTTCTAGGTCCAAAAAATAATATTTCTGAATCGATGTGTGTTTTCTAGTAGTGTGTGAAAGAAATCATTTGCATAAGCCTACTGTTAGGGTTTGCGGATCGCACTAAATATAAATAATGATAAGGTGCGATCGCAACCCGGGGTCCACAGTGCAGAGATGTAAGCTTGTATAATGACGGAATTAAACAGCGCACGTACCCTAGTACAGCTGCGTTCGCTCCATGCAGTATGAACTGAATGATATATACTCTGCTCTGTTAGTGTCACAGAGAGACAGAGCTATAAGGTTCTGCTGGCTCTGAGAGTTACCCGTGCCAATCGCACACATAGCCGAAGCAGAAGCAGAGCCAAATGAAAAAACTAAGCTGACGCTAGCAACAAAAAGAGCCCTGTTGAACTCACACGGGAGCAAAGCTCTGTGGTTGGATCTTGCTCTATTTCTTAGCTGTACTAACCACACACACGACTGGATACAGATCCTAAACCAAGTGAACACCCTAACTGGCTACAAGCTGAACGAGATCACAAACACACACTTATGCAGTCAGAGTGGTAGCGTGTCTACTCACACACACCAACCACAAATTATACTAGCGTGCCCGCAGGTGTCGCTGGGAGCCTTTTAAACCCAAAGCTCTAACCCAGACACTCACGCTGAAAGCGCCTGCAGGCCAATCCGGAGCTGCCACATCAGCTGAGCAGATGACGTACAAATACCAATAGGAAGGCACTACATCATAGACATGCTTAGTGCGGTGACCTCAGGACTTAGCCTCCAGAGTGCCAGGCTACACCTGAATATTCCTGATTACCAAGGACTTGGCAAGAGAGCCAGCAGTAACCAACCGCATATCACGGGCCTGAGCAAGGTGCTGAGACCAACGGCTACGCTAAGCAGTACCTGCGCGCAACTGAAGCAGAATGGCAGATTACAGAGGCAGATAAGACTTGGGATCTGTCCCGTGCAGTGGAAGAATTCTGACACCTACATTACCCCCACCGCTAGCATCCCCTCTGCTAGCCTCACCATGCTCGAAGGCCGCAATAAGCAAAGGAGCATGAATGTGCTCAACAGGCTCCCAGGTCCTATCCTCCGGTTCATGACACTTTCAGTCAAACAGAATTTTTATTTGCCTCCTACCAGCTTGGACACGACAATCTCATTCACCTCAAAACTGTCCGAAGATGTATCAGAGGTCCCAATAGGTGACTCAGAAAGCCGAGACATATGCATGGGTTTTAAGAGAGAGACATGAAAAGTGTGGGTAATATTTATGTGCGGCAGAAGGCTCAGGCGATACACTAGAGGGTTCACCTGCTCAAGGAACTTGAAAGGGCCTAAGTAGTGCCTATAAACAATAAGTGTACTCTGCAACAGTTTTCGTCAAGTTGTGTCTCTAAAATATCTGTGTACTATACATTGTTTTTCTGCAAGGCAAGTACAGTGGGTAAAAAGTAACTTCTCTGCCTTGTTTATTTGTAGGTACTGTGTCTAAATTAAATGCACTCTGTACTCTTGTTATGGGCTTGCGGAATGCACCAAATAATATAAGATGGTTTAGAGGTGCTTTCACAGCCCAGGGTCCACTGTGCAGAAATGTTAATTGCTGCTTAGTAGTGACGGAGCACTAACTAGACACCGGCGGGATAACTGCTGACCCGGTGTGTACAGGAGCGAACTCAGTTACCTCACTGAGCCACTGGGATGAGTGCGAGAGCCTGTTTATCCTCACAGGACTCGGCAGGAGAGCGCTAGTGCTAAGACACAGGACTGTGCCCAAAGGACACAGGGTTAGAGCCCCTCTAGTCCCACTAGCGCTCAGCACCGCCGCAGCGATGCATGAACAGACATTAATAGAATGCTGTGCCCTGTTAGCAGTCACAGGGTGCAGCTGCATTTAGCTTATCGCACTATATGTGTATGTACTGAGCAGCTCTGGAGAATGCCACTAACCAGCCTAAGCTCAGGGCTGGAAAGTATATAGGAAGTGCACGGCGTCGCTCTAAGGCTAGTTTCACAATAGCGCTTGAAGGCGCAGCACACGCTCGGTGTGAAGCTCCGCCCCCGTCACACCTCCTACAGTCAGCTCCGCCTATGGGCCCATGACGCTGCATGCGACCTGGGTACCCTATCTTTAGCATTGGGTACGCAGGCCGTGCGCAGGTATGCTTTTGCCGGCGCATGCGTCCTTTTGACGATGCGTTGGGAGAACCAAAACGCAACACGGTGCATTTGGTGCTGGTCGGTGCAGCGTCAAAACGATGCATGCGCTGGCAAAAGCATACCTTCGCATGACCTGTGTAACCAATGCTAAAGATAGGGTACGCAGGTCGCATGCGCCCATAGGCAGGGCTGACCGGAGGAGGCGCGGCAGGGTGCGGAGCTTCATGCTGCGCCACCAAACGCTAGTGTGAAACTAGCCTTACAGATGCTGCAGTACCTGCAGTAGCGTAGTACCTAAGGTAGAGTGACGCTCTCTGGCGCTAGCATGTGAGAGGTGCTGGAAGCACTTCGGCGCTAGGCAGTGCCCCAACTAGGTGCTGAGACCGGACTCTAAACTCTAACAACATGCGTATCAAAGGGAAGGAGTTTCATAATGAGTCATTCAGCGGTTCACAAACATCCATCATCACACACATCTCTACCAATTAATGTGTATACTAGCGCATGGCCGAGCAGCCATGCAAACCTTTTATAGCAGAGTCCTTCTGGGACCTTCCTGATGGTCCATTCCAAGCTGGAGAAGGACCTGAGCATGTGACCTCCGATCTCCAATGAGAGATCATCCCACGAACATGCTCAGTGGATTGAAAGGAGGCCTTAGTCCCTGGAGTAACTCGCTGCTGACCAGCATGCATTGCTATAGCTGGACCAGACGTGGCAGCAGCAACCGAACCCACAGTGCTGGTCTGAGCAGAGAGCCGGGATCGACGATTCTGCTGTGCAGCCTTCTCTGCGGCCGGAGAGGAATGGGCGACCGCTGAAGGCAAGGCTTGCGATTCCTGCTGTGCAGCGACAGGAACCCGATGCCTAACATTACCCCCCCTCCTAGGGCCCCCTCCTCTCTGAACCTCGCTACACTCAAATGTCGCAATGAGAAGCAGAGCGTGGATGTTCTACACAGGCTCCCAGATCCGAGCCTCTGGACCATGACCCTTCCGGTCCACCAAATAAAACTTCTTTCCACGTACCACCCTGCATCCCACGATGGCAATAACCTCAAACTCATCCAAGGACAGGTCTGATGTCTAGTCAAATGACTCGGAGAGCCAGGACATGTGGACAGGATTAAGGAGAGACACGTGGAAGGTGTCAGTGATAGCCCAGTGTGGTGGAAGGGCCATACGGTAGACTACAGTGTTGATCTGCTCAAGGACCTTGAAGGGGCCAATGTAGCGAGGTGCGAATTTAGTGGACTCAACCTGCAGCCTGATGTTACAGTTGGAGAGCCACACTAAGTCGCCAGGGGCAAAGGTCGGAGCAGGGCACCGGTGAACATCAGCGGAAACCCTCATTCTCTCCTTGGAGGCTCGGATAGCATCCTGAGTGCGATCACAAATGTCACGTGCCGCCACCGCCCAGTCTGCCACCCTAGAGTCGGTGGGTGATACAGGCATGGGCACAGGGATGCGCGGATGCTGGCCATAATTTAGGAGGAATGGGGTCTGACCGGTGGAGTCGGCCACATCATTGTTCAAAGCAAACTCCGCCCACGGCAGCAAGGATGCCCAGTCATCCTGCCTGGCCGAGACAAAATGTTGTAGATATGTGACCAGGGTCTGGTTGGCTCTCTCTACCAACCCATTTGTCTCGGGATGATAGGCCGAGGAGAGATTCAGCTCAATGATGAGCAGGCTACAGAGCTCTCTCCAGAACCAAGATGCAAACTGGGGACCCCGGTCACTGACAATCTTGTCCGGCATGCCGTGCAGGCGGAAAACATGCTTCATAAACAACGCTGCCAGGCCACGTGCAGAAGATATCCGGGAGAGAGGTACCAGGTGCACCATCTTGGAGAAATGATCGGTGACAACCCAAATCACAGTGCTTCCACTGGACTTGGGCAGCCCCACCACAAAGTCCATATCGACCATAATCCCAGGGCCTGTCGGCTACCAGCAGGGTGTAAAGTAGCCCAGCGGGACGCTGCTGAGAGGACCTATTCTGGGCGCAAGAGATGCATGCCCAAATGTAGTCCCTGACGTCACAGACCATATGCAGCCACCAGTACATACTCGCCAAGAGCTCAGAGGTCCGTTTTGTCCCGAAATGTCCACCCACCCTGGACGAATGAGCCCAAGAGAGGACCTCCGGTCACAGACGGGCAGGGACAGTTGTCTTGCCCGGAGGTACTGACTCAAGTGCGACCGGAGCCATGGTCCTCAGGCTCTCGGATGGGACGATCAGCCGAGGCTCCTCCTCCTCCGATGACACTACGGAGCGGGAGAGAGCATCGGCCCGGATGTTCTTCTCACCGGATAGGAAATGGAGGGTGAAATGGAACCAGGAGAAGAACAAGGACTAAATTTCTTGGTGAGAATTTAGCCGCTGGGTTGTCTGCAAATACACCAAGTTCTTGTGGTCAGTGAAAATCTGGAAAGGGTGGCGAGCCCCCCTACAGGAGGTGTCTCCACTCCAAGAAGGCCAATTTCATCACTAGCAACTCCCTGTCCCCAGTGGAAAAATTCCTCTCTGCCGATGTGAATGTCTTGGAGAAAAAGAAGCTTGGGTGCTTCCGACCTTGCGAGTCGTTCTTGAACAGGACCGCTCCAGAACCGACGGAAGAGGGAATGGGGTTCTTGCCAATCCATCATCGCCTGTAGCTTGGCAGGATCCTTGACCAATCCCTGGGCAGAAATGATATAGCCCAGGAAAGGCAAGGACTCCTGCTCTAACACACACTTCTCCAACTTGGTATAGAGGGAGTTTGCCCGATGGAAGTCAAAAACTTTGCATAACATCTCTCCGGTGGGAGTCAATATCTGGAGAGTAGAAGAGAATATCATCCAGATAGACTACTACCGAGGTGGTAAGCATATCCCAGAAGATATCCTTCACAAAGTCTCGGAAGATGGCCATAGCATTACAGAGCCCGAAGGGCATCACCAGGTATTCATAGTGCGTTTTTTTTTCCTATACTTTGCATGGGATGCGCTTATGTGCGCATACACATGCGTTTGTATGCGTTTTTCCGCGCATGCGTTTTTTTGCGGTATGCGCTCGGGCGCACAAAATGCATCCTGTTGCATTTTTTGGGCGTCCGACTTGCCTCAAAAAAACGCATGCGCGCGCAATGCGTTTTTTTACAGCAAGACACCCATTATAAGTCTATGGGTGTGCATATGTGCGCATTGGCATGCTTATGTATGCGTTTTTTTGCGCATGCGTTTTTTTTTTTACCATTAGTTGGACAATGGAATTTAGGGGTTTGGGTTAGAGTTAGGGTTAGTTAAGGGGGTTTAGGGCTAGGGTTAGGGTTAGCTAGGGTTTAGAGTCAGGGTTAGGGTTAGGGTTAGTATGGTTTGGTTAAGGGTTAGGGTTAGGGTCAGGGTTAGGGTTAGTATGGTTTGGTTAAGGGTTAGGGTTAGGGTCAGGGTTAGGGTTAGGGTTAGGGTCAGGGTTAGGGTTAGGGTCTGGGTTAGGGTTAGGGTTAGGGTTAGGGTCAGGGTTAGGGTTAGGGTTAGGGTCAGGGTTAGGGTTAGAGTTAGGGTTAGGGTCAGGGTTAGGGTTAGGGTCAGGGTTAGGGTTAGGGTTAGTAAAGTCATGGTTTGGGTTAGTGTGAGGGCCACCTAATGTTGGAAAAAAACGCAAACGCGGTAAAAACGCACTAAAAACGCATACAAGCAAATAAAAACGCTGCGTTTTTTTCATGCATGCTCATAAAAATGCTTGAAAAAAACGCAGCATTTGTATGCGTTTGTATGCGTTTTTTCAATGCGTTTTTTTGCGGGAAAAACGCGCTGCAAAAAAAAGCAAGTGTGAAATTAGCCTTAAATTTGTAATGTGTAGGAGCACAAATTCTTTTACATGATCATAACTACAGGACCAAGGGCAGGCTGCTGTGCTGAGAGAGGGTGATGTATTGTGTACATGACGAACTGCTGGAATGTGAGTAAGGTGCAGGTGGAAATATTATGGTGACTTTAGATAAATGTAGTGTGCTCACTGTCTAAGATCGGTTACAAACAGCATGCATATCCACTTCCGTAACATCTGACTTGCTCTCACTCCAACTTTAGACGATAAACAACTGGAGGTTCTGCTGACAGAGATGTGTGTGAGAACACTTGCCATGGTGACTGAGGAGGAATAAGTAGTAGATGCATTTGAAGAGGCGGCCAGTGGTTGGTGAGGCCCGATAGGACGCAATGTAGCACAATGAGATAGCCAAGTTAATGCATGTTGATTGTACATGTGTCAGTGCATGCTTGTTGTAATCAAATTATATTATTGGAATTTTTGCCTCTACTGAGTTATTTTTTACAAAGTTGTCAGATAACGTCAGATGGGTCATCCTTTGTGGTATCTACTGGAGCACATGCTCTTTCTAGTCTTCATCTGCAAGCCATACCACTGTGCAAGTGGCAAAGAAAGGAAATCGAGTAGCCTGTCCAGTAGCAGAAGTTGTCAGTCGTCTTGGGATAGGACGTGTTTGTTCAGTAGAGCTTTCGGTAACATTACCACCTACCCCTTGTACACCTTGAACACTAGGCCTTTTCACTATTCCACCAAGACCTTGCTTTTTACTTCTCTTGTTGGAGGTACCCTTCCCCTTTTTTAACTCGCTGTTTCACAACCCTAGACGCAGACCTATCAGTCAACTGTCAATAAATTAACAGTCAGCATTTATTTGCTGAGATAATGTGGCTGAGTCACAGAATTGGCACAAAAGATTCTTGTGGTGAAATGTGGACTGGTGGTTTGACCACACAATTAGCAATAGGGAGTTATATGCTGAAACATTGACTGATGGTTTGACCACACCATTGGCACAAAGGATATGGACCATCACAAAGGTCCCGGAAGGACGCTGCTATAAAAAGCTTGCATGGCTGATGGGCTATGCGCTATTATAGACTCTAATTGTATTTTGTGTGAGTAATGATGGATGCATGAAACTGGTGACTGACTCATTATGACTCCCCTTCCTTGGATATGCATGTTATAGGGCTATTAGAGTTAGAGTCAACGCCTACTAGTGGCTTTTTCTGCGCCACTGTGCTTCCACGTCTCAGCACCTCATTCAGCGCCATATGGTGCTGTCCAGCTCTGGGCACCTTCAGTACCACATTAAGCGACTGCATCCGCCAGTGCGACACCGTGCGCAAGTCTAACGCTTTACTCCCCTGTCCAGGTGCTAGGTAGTTAGTGGCGTCCGCCAGAGCACTGTGATTCACACATAGTGTGCTTTATTTATTCTTTTCGTTCCTTCCTGGCACCACAGTTGTGGTGCCGAGCACTGGTCTGTCTACAGGGACTGTAACCCAGTAACAGGCTACGGCATTTGTATTTGGCAATCAGGCGGCTCTGTGAGGTAACAGAGTCCGCCTCTATTCACATTCGGTGGAGTTAACCCTGTGTGTTCCTCTATTGTACCGCCATATAATGTCTGCCATTATCGAGCAGCAGTTACCATCTCTGCACGGTGGACCCCAGGCTGCGAACGCATCTAACTACCTTCTTTATTATTTGGTGCGTTCCTCCAGCCCGTAACAATATCTCACACAATCCGTATTGAAAAAATGACTAAGCATGTGTGAAGAAACCAGAGTATATCTTAATTGCCCAGACGGCTATATTTTTGCAGGCCTGGAGGAATGGACTTTTTGTCTGTATATTTGACTTGTGGATTTAAGTGTGGATTCTGGTGGGTCAAGAAGAGTGACTTGCACAATGATATATCATGTAACATAGTGTGTGCTTATCTGATGTTTGCTTATATTATGGAATTAGTTGTTGACTTTGAATGTAGATAGGGAAAAGCTGTGAGGGTGTACTGAAAGACACTGGGTGGTTCTAAAAATAGCTTACCTGCCTCAGGTATAAAAAGACAGAGAGCCGGGGTCTCATCTCAACACACAGAGCTACCAGCCGAACATTCTGCTAAACACACAATGGACAAGAAACTCTTAAGGATCCCAGCTGAGGGTATGTCAGACCCGGCTGAAAAAACACAGGACTACTCTCGGTTATCTTCGTACATAATGTGCACCATTTTGGGGAAATTGCTGGAATTCTTCTGTTTGTTAGTGGGTGTTGTGGTTCAATAAAGCTTGGCCACACTGTTTTACCCTAACCCTGTGTTGTCTGTGTAGTGTTCTGCCCACAAGGAGATAGAGTGGGTGTTCAGTGTTATGAGCCCTGGTCCATGCAGTCTTGCTAAGACAGCTGGACCAGCGGACGAGAGCACCCACTAACCCCGTTTCTCCACACCTGGTGGCAGCAGTGGGATACTACTCAGCCCAGCGGAACCGGGGGGCTGCAGGGGACTGGTGTTCATAGACACGGTCCAGGGCTTCACAAACAGAGAGGCATACATACAGACCCAGCAGACCATTAATGAGGCATAAACAGTAGGTTTCAGACTGCACCATGTCCAACCCCACCAACTTTGCCTTGAGAAGAAGACCGGAGAAGATGTATAGCCATAACAAGAAACAACAACTACAGGAGCTGTGCCAGCTACGACGTATTGAATACCGGACCACAGACACTGGTTCTGATTTGATCAAGGAATTAGTTCGTCGGGATACCCAGAACATCGTGGAGAATGACAAAAACTCTGCTGAGATGGACCCAGAGGAATTGTCAGAACCAGGACCCTGTGCTGGTCTGGAATCTACCTAGTCACCTGCAGCCCAAATCCAGGAGTTGTTGGTTGCATTGGGACCTGGAGCTTGTGGGCCACCCTCCCAGGGCCGTGGGGTACTCGGTACCGGGCCGGTGCCAGGGGGATGTTTCACAGCAGCAGCAACCTGGTCCGTGGCCTTGGGAGCCCAAATTAATGGTGGTTTGTAATATAGGTTAGGTGAATAGTTCGTGACGCCACCTGTGGTGTTGGGCAAGTAAGATGTTAAGCTAACGCTGTGGGCAGATCCGCAGGGACTGATGGTGTGATGCAGCAAAGATGGTGTAGCTCCCCACAGGTGGAGCTGTAGTCCCAGGGCAGTGTAGGTGCAATGGGTCTGGAGAAGTGCAGGATGGTGTGGATGCTGGTACCCAGATGTAGCGGTGCTGAAGGTATTAGCGCACAAATCAATGGAGGACACCAGAGTTGCAGTTTCAAAGCTTTACTCACAGTTCGTGGTACACACTGGTGCCTGCCTCCGTGCCGTGTCCTCCGGGGTAAAGACTCAATCAACCTCCCAGGCAAGTCAGGGCTCTTCTCTCCAACACTCCGCCAACATGTACCTTTCCTGAATGACTCCGCCAATGCGCCTTGTGGTGTGAAGCACTCCAGTACTTAGTTACCCTGGAATACCTCCTTTCTAGAGGTTCCTAGAACTCTACTTGTATGACAGTCAGCTATAGCCTGCTCAAGGATGCTCCTGGATCCTGGCTCTCTATCCGTGTTGCTGTTGTGTCCCAAGTCTTGGATGGGAGTAGTACATTTACAGCCAACTACTCCACCGGTGTCTGCTGCAGAACCATAAGTGTCCATACAACCTCGGGGACCGGGCCCCGACCTTGCGCTGAGAACCTATAGGCAGGGTTCCTATCCAACCCACTCCTCCTCTGTGTTCTCTACTCCTTCGTTCCGTACTTGTCTCTCCTTCGTATGGATGCTGAGGTTGCAGGTCTACGTCTCTCCACCTTTCTTACTTTCCCGTGCCAGCTGGCTCAGGTCACTGGTGTTTGTTTTCTAGTACTTTGCCATCTCGTTGCCATTTCTAGATCTCAAACATAATTTTTCATCCAGAGGTGTTTTTTTAACTACTTTTTCAAATCCGTACTTTGCATCAGTCGTCTCATTTCTATTTCTAAGCCATTTTTTCTGGATTGATGTTTATTTTTTATTAGACTGGGAAATACAAAAAAAAATTGGCATCAGCCGTCGTGTTGCCAGTTCTAGGTCCAAAAAATAATATTTCTGAGTCGATGTGTGTTTTCTAGTAGTGTGTGAAAGAAATCATTTGCATAAGCCTACTGTTAGGGTTTGCGGATCGCACTAAATATAAATAATGATAAGGTGCGATCGCAACCCGGGGTCCACAGTGCAGAGATATAAGCTTGTATAATGACGGAATTAAACAGCGCACGTACCCTAGTACAGCTGCGTTCGCTCCATGCAGTATGAACTGAATGATATATACTCTGCTCTGTTAGCGTCACAGAGAGACAGAGCTATAAGGTTCTGCTGGCTCTGAGAGTTACCCGTGCCAATCGCACACATAGCCGAAGCAGAAGCAGAGCCAAATGAAAAAAACTAAGCTGACGCTAGCAACAAAAAGAGCCCTGTTGAACTCACACGGGAGCAAAGCTCTGTGGTTGGATCTTGCTCTATTTCTTAGCTGTACTAACCACACACACGACTGGATACAGATCCTAAACCAAGTGAACACCCTAACTGGCTACAAGCTGAACGAGATCACAAACACACACTTGTGCAGTCAGAGTGGTAGCGTGTCTACTCACACACACCAACCACAAATTATACTAGCGTGCCCGCAGGTGTCGCTGGGAGCCTTTTAAACCCAAAGCTCTAACCCAGACACTCACGCTGAAAGCGCCTGCAGGCCAATCCGGAGCTGCCACATCAGCTGAGCAGATGACGTACAAATACCAATAGGAAGGCACTACATCATAGACATGCTTAGTGCGGTGACCTCAGGACTTAGCCTCCAGAGTGCCAGGCTACACCTGAATATTCCTGATTACCAAGGACTTGGCAAGAGAGCCAGCAGTAACCAACCGCATATCACGGGCCTGAGCAAGGTGCTGAGACCAACGGCTACGCTAAGCAGTACCTGCGCGCAACTGAAGCAGAATGGCAGATTACAGAGGCAGATAAGACTTGGGATCTGTCCCGTGCAGTGGAAGAATTCTGACACCTACATTACCCCCACCGCTAGCATCCCCTCTGCTAGCCTCACCATGCTCGAAGGCCGCAATAAGCAAAGGAGCATGAATGTGCTCAACAGGCTCCCAGGTCCTATCCTCCGGTTCATGACACTTTCAGTCAAACAGAATTTTTATTTGCCTCCTACCAGCTTGGACACGACAATCTCATTCACCTCAAAACTGTCCGAAGATGTATCAGAGGTCCCAATAGGTGACTCAGAAAGCCGAGACATATGCATGGGTTTTAAGAGAGAGACGTGAAAAGTGTGGGTAATATTTATGTGCGGCAGAAGGCTCAGGCGATACACTAGAGGGTTCACCTGCTCAAGGAACTTGAAAGGGCCTAAGTAGTGCCTATAAACAATAAGTGTACTCTGCAACAGTTTTCGTCAAGTTGTGTCTCTAAAATATCTGTGTACTATACATTGTTTTTCTGCAAGGCAAGTACAGTGGGTAAAAAGTAACTTCTCTGCCTTGTTTATTTGTAGGTACTGTGTCTAAATTAAATGCACTCTGTACTCTTGTTATGGGCTTGCGGAATGCACCAAATAATATAAGATGGTTTAGAGGTGCTTTCACAGCCCAGGGTCCACTGTGCAGAGATGTTAATTGCTGCTTAGTAGTGACGGAGCACTAACTAGACACCGGCGGGATAACTGCTGACCCGGTGTGTACAGGAGCGAACTCAGTTACCTCACTGAGCCACTGGGATGAGTGCGAGAGCCTGTTTATCCTCACAGGACTCGGCAGGAGAGCGCTAGTGCTAAGACACAGGACTGTGCCCAAAGGACACAGGGTTAGAGCCCCTCTAGTCCCACTAGCGCTCAGCACCACCGCAGCGATGCATGAACAGACATTAATAGAATGCTGTGCCCTGTTAGCAGTCACAGGGTGCAGCTGCATTTAGCTTATCGCACTATATGTGTGTGTACTGAGCAGCTCTGGAGGATGCCACTAACCAGCCTAAGCTCAGGGCTGGAAAGTATATAGGAAGTGCACGGCGTCGCTCTAAGGCTAGTTTTACAATAGCGCTTGAAGGCGCAGCACACGCTCGGTGTGAAGCTCCGCCCCCGTCACACCTCCTACAGTCAGCTCCGCCTATGGGCCCATGACGCTGCATGCGACCTGGGTACCCTATCTTTAGCATTGGGTACGCAGGCCGTGCGCAGGTATGCTTTTGCCGGCGCATGCGTCCTTTTGACGATGCGTTGGGAGAACCAAAACGCAACACGGTGCATTTGGTGCTGGTCGGTGCAGCGTCAAAACGATGCATGCGCTGGCAAAAGCATACCTTCGCATGACCTGTGTAACCAATGCTAAAGATAGGGTACGCAGGTCGCATGCGCCCATAGGCAGGGCTGACCGGAGGAGGCGCGGCAGGGTGCGGAGCTTCATGCTGCGCCACCAAACGCTAGTGTGAAACTAGCCTTACAGATGCTGCAGTACCTGCAGTAGCGTAGTACCTAAGGTAGAGTGACGCTCTCTGGCGCTAGCATGTGAGAGGTGCTGGAAGCACTTCGGCGCTAGGCAGTGCCCCAACTAGGTGCTGAGACCGGACTCTAAACTCTAACAACATGCGTATCAAAGGGAAGGAGTTTCATAATGAGTCATTCAGTGGTTCACAAACATCCATCATCACACACATCTCTACCAATTAATGTGTATACTAGCGCATGGCCGAGCAGCCATGCAAACCTTTTATAGCAGAGTCCTTCTGGGACCTTCCTGATGGTCCATTCCAAGCTGGAGAAGGACCTGAGCATGTGACCTCCGATCTCCAATGAGAGATCATCCCACGAACATGCTCAGTGGATTGAAAGGAGGCCTTAGTCCCTGGAGTAACTCGCTGCTGACCAGCATGCATTGCTATAGCTGGACCAGACGTGGCAGCAGCAACCGAACCCACAGTGCTGGTCTGAGCAGAGAGCCGGGATCGACGATTCTGCTGTGCAGCCTTCTCTGCGGCCGGAGAGGAATGGGTGACCGCTGAAGGCAAGGCTTGCGATTCCTGCTGTGCAGCGACAGGAACCCGATGCCTAACATTACCCCCCCTCCTAGGGCCCCCTCCTCTCTGAACCTCGCTACACTCAAATGTCGCAATGAGAAGCAGAGCGTGGATGTTCTACACAGGCTCCCAGATCCGAGCCTCTGGACCATGACCCTTCCGGTCCACCAAATAAAACTTTTTTCCACGTACCACCCTGCATCCCACGATGGCAATAACCTCAAACTCATCCAAGGACAGGTCTGATGTCTAGTCAAATGACTCGGAGAGCCAGGACATGTGGACAGGGTTAAGGAGAGACACGTGGAAGGTGTCAGTGATAGCCCAGTGTGGTGGAAGGGCCATACGGTAGACTACAGTGTTGATCTGCTCAAGGACCTTGAAGGGGCCAATGTAGCGAGGTGCGAATTTAGTGGACTCAACCTGCAGCCTGATGTTACAGTTGGAGAGCCACACTAAGTCGCCAGGGGCAAAGGTCGGAGCAGGGCACCGGTGAACATCAGCGGAAACCCTCATTCTCTCCTTGGAGGCTCGGATAGCATCCTGAGTGCGATCACAAATGTCACGTGCCGCCACCGCCCAGTCTGCCACCCTAGAGTCGGTGGGTGACACAGGCATGGGCACAGGGATGCGCGGATGCTGGCCATAATTTAGGAGGAATGGGGTCTGACCAGTGGAGTCGGCCACATCATTGTTCAAAGCAAACTCCGCCCACGGCAGCAAGGATGCCCAGTCATCCTGCCTGGCCGAGACAAAATGTCGTAGATATGTGACCAGGGTCTGGTTGGCTCTCTCTACCAACCTATTTGTCTCGGGATGATAGGCTGAGGAGAGATTCAGCTCAATGATGAGCAGGCTACAGAGCTCTCTCCAGAACCAAGATGCAAACTGGGGACCCCGGTCACTGACAATCTTGTCCGGCATGCCGTGCAGGCGGAAAACATGCTTCATAAACAATGCTGCCAGGCCACGTGCAGAAGATATCCGGGAGAGAGGTACCAGGTGCACCATCTTGGAGAAATGATCGGTGACAACCCAAATCACAGTGCTTCCACTGGACTTGGGCAGCCCCACCACAAAGTCCATATCGACCATAATCCCAGGGCCTGTCGGCTACCAGCAGGGTGTAAAGTAGCCCAGCGGGACGCTGCTGAGAGGACCTATTCTGGGCGCAAGAGATGCACGCCCAAATGTAGTCCCTGACGTCACAGACCATATGCAGCCACCAGTACATACTCGCCAAGAGCTCAGAGGTCCGTTTTGTCCCGAAATGTCCACCCACCCTGGACGAATGAGCCCAAGAGAGGACCTCCGGTCACAGACGGGCAGGGACAGTTGTCTTGCCCGGAGGTACTGACTCAAGTGCGACCGGAGCCATGGTCCTCAGGCTCTCGGATGGGACGATCAGCCGAGGCTCCTCCTCCTCCGATGACACTACGGAGCGGGAGAGAGCATCGGCCCGGATGTTCTTCTCACCGGATAGGAAATGGAGGGTGAAATGGAACCAGGAGAAGAACAAGGACTAAATTTCTTGGCGAGAATTTAGCCGCTGGGTTGTCTGCAAATACACCAAGTTCTTGTGGTCAGTGAAAACCTGGAAAGGGTGGCGAGCCCCCCTACAGGAGGTGTCTCCACTCCGAGAAGGCCAATTTCATCACTAGCAACTCCCTGTCCCCAGTGGAAAAATTCCTCTCTGCCGATGTGAATGTCTTGGAGAAAAAGAAGCTTGGGTGCTTCCGACCTTGCGAGTCGTTCTTGAACAGGACCGCTCCAGAACCGACGGAAGAGGGAATGGGGTTCTTGCCAATCCATCATCGCCTGTAGCTTGGCAGGATCCTTGACCAATCCCTGGGCAGAAATGATATAGCCCAGGAAAGGCAAGGACTCCTGCTCTAACACACACTTCTCCAACTTGGTATAGAGGGAGTTTGCCCGATGGAAGTCAAAAACTTTGCATAACATCTCTCCGGTGGGAGTCAATATCTGGAGAGTAGAAGAGAATATCATCCAGATAGACTACTACCGAGGTGGTAAGCATATCCCAGAAGATATCCTTCACAAAGTCTCGGAAGATGGCCATAGCATTACAGAGCCCGAAGGGCATCACCAGGTATTCATAGTGCCCATCCGTGGTATTAAATGCCGTATACCATTCGTCCCCCTCACGGATGCGAATCAGGTTTTAAGCCCACGCAGATCAAGTTTGGTAAACACTATTGCTCCCCGCAACCTATCGAAAAACTCCGATATCAGGGGCGAGGGTACTTGTTCTTAACAGTGATGGTGTCAAGACCCCGGTAGTCTATGCATGGACGTAGTTCCCCATTCTTCTTCTGTATGAAGAAGAAACCTGCCCCTGCAGGTGACACTGACTTCCTAATGAATCCTCTTGCCAGATTCTTCTGGATTTACTGAGACATTGCCTCTGTCTCTGGGAGAGAGAGAGGATAAACTCGACCCCGAGGAAGCTCAGCACCAGCCAAGAGGTCAATAGGACAGTCATAGGGACGGTGAGGCGGAAGAGTCTCTGCACCGTTCTTGGAGAACACATTCGAATAGGGCCATTACACTGTGTGCAGAATTATTAGGCAAATGAGTATTTTGATCACATCATCCTTTTTATACATGTTGTCCTACTGCAAGCTGTATAGGCTTGAAAGCCAACTGCCAATTATGTAAATCAGGTGATTTGCATCTCTGTAATGAGGAAGTGTGTGGTTTAATGACATCAACACCCTATATAAGGTGTGCCTAATTATTAGGCAACTTCCTTTCCTTTGGCAAATTGGGTCTGAAGAAAGATTTGACGGACTCTGAAAAGTCAAAAATTGTGAGATGTCTTGCAGAGGGATGCAGCAGTCTTGAAATTGCCAAACTTTTGAAGCGTGATCACCGAACAATAAAGCGTTTCATGGCAAATAGCTAACAGGGTTGCAAGAAGCGTGTTGATAAAAAAAGGCACAAAATGACTGCCCATGAATTGAGGAAAATCAAGCATCAAGCTGCCAAGATGCCATTTGCCACCAGTTTAGCCATATTTCAGAGCTGCAACGTTACTGGAGTATCAAAAAGCACAAGGTGTGCCATACTCAGGGACATGGCCAAGGTAAGGAAGCCTGAAAAATGACCACCTTTGAGCAAGAAACATAAGATAAAACATCAAGACTGGGCCAAGAAATATCTGATTTTTCTAAGGTTTTATGGACTGATGAAATGAGAGTGACTCTTGATGGGCCAGATGGATGGGCTCGAGGCTGGATCAGTAAAGGGCAGAGAGCTCCACTCCGACTCAGACGCCAGCAAGGTGGAGGTGGGGTACTGGTATAGGATGGTATCATCAAAGATGAACTTGTGGGACCTTTTCGGGTTGAGGATGGAGTGAAGCTCAACTCCCAGACCTACTGCCAGTTTCTGGAAGACACCTTCTTCAATCAGTGGTACAGGAAGAAGTCGGTATCGTTCAAGAAAAACATGATTTTCATGCAGGACAATGCTCCATCACATGCATCCAAATACTCCACAGCGTGGCTGCCCAGTAAAGGTCTAAAAGAAGAAAAAATAATGAGATGTCCGCCTTGTTCACCTGATCTGAACCCCATAGAGAACCTGTGGTCCCTCATAAAATGTGAGATCTACAAGGAGGGAAAACATTACACCTCTCAGAACATTGTCTGGGAGGCTGTGGTGGCTGCTGCACGCAATGTTGATCGTAAACAGATCAAGCAACTGACAGAATCTATGGATGGAAGGCTTTTGAGTGTCATCGTAAAGAAAGCTGCCTATGTTGGTCCTTTTTTTTTTCTTTTTGAATGTCAGAAATGTTTATTTCTAAATTTTGTGTTGTTATATTGGTTTACCTGGTGAAAATAAACAAGTGAGATGGGTATATATTTGGTTTTTAATAAGTTGCCTAACGATTCTGCACAGTAATAGTTGCCTGAAAAAACAGATATCCTCCTAAGATAGCCAAATCTAAAAAAAAAGCACTCCAACTTCCAAATATATGAAGCTTTGATATTTATAAGTCTTTTGGGTTGATTGAGAACATAGTTGTTGTTCAATAATAAAAAGAATCCTCTCAAATACAACTTGCCTAATAATTCTGCACGCAGTGTAGTGTTTGGAGAGAGAGGAAAGATCTGCGGGTACCTCTGTAGTAGCAACCTGAAGGCAGTCCCTCTGACATCTACCCTCACAGGATTTACTCCATCCCAGAATTCTCCCTGAAAATCACTCTATATGAGGGGAGTGGTAGCGTAGCCATGGCATCCCCAAGAAAACCTCATCAATTCCCTCGGGCATGACTAGCAGGGAGATGATCTCCTGATGGGATGGAGACATGGATAGAGTAAATGGGATGGATTGATGTGTTATCCATGAGGGTAGTGTCGACCCATTTATCACCAGTATGGTCACTGGCTTGGCGAGCATCACCAGTGGAATTGCGTGCCATCAGGCAAATGCAGTAGACATAAAATTGCCCTGTGCCCTGGAATCCTCGCAAAGCTCTACCACATGGGTGGATGGGCCTGTACCGATTGTCCCCCTAAAGGTGAGCTTAGAAGATGGCGTTGCTGCATCTAGTGAACCAGTTCCTAAGGTCACTAAGCGTTGACGTTCCCTCGCTTGCTGAAGACACCTAGAGGCGAGATGTCCCGACTGCCAGCAGATACGACAGACCTTGCATGTACGAGCGGTCCGGGACATAGACCCCGCTCGAGACACCTCCATGGCCTCATGTGGCTTGGACATCTGGGCCGGAGATTCCAGAGGTTCGGCGAATGTGGGAGTCCGTTGAAACCTTTGCCTACACTGGGCTCGCTCCAACCTTCTCTCATTAAAATGAAGGTCGATGAGGATAAAAACTGCTATTAGCTCCTCTAGTGTGGCAGGAATCTTCCTAGTGGCCAAAGCGTCCTTTACATGGTCAGCCAGCCCCCTCCAAAACACTGGAATGAGGACTTCATCCGGCCACTCCAGCTCGGAAGCCAGAGTCCGTAAATGGACAGCAAAATGGCTGACCATGGACGGACCCTGTGTAGATGCCAGCAGTTGGAGCGCCGTATCGTGGGTGACTCGAGGACCCAAAAGGACCTGTTTCAGTGTGCTCAGAAACTGTGAAGCACTCTGCACCGCACGATCATCATGCTCCCACAATGGTGTGGCCCACTCCAACACCCTGTCTGACAAGAGAGATATTATGAATTCCACCTTGGCCTGCTCAGAGGGGAAACGTGCTGCCAGGAGCTCAAGGTGTATCTCACAATGGCTCACGAATCCCCTACATGACTGGCTATCACCAGAAAACTTATCTTCAGCAGGAGGCGGGATAATTTTGGAACAGGGGTGGCAATGGAAAAAGTGGCTACAGCCACGCTAGCAGCCTGAGCAGCTACTGCGGTAACATCCACGGCTGTGGTTGTGTGCTCAATAGCCTCCAACCTACCCTCCAGCTGCTGGATGTACCGCTGTAGTCGCTGCTCATCCGCCATTACTAGCCAGACCCTGGCGCTAATATAATGTTAGGGCTGGTGGAACGCACCAAATAATAAAATGATAGTAAGGTGCGTTCACAGCCCGGGGTCCACCGTGCATAGGTGGTAAACTGCTGCTTGGTAATGGCGGATGTATATAGCGGTATACAGAAGGTCACACGCGGGTTATTGTCATCCGGTGTGACCAGGAGCGGACTCTGTTACGTCACAGAGCCGCAGTACCATGGAACATAAATGTTGGAGCCTGTTAGAACTCACAGCACTCGGCAAGAGAGCGTTCAGTATGTGGTCACAGAACTCAGCACAAGGGACATGAGGTCTGAGTCCCTCTAGACCTACTGAGCATTCGGCGTCGCACCTGCGGATTCCCCTAATGAACGCTGACCACCGATTAGTGTCGAGCAAGTGCACTGTGGCGTGTAGAGCTACCAGTGGACACTGATTCCAGTCTCTGACTTTGCCTCTACCTACACCTAGGACAGGGCGCTTAACAGGCTAGGCTGCACAACACATGCGTACCAAGGGTAGGGGTTTCTTAATGTGTCATTCACCAGAGACATTCATACATGCATACAACACTCACTCGACATTGTCTAATCTTTTGCTATACTAGCACACAGCTGTGCGGTCGTGCGATCCTTTTATAGACACAGCCTTCCGGGACCTTTCTGATGGCCCAATCTGAGCTGCATTAGGACCTAAGCATGTGACCTCCGACCTCCAATGAGAGGTCATCCCATGGGCATGCTCAGTAGGAGAAAAGCAGGACTTAGTCCCAGGAGCGTCTGCTCGCCGCTGTCTCATGCATGGTACAAAAGCTGAGCCTGGAGTAGCAATCAGACGCCTAACATTAGCCTGGGCGAGATGCTGTGACCGACATCTCTGCTGAACAGGAACCTCTGCGACCGTAGAGGAATGGGTGACCGCTGAGGACATGGCTTGAAGTCCCCCCTGTGCAGTGGGAGAACCTCAGCGCCTAACAATCGCCCAAGAACTGAGCGCTAGGAGCTGGATACCAGAGTCCGTGGTTGCATGGGTACTACTACCCAGTGGCACAGCAGCATACCAGAGTCTGGAGCCAACACAAGGAGCGGCACCTGTGATAGGCTCCAGCTGCCTGCCATGGGGGCAAAGGTTTGCTTTTAAATCAGAGAGAGACTGTTAGCAGCAGGAGGGTGAGCTGTTAGGCAGCAAGGAAAAATGGAGGACAGCACAGAAGGAAGGCCTCCCTACCTACCTGTCCAGGTGTATCCAAAATTGCTTCCAGGCTGCCCTGCTCTCCATTGCAATCTGTTACCAGTGATAGTTCTGTACTATCAACCTTAAAGTAAAGGAAGATAAAACTACGGCCCTTGTGTCCTCCAGTGATCTCTTGCACCCTGAGTCCTGCACCACAAGGTACAGGAAACCTGACATAAACAGATCTGGTAGCCCTGGGGCCCAGCTCCACCTGTGGGGAGCAGAAGCATCACAGCTGCGTCACCATCACCCCCAGCAGTCTCCTTTAGCAGCATCGGCCATCCGTTTCCAAACATCACAGGTGGCATCATGTTAAATCCCATATACATATTCCCCATTATATGGAACTGCCACGTCCACGGAGTCGGGTCACGGCCCCGTGACTTCACCAAAGAAATGTCCGACCTGGTTCCGAGTACGCCACGGCACTGCTGGGCATGTCAACCACAAGGTCAGAACATCAAAAGCAGGCAAAGATGACCCACACTTTCTGGCTGAATGAGGAGATGGTGAATAAAGCAGAGTAGGAGGAGGAGGCAAAATGGACAGACAGCTGACTTAACGACTAAAAGCCATAAATAATTTCCCCATCTGAATAAGTTTGCAGAGCAATTGTCCTGATCTTATCCCAATTTAGTTTTCTTTTGCATCCCACAAGCCCTCACTATGACTATTTTACAGCCATTTTTAAGCTCCATAGTTTGGGTCCCCTTTGACTTCTATTTTGTTCGGGTCCAGGGTTAATTTTGAGGTCAAGTTTGGCCCCTAACCAAACATTTTACTTTATGTTCGTCAAAATTGGTGAACTCGAACATCCATGGGTTTGATCATCTCTAAACATCTAGTTTGTGGTAAGGACTATCTCAGCTCACGCAGGAACCATTTGGGACTGTGGGGTCAGGATCTCTAGTCTGTAGGAACCGGCCTGATCCATTGCAATTTTAAGTGTGTTTTCCACTTTCCAGAGTGAGTTGCTACACTATCATGACCCTCAGCTGGTATTTTGTTTGGGAAAAGTATCTCTTGCAGTTCCACTTATTAGTTTATATTTAGTAAGTGCAAGTTGTTGTCACAGATATACAAAAGAAAAAAAACTTGAATGATCTGTTTTAGAGTCATAGTATAACACTTTTTCCAATTAGATTTTTTTTTACATATGAAACATAACAAAAACCTTACAAATAGCATGCAGATAGAATAAAAGATGAACTCGCATCTGCTGCAAAGACGTCTCAGATGAAAAAAAAAAACCAATCACTCTCTGGTCTGTAATAACTATTAAATGTTCAGATCTCTTTGTATATTTTATGCCAAGATTGTTCTACACTGAGCTGCACAATGAATATGTGTGATGCATCATATGATGTGACACAAAACTTTTAATTAGCCGTTTAGTGACAAAAAGTTGTCACTTCTGCGTCTGAAACTTTGCTTTTTATCACATCTAAAGAATAGATTAGAATTCATAAATAGGAACATTTTTACAATTTTTTATCTGAAAATAAATTATGTTCTTGTGAAAAATAATAATTATTAGCAATAATAAACCATTAGGCTTTACAAGATAATGAGCCATAACTAGACTCCCCCTTGGACAATTATACTCTCATTTAATCTAAGCAGCCAGTCTTGTGTGTTTACTTCTTCCAGCAGAATGTGATTATCGGGATCCAGGTGGAATTAGCCATGTTTTTCTGACATTATAAAAGACGTCCACATTTAGGAGATTTCATCTTTACACGAGAAGACTCAACAACGGTTACATATCACATCGTGGCTGAAATGATCACAAGTCTCTTGAGAGCCTCCTATAAGAAGAACTGTCATAAAGTGTTTTATTGTGATGCATTTCAGGAGTTTATAAATGATTTTTATTAAATTCTCTTAAATGTTTAGGAGAAAAACATTTCTTTGAATATTCATGGGCCACAATTATGTGTGAGGAGAACCAGACACAAGTCACGCAGATACGTCTTCTTGGATTCCAAAGTCTATCCAAATACAAACCTCTTCTATTCCTTCTGCTTACCCTGAGTTACATTTGTATACTGGCCGGAAACCTTCTCATTATCCTTCTAGTGACCACCATTGACCACCTCAAAATCCCAATGTTTCTGTTTCTCAAACATTTATCCATAGCAGATGTCCTACTGACCACCAGTGTTATCCCCATGATGTTGCATTTAACAATAGTGGAAGAAGGAGTTATGTCCCTTTGGGGCTGTCTATTGCAGCTTTCTGCCTTTGGTACATTTGGATTTATTCAATGTTTAATCATCGCCGTCATGTCTTGTGATCGATATTTGGCCATCTGCCATCCATTACGCTATTCTTCTCTAATGACTCCAGATCTTTGTCTTTGGTTGGTTATTGGGTCTTGGTGTTTGGTTATTGGGTTGATATCAAGTGAGTTCTTTGTTGCTATCCAGTTTAACTTCTGTGGCTTGAATTCCGTCGACCACTTCTTCTGTGACTTTAGTCCCATAATGCAATTGGCCACTTCAGACATTTCTATATTCATTTTGCAAGACTTTGTTTATGGCATCTTTATGCTTTTTTTTCCATTTAGTCTTATTATTATTTCCTACTTTTGCATTTTTGTTAATATCCTTAAAATTTCTTCAACTAATGGTAGAAGAAAAGCCTTCTCCACGTGTAGCTCCCACCTGACCACAGTGTGTGCGTATTACGGCTCCCTAATCGCAGTCTATATAACTCCATCTGATGAGAGCTCATCCAACATCAACAAATACAGATCCCTGTTGTATCTAGTGGTGACACCATTGCTGAATCCCATTATCTACAGTCTGAGGAACAACGAGATCAAGAGAGCGATGCAAAAAATGAGTGATAGGTTTTTAAATGGATGGAGAAGGTAAAACGATAAGTTCAAAAGTAAAATTCAAAGGTTTCCTTCAGCTATGAATCTCAGAATCCTATAGCTGAAAACATTAGTCACATCTCAGGTCGTTACCCATGTCTTTATTTTGCATCCACTAAATGTTTTGAAACTTTATTTGAGCGAATCAATTAAAAGCACATCATATCTATTACAAAAATCATATTAAACCTTTAATGACCATCAATACATCTTTTTACTGACCTGTCAAATAAGAGACTCGCATCCCCATACAGGTGACAATCCAGCAGCTGTCGGCCGTCCACTATAGCTGACAATTTGCTGTATCAGCCACGATGAGTGTTGGCACCGACTATGGTCATTTAACCCCTGCTGTCAATAGTGAGTGCATCACATAAATGCTTAACAGAGTGTGGGGGCTTCACCTTTAACCCCGTCAGCATTCTGAGATCATGATTGTGTGGTCCTGATCATTGTCTTGGCAACTGATAGCCAAATAACGGCCTTAGAGTCTGCCGCCTGTAGCGACCTTTCCAGAAGTTAGCGACATTCAGATGGTAAAAATACACTGCTTCATTCCTGTCAAGTCACTTTCATTAATTCCTGAAAATCACCTGAAGGGTAAATAAACTACCTGACAGCAGTTTTCGATATGTCAGGGGTGCTGTTTTTTTTGGAGGTTTTCCAATATATAGGGCCCCCAAAGTCACTTCAAACCTGAATAGGACCTTCAAAAATATAAATTTTGTAAATTTCCTTTAAAAAAATGAAAAATGACTGCTACATTTTTAAACCTCCTAAAATTCTAACAAAAGAAAAGAACATTTTACCATTGAAGCTGATATAAAGCAGACATGTGGGAAATGTTACATGTTAATGTTTTTCTGTGTTATAACTATCTGAATTAAAGGGATAATCATTCAAAGTTTGAAATTGCTTTTTACATCTTTGTCAAATTTCTCATATATAATTTTTTTATAAATAAACACAAACCATATTGACCTAAATTTACCATTATCATAAATTATGATGTGCCACGAAAAAACTGTCTCAAAATCACTGGGAATTGTTGAAGAATTCTAGAATTATCACCACATAAAGTGACACTGGTGAGATTTCAAAAATTTGGCCCTGTTACTAAGGGGTTAAAATATGGATTCTCCGGAATCTGATTTCTTTTACGGTCATCAAAATGACATCAGGAAAGCTACTATTTTCTTAGTCTTTTCGAACGTGAGATCTGATAGTACCGTATATACTCGAATATAAGTCGAGATTTTCAGCCCAAAAAATTGGGCTGAAAGTCCCCCTCTCGACTTATATTCGAGTCATATACAAAGGGGGTCGGAGGGGGCGGAAGTGTCAGGTCATACTTACCCGTCCTGACGCTGTCTTGAGCCCCCAGCTTCTCCCCGTGCTCTCTCTTCCTGCCTTCAGCGGTCACGTGGTGCCACTCATTAAAACTCATCAATATGTGCATATTGATGAGTTTTAATGAGCGGCACCACGTGACCGCTGAAGGCAGGAAGAGAGAGCGCGGAGAAGCTGGGGGCTCAAGAGACAGCGTCAGGACGGGTAAGTACAGCGATACTCACCTGTCCTGCATCCATGGCTGCTTGCTGCTGTCTGTCATCGGTCAGTGACTTCAGACAGCAGAGGGCGCGGTGACGTGGTTATTGCGCGCCGCGCCCCCTGCAGTCTGAACGTCACTGACTGATGACGTGGCAGATAGCGGTGAGCAGCCATGGACGCAGGACACGTGAGTATCTGACACCCAGCGACGGAGAGGTGAGTATGTCATTTTTTTATTTTTACATGCAGCAGCAGCATGGGGGCAGCATATGGGGGAATAATCTAAGGAGCTTCCTATGGGGGCAGCATATGGGGGAACAATATGGAGCTTCTTGTGGGGGCAGCATATGGGGGAATAATCTATGGAGCTTCTTATGGGGGCAACATATGGGGGAACAATATGGAGCTTCTTGTGGGGGCAGCATATGAGGGAACAATCTATGGAGCTTCTTGTGGGGGCAGCATATGGGGGAACAATCTATGGAGCTTCATCTGAGGACACCATATGGGGGAATAATCTATGGAGCATTTCCCACCCTAGACTTATACTCGAGTCAATAAGTTCTCCCAGTTTTTTGTGGCAAAATTAGGGGGGTCGACTTATACTCGGATCGACTTATACTCGAGTATATACGGTAAATACTAGTGTATTATAGCAACATTTCCCCTCTATTGTCCTTCTGCACCTCAATGTTTGGTCCTCTACTTGCTCTCCATGGTCTTCTAGCACTGACTCCTTGGTCTCCAGTGTGTCGCACTTTTATTAATTCTCACTGACCTCTATGCCAATCATATATGGAGTCTGGAGAGTCCTCAGTGCAAAACAAACATCTTTTAACGGCAAAATTTTTATTCTCATGCAAACTATGCAGCTGAATTCAGTCTGATATCCTGAATTCGATTTTGGGAGACACGATCTTCTCTAGTTGTAACCAGCAGAAACTCTCTGACCTGCAGTGTATCACTAGGTCTCTGCATGGTGCAACTTATCGTTCAATGGAAGGTGTGGTTTTGTCATCATTTGAATTTAACCTACTTACGACAATATTTTGAAAAAGGACACGTTGCATCTTGATTAAGCTAACATGCTGAGCTTTCCATCTACTTGTTTCACATGGTTGACCACAACAACACAATGACTTTATTTGGTCTACGATTTCTAAGTTACTTTGCTATTGATTTTTAAGGCTAAGACTTCACAACTGTTTATCAAGATTGGAGTGAAAAATTCTAATTAATATCAAAGACATTTTGGGGAATTGTTGCTAACTAAAATTTAGCAATTTGGGGAAATTGCTTCCCTTTTTCCATTATGATTGCATCCCTGTGCACAAATTGAGTTTCATAAAGGCATAGTTTGTGCAGTTTGGAGCGAGGAAACCGGAATTATTATCTCAACCCTATTAGAAACTCAACATGCCAACCACAAGGCAAACCTTCTCATCACAACCAAGTGTCTAAATCAGAAACATGGTGCAAATTGACACAGTCAACTAAGAACTCTTGTTAACAGCCTTTTTAGAAGAATGTGTTCATCTAAAATAAGGTGCATAGCCCCATAATAGCTCACAATTTTTGGAAAGGGATGTCCATCAAGATGAAAAAGGTGAAATAGGAAACTTTTAGCCAGGTGGTGCATCTCACAGACCAGTACTATGAATGGAAGTTAATTTCCAATGAGAAGTCTATAGCCATACCACTCATGATGAGTGAATACATTCGGCACTATTGGTTACTCGCACGAATACTGCGGTATTTGGGCTATTCGTTACTCAGTGAGTAATAAGGTATTTGCCTCGGTATATTTAAGTGACCTGCCCAGCATGTTGGGTGCTTTATTTGCAGCCAATGAAGAAGCTTGCCAATCACAATAATGCCGGCGCCATCTTTGGTGTGGCATTACTGTGATTGGCTGGCCTTCCAGTATCATAGGGAATATTTAAAGGCTGCAGGTGCCATCTTGTGCACATTGCAGGCAGAAACAGCATAGGGAGAACGTAGTTTGAGCGTAGGGAGAGTGAAAGGAGCGTAGGGAGAGTAATAGGAGTTTATACTGAGGATTTGTTAATTCCAAAAAACTCTTTTAAGAGCTGAGGAATGTGTAGAGATTAGATTACTTGTTTGTTAGTTGGGGATTTCAGTAGTAGTGAGAGATTTAATAGGAGAGAAGGAGGGAGGGTGAAAAGCAGGAATCTTGGTGTTCTGATCATTGCAAGTAGATGCTGCAGATCTCTATTTTCCATTGTGTTGTATAGTAGTTAGTACTAGGAACAGACTGTGGGATTAGACTAAAATAGGGAGTTTTTCATCCAGTTCCAAAATAGAAAAATCAGCTACTTCTAGAGGGAAAGGATATTAGGTAATAACAACATATGCAAAACCATTTTTGGGGAGCCACATAATATTCCTGTGTAGCAGCTTGTACATTAATTTTTTTTACGCCAAATAATATTCCTCAGTGACAGCATCTAGTAACATCCATTTTAAAATCAAATTGCTAAATAATATTCCTCGTCTATTGCTTAAATAGCTAATATTTGTCTAGCGGTTGTGCGAGTGGCGCAATCCTTGTAGAAATAATCTTACGTGACAATTTTGCAGGGGCAATAATCTTCATTACTCTGCACTTGGAGTATGTCAGCAAGGCAATCAAAAAAATAATTTTCTATTGGTGTAAAAAATAGCGTATCTTTATCTAGCAGCTGTGTGACTGTGTGAATGGAAGACCAGGGATGGCCACTACGAGTATTTGGTCATGCTCTTCGGTTTGTGCAATGCTCCCGCAGTATTCCAGGAATTCGTGAATGACATTTTCCGAGATCTCCTGTACTCTTGTGTGGTAGTGTATCTGGACGACATTCTTGTCTTTTCCTCGGATTTGGCTACCCATAGGAAGAGTGTTCGCCTAGTGCTCTCACGCCTGAGGGAGAATCGCTTGTATGCGAAACTGGAGAAATGCTCCTTTGAACAAACCTCTCTTTCGTTCCTGGGGTACATTGTTTCTGATTCAGGCTTAAGCATGGATCCAGAGAAAGTGTCAGCTGTGTTCAACTGGCCGCAACCTCATAGAGTCAAGGCAATTCAACGATTCCTGGGTTTTGCCAATTACTACCGGCAATTCATCCCTCATTTTTCGTCCTTGACCGCTCCCATCTCCTCTCTGATTCGTAAGGGGGCCAATCCGCATGTTTGGACCTCAGAGGCCGAAGAATCCTTCCTTGCCCTGAAGCAAGCCTTTGCTTCTGCTCCAGTCCTTCACCGCCTGGAGACTAACAAACCTTTTATTTTGGAGGTGGATGCTTCTGCCATCGGGGCCGGAGCCATACTCTCCCAGAGATCCCCATCCGGGCGACTGGTCACCTGCGGCTTCTTCTCGAAGACGTTCTCCTCTCCGGAACGCAATTACTCCATTGGTGACAGGGAGCTTTTGGCCATCAAGATGGCGTTGCAGGAGTGGCGGTACCTTTTGGAAGGAGCTGTGCATCCTTTTAAGATCTACACGGACCATAAGAACTTGGTTTATATCCGATCGGCACAGAGGCTAAATCCACGACAAGCAAGATGGTCTTTGTTTTTCGCTCGGTTCGATTTTGAATTGCACTTTTGCCCGGGTAGTAAGAACCTCAAGGCTAATGCGTTGTCCAGATCCTTTCTTGCTATCGATGCCGAGGAAGACCCTACGCACATCCTGGATCCCTCCAAGATCATCACAGTGGCACCCCTCAGGTTGTCAACCCTACCACCGGGTAAGACCTTCGTCCCAGTGACCAACCGGAGACGAGTCCTGCATTGGGGTCATGCTTCCAAGATTGCAGTCCATGTTGGGTTGAAAAAGACCCTTCATCTGGTCTCACGCAAATATTGGTGGCCTACTCTTCCCCAAGATATTCGTAGCTTTGTAGCCTCGTGTCCATCCTGTGCCAAAAACAAGGTTCCCAGACAATTACCTTCTGGACTCTTGCACCTGCTTCCAGTTCATTCGGTCCCCTGGCAGTACATTGCTATGGACTTTATCACTGACCTACCTCGTTCGTCTGGATGTACTGTAATTTTTGTCGTTGTGGATAGATTCTCCAAGATGGCCCATTTCATCCCCCTGTCTGGACTACCTTCGGCTCCTGAATTGGCGAAGATTTTTATCCACCATATTTTTCATCTCCATGGCTTCCCTCAGTGTATTGTCTCTGATAGAGGAGTCCCAGTTCACCTCCCGATTTTGGAAAGCGCTCTGCAAGTTTATGAACATCACGCTGGATTTCTCCTCCGCTTACCACCCTCAGACCAACGGTCAAGCAGAGCGTACTAACCAAATTTTGGTTAATTACCTCCGTCACTTCTCCAACGCTCACCAGAACGACTGGTCAGACTTGCTCCCATGGGCCGAATTTGCGTATAACAACCACACCAGCAAATCTTCTGCCAAGTCTCCCTTCTTTATCGTCTATGGGCTACATCCAGGCGTACCTCTACCAGTTCCTCCTGTCTCGGGTGTGCCGGCCGTTGATCTTCTGTCTGGGGAGTTCTCCAGGATCTGGCAGGAGACCAAAACCGCTCTCGAACAAGCTCAGGTTCAGATGAAGAGACACGCAGACAAAAGGCGCTTGGACCCACCTCTCTATCATCCTGGCAACAGAGTGTGGTTATCCATCAGCTCATCAGTTCATCAGCCTTAGGATTCCTTCGCACAAATTGGGTCCCCAGTATATTGGACCCTTCGAGGTCTTGTCTCGCATCAACGACGTCTCTTACAAGTTAAAGCTCCCTGCCTCGCTTCGCATCCCCAATTCATTTCATGTTTCTCTGCTGAAACCTGTGGTCCTCAACCATTTCCATGCCACTACCACCCGCACCCCCCAGCCTGTTTCCGCCGATGATGTCTTCGAGGTTAAAGACATTCTCGCCATGAAAAGGCTAAGGGGAAAGACCGTTTTCCTGGTCGATTGGAAAGGTTTTGGCCCTGAGGAGAGATCTTGGGAGCCTCGGGAGAACATTCAAGCTCCCCGGATTTTGGCAAGATTTCCCTCCAGCCTTGGGAGGAGGGCGCGTAAGGAAGGGGGTACTGTTACGTCACCGTTTCCTTCTGCCGTGCCACCGCTCCCCGTGCCCCGTCGGACTCACCAGATTGCAGCTTCCCGGCGTGTCCCCGTCTGTTCCTCTGCTCTGACGACAGCGCTTGCTTCCTCCCGGGTGCACGCTCCCCGCAGCTCTCTCCGTGCACGAGCACTTCCCCCTCTTTGAGCCGGTCACTCTTCCTGGTCCTCTCTATGGTCAGGAGGACCCTGACCCAGGAGCTCCTCCCCACGCTCCCATATCAGGCCGTCGCTCCCTAGTGCCTCTTGCTGGCGTTCACCGCCGCTTCCTCCGCGTCTTGTCGCCTGCCTTGCTCTCTCACCTATGTTACCTGTTCTCTCCTATGTTTCCAGTGTTCCTGCCTTGCCAGCCCACAGCTCCAGTCTCCTGGGTTCCTGCCATTCTACCCTGGTCCAGTCTCCTGTGTTCCTGCCGCTCTACCCTTGTCCAGTCTCTTGGTTCCTGCCGCTCTACCCCGGTCCAGTCTCCTGTGCTCCTGCCGCTCTACCCCGGTCCAGTCTCCTGTGTTCCTGTCGTTCTACCCCGGTCCAGTCTCCTGTGTTCCTGCCATTCTACCCCGGTCCAGTCTCATGTGTTCCTGCCGTTATACCCCGGTCCAGTCTTCTGTGCTCCTGCCGCTCTACCCCGGTCCAGTCTCCTGTGTTCCTGCCGTTCTACCCCAGTCCAGTCTTCTGTGCTTCTGCCCTAGGTCTATTACCAGCTGCTGTGGTAATAGTTTCCCCTGGGCCTGTCCCTAACTCGCCCGGGGGAGGTTTGTTGCCGTGGTCCAGTGGGTTCACCTTCAGGGTTCCTAACACCCAGTCATCCTGCCTGGCCGAACCAAAATGTCACAGGTACGTGACCAGGGTCTGGTAAACCAAATTTTTGTGGTCGGTGTACACTTGGAAGGGATAGCGAGCCCCTTCCAAGAGGTGTCTCCATTCAGAAAAGGCCAACTTCATGGCTAGCAACTCCCTGTCCTCGATGGAATAGCTCCTCTCCACCGGTGAGAAGGTCTTAGTGAAGAAGAAGCAAGGATGCTTCTGACCTAGAGCATCCTTTTGGAACAGGACTGCTCCAGCACCGACAGATGAGGTGTCCACCTCCATAATAAATGGCTTATCTACATCAGGGCAATGTAAAATGGGAGTGCTAGCGAAGTGTGACTTGACAGAGAGGAAGGCCTTGGAGATCTCCTCCGACCAAAATTTGGGATTTGCACCCTTCTTGGTAAAGGCAACCAAGGGAGAAGTGGGGAATGAATTGGCGATAATAATTAATAAACCACATAAAGAGCTGCACTGCTTTGGGGAATGGGGCTCCTGCCAATCCATCACCGCCTGTAGCTTGGCAGGATCCATGGCCAATCCCCGGCAAAGATGATATAGCTCAGGAAAGGCAAGAACTCCTGCTCAAACTTACAATTCTCCAACTTGGCATACAGGGAGTTTGCCCTTAGGAGGTCAAAGACTTTGTAAACATCTCTCTGTTGGGAGTCTATATCTGGAGAGTAGATGAGAATATCATCCAGATAGACTATGACCGAGGTGGTGAGCATATCCCAGAAGATGCTGTTCACAAAGTCTTGGATGACAGCAGGGGCATTACAGAGACCGAAGAGCATCACCAGGTATTCATAGTGCCCATCCCTGTGTTAAATGCCATCTTCCATTCGTTCCCCTCACGGATGCAAATCAGGTTGTAAGCACCCCGCAGATCAAGTTTAGTAAATACCCTCGCTCCATGCAACCTATCAAATAGCTCAGATATCAGGGCAGAGGGTACTTGTTCTTAACGGTGATGGCGTTAAGACCCCAGTAGTCTATGCATGGATGTAGTTATCCATTCTTCTTCTGCACAGAGAAGAACCCCGCCCCTGCAGGTTACACTGACTTCCTAATGATTCCTCTTGCCAGATTCTCCTGGATGCACTGAGACATTGCTTCCATCTCCGGGAGAGGCAGTGGATAATCTCGAGCTCGGGGAGGCTTAGCACCAGGCAACAGGTCAATAGGGCAGTCAAAGGGGCGGTGAGGCAGAAGGGTCTCCGCAGACCTCTTGGAGAAAACATCTGCATAGGTGCAATAGTGTTTGGGGAGAGAGGAAGGATCTGCGGGTACCTCTGTAGTAGCAACCTGAACGCACTCCCTCTGACATCTACCCTCACAGGATTTACTCCATCCCAGAATTCTCGCTGAGGACCACTCTATATGAGGGGAGTGGTAGCGTAGCCATGGTATCCCTAAGAGGACCTCATCAATTCCTTCGAGAATGACTAGCAGGGAGATGATCTCCTGATGGGATGGAGACATGGAAAGAGTAAATGGGATGGTCTTATGAGTTATCTGTGAGGGCAGTGTCGACCCATTTATCACACGTATTGTCAATGGTTTGGCGAGCATCATCATAGGAATTGCATGCCGCCGGGCGAAGGCAGAAGACATAAAGTTGCCCTTTGCCCTGGAATCCACGCAAAGCTCTACTATATGGGTGGATGGGCCAAAGTTAATTGTCCCCTTGAAGGATAGTTTGGAGGAAAGTGCCGCTGCGTCCAGTGAACCACCTCCTGCAGTCACTAAACGGGGACGTTCTCCCGATCGCTGAGGACATCTGGAGGCAAGATGTCCTGACTGCCGGCAGACATGACAGACCTTGAGTGCACGAGCAGTCCGGGACTTAGATCCCCCTCGTGACACATCCATGGCCTCATGGGCTCAGGCGCCTGGACCGGAGATTCCAGAGGTTTGGCAAAGGTGGCAGCTAGCCAAAACCTCTGCCTACATTGGGATCGCTCCAACCTCCGCTCATTAAAACGAAGGTCGATGCGAGTTGACACTGCTATTAGCTCCTCCAGTGTGGCGGGAATCTCCCTAGTGGCCAAAGTGTCTTTCACATGGTCAGCCAGTCCCCTCCAAAATACAGGGATAAGGACTTTGTCCGGCCACTCCATCTCAGATGCTAAAGTCCGGAAGTGGATGGCAAAATGGCTGATCATGGACGAGCCCCGTGTCCATGCCAGCAGTTGGATCGCTGTATCATGGGTGACTCGAGGCCCCCAAAAGACCTGTTTCAGAGTGCTCAGGAACCGCAGAGCACTCTGCACCACATGATCGTCACGCTCCGACAGCGGTGCTGCCCACTCCAACGCTCTGTCTGGCAGGAGGGATACTATGAATCCCACCTTGGCCCTGGCTGCAGCCAGGAGCTCAAGGTGTATAGTACACTGGCTCACAAACACCCTACACGTCTTGCTATCACCAGAAAACTTATCTGGCAGCGGGAGTCGGGATAAGGTCGGAACAGGGGTGGCAGTGGACAAACTGGCTGCAGCCACGCAAGCAGCCTGAACAGCTACTGCTGTAACATCCAAAGGTGAGGTTGTACGCTCGAGAGCAGACAACCTGCCCTCCAGCTGCTGGATGTACCGCTGTAGTTGCTGTTCATCTGCTATTACTAGCCAGACCCTGGCGCTAGTATAATTTTATAATGTTTGGGTTGGTGGAATGCACCAAATAATAAAAAGATGGTAATAAGGTGCGTTTGCAGCCCGGGTTCCACCATACAGAGATGTTAGCTGCTGCTCTGTAACGGCGGACACTAAATTCAGGTATTGCACTAGACACACGTGGGTTAAACGCCACCCAGTATGTAATAGCGATGGGCTCTGCTGCTTCTCAGAGCCACGGTAGCGCATAACACAGATGCCATACCCTGTTAACTGTCACAAGGCACAGCTGAGTCAGCGCTAGTGTACGGTCACAAGACTCTGCCCCAAAGACGCAGGGAAAGAGCCTCTCTAGACCCACTAGGCGCACGGCATCGCACCAGCGAGCGCCACTAATAGACTCTGGCTACTGTGGAGTGCAGACCAAGTGCTCAGTGGTGTATAGGCAAAGCCACTACTTGGCGCTGAAGCTAGGCCCAGACTCTGCCTCCTACCTGCACTATTAGCCTAGGCACTGTCTGGCAAGGCTGATCAACACATGCATACCAATTGTAGGGGTTTCTTAATGAGTCAGTCACCAGAGACATTCATATGTGCATACAACACACACTCCATATTGTCTATACTAGCGCACGGCATGCTCAGATGGAGAAAATCAGGACTTAGTCCCAGAGCGTCTGCTCGCCGCTGACAAATGCAGGATGCTATAGCTGAACCTGGGGTGGCAGCAGCAACCAGACGTATAGCATTAGCCTGCGCACGATGCTGAGACCGACGTTTCCGCTGAGCAGGAACCTCTGCGGCTGCAGAAGAATGGGAGACCGCAGAGGACATAGCTTGAGATTCCCCCCCCGTTCAGTGGGGGAAACTCGATGCCTAACACTGGGCCTCTGAATCCTCAAACTAGTCCTTCTTCCTCTCACCATCAATAGTGCCAGGAGACATATTAACTCAATGCAGGCCATTCGGAGAAACTGTTTATGTTCCTTTGTAATTTGTTAGGCCTCTCAACGTACACCATTAAAGCGGGTGATGAGGAGGTGGAGTGTAGTGATGCCTAAACATTTAAGCACCTGTGGCAAGGAGAAAGGCACATTAGGAAAGGTCAATTGCTGATTGAAGAGATGGATGATAATCATAAAGCACAATTGCCATTAGGTCAGCCTCAAATCGCAGCTCAGAAGGAGGATCAGATTGAGGAATTGGAAGACGACATGGTCGATGATGAAGCCACTGATCCAACCTGGCACGGTGGCATTCCTATCGAGCACAGAACTGCAAAGAGGGATGGATCAGTTGCAAGAAAACAGGTAAAAAGTGGTAGTGGTTTGCCCTTAGGTAGAACTCAGTCAACTGTTACACAGAGCCCCCCCATTCAGCTACATAGCAGGCCAAAGGTGCGTTGTTCCCCTGTATGGCAGAAAATTTTTCAAAATTTCAAAATTTTTTACCATATCCATGTTCCTCGCATCATGTTCTCACATGCTTTAGGCATTTAATAGCCCTCTGTGTCTGTACTGTTACATATTTAGTCTGTTAACTGGTTCATGCAGCAACAGGAACACCTGATCTTACATTATGACTGGTCCAAACAATAAAAGCAATTGTTACCATCCACCTGTTGTGTCTCCCCTTTTCCCTTATAGATTGTAAGCTTGCGAGCAGGGCCCTCATTCCTCTTGGTATCTACTTTGATCTATGTGTTTACTGTTATGTTGTAATATTTATTGTCTGTACAAGTCCCCTCTAAAATGTAAAGTGCTGCGGAATATGTCGACGCTATAGAAATAAAATTATTATTATTATTATTATTATTATAAAGAATGTTATACAACACAAAACAAAATTATAGATGTCACAATGGAAAATGCATGAGTACATGAAATTCAGTAATGCAGCAGCCTTATTTGGTCACCGAATATATCAAGTGCATCTTTATACTAAGGGGAAGGTGTTCCATAAAAATTGAGGGTTTATATTATTATTTTAAAGTGCCAAAGCAAAAGGAAAATTCATTTCTAAAAGTTTTTTTTATCGACAAGGCTCAAGAATACCTGAATAATACATGGAGGTTTTTTTTTTTTAAATTATTATTTTAATATTTGTAAAAAATCACAACTGGTAATGGTGAGTGGGTTCATACACTTAAATAATGCAACAGCCTTATACAACTACAGTAAAGAATGTCAAATGCATCCATGTGTAAAGGAAAGGATATTCCATAAAATTCAGAATTTTGTATTATTATTTTAAAGTGACAGTGCATGAAGAGAGCTCTTATCATTAATGATAATAGAAAAAGGCTCAAAAATGTGTATGGCCCACATAGCAGTGTTTTCTGTGTCATCCCAAAAATATGCTGTCAACACTATGTAAGATGCAAACAATAATAGACAATCAATGGCCCCAAATGGGGGGAAAGCAATCAAGAACAATGAAATACACGGGTCTGCAATGCAACTTACACAGGATGATGCTGTAGATGGGTCTGTCCAACATCCCTCTGCCCCGACGCGCATTTCATCCACACTTCCTCAGGGTGCATCTGACATAACAGGTTCTAGCCCAGAAAATCAGGATGGGATATTACAGTCAGCATAAAAAAAAGCTAAGCAGAGTCTTTTTAGGTTTTTACATTTTAAGATTTCAAGGACAGCTCACAATTTAGTCATTCCAAATAAGAATAGCAAAATGCCAATCTAGTTGTAGTCTGTGAGTGGAAACACAAAGATTCAAGTAATATCTAGTGAAATTCTCTAGTTATATAGTCACTCAGTGTGAGTGTGAATTGATCGATCTATGATATGCTGAAGTAATCAACATCTTAAAGAGCCCCTGTCAGTAGAATCAACCCTCCTAAGCCATCTAAGTCCTCTCCCCCCTCTGTATCAGTCTGTCATTGTTAGTTTGTTTACTGTAAGTGATATCTGTAATTTGTATGTAACCCCTTCTCATGTACAACACCATGGAACCAATGGTGCTATATAAATAAATAATAATAATAATAATCTATATGGGTATATAGGTCATAGGCAGTTGAATTATATGATGCTTTCATATACGCAATTCAATGTTTTATTCCAAAGACATCCTCAATTTTCTTATGATATAAATTTTCAGTAGAGATCTATGGGCCGGACATAGATGCCACCAAGAATCTGACTCCAGGTTATTTTTTTTAATGAATGGAGCAATCATCAGTGAGAGCCATGTAATGGCTGACAGTTTGCTCTACTGATCTACATGTCTCACACTTGTATCTTTCCCATTCACTTAAAATAACCTTTGGAGGCAGATTACCAAGGAGTTCTATATCCTGTTCATAGTTCTTAACTTTTCATTTACATATTAATAAAAACTTGGATTTCTCTCGAATAAGACATTGGATCGCAGATAACAAGGTATTAATTTATTCAGTTCACTATGACCTATATGCCTGTGTAGACAGCTTCAGATGATTGACCCTATTGACAGAATCCCATTTAGAACATTATCTTTTTAATTCTTCTCACACTTCAAATAAAAAATGTCGTAATTTTGCAACTAAACCAAAATCCAATAACCAAGGCTTGTGTGTCACAGAATGTGTGCTTCCTACATTGTAAGACAGGCAAGCCATAGCTTTAAAAAATATGTCCATTATCCAGAAATCAAAACACAATTGAAGGCTTTTTAGCATTATGATAAATATGTTGCAAATCAAATTTTAGGGGGAAATTTTAACAAGGCTGGCAAATTCAAACTTCAAGCAATCCAACTCTAAATCCCAGAATATGAAGAGCAATATATATATATATATATATATAAAAAAAACTTCCTTCTCACCCCCAATGGGGGTGGTCTTTATTGTCCTTTTTCATTCTCTGGTCCTCTACCAGAGGCCTGGGAGTTTGAGGGTTTTGCGCAGGATCTTAGTAATTCCCAGTATTGCACTTTTCTGGAAGAGAGCTCAGATGTTGCTCCTGGGATCTGTTGTAGCCATTCTTCAAACTTAGGGGTCACTGCTCCAAGTGCTCCTATCACCACTGGAGTCACTGTTGCCTTCACCTTCCACACCTCCAGTTCTCCTTTGAGGCTCTGGTATTTCCCCAGCTTCTTATATTCCTTCTTTCTGATGTTGCTGTCACTTGGCACTGCCACATCTATTATCATTTCTGTCTTCTGATCCTTTTCTACTATCACAATGTCTGGTTGGATAGCCAACACCTGCTTATCTGTCTGGATCTTGAAGTCCAACAGGATTTTTTCCGTTTCATTCTCCATCACTTTTTCTGGGGTATCCCACCTGGACTTAGGGGGACTTAGCCCATATGCTGTGCAGATGTTCCTGTATACAATTACCGCTACTTGATTGTGGCATTCAGTATACACTGTTCCTGATTGCATTTTGCATCCTGACACTATGTGTTGGACGGTTTCTGAGGTTTCTTTCCATAGTCTGCACCTTGGGTCTTGTGTGTTAGATTCCTGCTTCTATGGATCTGGTACTTAGTGCTTGCTCTTGTGCCGCTATGATTAGTGCCTCTGTGCTGTCTCGGAGTCCAGCTTTCTCCAGCCATTGGTAGGATTTCTCCATGTCAGCCACCTCCATTATCTGTCCGTGGTACATCCCATGCAGCTGCTTGTCTTGCCATGGCACTTCATGTTCCTGTTCTTCCTTCCAGATTTGTTGTTGTTGCTGCCTTAGGCTTTCTCTCAGCATCTCATCTATTGATGCCATTCTTCTGATGCATTCCTGGATACTCCTTGCTTCATCCATGATGGTGACTTGGATGGTTATCAAGCCTCGACCACCTTCCTTTCTGTTGGTGTACAATCTTTGGGTGCTAGACTTAAGGGCCTGTCACACTAAGCAATATCGCAGCAATATTGCTATAACGTCACTGGTTTTTGTGACGTTATAGCGATATTGCTAGCGATATCGCTATGTGTGATACTTACCTCCGACCGGCTCCCCCAGTGATTATCGCTAATCGCCCGAGAACATCCTGGGCTGTTTCTCGTCGTCAGCTTCCTGCTGGGGCTTCTTGCTGTGGAGACGAGCGACGCGTGGACGCGGGCGGGAGGACATCAGGATCGCCTCATCGGACAGGTAAGTAGCGACCCCCGACCCCTGCTATGTTGCTGGTGAGATCTGCCTGTGTGGCAGCTCACTAGCGACCACTTAGTGATGCACCAGCGGTCCTGACCTCGTCATATCGCTGGTCGGGATCGCTGGTGCATCGCTAAGTGTGACAGTACCTTTAGGGTGGAAACCTCCATGCATTGGGAGGAGCTTTCATGTCTTCACATCTGCAGCTTCCATCTCTTATTTTGGCCAGCACACTATACCAGCAGGGTATCTGATAACTGGCAGGGCATATGTAATGATAATAGAAAAAATTGGAGTCCAGCTCACCAGGACTGGCTTTTTCTTTTCTTTTTCAAAAGAAAATATAGTGTGTACAAAACAAAATTTTCATGGTCGACATGACCCAGTTGACACGCTTCGACTGCACTAAGCAGTCTTACTCGTGTGAATATTTTTGTTCGTGATGCACTGATAGTAGTAAATTTCGAACAATATAATTTGTGCTTGCTTACGAAAATTTGGCAAATTTGACAACAATTTTCAAACGATGATGTTTTATGCTTTTTAAAAAGACCACATAAAAAGTTAATAAATAAAATTTACTATATGATTATTTTACATATGCATTATTCATGGAACAAGTATTTTTTGCGAAGATGCTCAAAGGTTTAACATTTAGCATTAATTTTCCAATTATTAAATATATTTGATTTTGCATTTATGTTTTTCTACAGGAGACAAGGGCATTAATTTTAGATGTTAAGGTGAGCATAATGTGTTTTTTTTTATTTTTAAATGAATGTGTAAAATGGTGTGGACATTGATGTTAAATAAAATATTTTATTCTGGATATTTTTTATTTACAATTTGACTTGTAGACGCCTCTCCATTAGTAGCCCCTATGCTTCATGTCAGCTACCAATACAAGGCATGAACCACAACCCTATTACTCCACTTGCCACCACACCAGGGCAATTGGGGCTTACTTAGTGATGCACCATTACTGGTGTGGCTGAGCGCTGACATTTTTAGTCTGGAAGGGGGACAATAACCAAGTGAATCATTTTTGGGGGCTCCCCTACAATAACCAGGAAAGGCTAAGCAAACAGCTGTGAGCTGATATTAATAGCTTGGGAATCTTTATGGCTATTGGCTCTTTCCCATAATATCAACATTATGTCATGCACAGTGTAGGAAGGACTAAATGCAACATGAAGGGATAAGGGGAATGGAGTCCAACACTAGTGAAGTGGGGAGTGGAGACCCCTAGGCAGATCTAACCCTGTCACCCTGTCTGCCCTAAGAAATCCTATATAGGTTCTGCACCTATCGCCGAGCAGAATACCTATTCCTTGCCTGATCCTAGAAGTAAGCCTTGCTTAAGGATGGATGGGGTACTACTGGTCGATCCCAACTACAGCTAAAGACAAATGGGAAAGACAAACAAAGGGAACACTTAGCTTGAGTAGATTCAGAGAGAAACACAAATGTCATCTCAACACCAAAGAGGAAGATAACCAAGTGCTATAGCTCCCAGCCTCAACAGGGGGAAAATGGAAATATCACCGGCAACTTCAAGCAGCAAGCTTCCAGGTGTGTCTATAAGAGTAAAAGGAAAGATGCCACTGGGTCTTAGAGTCAGAGGGACCAGGAAGAAGTCTGAAAAGCAAACTAATGAGACCTTCTGCAGTCAGATGCAGTGCGACGGTCTGCACCCTCTGACACACCCGTGACATGTTAGTCCTCAGCTGTCGGCTTTCCCTCAACTGGTTATGAAAACTGTGCTGGACCGCATGACATTTTTTATTTTTTATTTTATTTATTATCGATATTACTTGTTAATAAATACTTAAGTATTTAATAAGTATTTAAGGTGTTTTATAAGCATACTTCTTAATAAATGAAAAAATGGCATGTGCTCTCAATTAATTTTCATATCCAGTAGAGGGACAGTCGATGGCTGAGAGTTGATGTTAATATTCTGGGAAGGAGTCAATAACAATTAAGGTTCCCAGGCTAATTTAATACCCGCACACTGTTGTTTGATTAGCATTAACTGGCTAGTTTATAGGTGGACACTCAAAAAAATTAAAGTAGGGTCCTCCTATAAATTCTAACCAGCATAGGCCAAACAGAGAGTTGCAGTCTGATCCTAGGAGAGGATCATGGCTATTGGCCCCTTTTCAGACTAAAAACATCAACTCTCAGCCACCCCTGAAATGGCGCATCAATAAGATAAGCCAAATTTTGCACTTAGCCTCACTTGTCCCACTTGATCTGATGCAGTGGCAAGTAGGACAATAGGGTACGTGTTCATGTCAGCCTTGTATTGGCATCTGACATGAAGACCAGTGGTTGGTAATAGAGAGGCATCTATAAGCCATCCCCATTACTAATTACATAGTCAAATTGTAAGTAAAAAAACATCGAGAATAAAGTCCTTTAGTTGAAATAAATGCCCATATTATTTTACACATTTATTTAAAAATAAAAAAATATACTCACCTTAACAGCTAATCGCTGATGCCCTTATCCTTTGTAAAATAAAACATATATCTCAATTGTCCAACATACAGTATTGCAGCAAAATTTGCTATTCAGCATTATTGTTGGCATGATGAGGCCGTTTATGCTGAAAAGTAGGGGAGAGTGAGCTGTAGAAAGTGGGCAACCGAACTGCAGTGACCTCAGTGAGATAACAACTAGCATTATGAGAAAAGTCTCATAGAATCATAGAATCGTAGAGTTGGAAGGGACCTCCTGGGCCATCTGGTCCAACCCCCTGCTCAAAGCAGGATTCGCTAAATCATCCCAGTCAGATGTCTGTCCAGCCTCTGTTTGAAGACTTCCATTGAAGGAGAACTCACCACTTCTTGTGGCAGCTTGTTCCACTCATTGATCACTCTAACTGTTAAAAAGATTTTTCTAATATCTAATCTGTGTCTCCTCCCATTCAGTTTCATCCCATTGCTTCTAGTCTTTCCTTGTGCAAATGAGAATAAAGTTGATCCTTCTACAATGTGACAGCCCTTTAGATATTTGTAGACAGCTATTAAGTCTCCTCTCAGTCTTTTCTTTTGCAAACTAAACATTCCCAAATCCTTCAACCTTTCCTCATAAGACAGGGTTTGCAGACCGGTCACCATTCTGGTCGCTCTTTTCTGAACTTGCTCCAGTTTGTTGATGTCTTTTTTAAAATGTGGTGCCCAGAACTGGACACAATATTCCAGATGAGGTCTGACCAAAGAGAAGTAGAGGGAAATAATGACTTCACGTGATCTAGACTGTATGCTTCTGTTAATACATCCTAGAATTGCATTTGCCTTTTTTGCTGCTGCATCACACTGTTGATTCATATTCAGTCTGTGATCTATTAGTATACCCAAGTCTTTTTCACATGTGCTGTTGCTTAACCCTATTCCTCCCATTGTGTATATACTTTTTTCATTTTAATTGCCCAGATGTAGTACTTTGCATTTTTCCCTGTTAAAAACCATTCTGTTAGTTGCTGCCCACTTCTCCAGTTTATTTATATCTTTTTGAATCCTCTCTCTCTCTTCTCTAGTATTAGCTATCCCTCCTAGCTTTGTGTCATCAGCAAATTTAATCAGTTTAACCTCAATTCCTTCATCTAAATCATTGATAAAGATGTTGAACAATACAGGGCCCAGGACAGAGCCCTGTGGTACCCCACTTGAGACATTCTTCCAACTGGATGTGCAGCCATTTACGACCACTCTTTGGGTCCGATCACTAAGCCAGTTATGAATCCACCTAACAGTTGCCTTGTCCATTCCATACTTAGTCATTTTTTCAATAAAGATTGTATGAGATACTTTGTCAAATGCTTTGCTGAAGTCAAGATATACTATATCTACAGCATTTCCTTGATCCACCCAATCAGTGATACCGTCACAGAAGGAAATTAAGTTAGTCTGACATGACTTATTAGTTAGAAACCCATGCTGACTCTGTTTAATCACTTCATTCTTATCCAGGTATTGACATACATGTTGTTTAATAATTTGTTCAAAGATCTTTCCTGGTATAGAAGTCAGACTCACCGGCCTATAGTTGCCTGGTCCACCTTCTTCCCCTTTTTGAAGATAGGAACAACATTTGCTCTTCTCCAGTCTTCTGGGACGAGGCGTCTATGACCACTGTAGGCACGCTCCACGGCTACTACTAGTTGTTGTGGATAGGATCAGGGGTCTGCAATCCGCTAGTTACCAACCTCTCCGGTTTTCTGGGCTTAGCTTGCTTTTTTTTTTTCCTCCTCGGTGACTCATTCATAACAGGTAAGTGAGTGCAATAATATTACTGAGAAGCCATGCAAAGAGAAAAGGTCGCACTCATCGAGATGGAAGTTTCACTGATTTATTGACATATCATAAACATGTCAAGTCGGGGGAGTGACATAAGGAGTGCAAGAAAGGCTGACAACGGCCATTTCGCGCTGCTCGAGCACTTCAACGGGTCCTATATTATATTAATATTATAATATATTATTATAATAATATTACCAGTGATGGAATTGAGGGCGATAATATTACCAGTGAGGGAAGTGGGGCAATAATATTACCAGTGAGGGAAGTGGGGGCAATAACATTATCAGTGAGGGAAGTGAGGGCGATAATATTACCAGTGAGGGAAGTGAGGGCGATAATATTACCAGTGACGGAATTGAGGGCGATAAAATTACCGGTGAGGGAAGTGAGAGCGATAATATTACCAGTGAGGGAAGTGAGGGGACAATATTACCAATGAGTGAAGTGGGGCAATAATATTATCAGTGAGGGAAGTGGGGGCAATAATATTACCAGTGAGCGAAGTGAGGGCAGTAATATTACCAGTGAGGGAAATGAGGACGATAATTTTACCAGTGATGGAATTGAGTGCGATAATATTACCAGTTAGGGAAATGTGGGCAATAATATTACCAGTGAGGGAATTGAGAGCTATAGTATTACCAGTAAGGAAAGTGAGAGAGATAATATTACCAATGAAGGAAGTGAGGGCAATAATATTACCAGTGAGGGATGTGGGGGCAACAATATTACCAGTGATGGAATTAAGGGCGATAATGTTACCAGTGAGGGAAGTGAGGGCAATAATATTACCAGTGACGGAATTGAGGGCGATAATATTGCCAGTGACGGAATTGAGGGCAATAATATTACCAGTGAGGGAAGTGGGGGCAATAATTTTACCAGTGATGGCATTGACTGCAATAATATTACCAGTGAGGGAAGTGAGGGCGATAATATTACCAGTGAGGGAAGTGGGGGTAATAATACTACCAGTGACGGAATTAAGGATGATAATATCACTAGTGAGGGAAGTGGGGCAATAATATTACCAGTGAGGGAAGTGAGGGCAATAATATTACCAGTGACGGAATTGAGAGCGATAATATTACCAGTGACTGAATTGAGGGCGATAATATTACCAGTGAGGGATGTGAGGGCGATAATATTACTAGTGACGGAACTGAGGGCGATAATTAGAGATGAGCGACTTTGCCTTTTTTCGGGTCGAGTTGGGTTTCGCGAAACCCGACTTTCGCAAAAGTCGGATGGAACGAAATCGGCCGACTATAGGGAAAAGTCGGGGGTCCAACTGAAACACGAAACCCAATGTAAGTCAATGGGGAAGAAAAGTCGGCAGTGAGAGGAGGACAGGAAACACACCTACAGTGCCCATTTGAATGCCAAAAGCATAAATTCTTATTACTGAAGCTTGTCACCCTTTATTTACTTCATAATACTAGTTACGCACTGAAAAATGGGGGTTATTTGGCTAAAGTTGTGGGGGGGTAGGGCTGGCTCCAGGTTTTCATGTGCCCTGGGCGAAAGAGCGCCCCTTTAACACATACCACAACTCATGCTGCTCCGATACGGCAGAGAAATAGTGGTATACTACAAAGAAAAATACTTCACTTTTAACATCTCATGACGATGCCTATCTATTTCTCCATACAGAATCATTGGTCCCATATAATGTTTGAAACAGTATATGATGAGCGCAACATAATGCTACAGTATATGTTGGTCCCCATGGATGAAGCTCCACTGTCTTATGGGCCCAAATAATGCTCCATACATAATGGGCCCCATTTCTAATGCTCTAGTGTATAATGGGCCCTGTAAATGCTGCTCCAGTGTCTGATGTCCACCTTTGGAATTTTCCAGTGTATGGTGGGCCCCATCTATCGTTCTCCAGAGTATAGTGCTCCCCAAAAATTGCTGTCCCAACATTGAAAACAATGAAATGTCTCCTCGCTAGGGAATCCCTGTTCTAGTCTGGACTCCTCGTCGTCCCCATCTTCCATCTCACTGCACTGTATTTCAACCTTGCAAGTGCTGTGATCCTGAGCAAGCAGGGGGGGCCCACTCGTTGGCGACGGCACTGGCACAGGGCCCCTGATAGTACGGTGGTGTGTCTGACGGTGGGTGTGCCGAACCTGCACTTTCATCTGCAGCTTCCTCTTTGTCACCATGTAAGATGGAACAGCATATGGGAAGGGTAACCTGAGTTTCATCAGGGTCAGATTCAGGCCGTGTAGAGTGCGAGGGGAATGTAGTGGTCTGGGTCAATGTACCAGCAGATTCATCGAGCAGTGGCTGGGCATCAGTGCACTTGTGTCGCCCCCAGGAGTACGGTCGCCACAGCGGCATTACCTTCCTCCTAGGGAGTGTGATGTCATGCTTGGGAGCAACGAAGGATCTCTCTAGCAGGTTAACTGATTGGGCGGTGTTATTCCCACGAGTCACGACCCTCCAAACAGCGTTCATGAAGGCAAAGTGTTTGTTTTACGTGGGCAGTATGGTTGCAAAGCTGAACCTTAAAGGAATGTCCAGAAGGGCACCACCAGGAGTGGAGCCTGCGGAGTAATTTGACTCAACACGGGCAACCTCAACCATCCAGCAACAAAAAAGATGCACACATTGCAAGCTTAATTCCGTTAACGAACGAGACTCCGTCATGCCCAGCGGTCCGAGTCCGGCTTACTAGAGGGACACGCGAGGCTCTGGCACGTGAGATTGGCCAATAACTGGTGTGTCATGCCCTTACATGTCCGTGGCTGCATGTGCGCTACACTGAAAGGGCCAGCGTTTGTCGCTTACAGGTGCAGATAACCTGCTGAACACCGTTAGTGATGGGGATCTGGGATTACAATTATTACCCGCGAACGATGATTTCCCAGTAAGTGCAGGTCAACCGCAGTTCCGGAATTAGGCCTAACCGTCATTCCTGAAAAAATGAAAAACTTACGTGTGCAAACCACAGGTGCTGTAGCTTGCTTAACAGTTCGCCAGCCGTTCTCAAGCCCAGTATGGATTACACGTGATTGCACAAAGGTGAGAAAGGGTACCGTATTACCGGATAACATGTATGGATAGCATAGTGTGCACATTCAAAATATATGTCTATAGATCAGGAGGCAGGCTTAGACGGTGTCAGGCCCAATATGGATTACACGTGATTGCACAAAGGTGAGAAAGGGTACCATATCACCGGATAACATGTATGGATAGCATAGTGTACACATTCAAAATATATGTCTATAGATCAGGAGGCAGGCTCAGACGGTGTCAGGCCCAGTATGGATTACATGTGATTGCACAAAGGTGAGAAAGGGTACCGTATCACCGGATAACATGTATGGATAGCATAGTGTACACATTCAAAATATATGTCTATAGATCAGGAGGCAGGCTCAGACGGTGTCAGGCCCAGTATGGATTACACGTGATTGCACAAAGGTGAGAAAGGGTACCGTATCACCGGATAACATGTATGGATAGCATAGTGTACACATTCAAAATATATGTCTGTAGATCAGGAGGCAGGCTCAGACGGTGTCAGGCCCAGTATGGATTTGATGGCCCAGACTACACAGCGGAGGAGCAGGGAGAGGTAAAGATTGCAAATGCTGGGGCCCTGCCCAAGCAAGGGGGGCCCACTCGTCGGCGTCGGTGCTTGCACTGGGCCCCTCATAGCACGGTGGTGTGTCTGACGGCGGGTGTGCACCACCACCGTCAGAGACACATGATTGCACTATGAGGGACCCTGTGCCAGTGCCCGCGCCCAAGAGTCGGCCTACCCACCTGTCCAGGGCAACGGCACTCGCACGGTTTCGTGCGCTAGGTGGTGACCCTGGCCATGGGGGGGGGGAGGCAGCACAGTTAGGGAGTTTTAGAAAGTGGCATATGTTGATGTTGAACATTCAGCTGATGCAAAAGGCGAAATTGTTCAAGTCCCAGGAAGAGGAGGACCAAAGCAAGCCATTTTTCTGTCAACCTATGTGTCATCAGAGGACGGTGGGACAAAATCCTTGGAAACCCATGCATGGTTCATTTTAATGAAGGTTAGATCATCCAAATTTTGGGTCGACAGACGGGTCCTTTTTTCTGTCAGGATTGATCCAGCTGCACTGAAGACTCTTTCCGATAGCACACTTGCAGCTGGGCAAGCGAGCTCCTGTAAGGCATATTGGGCCAATTCAGGCCAGGTGTCCAGTTTAGCGGCCCAATAGTCAAAGGGGAATGACCTGTGTGGGAGAACATCGACATGGGAGGAAAAGTAGTTTGTAACCATAGTTGACAAGTGCTGTCTCCTGACACTTTCCATCGATGCAGTATTACCAGACGTGTGAGCGGGACTTGAAAAATCAGTCCACAACATGGTCATGAAACCCCTGTCTCCAACGCCACTTCTGATGTGTGCACTACGAACACCTCTTCCAAGCTGCCCCCGGCCCCTACGGCTCGTGTGAGAACCATCACCGCTGCTGTGTGCTGGGAATGCCTCAACCAACCGGTTTACCAGAGTAGATTGTTTGTTTGCCAATATTAGGTCAAGGTTCTCCTGTGGCATGATGTTTTGGAATTTGCCTTTATAGCGTGGATCCAGGATGCTGGCCAACCAGCAGTCGCCATCGTTCATCATTTTGGCAATGCGGGGGTCCCTTTTTAGGATCTGCAAGGCATAATCTGACATGTGGGCCAATGTTCCCGGTGTCAATGATGCAGTGTGACTGCTTGGTGGAGGAGCACTTTCTGGCAAATCCATATCCCTCCAGTCACGCACAAACCCTGTACCAGACCTTGCCAAGCCAACATTTTCTCTGGCCCACGAGAAGCATCCTCCACCCCTAAATAATCATCCCCATCATCACCCTCCTCCTCCTCTTCCTCTTCTTCCTCCACCTCGTCCAGGAGAGGTCCCGGAGCAGACAATGGCTGACTGTCATCAAGGATTTCCTCCTCCTCTTCCTCTTCGTCAACCTCAGCTGCAGACGCCTGCTCCTTAATGTGCGTCAAAGTTTGCCAATAGCTCAGAAGAGGAGGAGGAGCATCCGCAGCGGGCATCGACATCGCAACAGCTGTTATCTGGCAGGCCCGGAGCAGTCCAAAAACAGGTTACAATAACCAAAAGAGTTGCAGGACAGCTTGGCCAGACGGTCAAAATAGCACAGCGTGCAAGGCCTCAAAATGTCTTCCCTAGTAGGAAGAGTGCAGTGTGGCACTTTTTTGAACAAAACCCTGATGATCAGGCAAAGGTTATCTGTAAGGAGTGCGCAAAGATCTTTAGCCGAGGGAAAAATCTGAGAAATTTGAATACCAGTTGCATGTTAAGACATTTAACCACCATGCACTTTCAAGCGTGGACGGACAACCAAAACTCATGCACCACATGTGCAACTGCTCCCAAAGAAGGTAGTCAGCAACACTACATTGTTTCCCCACTGTAAGCCCACCGGTTAGCACACCCCAAGCAGCAAATGTTGAGTTGTCATCGCAAGGGCAAATCAGTCAGGGAATCACACTGTTATTGCAATGAAAGACTGAATCTAGGCAATCAGAAAGAACACCAACTCCATCACCATCATCAACCCTCTCTCAGTCCGTCATGTCCACTGCTAGATCCAACATATGCAACTCTCAAGTTCAGCTCACCCTACCAGAGACTATGAGTAGGAAAAGAAAGCACTCATCCTCTCAGCCGTGTACACTGGGTTTGAACGCCCACATTGCCAAACTAATCTCGTTAGATATGATGCCCTATCGATTGGTTGAAAGCGCAGCTTTCCGCGAACTCATGGCCTATGCAGTACCACGTTATGACCTACCCAGTTGCCACTTCTTTTCTTGCAAAGCCATCCCAGCCCTCCACCTTCATGTGAAAGACCGCATTGTCCATGCACTCAAGCAATCAGTGAGTGGCAAGGTGCACCTCAAAACTGATGCATGGTCCAGCAGGCATGGCCAGGGCCGTTACGTGTCCATCACTGCGCACTGGGTTAATGTGGTGGATGCAGGGTCCACAGGGGACAGCGGTGGTGGGACAGTGCTGCCTAGCCCACGGTATAGGAAACAGTTGGCTGTAGGCATTCGACCCTCCTCCTCCAGAAGCGAAAGCTCGTCTACAGAGCGCAGTCACACGAGCACTCCATCCGCAGCTGCCAGTGTTGCACATGAGGTGTCCCCCTATCGATCAGCTAGTGGAAAGCGTCAGCAGGCTGTGTTTAAGATGATGAGTTTGGGTGACAGACACACCCCGGAGGTACTGGCCAACTACTTTCAGCGACAAACTGAGTCATGGCTGGGCAGTCTACATCTTGAGACAGGCAAGGTAGTTAGTGATAACGGCCGTAATTTTGTGGCAGCCATAGCCCTTTCAAAACTCAGACACATACCTTGCTTGGCTCGCACCTTGAACCTTGTGGTGCAGTGCTTCCTCAATAATTATCCGGAGTTAACAGGCCTGCTCCATAAGGTTCGAAGACTGTGCTCGCACAACCGCCGGTCGCCCGTACACTCCAATCGTATGCAGAAGCTGCAACGATTGCTCCACCTTCCCAAGCACCGCCTAATTATCGACATTGCAACAAGGTGGAACTCCACCCTGCACATGGTTGAGCGGCTGTGCGAACAGAGGCAGGCCGTAATGCATTTGTGGGAGGACACACGGGCAGGCACTTTGAGGGCAGACATGGAGTTGACAGGTGTGTAGTGGTCGAAGCTGAAAGACCTCTGTAAAGTCCTTCAGTGTTTTGAGGAATGCACACGGCTGGTAAGCGCAGACGATGCCATCTTAAGCATGAGCATCCCACTTATGCGTCTGCTCATGCAAACCTTGACGCACATTAAGGAGCAGGCTTCTGCAGCCGAGGATGATGAGGAAGAGGAGAAGTGAAGCCTTGATGACAGTCAGCCATTGTCTGCTCCGAGACCTCTCCTGGACGAGGTGGAGAAAGAAGAGGAGGAGGAGGATGATGATGGGAATGATTATTTAGGGGAGGAGGATGCTTCAAATGGGGCAAGAGAAAATGTTGGCGTGGCAAGGTCTGGTACAGGGTTTGTGCGTGACTGGAGGGATGTGGATTTGCCAGAAAGTGCTCCTCCACCCAGCACTCGCAGTGCATCATTGACACCGGGAACATTGGCCCACATGTCAGATTATGCCTTGCAGATCCTAAAAAGGGACCCCTGCATTGCCAAAATGATGAACGATGACGACTACTGGTTGGCCAGCATCCTGGATTCACGCTATAAAGGCAAATTCCAAAGCATCATGCCACAGGAGAACCTTGACCTAATATTGGCTAACAAATAAGCAACTCTGGTAAACCGGTTGGTTGAGACATTCCCAGCACACAGCAGTGGTGATGGTTCTCACATGAGCCGTAGGGGCCGGGGGCACCTTGCAAGAGGTGTTCGTGGTGCACACATCAGATGTGGCGTTGGAGACAGGGGTTTCATGACCATGTTGTGGACTGATTCTTCAAGTCCCGCTCACACGATTGGTAATACTGCATCGATGGAAAGTGACAGGAGACAGCACTTGTCAACTATGGTTACAAACTACTTCTCATCCCATATCAATGTTCTTCCTCACAGGTCATTCCTATTTTACTATTGGGCCGCTAAACTGGACGCCTGGCCTGAATTCTCCCAATATGCCTAACAGGAGCTCACTTGCCCAGTTGCAAATGTGATATCGGAAAGAGTCTTCAGTGCTGCTGGATCAATCCTCACAGAAAAAAGGACCCATCTCTCTCGACCCAAAATGTGGATGATCTAACCTTCATTAAAATGAACCATGCATGGGTTTCCAAGGATTTTGTCCCACCTTACCCTGATGACACATAGGTTGCCAGAAAAATGGCTTTCTTTGGTATTCCTCTTCCTGGGGCTTGGCCAATTTCGCCTTTAGCAGCAGGTGAATGTCCCACATCAACATATGCCATTTTGTAAACCTCCCTAACTGGGCTGCCGCCTCCCCCCATGGCCGGGGTCACCACCTAGCGCACACAACCGTGCGAGTGCCGTTGCCCTGGACAGGTGGGTGGGCCGACTCTTGGGCGCGGGCACTGGCACAGGGTCCCTCATAGTGCAATCAAGTGTCTCTGATGGTGGGGGTGCACACCCGCCGTCAGACACACCGCCATACTATGAGGGGCCCAGATCCAGTACCGACGCCCACGAGTGTGCCCCCTTGCTTGGGCAGGGCCCCAGCATTTGCAATGTTTACCTCTCCCTGCTCCTCCACTGTGTAGTCTGGGCTGTCAAATCCTTCACTGGGACTGCCACTACAAATTTGTTGAACTGATAGAAGATGATGGTTAAGACGAAGCTATGCCCTGTCCCGCTGGCTGGGATCTAGCTTCAGATGATCAACGGCTTCCATTTCTTATGGACTTCGACTCGCAATCAGATGCAGTGGTGGTTTATCATCAGCTTTCACAGTTTTCCTACCCACAGACGTGTGACATTCCAGCGCACATTTTTAAATGTGCCCTCTCATGCCAATTCAATTGAATCGCCTACGGCCTGTGGCTTCTGTGTTTTGCACTCCAAAGTTACATGACAGATCATGATAGCCAGTGAGCATCATGTTTACATCGCTCCCTGTGATCAAAATTGGATGGATATGAGTAACGGCGATGGGATCAACGGTACTGCGATACAGCAACACTTTCTTCACAAACAAAGTTTTTTGCTGTCTCCACACACTAATTAATTGAGGGTCTGCATCGCCTCTGAGAATTGTGACGGAAGTTTTTCCCGTGAATAGTAATTCCTAGATTTCTGCAATCACTAGACTTTATGTCAGTAATTGTATGCATCTCATTTCCTATTGCGGAGAGTCTAGACTGTATTACTGAAACAGAAATATAAATGAAGATTAAGAAATACCACCAAAAGTGTATACTGGTCTACGCTTCAAATACATTTCCTTTTTTCGACTTTTTAGATTGTTGTCTAATCCATACTGAGAATACGGAGATTTTAAATGTTTAAACTATGCTCTATATACCTGCTATCCAGTGATAATGTACCCTTTCTCAACTTTGTACAATCTGGTCTAATCCATACTGGGCCTGAGACTGTCTGAGCCTGCTTCCTGATCTATAGACATAGGTTTTAAATGTGCAAACAATGCTACATATATACGTGTTATCCGGTGAAACTGTACCCTTTATCACCTTTCTAGAATCTTGTCGAATCCATACTGGGCCTGAGAACGGCTGCCGAGCTGTTAAGCAACTACAGCACCTTTGTTTTGGGCACGTAATTTTTTCAGTTTGTCAGGAATGCCGGTTAGGCCTAATTTCATAATTGCGGTTGACCTGCACTTACTGGGAAATCATCGTTCGCGGGGAATAATTGGAATCACAGATCCCGATCACTAACGGTGTTCAGCAGGTTTTCTGCACCTGTAAGCGACAAAAGCTGGTCCTTTCAGTTTAGCGTGCATGTAGCCCCGGACATGTAAGGCCATGATTGACCTGATATTGCTCGATTTCGCGTGCCAGAGCCTCGCATATCCCTTTAGTAAGCTTGTTGCATACCGCGGGGGCATGCCGGAGTCTCGTTCGTTAAGGGAATAAAGCTGACAAATCGCTAGCACAACTACAAATGGGCATACCACAACACACACAGAATCGACAAAACTTTCAATGTGTGCATCTTTTCTTGAAGTGGCATTGTAGTGGTTTCCCGGGTGTAGTCCAATGAAGCCACAGGCTCCACTCCTGATGGTGCCCTTTTGGACATTCCTTTAAGGTTCAGCTTTGCAATCATACTGCCCCCAGAAAGCAAACACTTTGCCTTCATGGACGCTGTTTGGATGTTCGTGGGAATAACGCCGCCCGATCACCAGTTGGCATAATTTATTGGTGGGAAGTCCGACGGTATATTATCGTGTTCGATTTCATTTTTTTTTTATTTTGGTTTGTTTTTTACATTTTTAGTTCAGCCTTTCTTGACTTCATAAGGGCATGGCAAGCCTATATCTGTGTCTCCTCCACCTCCTCCTTTTACTCCTCCACCTCTTTTGTAAATGTAGTTGCCCTTTTCCATATGTAATCTTTGTCTTCTGAGCATTTTGTCGGCTTTGGGACACCTTTTAAGGTGTTTTGTAATTGTTTTCTATGTGTTTGTATGTGTTTGTGTTTGCCTGCCATTGTTTTCAATGTGGTTCGACGAACATTCGACGAACTTGCCTCCTGTGTGACGAACTAAAACACTAGCTGGGTGGCTCAACACTACTCCTGATATATAGACGTACATTGTTAATGTTTAAACTATGCTATATATACCTGGTATCTGATGATACTGTACACTTTGTCTACTTATTATATTCTTGTTTAATCCATACTGAGCCTGTGAGCGTCTCTGTGTGACTGATGGAATATATATGGAGATTGACAATTATCCTTTGACTGAACAGAGCTGTACGCTTTTGATACAGTACCATATATGTGATGTTATTTGGTGTCTATTTTGTTCTAAATTTGGAAGTTTGGTGGAAGAGGCCGCGGACGTGGGCGTGGGGGGGGGCCAGCTGGTGCTGATGGTGGTGGTGCATCTGCTGGTAGTGGCAAAAGCACAATAGCAGCTAAGGCAAGAGGTGTTGAGCCTGTGTCATGGTCTGGCTCTGGAAAGCCTGGAAGGCTACCTTTTCTGGGAGTTGGTTAACCGCTTTTAAAGCCGGAGCATGAGGAACTGGTTTGGGCTTACATTGCCGAAACAGACTCCAGCAAATATGCCCTCCTCTTCTGAAGTTTCAAAAAATGCAAGCACTGAGTCGTCAAGTGCTGCTCCTGGTCAGGAAGAACCCCTTTCCTTGTGTCCTGCACCCCCAACCAAAGTGAATGATGCAGCAGGCCACACTTCACATTAGTCCATGTAGCTCTTTCTATCATACCATGCCTGGGTTATCAAGTCAAATCGTGAATTCCCCAGTCCAAGATTAATCTGACATGGAGTGTGGGTGGCCAGCCAGGGCAGTGGGGTTAATCGGTACCGGGCCGATGTCTCACAGGGATGTGTCACGGTGGTGGTGACCCGTTCCGTGGCCCTGGGCGTCCATGCAAAGGGCTGAATTACGTTTATAGGTGAATGATACGTGACGCCACCTGTGGTTTCTGATTAGATTGACCAGCACTGCAGTGGCGCTTCTCTGGGACAGATGTTGTGGTGCAGGTAAGATGTAGAAGCCCGGCACAGGTAGGGCCGTTGTCGCAGGGCATATGAAAGAGTTGGTAGATGGTGTGCAGTGCAGGATGTAGCAGAGCCATGCGCCAGGCACAGGAGAAAGAGGACAGACACAGTCATGCAGTTCCTTTACCTGGACTTGGTAAATGCCGTCCAGGACCCAGAGTACAGATGGAGAAGGAGTTGGTTAGCCTGGAGCCAATTTGGAATTCTCTCTCTGCAGATAGGTAGTGTGGCCTCCGTTCTAGCGCTTATCTGAGGTACTCGCATTGCTGAGTTCAATGAAGTTCCTCCTGTTGACTCTCTCTTGGAACTTTCTCGTATGGCAGGCAGCCGTAGCCTTTTCCTTCTGGCTCCCGCTGCTGGGGCCTCCGAGCCTTAGTTGGGTACAGAGCATTTACAGCTGCTACTTCCTCCGGTTTCTGCTGCTGGAACGTCAGTGTCCCTACAAACTCGGAGACAGGAATCCGGACCATGCGCTCCAGCTAGGAGTGAGCCTTAACTCTGCTCATCCTCCAGCTTCCCTTCTCATGTCCACACACTTCCCCTTCCCTTCACAGACTGCCCTAACTTACCTCCTCCCGACCACAGAGAGCAGCTCCTCAGCAGTCAGGTTCAGAGGTCTCCCTGCTGGCCTGGAGTGGGAAATGTGTTGTGTGTTGGTTTAACTGCTAGAGAGATCCTTTGTTGCTCCCAAGCATGACATCACACTCCCTACGAGGAAGGTTATGCCACTGTGGCGACCATACTCCTGGGGGCACCACAAGTGCACTGATTACCAGCCACTGCTAGATGATTCTGCTGGTAAATTGACCCAGACCACTACATTCCCCTCGCACTCTACACAGCCAGAATCTGACCCTGATGAAACTCAGGCTACCCTTCCCATATACTGTACCACCTTACACGGTGACAAAGAGGAAGGTGCAGATGAAAGTGCAGGTTCGGCCCACCCGCCGTCAGACACACTGCTGTACTAGGAGGGGCCCTGTGTCAGCACCGTCGCCAACGAGTGGGCCCCCCCCTGCTTGCTCAGGATCACAGCAGTTGCAAAGTTGAAATACTTACCTCTCCCTGCTCCACAGCCATGACGTCTTCCTCGTTTCCTGACAGTGATATTCTGATCAGAGTGCGCAATGACATCACATCTGTACGCCCAGACTAGTACAGGGATTCCCTAGCGAGGAGACTTATTTGAGGAGACTTATTTAATTGTTTTCAATGTTAGGACAGCAATTTTTGGGGAGCACTATACTCTGGAGAATGATATATGGGGCCCAACATACACTGGAGCATTCCAAAGGTGGACATCAGACACTAGAGCAGCATTTACAGGGCCCATTATACACTGGAGCATTAGAAATGGGGCCCATTATATATGGAGCATTATTTGGGCCCATAAGACAGTGGAGCTTCATCCATGGGGACCAACATATACTGTAGCATTATGTGGAGCTCATCATATACTGTTTCAAACATTATATGGGACCAATGATTCTGTATGGATAAATATATGGGCCTCATTACTCTGTATAGCGCACTATGCGGTGGCCATAATACTGTATGGATACTGTCCGTTTTTGGAGCTATTGGAGAATTTAAAATGGATATCAGTCATGAGATGTAAAAAGTGAAGTATTTTTCATTATACTATACCGCTATTTCTCTGCCGTATCGGAGAATCATGACTTGTGCTTTGTGTTAAAGGGGCACTCTTTGGCCCTGGGCACATGAAAACCTGGAGCCAGCCCCACCCCCCCACAAATTTAGTCAAATAACCCCCATTTTTCAGTGCGTAGCTAGTATTATTAAGTAAATTAAGGTTGAAATGCTTCAGTTATAAGAATTGATGTTTTTGTCCTTCAAAAGGGCACTGTAGGTGTGTTTCCTGTCCTCCACTCCCTGCCGACTTTTCTTCCCCATTGACTTGCATTGGGTTTCTTGTTTCAGTCGGCCTTCAACTTTTCACAATAATCGGCCGATTTCGTTCGACCCGACTTTTGCGAAAGTTGGGTTTCATGAAACCCGACCCGACCCGAAAAAAGGCAAAGTCGCTCATCTCTAGTGAGTGCAATAACATTACCAGTCAGGGAAGTGATGCCGATAATAGTAACAGTGAGGGAACTGAGGGGAATAATATTGTCAGTGCGACAAGTGGGGGCAATAATATTACCAGTGAGGGAGGGAGTGGCAAAAGTACTCTCACTGTAGGAAATGGGGGCAATAATATTACCAGTCAGTGAAGTTAGGGCGATAATATTACCAGTGAGGAAAGTGGTGGCAATAATATTAGCAGTGAGGGAAGTGAAGGTGATAATATTACCAATGATGGAAGTGAGAGGACTAATATTAACATTGAGTGAAGTGGGGGCAATAATATTACCAGTCAGCGAAGTGAGGATGATAATATTACTAATGAAGGAAGTGAGGGCAATAATACTTACAGTGAGGGAAATGTGGGCAATAACATCACCAGTGAGGAAAGTGGGACAATAATATTACCAGTGAGAGAAGTGTGGGCAATTATATTACTAGTCAGGGAAATGGGGCAATAAAACTACAAGTAAAGGAAGTGGGGGCAACAATATTACCAGTCAACGATATTAGGGTAATAATACTACCAGTGAGTACAATAATACCACCACTGAGGTAAGTGAGGACAGCAACACTAACAATGATGAGAGGTGGCAATAATAACACTAGTGAAGGAAGAGAGGGAAATAATATTACCAGTGAGGGAAGAGAAGGCAATAATATCACCAATGATGGAAGTCAGGGCAATTATATCACCAGTCAGGTGTCATGATCCATCTTGGATTATGACAGATAAATGAACTAGTAACCTTTTTTTTTTCCTTAAGCTGTCTGCTTAAAGATAGTTTTGCCCCCGCTGGCCATTAGGGTCATTGCACTCTGGTTACTTTAGTGCGCGTGATTATAAAGCAGGTGTGATTGCTCTTGCTCTGCTATAAAAGAGTGTCAGGTGTTGCAATCACTGTTGGTGATATTGCTCATTTCCAACCAAGTCTGGTGGAGGAAGGAACTAAAAAAGAGGAGTTCCTTGCAGCTCAAGAGAGCTTTGGTGTAAAGTCTGGTGGAGGAGGGAATTACAGAGAGGTGTTTCTTGCAGCTCTGACAAAGCTTGGAGAAGTAGCAGTGATTCTGGAGGAAAGCTGCATTCTGGTGGTGGACTCTGTTGCTGGGAGCAAGAGCAACAGAGCAAAGCTAAGTGGTGCTATCCCTGTTTGTGACTTCCCTTATGTGTGTTTCAGTGCAGTGGTGGGATTAGTTTCTGCACCGTCCATTTCATTAGAAAGGGCTAGGTGCAGGGCGAGCTAGGGTTCATAGGTTCCAGCTCGGCGACAGGTGTGGAACCTGTATAGGTACTGTTAGGAGTGTAGAGACTGGCTCAGGGGAGTGCAGGAGTATCGGTTTCCCTGGTGGTTCCCCTTATTATTTAAATTCGCCCTGCTGGAGGCGGTGTATCCAGTTTCACGTATAATTCTGAAATTCACCTGCTGGAGGCGGTGTATCCGGGCTGCACATTATATTATTTAAATTTGCCCTACTGGAGGCGGTGTATCCAGGGTCACGTGTGTGAGAGAAATTTGCCCTGCTGGAGGCGATGTGTCCATCCACACGTTGACCATCATATTATCACCAACCCAAACTTTTTTCTCTGTTGAGCCATGGACCAAGTGCTGACCGGTGAGCAGTTGCTGCTGGCCCTCACTGAGGTTAGTGAGGAGCTGAATGATCTGTTTCAGCAGCACCAGCAGCGGAATTATGGGTCTGAGGCCTATCCTCTGCCTCAACTAGAGGGTCCATATATGGCTTTGGCAAGGATGTGCCGTGGAGTCCCTGCTGGGGAGCAGGACTTGCTTATACAGGTGGACGTACCCTGGCAGGTGGATGGAGTCGGTTTCCCCTTGGTGCTGCCTGGTGTTCCCCAAGGTGAAGGGGTACATCCCTGTAGTGAGCAGACTAATGATTTAGTCCTTGGCACTCACGCCGAAACTTCAGTTATATCAGAGAAGCCATGACCCCTGGTCGTGAGGAGGAAGATGACCTGAGAGTGTATATTTCCTCCTCGCCCTCAGAAGGTACTATGTCAGCAGAGGTGTTGGTTGGTGAGGTATCTGAGGGCATACCGGTGCTTGTGAACAGTGGAGCTGAAGTCAGTCTGGTGGATGCTCAGTTTGTCCAGACTCATGGTCTGAGTGGTGAGACGCCGGACAAACCCATAAGCGTCCAGGCCATTAACTCTGTCCCACTGAGCCAGGGGGGGTTAAGCCAAGTCGTAGAAGACATTGTGCTGTATAGTGAACATCATGGTGAGTCCCAGTCATACTACGTCTTGGAGGGAAATCCAGCACCTATCGTTGTGGGCCCCCCTTGGTCTAAAAAACACAACCCGGTTTCAGATTGGCAGACTAGGGAAGTAGTCAGCTGGTAGCAGTCATGTGAGGGCTGCTGCCTAGGGGCTACTGTCCCTGCCGTCTCTCTACAATCGTCCCCTTCCTCTCCAGTGAGAGCAGCGGAGATGCTGCAGGAGAGTGGGGGCAAGGCTCAACCCTCGCCATTAGCCAACCCTGAGAGGCGCAGACCTCATAGTAGGAGGGGTTGGAGGGTGGTGTTTCCCTTGGTGAATTGCGGGGGTGTGAGTGTGGTGACACAGGGGAACACCTCTGTCAGTTCCAGAAAGAGATCACCCTATTTTGACAAATGAATGTGTGGCAATAAACATTGAGGTCCGGACCTGTGTGTGAACGAGCATGTATGGGTGGCCACCAAAAACATCCAGTGGAAGTGTGTTTCAGGGGTCTGGAATTCTCAGGTGATCGGGCAGTATCTGGTGTCGGCTATCCAGGGCCCGGAGACTTACCAGCTGGAGTTACCCACATACTTACCCATACACCTCTCGTTCCCCAGATCGGCGCTTTGGAGATGGGTGGTGCCTCCGGAACATACTTTGCCAATACCAGCGGTGCTTGTTTGTCATAAACCTGAAGTGTAGGTAGTTGCTGATGTGAACTCTGGACCTGGGCATCCCCGCTGTAAATGGTTCCCTGATGAGGAGCGGTCTTGAGGGTCCAGAGGCCCCTCATTAAGGGAGGGTACTGTCATGATCCAGGTTGGATTATGACAGATAAATGCACTAGAAACCTTTTTTTTCCCTTAAGCTGTCTGCTTAAAGATAGTTTTGCCCCCGGTGGCCGTTAGGGTCATTGCACTCTGGTTACTTTAGTTTAGTGCATGTGATTATAAAGCAGGTGTGATTGCTCTTGCTCTGCTATAAAAGAGTGTCAGGTGTTGCAATCACTGTTGGTGATATTGCTCATTTCCAACCAAGTCTGGTGGAGGAGGGAACTACAAAGAGGAGTTCCTTGCACCTCAAGAGAGCTCTGGTGTAAAGTCTGGTGGGGGAAGGAATTGCAGAGAGGTGTTCCTTGCAGCTCTGACAAAGCTTGGAGAAGTAGCAGCGATTCTGGAGGAAAGCTGCATTCTGGTGGTGGACTCTGTTGCTGGGAGCAAGAGCAACAGAGCAAAGCTAAGTGGTGTTATCCCTGTTTGTGACTTCCCTTATGTGTTTCAGTGCAGTGGTAGGATTAATTTCTGCACCGTCCATTTCATTAGAAAGGGCTAGGTGCAGGGCGAGCTAGGGTTCTTAGGTTCCAGCTCGGTGACAGGTGAGGAGCCTGTATAGGGACTGTTAGGAGTGTAGAGACTGGCTCAGAGGAGTGTAGGAGGTCTCCACGTCCCCGTTCCCTATCGCAGGGCCCTCCATTGTATCGGTTTCCCTGGTGTTTCCCCTTATTATTTAAATTTGCCCTGCTAGAGGCGGTGTATCCAATTTCACGTGTAATTCTGAAATTTGCCTGCTGGAGGCGGTGTATCTGGCTGCACGTCATATTATTTAAATTCGCCCTGCTGGAGGCGGTGTGTCCAGTTACATGTTGACCATCACATCAGGGAAGTGAGGAGGATTATATTACCAGTGAGGGTAGTGGGGGTGATAATATTACCAGTGAGAGAAATGGGGGCAATAATATTAACAGTGAGGAAAGTCGGGGCAATAATATTAACAGAGAGTGAAGTGAGAGCAATAATATTACCAATGAAGGAAGTGACAATTTTCTGGTGCATTTAGCATAATTAAAGCGGATCTGACAGCAGTTTTGGCCGATATAAGATACTGCCACTGCCTTTCGGGGCTTATCTAAAGCATTCTATAATGCTGTAGATAAGCCACCGGTCCAACCTGAAAGATAAGAAAATTAAGCTTTATTACACTCACCTGCAGGGCGGTCCGGTCCGATGGGTGTCACAGGACCGGGTCCGGCGCCTCCCATCTTCTTGCGATGCCATCCTCCTGTTGCTTCAATGCTCCACGGCATCTTGCTCCTGTGCAGGCATACTTATGTGCCCTGTTGAGGGCTGGACTGACTAAAGTACTGAAGTGCCCAGGTGCTGGGAAAGGTCAAAGAGGCCCAGTAGCTGTGCAATGCAGTTCTTTTCTCTGCCCTCAACAGGGTAGATAAGTGTGCCTGCGCAGGAGCGCGATGCTGGGGAGTGATGAAGCAACAGGACATCCCTTTCAAGTCAGACTAGGGACTTATCTAAAGCATTATAGAATGCTGTAGATAAGCCCTGAAAGGCAGTGGCCGCATGTTATATCGGCCAAAACTGCTGACAAGTTCCCTTTAATGTCTCCCAACAGCCCAACTGTGGCTTGACTAGTGACTTGTATAGGGGTAGAATTATGTCTTTTCATGAACCTCTAAGCCTCTTCTTTGCATCCCATGATTTCATTTGTCTGGCAGCTGCCTGACGTTGGTCACTATACAGTAAAAAGTATGCTGTCCATTAATAAATTAAATAAATACTGTATGGAAGCAGATCGCACCAAACCATAGGGTGATGCCTCTATAAAAAGACATATTAGATCCAGATCAAGTGCTCATCAGAGTGAGTTGTGTAGTCACAGCTCCTGTGAGAGCTCAATAACGGTTGCAGCTGCCTGTGACTGGGGGATGAATGTCACCAGGATGCTTGAATGACGAAACAATTCATGGTTTGGGCTAGGCTAACAGTAAGGAAGATATTTGAGCCAACATATTAAAAAGAAGTTTTTATTCCACAACATGTTGTGATGCTGTCCTGGTGTCTTTCTCAAGTGTTAAGATGAACTTATTCTACAAGCCAGTGTGGAAATGCATTGCAAAATAAAAAACACTTCTTTCTTTTATTGGATCAGGGATCTTCACGTTGATTAGCGCACCCCAAGTTGTGACTTGGGTTTTCCTTTGGTTTGCTATTTAGTAAGTCATTGTACGTTCTATTTTCTTGGCCCATGTGCATTTCTTATATTTAACTATATGTAAGAGCAATTGCAATTTCTTCAACCAAGCCTCAAAATTCTGTATAAAGCATTAGTATTAAATTATCCTCCTCTGTGTTAATTATCTTACAAAACATATTACTACAGACAAACATACACTATCTGTCTGTGTGTACTCAGCAGCTCTGCCATCACCACGGCCGAAAGTGCCACTACAACTCCACCAACACAGACATGCCTTCAGATCATGCTATCTATCTGCACTTGATCCTCCGTCTCAGCCCTATCGTTTCTCAACTGAAAAATTCTGGCTGACTTAACACCCAGAGTGCTGTCTTGTCAACTCTAGAAATTAAGTTGAGAATTGGAGAAATCACTAACATTAGTGGAGTTCCATAGGGGTCAGATTGGGATTGGTTACAGCAGGGTTCCCCAACTCCAGTCCTCAAGGCCCACCAACAGATCATGTGTTCAGGATTTCCTTAGTATTGCACAGGTGATAATTGCTTCACCTGTGCAATACAAAGGAAATCCTGAAAACATGATCTGTTGGTGGGCCTTGAGGACTGGAGTTGGGGAACCCTGGGTTACAGTAATCGGCAGGTAACAATCTGTGCTTAATAAGTCTAATAATACCAAACAATTGTGCCGATCCATCACTCCTATGTGAAATATTATTCTGAGCCTATCTGGGGCAATACTTTATACCCTATCATACAACTCAATGCCACCTCTCTTTGCCTAGAAGGACATCTCAACCGAAGATTATACCACCCCTGGCTCTCTGCTTATCTGGATATTGGACATTACGTTGGTTATGAAGACCCAGTCTTCTTGGCTTATTTATCTATCCCTTTAAATTCACCGTTTTGTAGGAGACAACATGTTTTGTATTACTTATGATCTATAGGAGTTTCTAGAAGTGTTTCCATTGAAATACCTAATGATTGTACAAGCCCAGGAGCACAAGGGAGAATGTAAGCGTCCTGTAGGCTAAAATAATAAATCTGAGCACTAATTTTTCTCATCTCCATTCTGTTTTCCAAACAATTTTATTAACATTTTATAACAGAGCATACATAAATGCGATATCGTGAGGCACTCATGACACATGAAAGAAAAAATAAAAAAGACACAACCAGACTATAAATAATAAGAAGAAGAACTCAAGGAAACATTTCCAGCCAGCGAGACCATTTCTTTATATAGGAAGGAAGACAGCCATTCAGCAACGCCAATTTTTGCTCATATGACTTATGTAAAGTCAACTTTGCAATGATATCGAGTGAAGTGGGCACTCGAGTGGATTTCCAATAAAACGCAATTTCATTTTTAGAAACCAAAAGTAAATGAATAACCAATTTCCTAACAGAAGGATTCAAACGACTTTCATCCAACGAGAGCAGGGCGAACTGAGGAGTCAGTGAAAAATCTGATTGATTTAAAATATGAGAAATAAGAGAGGAGATGTCGTCCCAAAAATGCCAAAGACGTGGACAAATCCAAAATAAATGGGAAAGGCTACCATGTTGCCCGCAGTCCCTCCAACAGAGAGGGGAGGTGGAAGGATTGATAAAAGCTAGACGAGATGGCGAGTAATGCCATCTCGATATCATTTTAAAGTAGGACTCATGGAGAGCCATAGACATGGTAGCAGAGTAGGTTAGGGACATGGTCAGTTCCCAAACCTCTGGAGTAACAGAAAAATTCAAAACCGATTGCCATTTTTTCATATATGGGGATTTTATAAATGCAGAATCGTTGTTGAACCACTGGTAGATATAACGAGTGGACCAAAAAATATTATGGCCTGAGTTACATAAAATATTGATCGCTGGCTCCGATAGCGGACGGCAGCGAGTCACCAGTGGAGTCAAAAATTCTTTCAACATAGTAAAGTGTAGAAAAGCAGAAGAGGGAACAATAAAACCTATTCTTAAGATGAGAAAAAGATACAAATTTATGACCATCAAAGATGTCATTTAATTTAGAAACACAAACAATTATACACACTGGCGCTCCTTCCAAGAGTACACCTAATGGAGAAGCTGCAGGTGAAGACAGGCACTGCGCAAATCCTGTTACATGAACTACAAGTAATAGACCAAAAATAAAATTCACTGCGCTTACTCTCTAAGAATTAACATGAATATATACCAAGAAAAACATTGTATCAAAAAGATACTCAGGATAGACCATTCACTGCCACTGCCTGATAATGATTAGTTAAATAGCAGACAGTGGCTGTGCCGCGAAAGCACTATAGGAATTAGCCTCACACTACTAACACCAGAGAGTGATGGAATGTAACCTCCGCTGGTAAGGCTATGAGATAAGGTTGACAGGTTCTGCTGACTGATCAGGAGACCGTCACAAAGATGCTGTATAGATTAACAGCCTGCCACTGTTAATAGACGGTGGCGAAGTGAAGCACTTACTTGCTGAACTTGTGAGGCACCATAGCCAGGTGGTCAATCAGGATGCCGTATAACATAAAGATGTAAGCTTTCAATGTGCTGCTAAGGGTTAACGTGCTGCTGGAACGTGAGGAATGCAGGCGGGGAGCTTGGAATGAACAGAGGCTGACGGCGGGGCTCCGGCTGAAGTAACCCCCACCAGCACACTGCAGAGCATGGAAAGCCGGGGCGTGACGTCACGTGACCAGCCGCTGTGCTAGACGGATGGTGCTCAGGGTCAATCCGAACGACGCGTTTCGAGGACACGGTCCCTCTTCATCAAGGTTTATTTTTGGTCTTATTTAGAAATACCCCGGTCAGCCCAAGTAGATTGCAAATCGAATGAATAAACAGAGGCCAGAAAAGAGAGAGGAAGCCTCAACAGGAGTTGAATCCTAGAAAAACCACTCTTAAATTTAAAAAACTTCCACCAAGCCACAATAGCAGCCATAAAAATTGGATGATTAGACTGAGATAAATGCTTAGAGGTCAATAGATTCAAAATAAGAGAACAAGGAGGGGAGTTTTTATTAAAATAAAATTCCAAGTCCGCCCATGAAGGTATACGGCCAGTTGACCACCAACATAGACTTTGCTTAATAAGATTAGAGTAATAATAAGCGGAGATGTTCGGCAGTCCCATACCTCTACGTAACTTATGTTTGTATAACTGATTTGAAGCAATACGGGCCTTTTTATTTCCCCAAATAAATAAATTAAGGCGTGTCTGCAGACTAGTTAAATAAGAAGTGGAAATAAGCAGGGGAAGGGATCTGAAAACATAGAGGATTTTGGGAAGGAATATTGATTTGGCTACTAGACATTTTCCCCACCAGGACAATTCTTTGTCTGCGTAAAAATTATGGCCTTTAGAAATGGAGGCGATTAGGGAATCTAGATTAGTGGAAATCAGAAATCCAAGGTTTCTAGAAAACCGCAGACCTAAATAAACAATTTCCCTCTCTGCCCAACCCCAAGAAGAGACAGCCTTTATACTCCTGATTTGAGCATTGGTGAAGTTCTCATTTCCATTCTGTAGCCTGGAAAGCTGCTATGTATCATAAAGGTCAAAAAGCAAAGGTCTGAGCCTAGAATTTCACTCCTTTATAATGGCCCTGTCCACGCCATGGATATTTACCAACATAAGAGAAGGGGTAGAGACAGTTGCTTGTTCCCAACAATAAGCATTTGCTGGTGATTATCATTTTCATGGGTATCAATAAAATCCAGACACAAAAAGAGATGAACAGTAGGTGGTAAGCTTCGACAACCATTACATTGCAGCTGGTGGTCCGTCAAAAAGAAATCGATGTGAAAGCCATATTTGTTCATATTTCTATGTTGAACTTAATATTTAATTTCCTGTGTCCATTCAACTATGTAAAGAAGCCAGACTTGTACCGTCACCTTCTATTTTAGGTTTTTGTAAGAGTCAACCAAGACTGTGAGCACAAACATACTGGCATACAGGGTAATAATTTTGTTTTATATTTAACCCCTTCACCCCCAAGGGTGGTTTGCACGTTCGTGACCGGGCCAATTTTTACAATTCTGACCATTGTCCCTTTATGAGGTCATAACTCTGAAACGCTTCCATGGATCCCGGTGATTCTGACAATGTTTTCTCGTGACATATTGTACTTCATGATAGTGGTAAAATTTCATTGATATATCTTGCGTTTATTTGTGAAAAAAATGGAAATTTGGCAAAAATTTTGAAAATTTCACAATTTTCCAACTTTTAATTTTTATGCCCTTAAATCACAGAGATACGGCACACAAAAAACTAGATAACTAACATTTCCCACATGTTTACTTTACATCAGCACAATTTTGAAACCAAAATTTTTTTTTGTTAGGAAGTTATAAGGGTTAAAAATTGACCAGCGATTTCTCATTTTTGCAACACCATTTTATTTTTAGGACCACATCACATTTGAAGCCACTTTGAGGGGGCTATATGACATAAAATACCCCAAAGTGACACCATTCTAAAAACTGCACCCCTTAAGGTGCTCAAAACCACATTCAAGAAGTTTATTAACCCTTTAGGTGCGTCACAGGAATTTTTTTGAATATTTTAAAAAAAAATGAACATCTAACTTTTTTCACAAAAAAAATACTTCAGGTTCAATTTTTTTTATTTTACCAAGGGTAACAGGAGAAATTGGACTGCAAAAGTTATTGTGCAATTTGTCCTGAGTACGCTGATACCTGATATGTGGGGGGGAACCACCGTTTCGGTGCATGGCAGATCTCAGAAGGGAAGGAGCAATGCAAAATTGGCTGGAATTCAGATCGGACGCCGTGTCACGTTTGAAGAGCCCCTGATGTACCTAAACAGTGGAAACCCCCCACAAGTGACCCCATATTGGAAACTAGACCCCCCAAGGAACTTATCTAGATATGTGGTGAGAACTTTGAACCCACAAGGGCTTTACAGAAGTTTATAACGTACAGCGGTACAATTAAAAAATCATATTTTTTCCACAAAAATGATCTTTTCACCCCAATTTTTATTTTCCCAAGGGTAACAGGACCCTAAAAGTTATTGTGCAATTTGTCCTGAGTACGCTGATACCCCACATGTGGGGGTAAACTACTATTTGGGCGCATGGCAGAGCTCGGAAGGGAAGCATCACCATTTGATGTTTTTGGCTGGAATTGAGATCGGACACCATGCTGCGATTGGAAAACCCCTGATGTACCAAAACCGTCGAAACCCCCTACAAATGACACCATTTTGGAAACTAGACCCCCAAGGAACTTATCTAGATGTGTGGTGAACACTTTGAATCCCCCAGTGCTTCACAGAAGTTTATAACACCCGGGTGTGAAAATAAAAAATTCGTATTTTTTCCACAAACATGATCTTTTAGTCACCAATTTTTTTTACTTTCCCAAGGGTAACAGGAGAAATTGGACCCCAAAAGTTGTTGTCCAATTTTTCCTGAGTACACTGATACCCCATATGTGGGAGAAAACTACTGTATGGGCACATGTTGGGGCTCGAAAGGGAAGTAGTGACGTTTTGGAATGCAGACATTGATGAAATGGTCTGCGGGTGTCATGTTGCCTTTGGAGAGCCCCTAATGTACCTAAGCAGTGGAAACCCCCCACAATTGACCCCATTTTGGAAACTAGACCCCCTAAGGAACTTATCTAGATGTGAGGTGAGCACTTTGAACCCCCAAGGGCTTCACAGAAGTTTATAATGCCCGGGCATGAAAATAAAAAAATCGTATTTTTTCCACAAACATGATCAATTAGTCCCCATTTTTTTTATTTTCCCAAGGGTAACAGGAGAAATTGGACCACAAAAGTTGCTGTCCAACTTGTCCTGAGTACGCTGACACCCCATATGTGAGAGAAAACTACTGTATGGACACACGTCAGGGCTCGGAAGGGAAGTAGTGACGTTTTGGAATGCAGACTTTGAGGGAATGTTCTGCGGGTGTCATGTTGCCTTTGAAGAGCCCCTAATGTACCTAAACAGTGGAAACCCCCCACAAATGACCCCATTTTGGAAACAAGACCCCCTGAGGAACTTATCTAGATGTGTGGTAAGCACTTTGAACCCCCAAGTGCTTCACAGAAGTTTATAACGCTCGGACATGAAAATAAAAAAATCATTTTTTCCACAAAAATGATATTTTTGCCCCCAATTTTTTATTTTCCTAAGGGTAACAGGAGAAATTGGACCCCAAAAATTGTTTTGCAATTTGTCCTGAGTAGGCTGATACCCTACATGTGGGGGTAAAACACTGTTTGGGGGCATGGCAGAGCTTGGAAGGGAAGGAGCACCATTTGACTTTTTCAACTCAGAATTGGCTGGAATTGAGATCAGACGCAATGTTGCATTTGGAGAGCACCTGATGTGCGAAACAGTGGAAACCCCCAATTCTAACTCCAACCCGAACCCCAACACACCCCTAACCCTAATCTCAGCCCTAACCCTAACCCTAATCTCAGCCCTAACCCTTACCCTAGCCCTAACCCTAGCCCTAACCCTAGCCCTAACCCTAACCCTAATCTCAGCCCTAACCCTAACCCTTGCCCTAACCCTAGCCCTAACCCTAGCCCTAACCCTAACCCTAACCCTAATGGAAAAATGGAAATAAATACATTTTTTTATTTTATTATTTTTCCCTAACTAAGGGGGTGATAAGGGGGGTTTGATTTACTATTTATGGCGGTTTTTATATTTGGCAGCTGTCGCACGCTAAAAGACGCTTTTTATTGTAAAAATAGTTTTTGCATCACCACATATTGAGAGCTATAATTTTTCCGTATTTTGACCCACCGAGTCATGTGAGGTCTTATTTTTTGCAGGACGAGTTGACGTTTTTAATGGTACCATTTTCGGGCACGTGACATTTTTTGATCGCTTTTTAGGACGCAGAATGAACAAAAACCAGCGTTTCATGAATTTCTTTTGGGGGAGTGCGTTTACACCGTTCCGCGTGCGGTAAAATTGATAAAGCGGTTTTATTCTTCGGGTCAGTACGGTTACAGTGATACCTCATTTAGGTCGTTTTTTATGTTTTGTCGGTTTATGCAAAGAAAACTATTTTATATAAAAAATAATTATTTTTGCATCGCTTTATTCTGTGAGCTATAACTTTTTTATTTTTTCGCTGATGATGCTGTGTTGCAGCTCGTTTTTTCCGGGACAAGATGACGTTTTCAGCGGTACCATGGATATTTATATGCGTCTTTTTGATCGCGCGTTATTACACTTTTTGTTTGGCGGTATGATAATAAATCATTATTTTTTGCTTCGTTTTTTATTTTTTAAGGGGTTTGCTAAAAGGGTTAACTAATGAGACAGTTTTATAGGGCGAGTCGTTATGGACGCGGCGATACCTAATATGTGTACTTTTATTGTTTTTTTTTTTTTATTTCCAAAAAATGGATTTATTTGGGGGAATATTTTTTTTTTTTTTCTAATTTATTTGGCGATTTTTTTAAAAATTATTTTAACACTTTTTTTATTTTTTTTTAACTTTATTAAATAGTCCCAGGTGGGACATCACTGTCCTGTGACAGATCGCTGATCTGTCACATCACAGACCACTGTGACAGATCAGCGATCTGTCACAGGCAGTGCCGAAGGTTTCCTCATGCCTGCGCTTTGCAGGCACTGAGGAAGCCAGCTTCCTGCAGGCCGCCGAAGGCCCCCGTCGCCATCTTGGATTCGGGGGCCTGCAGGAAAGGAGCCCCCCGCAGCAGCGCTGCACATTGCGCTGCCGTGGGGGGCTCAGGGAAGCACGGAGGGAGCCCCCTCCCTGCCGATGCTTCCCTTTAACCCCCGGTACACCGCGATCATGTTTGATCGCGGTGTGCAAGGGGTTAACGTGTCGGGAGCGGTCTGTGACCGCCCCTGACCCATTGTGCTGGGTGTCAGCTGTGATAATCAGCTGACACCCGGCCGCGATCAGCGGCGCTCAACCACGTGGGCGCCGCTGATCGCGGTAGACGTACTATCCCGTCCATGGGCATAGGGGCCCGGGTCCCATGGATGGGATAGTACGTCTGATGTCAGGAAGGGGTTAAAAAAATGGATTTATTGGAGGAATATTTTTTTTTTTCTAATTTATTTGGCGATTTTTTTAAAATTATTTTAACACTTTTTTTCTTTTTTTTAACTTTATTACATAATCCTAGGTGGGCTGGACCCCATGGACGGGATAGTACGTCTAATGTCAAAAAGGGGTTAAATGGAATCTGTCACCTTATTTTTCGCCTATCAGCTACCAGCACCGACATCAGGGGCTTATCTACAGCATTCTGTGATGCATTCTGTAAGGCTGTAGATAAGCCCCCGATGTAAACTGAAAGATAAGAATTATGAGTTAGATTATACTCACCCAGAGGCAATCCAGTCTTGGTCCGATGGGTGTTGCGGTCCAGCACCTCCAATCTTCTAATGGTAACGTCTTCTTCTTTGCTGCCTGTCGTGGCTCCGGCGCAGGCGCACTGCTCTGCCCTGTTGAGGGCAGAGCAGAATACTGCAGTGCGCAGGCACCGGACCTCTCCCGGCACCTGTGCAGTGGAGCCACGATGGGAAGGAAAGAAGAGGACATCATCGTTAGAAGATGGGAGGTGCCGGACCGGACTGTGACACCCATCGGACCCGGACCGGACCAGGACCACCCCTGCGTGAGTATAACCTAACTCATTTTTCTTATCTTTCAGGTTACATCGGGGGCTTATCTACAGCATTACAGAATGCTGTAGATAAGCCCCTGATGTTGGTGCCGGTAGCTGATAGTCGAAAAATAGGGTGACAGATTCCCTTTAAGCTACAAATTATAAAAAAAAACAAAAAGTATACAATAGAAATTCTGTACATTATGTTATATTAATTTATTTTCTCTTGATTGTTTCTGGCCATAAATAGCTCAGCACGGCCATTTTGATTTCTTGATTTCTTAAACCATATATGATTGGATTAAATAAAGGTGTCATTACAGTGTACAACAGAGACAACACTTTGTTAACAGTCGTGGAATACCTTCCACGTGGTACAACATATATTACAAAGAGCGCTCCGTAATAGGTACATACGACAGCCAGGTGTGAGCTACAGGTAGAAAACGTCTTCTTCCTCCCGGTGACTGAGGTGATCTTCAAGATCGTTACAAAGATATAACAATAGGTGACAACAATGAACACAAAGGGGATTGTGGTAACGATACCAGAGAGAGATAACACCTCATATTTCACAACTGAAACATCTGAGCAGGAGAGCTCCAGAAGAGGTCCAAAGTCACAAAAAAAGTGTTCGATGACTCTAGGACCGCAGAACCACAATGTCTGTAGCAAAAATATTGGAATAAGGGTCAGTCCAAAACCAAGTAACCAGCAGCCAGTGACTAGATATATGCAAACTTTGTCATCCATAATGGTTGAGTAGTGCAGTGGTCTACAAATAGCGAGATATCGGTCATAGGACATTGCCGTCAGCAGAAGACACTCAGTAGTTGCAAAAGCTCCAAAAAAGAAAAACTGAGCAATACAACCTGTCAGGACCAAACTTCCTCCATCTGTCAAAGTAATACTCACCATGACTGGAACAACATTTGATGTGACCAATATATCGGTAAAGGAGAGGTGACCGAGAAAGAAGAACATTGGAGATCGGAGACGGTAACTGATTGACACCAACAAGATGATAATAAGGTTTCCTATTACTGTCACCAAGTAGATGAGCAGACACATGCAGATAAAGAGGAACTTGAAGTTCTGCAGGTTTCCAAACCCTCTGAGGAAGATTTCTGATATGAAAGTCTTGTTCATTGTACATCTGGGTGAATGCATGTAAGATACAATGATGGATGGGATCTTAGAAAATCACCATGATTACCTGTTAGAAAGAGAACTTTCATTTCAAGTAACTTGTAAGGCATCTTTATGAAACCAGAAACATCTGCCACACAAAAGGAAGGACCACATAAAAATGATGGATTTTGATTAGCAGAAGTGAATGTTTAACAGTCTTAAAAGGTTTGTTGAGTTGTAAAACCTCTCTTCATATATAAAGTTAAGGAACTTTGAGTTAATGGAAACCTGTCAAGAGTTTTACTGTCACAAAACTTATTTCATCACTAGGTATGGTAGTAAAAGACAAGACAAACACATGAGTGGACTTTTCATTGCTGGAAAAGTATTAAGGATGTGCCTATCCCTGGTTAGTGGTTTGTTCCTTTGTATTATTTCCTACTTAGCACCTATCCATATGCTTGTTATTCATTTCTTCTGTATCTCTTGCTCTACAGCTTCTGCATCAGAAAAGACATGGAGACTAATTTAAAGTATAATTTTACTACCTACGAATTGGTTAGTCTTTCTTGCAGCCTCAGTTACATAATGATTCAAAGTCAACTTTTAATTTTTAATCAAGACTTGCAGGACCTTAAGGCTACGTAAACCTTGGTTCTCCATGGAAGTCAGATCATGGTCCTGCAAATTTATTCCCCTACCACTCAAATGCCAGCTTACGCAATGGCATTATGTCACTGTGGCTTTGCAAACATCAGAGGCGCCCAGGATGGCATTTGAGTGCTGGCTAAAGAAGTTTGAAGGATCCTGGTCCAGATTCCACATAGTTTCAATGTGGACATCAAACTAGAGTATTGCAAACATGTTTTGCTCAAATCTGCATGAATGGTATATCTTTAATACTGGATAGGTCTTCTAGAGTGAGGGATGCTCTACCCTTTGACAATGAGATGAGAAGTGAGAACAGTAGCTAGAATAGGAATTAAACCTCCTAGATCCAGTGCAAAATCTAAACAGGATTCCATAATTAGTTTTTGCCGTTTGTAAAATTGATTTCTTCTTCCATGCCAAAGGTGTCTTTGGGCCTCTTCACCTAGATATGGGTGTACTCCCTGTATAAATGCCTCTTGAAATAGAACGTAAGGGGGTATTTGAATTTAATGAAAACCTCTGAGCATTATTGCTATCACAAATCCTTACAGAATAATATGTCTTTGAACTGCATGAGGCCTTCATTGTTCAATTTCATGCCTTTCTAGTTGTAGGAATGTAAAGTAGCACTTTCCCTGAGAAACGTGATACCTTGCGTGAAATGTCTGACTACAGATCACCTGGAAACCTGTGTAGCCCTCATTGATCATGGCAGGGTCACTCTTGACCATGGTAATGTAAGAATTAAAAAGTTGAGTTATAAAGTTATCCTAACCCGAGTTGCTAGAACCAGAGCTATGTTGTCAGTGGCCAAGCGACATAATGAAGACTGGAAAAGTTGGCATTTCTCTAAGAGCAGATTTTTTTGGCAGAGCATGTATAAGTCAAAGTGAAAACTTCAGGTCTGGTACCATCAACTTCCAATAGAATAGCACAGGTTTTAGGTACCTGAATACACTCACTAGAAGAAAGTAGAAAGTAGAAAGTTTACTCTGTTGGAAGCCAGGTTTTATATACAAAGTCAAACTCATACGCTTTATAATTGATATTATGGTTGTAACAACCAGACCCTGTGCAGCTCATCTGAACTAAACCTGGGTCTCCACACAAACCTTATATATTCAAAATTCGCTTATCTAAATCTACACTAAATCTAGTTGTACACCAAAAAAAATGTCCTAAAAATGTTAAAAGCTGCGGAAATTGGTGACACTACATGTTAAAATATGGACTCTATACTGTATGTTATTAATAATCATCTCATGTTCATCCTATATAGAATTGTGCTTGTTGTTATCAGCGTCTAAATTTACCTTGATCACATCCCTGATGCTTCACGTCAAAACTGAATGGTCACTAAAGGACACGATTCATTCCAGCTGCCGTCTTCTATTGTCAGGTAATATATAGTCTCAGAGTTTACTAAATATCCTGTAAGGAATTCCCATTGGTCTCATTATACTAATTATTAACAAGAATTGCTATAGCTCTGAATGGGAAGATAATAAGACATTTGTAGTGAAATAATGGGAAAAATTATCCACAGTTCTTCACATGTGTGACATCTTTTATGCACTGTTTATTTTATAAGAAATATATAGTTTGTGAGCCAGTTGAGACATTTAGACTAGCGATGAGCGACCTTTTTTCGGGTCGAGTCGGGTTTCATGAAACCCGACTTTCGCAAAAGTCGGGTCGAACGCAATCGGCCGATTATCGTGAAAAGTCAAAGGCCGACTGAAACACGAAACCCAATGCAAGTCAATGGGGAAGAAAAGTCGGCAGTGAGTGGAGGACAGGAAACACACCTACAGTGCCCATTTTAATGCCAAAAACATCAATTCTTGTTACTTAAGCTTGTCAACCTTAATTTACTTTATAATAATAGTTAGGCATTGAAAACTGGGGGTTATTTGGCTAAAGTTGTGGGGTGGTAGGGCTGGCTCCAGATTTTCGGGGGCCCTGGGCCAAAGAGTGTCATGCCACAATTCATGATCCTCTGATACGGCAGAGAATTAGCGGTATAGTACAATGAAAAATACTTCACTTCTTACATCACATGACTGATATCCATTTTAAATTCTCCAATAGCTCCAAAAACAGACAGTATATAACTCCATACAGTATTATGGCCACCGCATAGTGCGCTATACAGAATAATGAGGCCCATATATTTCTCCATACAGAATCATTGGTCCCATATAATGCTCCATACAGTATATGATGAGCTCCACATAATGCTACAGTATATGTTGGTCCCCATGGATGAAGCTCCACTGAGTTATGGGCCCAAATAATGCTCCATATATAATGGGCCCCATTTCTAATGCTCCAGTGTATAATGGGCCCTGTAAATGCTGCTCCAGTGTCTGATGTCCACCTTTGGAATACTCCAGTTGATGGTGGGCCTCATATATCATTCTCCAGAGTATAGTGCTCCCCAAAAATAGCTGTCCCAACACTGAAATAATTAAATAAGTCTCCTCGCTAGGGAATCCCTGTACTAGTCTGGACTCCTCGTCATCCCCATCTTCCATCTCACTGCACTTGGACTGTTTAGACAGAGGGCGTACAGAAGTGATGTCATTGCGCTCTGTGACCAGAATGTCACTGTCAGGAAACGCGGAAGACGTCATGGCGGTGGAGCAGGGAGAGGTAAGTATTTTAACTTTGCAAGTGCTGTGATCCTGAGCAAACAGGGGGGCCCACTCATTGATGACGGCACTGGCACAAGGCTCCTCATAGTACGGCGGTGTGTCTGACAGCGGGTGGAGGGCCCTGCCACCGGCAGAGACACTTTTGCGTACTATGAGGGGCCCTGAGCCAGTGCCGTCGCCAATGAGTATGCCCCCCCACCTGCTCAAGGAACCTGCACTTTCATCTGCACCTTCCTCTTTGTCACCATGTAAGGTGGTATAGTATGCGGGAAGGGGAACCTGAGTTTCATCAGGGTCAGATTCTGGCTGTGTAGAGTGCGAGGGGAATGTATTGGTCTGGGTCAATGTACCGGCAGAATCATCTAGCAGTGGTTGTGCATCAGTGTACTTGTGACGCCCCCAGGAGGACGGTCGCCACAGTGGCATTACATTCCTCCTAGGGAGTGTGATGTCATGCTTGTGAGCAATGAAGGATCTCTCTAGCAGTTAAACCAACACACAACACATTTCCCACTCCTGGCCAGCAGGGAGACCTCTGAACCTTACTGCTGAGGAGCTGCTCTCTGTGGTCGGGAGGAGGGAAGTTAGGGCAGTCTGTGAAGGGAAGGGGAAGTGTGTGGACGTGAGAAGGGGAGCTGGAGGATGAGCAGAGTTAAGGCTCACTCCTAGTTGGAGCACATGGTCCTGATTCCTGTCTCTGAGTTTGTAGGGACACGGACGGTCCTGCAGTAGAAACCGGAGGAAGTAGCAGCTGTAAATGCTCTGTTCCCAACTAAGGCTCGGAGGCCCCAGCAGCGACGTGTTGATATGGCACACAAAATGCGTGTGTTGTCATCTTAATTGTCTGTGGCCGAATTGGATCTCTGGCAGAGATTATACGTGCACGGAGAAAAGAATACACAAGACAAGGTATATCATGTCAAATGATTCTTCCTTACTTTTAATCAGAGATGTACAGTTTTTATAACAGAAATCGAGCTGTCTCATTGTGTTACATCATGGGTTCTTTTCCAAATTACTGTTTACCTCAAATAGCAAATTAGTATTGATCTCATATGATCTCATGTGTCCTATATCTACTATATAATCATTACGCATATACTGTAATTATTGTTTCTAGCCTAGACTACCCTAATCCACCCAGTTTTGATGAAGCTGGGTAGGTTATAGAATACAGAAATAAGTCTTAGAAAATCAAGAATATCTTAAAGCTACATGATTCCAATATTCAGCAGTGTCCATAAAGTATAATAGTGGTATAATTTTTGATTCTTGTATATATTCATATGCCATATATTCTCCCCTTAACGGTGTGTGAGCCAGAAGGAAAAGGCTATGGCTGCCTGCCATACGAGAAAATTCCAAAAGAGAGTCAACAGGGGGGACTTCAGTGAACTCAGTACTGCGAGTACCTCAGATAAGCGCTAGAACGGAGGCCACACTACCTATCTGCTGAGAGAGAATTCCAAGTTTGCTTCCAGGCTGACCAACTCCTTCTCCATCTGTACTCTGGGTCCTGGACGGCACTTACCAAGTACAGGTAAAGGAACTGCACGACTGTGTCTGTCATCTTTCTCCTGCGCCTTCCGCACAGCTCTGCTACATTCTGCACTGCACACCATCTACCAACTCTTTCATCTGCCCTGCGACTACGGCCCTACCTGTGCAGGGCTTCTACATTTTAGCTGCACTACAATATCTGTCCTAGAGAAGCGACACTGCAGCACGGGTCAATCTGATCAGAAACCACAGGTGGCGTCACGTATCATTCACCTATAAACGTTATTCACCCCTTTGCATGGACGCCCAGGGCCACGGAACGGGTCGTCACCACCAACGTGACACATCCCTCTGAGACACTGGCCCGGTACCGATTAACCCCACTGCCCTGGCTGGCCACCCACACTCCATGTCAAATTCATCTTGGACTGGGGAATTCATCATTTGACTTGAAAACCCAGGCATGATATGATAGAAAGAGCTACATGGACTAATGTGAAGTTTGGCCTGCTGCATCTTTCACTTTTGTTGGGGGTGAAGGACACAAGGAAAGGGGTTCTTCCTGACCAGGAGCCAGCACTTGACAACTCAGTGCTTGCATTTTTTGAAACTTCAGAAGAGGAGGGCATATTTGCTGGAGTCTGTTTCGGCAATGTAAGCCAAAACCAGTTCCTGATGCTCCGGCTTTAAAAGTGGTTAACCTACTCCCAGAAAAGGTAGCCTTCCAGGCGTTCCGGATCCAGATCAAGATGCAGGCTCAACACCTCCTGCCTTAGCTGCTATTGTGCTTTTGCCACTACCAGAAGGTGCACCACCACCATCAGCACCAGCTGCCCCCCCCACACCCACGTCTGCGGCCTCTTCCACCATCCTTCAAAATTTTGGAGAAAATTTACCCAAAATAACATCAGATATATGTACTGTATCAGAAGCGTACAGCTCTATACAGTCAAAGGATAATTGTCAATCTCCCTGTATATTCCATCAGTCACACAGAGGTGCTCACAGGCTCAGTGTGGATTAGACAAGAATATAAAAAGTAGAAAAAGTGTACAGTGTCATCAGATAGCAGGTATATATAGTATAGTTTAAACATTCTAAATCTCCGTAGATATTTCAGGAGGCAGACAAAGACGCTCTCAGGGTCAGTATAGATTACAACACAATATAAAAAGCCATAAAACGGTAATGGATCTGAAGGGTACAGCTGTACACAGTGTAGGGGTCATTGTTGTCAATCTCAGTATTTATTTCCACAGTCATAAAATAACTCTCACTTGGTCAGTTTGGATTAGACCAGAATATAAAAAGCAGGAAATGGGTAATGTATCACAAGCGTAGAGCTGTATACACTAGTGTTGGGGTAATTTTTAAATGTACATCTAAATTGCAGGACTAACCCACAGACTGGCAGGTATATATAGCATAGTTTAAACATTAAAAATGTACGTCTATATATTCAGGAGTAGTGTTGAGCCACCCCGCTAGTGTTCGAGTTTGTTTTGGTTCGTCAAACAGGAGGCAAGTTCGTCGAATGTTCGTCGAACGTTCGACGAACACCGTCGAACACCATTGAAAACAATGGCAGGCAAACACATACTAACACATAGAAAACAATTACAAAACACCTTAAATGGTGTCCCAAAGCAGACAAAATGCTCAGAATACAAAAATAACATATGGAAAAGGGCAACTACATATAGAAAAGAGGTGGAGGAGTGAAAAGAGGAGGAGGAGACGCAGATATAGGCATGTCATGCCTTTATGAAGTCAAGAAAGGCTGGAATAAAAATGTAAAATACAAAAAAAAATAAAAATCTGAAATCGAAGATGATCATATACCGTCGGACTTCCCACCATAAATTATACCAACTGCCGGCGGCGTTATTACCACGAACCTCCAAACAGCGTCCATGAAGGCAAAGTGTTTGGTTTCCGGGGGGCAGTATGGTTGCAAAGCTGAACCTTAAAGGAATGTCCAGAAGGGCACCACTACAAGAAGTGGAGCCTGCGGCGTAATTCGTCTCCACCCGGGAAACCTTAACCATGCCAGCTATAGGAAAGATGGACAGATTGCAAGCTTTGTCAATTCAGTGGGTGGAGATGGATGTCCGTTTTTAGTTGTGCTAGCGATTTGTCAGCTTAATTCCATTATCAAACGAGACTCCGGCATGCCCCTGCGGTACGCTTCAAGCTTACTAGAGGGACACGCGGGGCTGAGACACGCGAGATCGAACAATAACAGGTCTGTCATGCCCTTACATGTCCGGAGCTGCATGCGCGCTACACTGAAAGGACCAGCATGTGTCGCTTACTGGTGCAGATAACCCGCTGAACACCGTTAGTGATGGGGATCTGGGATTCCAATTCTCCCCCACGAACGAGGATTTCCCAGTAAGTGCAGGTCAACCGGAATTCCGGAATTAGGCCTAACCAGCATTCCAGAAAGAATGGAAAAATTAAGTGTCCAAACCACAGATGCTGCAGCTTGCTTAACAGCTGGGCTCCTATGCTGAGTAGCACGCAGTTCTTACATAAACAGGCGGCATAGCTAGGTTCACGGGTGGGCAACTCTGCTGAGTAGCAGACAGTGCTTACATAAACAGGCAGCATAGCTAGGTTCACAGGTGGGCTTCTCTGTTGAGCAGTAGACACCGGTACTAGTCCCAAAGTATTCACTGGCCTAAATGGAGTTAAAAAATGGTTCTTACATAAACAGGCGGCACAGCTTGATTCACGGGTAGGCTCCTCTGATGAGTAGCAGACACAGTTACTAGGCCCAAAGTATTAACTGTGCTAAATGCAGTCAAAAACTGGTTCTTTCATAAACAGGCGGCATAGCTAGGTTCACTTGTGGGCTCCTCTGCTGAGTAGCAGACAGTGCTACAAGGCCCAAAAGGATTTTCTGGACAAGATGCGGTAAAAAATTATTAGAAACACACACGGTGTAGCTCCTTGACAGGTGTACTACACCTCTTGCTACCAAACACCGCTACTATGTCATGAAACAGTCTATTAACATTGAAAACCATTATTGATGCGAAAATGAAGTTTCGCTTTTAGTGAATGGACCGTTCTCGAACAGAACCTCGAACAGCCGAATTTTAAGCAAAGTGTTCGAGTTCGACGAACGGCTCGAACACCGCCCAAAACAGGTGGAATTTTAACTTGGCGAACAGGTCGACTCGAACACCGCTCATCTCTAATCAGGAGGCAGACTCAGACGTTCTCAGGCCCAGTATGAATTCGACAAGATTGTAGAAAGTTGAGAAAGGGTACAGTATCACTGGATAACAGGTATATATATTTACACATGAAAAATCTATGTCTATATATCACGAGGCAGACTCAGAGGGTCTCAGGCCCAGTATGGATTCGACGTGATTGTAGAAAGTTGAGAAAGGGTACAGCATCACTGGATAGCATGTATATATAGCATACTTTAAACATTAAAAATCTGCGTGTATATTTCCGGAGTCTGACAAAGACACTCACAACCTCAGTATGGATTAGAAAAGAATCTAAAAAGTAGAAAAAGGGTTATGTATTTGAAGCGTACACCAGTATACACTGTTGGGGTATTTTTCAATCTTCATATATATTTCAGTCTCAGTAAGATAGTCCAGACTCTCCGCAAGAGGAAACGAGATGGATACAAGTACAGATGGAAAGTCGAGTGATTACAGAAATTTTGGAATTACTAATCACGGGAAAAACTCCCAGGTGAATTCTCAGAGGCGATGCTGACCCTCAATTACTTTGTCTGCGGAGACAGTGAAAACAGTTCTTATGAATGTCACACATCTTTGAGTCGGAAAACCGTGAAAGCTAATGATAAACCACCACTGCATCTCAATGTGAGTCAATGTCCATAACAAATGGAAGCCATTGATCATCTGAAGATAGAGCCCAGCAGGACAGGGCATAGCTACGTCTTAACCATCATCTATCATTTCACCAAATTTGTATTGGCAGTCCGAGTGAAGTATTTAACAGGCCAGACTACACAGTGGTGGAGCAGGGAGAGTTAAGTATTGCAAGTGCTGGTGCCCTGAGCAAGCAAGGGGGGCCCACTCGTGGGCGGCGCTACTGGCATAGGGCCCCTCATAGTACGCCGGTGTGTCTGACTGTGGGTGTGCACCCCCACCTTCAGAGACTCTTGATTGTACTATGAGGGACCCTGTGCCAGTGCCCAAGAGTGGGCCCACCCACCTGTCCAGGGCAACGGCACTAGCACAGGTGCATGCACCAGGTGGTGACCCCAGCCTTGTGGGGGGAGGCAGCCCGGTTAGGGAGGTGAAAAAATAGCATATGTTGATGTTGGACATTCAGCAGCTGCAAATGGAGTAATTGGAGAAGTCCGCAGAAGAGGAGGACAAAAGCAAGCCATTTTTCTGGCAACCTACGTGTCAGCAGGGGAGGGTGGGACAAAATCCTTTGAAACCCATGCATGGTTCATTTTAACCCCTTCACCCCCAAGGGTGGTTTGCACGTTGATGACGGGTCAATTTTTACAATTCTGACCACTGTACCTTTATGAGGTCATAACTCTGGAACGCTTCCATGGATCCCGGTGATTCTGACAATGTTTTCTCGTGACATATTGTACTTCATGTTAGTGGTAAAATTTAATTCAAATAACTTGCGTTTATTTGTGAAAAAAATGGAAATTTGGCAAAAATGTTGAAAATTTTGCAATTTTCCAAATTTGAATTTTTATGCCCTTAAATCACAGAGATACGGCACACAAAAAACTTGATAACTAACATTTCCCACATGTTTACTTTACATCAGCACAATTTTGGAACCAAAATTTTTTTTTGTTAGGAAGTTATAAGGGTTAAAAGTTGACCAGCGATTTCTCATTTTTACAACACCATTTTATTTTTAGGACCACATCAAATTTGAAGCCACTTTGAGCGGTCTATATGATAGAAAATACCCAAAAGTGACACCATTCTAAAAACTGCACCCCTTAAGGTGCTCAAAACCAAATTCAAGAAGTTTATTAACCCTTTAGGTGCGTCACAGGAATTTTTTTGAATATTTAAAAAAAAATGAACATCTAACTTTTTTTCACAAAAAAAATACTTCAGGTTCAATTTTTTTTATTTTACCAAGGGTAACAGGAGAAATTGGACTGCAAAAGTTATTGTGCAATTTGTCCTGAGTACGCTGATACCTGATTTGTGGGGGGGGAATGACTGTTTCGGCGCATGGCAGAGCTCAGAATGGAAGGAGCGCCGTTTGACTTTTTCAATGCAAAATTGGATCGGACGCCATGTCACGTTTGGAGAGTCCCTGATGTACCTAAACAGTGGAAACCCCCTACAAGTGACCCCATTTTGGAAACTAGACCCCCCAAGGAACTTATCTAGATATGTGGTGAGAACTTTGAAGCCACAAGGGCTTTACAGAAGTTTATAACGTACAGCGGTCCAATTAAAAAATCATATTTTTTCCACAAAAATGATATTTTCACCCAAATTTTTATTTTCCCAAGGGTAACAGGACCCTAAAAGTTATTGTGCAATTTGTCCTGAGTATGCTGATACCCCACATGTGGGGGTAAACCACTATTTGGGCGCATGGCAGAGCTCGGAAGGGAAGCAGCGCCATTTGACGTTTTTGGCTGGAATTGAGATCGGACACCATGTCGCGATTGGAAAACCCCTGATGTACCTAAACAGTGGAAACCCTCCACAAATGACACCATTTTGTAGACTAGACCCCCCAAGGAACTTATCTAGATGTGTGGTGAGAACCTTGAACCCCCCAGTGCTTCACAGAAGTTTACAACGCCCGGGCGTGAAAATAAAAAATTCGTATTTTTTCCACAAACATGATCTTTTAGTCACCATTTTTTTATTTTCCCAAGGGTAACAGGAGAAATTGGACCCCAAAAGTTGTTGTCCAATTTGTCCTGAGTATGCTGATACCCCATATGTGGGAGAAAACTACTGTATGGGCACACGTCGGGGCTCGGAAGGGAAATAGTGACGTTTTGGAATGCAGACATTGATGGAATGGTCTGCGGGTGTCATGTTGCCTTTGGAGAGCCCCTAATGTACCTAAACAGTGGAAACCCCCCACAAATGACCCCATTTTGAAAACTAGACCCCCTAAGGAACTTATCTAGATGTGAGGTGAGCACTTTGAACCCCCAAGGGCTTCACAGAAGTTTATAATGCCAGGGCATGAAAATAAAAAAATCGTATTTTTTCCACAAACATGATCAATTAGTCCCCAATTTTTTATTTTTCCAAGGGTAACAGGAGAAATTGAACCCCAAAAGTTGTTGTCCAATTTGTCCTGAGTACGCTGACACCCCATATGTGGGAGAAAACTACTGTATGGACACACATCAGGGCTCGGAAGGGAAGTAGTGACGTTTTGGAATGCAGACTTTGATGGAATGGTGTGCGGGTGTCATGTTGCCTTTGGAGAGCCCCTAATGTACCTAAACAGTGGAAACACCCACAAATGACCCCATTTTGGAAACGAGAACCCCTAAGGAACTTATCTAGATGTGTGGTGAGCACTTTGAACCCCCAAGGGCATCACAGAAGTTTATAATGCCCGGGCATGAAAATAAAAAAATCGTATTTTTTCCACAAACATGATCAATTAGTCCCCAATTTTTTCATTTTCCCAAGGATAACAGGAGAAATTGGACCCCAAAAGTTGTTGTCCAATTTGTCATGAGTACGCTGACACCCCATATGTGGGAGAAAACTACTGTATGGACACACGTCGGGGCTCGGAAGGGAAGCAGTGACGTTTTGGAATGCAGACTTTGATGGAATGGTCTGCGGGTGTCATGTGCGTTTGGAGAGCCCCTGATGTACCTAAACTATTGAAACTCCCCACAAGTGACCCCATTTTGGACACTAGACCCCCCCACGGAACTTATCTAGATGTGTGGTGAGCACTTTGAACCCCCAAGTGCTTCACAGAAGTTTATAACGCTCGGACGTGAAGATAAAAAAATCATTTTTTTCCACAAAAATGATATTTTTGCCCCCAATTTTTTATTTTCCTAAGGGTAACAGGAGAAATTGGACCCCAAAAATTGTTTTGCAATTTGTCCTGAGTAGGCTGATACCCTACATGTGGGGGTAAAACACTGTTTGGGCGCATGGCAGAGCTTGGAAGGGAAGGAGCACCATATGACTTTTTCAACTCAGAATTGGCTGGAATTGAGATCAGACGCAATGTTGCATTTGGAGAGCCCCTGATGTGCCCAAACAGTGGAAACCCCCAATTCTAACTCCAACCCGAACCCCAACACACCCCTAACCCTAATCTCAGCCCTAACCCTAACCCTAGCCCTAACCCAAGCCCTAACCCTAGCCCTAACCCTAACCCTAATCCTAGCCCTAACCCTAGCCCTAGCCTTAACCCTAATGGAAAAATGGAAATAAATACATATTTTTTATTTTATTATTTTTCCCTAACTAAGGGGGTGATAACGGGGGGTTTGATTTACTATTTATGGCGGTTTTTATGTTTGGCAGCTGTCGCACGCTAAAAGACGCTTTTTATTGTAAAAATAGTTTTTGCATCACCACATATTGAGAGCTATAATTTTTCCGTATTTTGACCCACCGAGTCATGTGAGGTCTTATTTTTTACGGGACGAGTTGACGTTTTTATCGGTACCATGTTTGGGCACGTGACATTTTTTGATCGCTTTTTATTCCGATTTTTGGGACGCAGAATGAACAAAAACCAGCGTTCCATGAATTTATTTTGGGGGAGTGCGTATACACCGTTCCGCGTGCGGTAAAATTGATAAAGCGGTTTTATTCTTCGGGTCAGTACAGTTACAGCGATACCTCATTTAGGTCTTTTTTTATGTTTTGTCGGTTTTATGCAATGAAAACTATTTTATATAAAAAATAATTATTTTTGCATCGCTTTATTCTGCGAGCTATAACTTTTTTATTTTTTTGGTTATAATGCTGCGTGATGGCTCGTTTTTTGTGGGACAAGATGACGTTTTCAGCGGTACCATGGATATTTATATGCGTCTTTTTGATCGCGCGTTATTACACTTTTTGTTTGGCGGTATAATAATAAATCATTATTTTTTGCCTCGTTTTTTATTTTTATTTTTTAAGGGGTTTGCTAAAGGGGTTAACTAAAGGGACAGTTTTATAGGGCGGGTCGTTACGGACACGGTGATTCCTAATATGTGCACTTTTATTGTTTTTTTTTATTATTTTCAAAAAATGAATTTATTGGGGAATATTTTTTTTTTTTTTTTTACTAATTTATTTAGCGATTTTTTAAAATTATTTTTACCCTTTTTTTTTTCTTTTTTTACTTTATTACACAGTCCCAGGTGGGACATCACTGTCCTGTGACAGATCGCTGATCTTTCACATCACAGGCAGTGCCGAAGGCTTCCTCATGCCTGCGCTTTGCAGGCACTGAGGAAGCCAGCTTCCTGCAGGCCCCCGAAGGCCCCCGTCGCCATCTTGGATTCGGGGGCCTGCAGGAAAGGAGCCCCGGCAGCAGCGCTGCACATTGCGCTACCGTGGGGGGCTCAGGGAAGCACGGAGGGATCCCCCTCCCTGCCGATGCTTCCCTTTAACTCCCGGTACACCGCGATCGTGTTTGATCGCGGTGCGCAAGGGGTTAACGTGTCGGGGGCGGTCCGTGACCGCCCCTGACACATTGTGCCGGGTGTCAGCTGTGATAATCAGCTGACACCCGGCCGCGATCAGCGGCGCTCACCACGTGGGCGCCGCTGATCGCGGTAGACATACTATCCCGTCCATGGGCATAGGGGCCCGGGTCCCATGGACGGGATAGTACGTCTCATGTCAGAAAGGGGTTAATGAAGGTTAGATCATCAACATTTTGGGTCGATAGACAGGTCCTTTTTCTGTCAGGATTGATCCAGCAGCACTGAAGACTCGTTCAGATAACACACTTGCAGTTGGGCAAGCGAGCTCCTGTAAGGCATATTGTGCCAATTCAGGCCAGGTGTCCAGTTTACTGGCCTAATAGTCAAAGGGGAATGACCTGTGTGGGAGAACATCGATATGGGAGGAGGAGTTTGTTACCATAGTTGACAACTGCTGTCTCCTGTCACTTTCAATAGATGCAGTACTACCAGTCGTGTGAGCGGTACTTGAAAAATCAGTCCACAACATGGTCATGAAACCCCTGTCTCCAACGCCACTTCGGCTGTGTGCACCACGAACACCTCTGCCAAGCTGCCCCCTACGGCTCGTGGGAGAAACATCACCGCCGCTGTGTGCTGGGAATGCCTCAAACAAATGGTTTACCAGAGTTGCTTGTTTATTAGCAAATATTAGCTCTAGGTTCTCCTGTGGCATGATGTTTTGGAATTTGCCTTTATAGTGTGGATCCAGGATGCTGGCCAACCAGTAGTCGTCATCGTTAATCATTTTGGCAATGCGGGGGTCCCTTTTTAGGATCTGCAACGCATAATCAGACATGTGGGCCAATGTTCCAGGTGTCAATGATGCACTGCGTGTGCTGGGTGGAGGAGCACTTTCTGGCAAATCCACATCCCTCCAGTCACACACAAACCCTGTACCAGACCTTGCCACCCCAACAATTTGTCTTCCCCCCTGAGAAGCATCCTCCTCCCCTAAATAATCATCCCCAATATCCTCATCCTCTTCCTCTTCTTCCTCCACCTCATCCACGAGACTTCCCTGAGCAGACAATGGCTGACTGTCATCAAGGCTTCCCTCCTCCTCCTTCTCCTCGGCTGCAAACGCCTGCTCCTTAATATGCGTCAAAGTTTGCATGAGCAGACGCATAAGTGGGATGCTCATGCTTATGATGCCTTCATCTGCGCTTACCAGCCATGTGCATTCCTCAAAACACTGAAGGCCTTTACAGAGGTCTTTCAACTTCGACCACTGCACACCTGTCAACTCCATGTCTGCCCGCAAACCGACTTACCGTGTATCCTCCCACAAATGCATTACAGCCTGCCTCTGTTCGCACAGCCTCTGAACCATGTGCAGAGTGGATTTCCACCTTGTTGCAACGTCGATAATTAGGCGGTGCTTGGGAAGGTGGATCAATCGCTGCAGCTTATGCATACAACTGGAGTGTATGGGCAACCGGCGGTTGTGCGAGCACAGTCTTCGCACCTTATGGAGCAGGGCTGTTAACTCCGGATAATTATTGAGGAAGCACTGCACAACCAGGTTCAAGGTGTGAGATAGGCAATGTATGTGTCTGAGTTTTGAAAGGGCTATGGCTGCCACAAAATTCCGGTTGTTATCACTAACTACCTTGCCTGCCTCAAGATGTAGACTGCCCAGCCATGACTCAGTTTGTCGCTGCAAGTAGTCGGCCAGTACCTCCGTGGTGTGTCTGTTGTCGCCCAAACACATCATCTTCAACACAGCCTGCTGACGCTTACCTCTAACTGTTCGATAGTGGGACACCTCGTGTGCAACACTGGCAGCTGCGGATGGAGTGCTCGTGCGACTGCGCTCTGTGGATGAGCTTTCGCTTCTGGAGGAGGATGAGGAGGAGGAGGGTAGAATGCCTACAGCCAACTGTTTCCAATACCGTGGGCTAGGCATCACTGTCGCACTACCGCTGTCCCCTGAGGACCCTGGATCCACCACATTAACCTAGTGCGCAGTGATGGACACGTTATGGCCCTAGCCATGCCTACTGGACCATGCATCGGTTGTGAGGTGCACCTTTCCACTCACTGATTGCTTGAGTGCATGGACAATGCGGTCTTTCACATGCACATGGAAGGCTGGGATGGCTTTTTGCAAAAAGAAGTGCTGACTGGTTAGGTCATGGCGTGGTACTGCGCAGGCCTTGAGCTCGCGGAAAGCTTTGCTTTAAACCAACCGGTAGGGCATCATCTCTAACAAGATTAGTTTGGCAATGTGGGCATTCAAAGCCAGTGTACGTGGATGAGAGGATGAGCACTTTCTTGTCCTGCTCAGAGTTTCTGGTAGGGTGAGCTGAACATGAGAGTTGCATATGGTGGTGATGGTGATGGTGTTGGTGGTGTTGCTGATGGCCTAGATTCAGTCTTTCATAGCAATAACATTGTGATTCCATGACAGATTTGCCCTTGCGACGACACCTCAACATTTGCTGCTGATGGTGTGCTAACCGGTGGGCTTACAGTGGGGGAAGCGATGTAACGTTGCTGACTACCTTCATTCGGAGCAGGTGCACATGTGGTACGTGAGGTTTGGTAGTCCATCCACACTTGCAAGCGCATGGTGGTTAAATGTCTAAGCAAGCAACTGGTATTCAAATTTCTCAGATTTTTCCCTCGGCTAAAGGTCTTTGCGCACTTCTTACAGATAACCTTGGCCTGATCATTAGGATTTTGTTCAAAAAAGTGCCACACTGCACTCTTCCTACTATGGAAGACATTTTGAGGCCTTGCACGCTGTGCTAATTTGACCGTCTGGCCAAGCTGTCCTGCAACTCTTTTGGTTTTTGTAACCTGTTTATGGACTGCTACGGTCATGCCAGATAACAGCTGTTGCGATGTCGTTGCCTGCTGCGGATCCTTCTCCTCCTCTTCTGAGCTATTGGCAGTAGCACCCTCTTCCCCCAATGGATGCCCATCTGGGTCAACAACTGGGTCATTTATCACCTCCTCTTCAATTTCATGTGCACCTTCCTCTGTGTCACCGTGTAAGGTGGTATAGTATGCGGGAAGGGGCACCTGAGTTTCATCAGGGTCTGATTCTGCCTCAGTACACTGCAAGGACAATGTAGTGTAGTGCTCTGAGTGAATGTACCAGCAGATAAATCTAGCAGTGGCTGTGCATCAGTGCATTCCATGTCAGATTCATCTTGGACTGGGGAATTCACAATTTGACTTGCTAACCCAGGCGTGGTATGTGAAAAGAGCTCCATGGAGTAATCTGTAGTGTGGCCTGCCGCATCCTTCACTTTTGGTAGGGGTGATGGACACAAGGAAAGGTGTTGTTCCTGACCAGGAGCCTCCAATGATGACTCAGTGCTTTTATTTTTTGAAACTTCAGAAGAGGAGGTGAGAGAGCTGGAGGCTGTGTCAGAAATGTAAGCCAAAACTTGTTCCTAAAGCTCCGGCTTTAAAAGCGGTTTACCTACTCCCAGAAAAGGGAGCCTTCGAGGCCTTGTGGAGCTAGATGATGATGCAGGCTCATCACCTCCTGCCTTAGGTGCTATTGTGCTTTTGCCACTACCAACAGATGCACCACCAACACCACCACCATCAGGACCAGCTGGCTACCCCCCGCCCACTTCCACGGCCTCTTCCACCATACTTCCTCATTTTTGTGAAAATGTACCCAAAAAACCACCAGCTATATGGTACTGTAAAATAAGGTAGAAGGTGTATATTGTATTGGTGAGAATTTGAATGTCACTAGAGATTTGAGGATGCCGAACTATTATCTCAGGCCCAGTAGAGATTACACCTCAATGTAACAGGCTGAAATTGGATGGTGTATGACCTTGCACAAGGTGTGCATATAGTATTAGTGAGAATTTGAAACTCACTAGAGATTTGAGGACGCTGAACTATTGTCTCAGGCCCAGGAGAGATTACACCTCAATGTAACAGGCTGAAATTGGATGGTATATGACAAGGTGGAGGGTGTCTATAGGATTGGTGAGAATTTGGATCTCACTAGAGATTTGAGGAGGCTGACAATGATGCTCTCAGTCCAACTATGGACGCAGGCAGTCTAATAAGCAGGACTGCTGCACACAAAAGGGTGGAAAAATGAACGCTTGGTAACTGTGCAGAAAAGAGGAAGAAAAGTGTTTTTGCTTTTAAAAAAGCAGTTTGCACAGCAGTGTTCAAACAGCAATGCAGCTATCAGGGAGCCTTATAAGGCAGCCTAATAACCAATAGAGCTGATGCACAAAAATATATCCTCCCCTGTCACTGCACACAAACTGTTGTGTTGTACAGTGGAAATCGCTATCAGCAGAAGCAGTTTTTTTGTTCTTCTTCCCTGCCTAACGCTCTCCCTTATTCTGAATCAGCAGCAACCTCTCCCTATGCTAAGATCGGCAGAAATAAGATGGCAGTCGGCGTGCACGCCCTTTTATAGCCCCTGTGACGCCACACAAAGCCAGCCAATCACTTGCATGCCCTTCTCAAAGATGGTGGTGACCGATGCCTATGTCATCGCGTTGCCCACAGTGTGCGTCCTCCATCATTGGCTGAAAAAGGGCGCTGGAAGCATCATTTGAAACGCGACATTGGCGCTCGGGTCGCCGACCTCGTGGCCGATCTCACGCTATGGTCGGGTTTCGTTTCATGAAACCCCACTTCAGCGAAAGTCGCCGACTTTTGAATTTGACCGACCCATTTCGCTCAACTCTAATTTAGACCTTTTATTAATCAAACTTTACTATCTCTAGAAGCAATTGAACAAGATTCTCAATATCAGGGACAGACGAGTCTTGATTACTGACCCGGTGGAAAACACCTGAGTGGTGTTGTGTCAAAGCTAGAGCCAAGCGGATCTGATGAGATTCCAAGGCTAGGTTCACTTTAGCGTTTGATTCCGCAGAGTAAAATCTGCATTCCCAAACGCATGCAAACTCATGTTTATTTGATGGATTTTTGCCGCTTCAAAAATCCAACATGATGCGTTAGCCGGACCCCGCCGCACACCAAAAAACAACGCATGCGTACACTGATGCATGCAAACTGATGCTAAGGCATGCCCCAGCGTACACCATGTGAAAGATAGGGAAACATGACGCATACGGATTGCTGCAGATTAAACGCTGCGCAAAAAGACGCAAATGCAAAACCAGCCAAAGGGCAGAGACACACTGGTGTATTTCTCCTGCCATAATCGCATCGCACTGAACGGACTGGCCGGCACCTCTCCTGACCTGAGCATGACAGCGTGATGGAGTACTATGCAGCTGGCAAGCTCAGGTCAGAGAGCCGACAGCCAGTGCGAGTTTTACAATGCAATTCTCGGAAGAAAAATATGGCAGTGTGTCTCTGCCCTAACTCATAAAATTGCAAGTAATTTCCTAGGAAAGTCATTTTATAGTTAATTTATCTCTGTAAATTGAATGTCCCTTATGTAACTATACTATAGAATAAAGAAGCAAACAACAAAAAACAATACAGACCTCATCGCTCACTTTTTCCAGCATGATACTTGGCACTTCTTATCACAACCATGCACCGATACTCCAAACGTCGTCATGCTAGGCTATTACTTCTGGCAGAAGATACACCTCTGTGTATGCAAAATTACATTCTGTATGTAGTTGCAGTAAGAATGAGTGGAATAAAGTGTGTGTTGCAACAATGTTACAAAAATGTCCCAAGGCTACAGTAGTCACAGATGAATGCCCCAGCTTAGGCTACTTTCACACATCAGGTTTTCGGCGTCAGGCGCGATCCGGCGTTGTGCCGGAATGCCGGATCCGGCAAATGTTTTGTAAAACCTGATGTGCCGGATCCGGTTTTCTGCCGGATCCGTCTTGTTCTTGACAGACAAAACCGGATCCGTCTCATCCGGTTCATCCGTTTTTCTATCCGTTTTTCGACGGATTACGCCGGATCTGGTTTTTAAAATTGACCCTTGTGGCCTTCCGAACGGGATTGGCTACTGGAAAACTATATATAGCATGTTCCTACAGCCCTTCTTTGACAGGTTGTAGAGGAGAAAGTGCAGGTTGGAGAGAAGAGCAAGTTACTGGCGAAGATGGATGTTGTCATTGGAAATATTACCACTAGAAGTTCTGTGACGGTTTCAGTAATGAGGGACAATTTTGCACTATACTTTATGTCACCTCAAGGCAGAGTACACTGGCAGGATGACAGAGTGTGAAAGATTTGTGCCCTAACCAAACTTGTGTACCTTCTGGACCAACAGTATATACCTTTGCCAACCAAAGTTGGCTATCTTGTCATGGTCTTACTATTTTTACCTTTAGGCCACAGGTGTGTACCTGGTTGTGTTTTATGCAAAGTATTTCACCTTTTAACAAAAGTTGTGTACATTGTTAGGAAATCACCAACAATAAACACAACTTTTTAGGTGAAATACTTTGCTTCAAACACAACCAGGAACACAACTGTGGCAAAAAGCTAAAATTTACCCACAGTTATATACCTGGTTTTGAATACCTTTTTACCTTTTAAATACCCTGTATTTAACCTTTTTTTTAAACATATTTCGCCGCAGAAAGAAATGACAGACAACCAGTGTAAACAATAATTTAACTTTTATTTAAAATATTTTTTTTTGTGTAAACTGTTTTTAAAGTTAAAAAAACTTTTTTAATAAAGGTTTGAAACCAAATGGGCATTTTTATTACAAAAAAAACATTATAACTCGGTGTAGTGTGGGGTGGAAATACTGCTGGAGGGGCTGCGGGACACTTCGACAATGGGAGTGTGGAGAGAGGACTGGGATCGTGGTGGGGAAGGAACAGTTAGAGGTGATGGTGTGGAAAAAGCTACAGAATGGGTGGACATGTGGGAGGCAGAAGAGGTGGTGGGCGGTGGAGTGGAGGGTTGGGCAGGGACTGTAGGAGCAGATGATGTTGATGGAAAGTTGTATGGGGAAGGAGTTTGGTACGGGGAAGGAGTTTGGTACGGGGAAGGAGTTTGGTACGGGGCAGGTTGCTGGAAGTGGGGAGATGTCTGGTACTGGGGAGGTTGCTGGTACTGGGAAGGTTGCTGGTACTGGTGAGGTTGCTGGTATGTAATAGGAGGGGGAGGATGGAAAGTGGCTGGAGGGGGTGCAGATGTAATAGGAGGGGGAGGATGGAAAGTGGCTGGAGGGGGTGCAGATGTAATAGGAGGGGGAGGATGGAAAGTGGCTGGAGGGGGTGCAGGTGGAGGAACTACTGTGGTGGGAGGAGGAGGTTGGGAGGTAACGTGCTGTAGAGCACCGTGGCACGAATGCATTACATGCATCTGCTGGGTAGGAGATAGTGTTGCCATGCGCTCCACAACAGACCTGAAAAAGGTGTGGTTTGGCGAAGATCTTGCTTCTGAATGCATGGTTTGCAGAAGTGTCTTCACCTCCAGAATGCTGGAGTTGATCTGCTGAAAGCCTGCGGAGATTTGCTCTGACAAGACTTTTAGACAGTTCTGGAAAGATGCATTCAGATGCAAGAACTCTGGCGCATAACTCTTTTCCTGGCCCCTCTGCCGCTGCCGCCCAGTACCCGCAGGTGTACTAGAGGTGGCAGGGGCAGAAGGGTGGGGTAAAGGGAAAGCGATCTCCTCACCAGCAGCTTCATGTAATGTAGGCGGCCACGATGCTCCTGTGCTGGTGGATGGGACAGATGGGTCGAATGTGTGGGAAGGCTGGGAAGGTGCAGATGTACCGGGGCGGTCGAAGTGTCCCTCGGTGCCGGTCTCCTCAGGGATCGCCTCAGAAGGGTCCAATCGTGCAGGCTCCCGAGTGCTGCTCACCGTGCTGTGGAATAAAGAGAAAAAAAAACAATTAAAATACTGACATGGTATGGCCCTGGCTGAAAAAAAAAAGTTACATCTAACATTTTTTGTCACATGTGGTGTGTAATATTTACCTTCTAGTGACCATTGTTTCCCGGAGGAACGACAGGGCTTGTGCGTACTTGTACTTGCTCCTGCGTCCTCCAGATCCACTCGGGGCCCGCATCTCTTTATTGAACTCCTTCTTGAAACGATCCCTCACAGACCGCCACCGATTCACAATTCTGTTCCCTGAAACGAGAAAGGAGTGGTTAGTATACAACATCAGTGTTTCACAAACTCCAGTCCTCATTGTCCCCAGGGGTCATGTTTTCAGGATTTCCATAGTAAATAGAAATCCTGAACACATGATCCGTGGGGACCACGAGGACTGGAGTTCGGGAAACACTGGTTTACATCAAGCAACCGGTACTGTATATACTTACGCTCTTTAATCTGGGCCCGAACATCGAGGTCCTCCCAGCGGCCCACAAGGAGCGAACAGATTTCCTCCCAGAGTCGTCGGGTAACGATAAGGTCAGCGTGGCGGCGGTCAGCCATATTCCAGAGCGGCTCCCTTTCTCTGACGAGATCGATGAGGTGGTCCACATCGAGTCCTCCATCCTCACCGTCAGAGTCGGGAGCACGCTGTGAAGGCTGTTAAAGAAAAAGACAAAAATAACATAATTAGCCTCCACAAAAGAAATGAAATAAAAAGTGCAAAAAAACAAAGCAAAAATATTTATACTTACACGCTGGTGACCGCCGCGTTGCTGTCGCCGACGACCCTGGGAGGCACTGCGAGGACCTCTTGGCTGAGCACCAGATTGGGAAGACTAGAGAAGAAAACAAAAAATGTTATGTCTTTGGATGTAGGCATTTGTTTGCTGTGTGTGGTCTGCAGAACATTGTTTTCTATGTGTTGTGTGTAGTGTGATGTTGTGTTTCTGCGTTTGATGCAAAAAACTTACCAATTGTGAGCCCACTCCAGGTGTCTGTCCACCCCTTCCTTCTTCTTCTGGGCGCTCCTCTTCATCTTGTGAATCCTGTTTTGAAATAAAAGGCAATGAATAGACATATATTACAGAGAAGATGGATTTTGGAAATAAAAACTTACCGTCAAACGCTGACGATGCGAGGGAGGGCTCCCAGAAGATGATGTGCTGTCTTCCTGGTGGCCACACTCCATGCCTGTGGGTGGTGTTCCAGCTGCTGCCATTGCTGCTGCTGCTGCTGCTGCATCTATTGGGCGGCTGTTGAATAAAGAGAAACAAAGGGCCAATGAATATCTTGATATTCAATAGCCCTAGTTTGGAGGAATGGGGGATTTGATAATTACCGTCTCTCATCTGCTGCTGGCCTCCCCTCCTCAGCATGTTCCATTTGCTGCTCCATTTGGGGTGGTGGTGGTGCTGATGGTGCTGCAGTGGTCTCCTGCCTTCTCCTGCTGCGCTTGGTTGCTTTCTTGGGTGGCATGTTGGGTGTGGCTGTGGGTCCCACTGTCTTGCTTTTATATATGTCTTGTGGGCAGAGCTACTGAGCATGCTCAGACCAAAAAAAACGGATCCGGCCACCGGATCCGGCTTTCGCCGGATCAGGCGCATTGCGGCGCTCATAGGCTTTCATTGTGTGAAAAAGACAGACGCGACACATTGTCGGATCCGGCGAAAACCGGATGAAACGCATGGCCATCCGGCGCGATCCGGCGCAAATGCAAGTCAATGGAGGGGAAACCGGATCCGGCATTGCATTTCGCCGGATCCGGTTTCTGTCAAAAGCGCCGGATCGCGCCTGACGGCGAAAACCTGATGTGTGAAAGAGGCCTAAGTGAATATAGATGAGAGAAACTTTCAGGCTGGGTTCACACATAGCGGAATTCCCGCAGAAGTTACCGCAAGAATTCCGGAATTCCATTCCGCTGGAAAATCGAAAAACTAGCGATTTGCAAACGTAATTAGCTTGCAGAATGCTAGCGTTTTCCAAGCGATCTGTAGCATCGCTTGGAGAACTGATTGACAGGTTGGTCACACTCGTGAAACACAGTGTTTGACGAGAGTGACCAATTTTTTGCTATTGAGGCGGCCTATGCAGCATCAGTAGTAAAAAGATCTAATGTTAAAAATAATAAAAAAATAAAAAATCGTGTTATATTCACCTTCCGACGTCCCGCACAGTGTCCCCAGGCCTCCGCGATGCTCTTGGCAGGTCCCGTTCACAGTGATGCATTGTGGCAATGACCTTTGATGACGTCACGGTCTCGCAAGACCACTCCAGCATTGCGAGTCACGAAGTCAGCAAAGGTCATCGCAATGCATCACTGGGAACGGGAGCTGCCGCGTGTATCGCTGAAGCCTGGGGACGCTGCGCGGGACGTCGGAAGGTGAATATAACCCAATTTTTTTATTTTGCTTCTATTTTTTTTTACAGGGAAATGTTCTGCTTACTTTTCTCATGGTGTGCACAGCCACATGCAGAAAGTAAGCAGAACAATGCATTCCTATGAGGGCGGAATCGCTGCAATTCCGCAAAATAATGAGCATGCTGCGTATTTTTCCACGATGCGATTTCGCAGCGGGAAAATCCGCAGCATTAGCACAGCTTTGCGGAATCCCATAGGATTGCATGGGATGCTGTTTTTTTGTGTTTTCGGGGCAAAATCGCGCAGTAAAAACCGCCGCAAAAACGCAAAAAACCCTGAACGTGTGAACGCAGCCTCAAGGTTAATTTCGGTACGGTTTGGCAAGTGTCCTGATGTTCTTCGAACAGCTCGCCGAACTTATCCGAACCCCATTGAATTCAATGGGAGGCAAAAGAAAATGCATAAACAACACCTTCAGGTAACATAAATGCTGCCAAAACAGCTCAAATTAAGGGCAGACACCAGGAACAGTGACATCAATTGACACAGAGTGCAAATAGAATAATTGTGCAGCATGTATGTATGGGACAGGACTTGAACCAGCATTTCTAACTTAAACTGAAGACTTTGCCACACACTTCAAAAATGAGATTGACCAAACAAGACAAGTCTTCATTGTTCAATCACCACAACCCCTTTGTATATCAGACCAATGCCCAAACCCCATAACCTCCCTCTCCAACATCACTGAAGGGTGCTTAATTGTCTCTTCTCCAAACCTCACCACACCAACTGTGCACTCAACCCCATACCATCCCACCTCCTCCCCAACCTCACCACCGCTCTAATCCCATCCTTAACCCACCTCTTCAACCTATCACTAACTTCTGGTATCTTCCCTTCCACTTTCAAACATACCACAATCACGCCAATCATTAAAAAGCCAACCCTCGACCCAACCGCTATGTTCAGCTGCTCCCTTTCAAACTCCTGGAGCAGCACGTCCACGCTGAACTTTCCTCCCACCTCTCATCTAACTTGCTATTTGGCAATCTACAATCTGTTTTCTGCCCTCCACTGAGACAGCCCTGACCAAAATAACTAACGACCTACTTACAGCCAAAGCTAACGGACAATACTGTATACTCCTCCTTCTAGACCTGTCCTCTGCTTTGGACACAGTTGACCACTGCCTCCTACTACAGATCCTCTCTTCCTTTGGCATCAAAGACCTCGACCTATCCTGAATCTTCTCATACCTTTCCAACCACACATTCAGTGTCTCCCACTCCCACACTAGCTTCTCATCCTACCCTCTCTCTGTTGGAGTCCCCCAAGGCTCTGTTCCTTGACTCTTACTCTTCTCAATCTATACACTTGGCCTGGGGCAGCTCATAAAATACCATGGATTCCAGTACCACCTTTATGCTGATTACACTCAGATCTACCTCTCTGGCCCAGACGTCACCTCTCTGCTGTCCAGAATCCCGGAGTGTCTATCAGCCGTATCCTGCTTCTTCTCCTCTAGCTTCCTCAAACTCAATGTGGACAAATTTGAACTCATATTTCTTCCATCTCACAGATCTTCCTTACCTGACCTATCTATTTCAAATAACGACATCACGCTTTCTCCCGTACTGGAAGTCTGCTGCCTCAGAGTAACTCTTGACTCTGCCCTGTCCTTCAAACTGCACATCCAAGCACTTTCCACATCCTGTTGGCTCCAGCTCAATAATACTTCCAGAATCTGTCCTTTCCTCAACCCTCAATCTACTAAAATGCTTGTGCATGCCCTCATCATCTCCCACCTCGACTACTGCAACATCCTTTTCTGTGGCCTCCCTGATAACAATGTCTCACCTCTACCGTCCATCCTTAATTCTGCTGCCTGACTAATTCATCTCTTTCCTCGCTACTCCACTTCTCCCCACTGAAAAACTTCTCACTGGCTCCCATTCCCTCAGCGTTTCCAGTTCAAATTACTAATACTGACCTACAAGGCTATCCATCACCTGAATCCTTCATATATCTCTGAACTAATCTCCCGATATATTCCCTCATGTACACTACTGTTCCAAATGTTGGGGTCACCCAGACAATTTTGTGTTTTCCATGAAAACTCATACTTTTATTAATCAAATGAGTTGCCAAATGAATTTAAAATCTAGTCCAGACATTGACAAGGTTCGAAAAAAAGATTTTTATTTGAAATAATAATTTTCTCCTTCAAACTTTGCTTTTGTCAAAGAATGCTCCCTTTGCAGCAATTACAGCATTGCAGACCTTTGGCAATCTAGCAGTTAATTTGCTGAGGTAATCTGGAGAGATTTCACCCCATGCTTCCAGAAGCCCCTCCCACAAGTTGGTTTGGCTTGATGGGCACTTTTTGCGTACCATACGGTCAAGCTGCTCCCACAACAGCTCAATGGGGTTTAGATCTGGTGACTGCGCATGCATCGTTTTGACGGTGTGGCAACCGCAGCAAAATCCAATACGTTGCGTTTGGCGCAGATCGCCGCACCGTTAAAACGACAACCTCAGCGATCCACACCCACTCTGCAAGTTGTTATGAGTGTTGCTCTGATGGGCACTGAGAAGCTGGAATTCAGAGACTGCCCTCTGCAACTCAATAAGCCTTGCCAACATATGGAAGGTCGAATTCCAGCGCATGGGCAGGTCACAAATCAGTCGGTGATGAGGCAAATTAAAGTGCTGCTGCTGCGGCGAAGCTAGACTGGCTAAAGTCTGAGATGTTTTTAGGAAATGTGCACTGACACAGCATACCTTGGCAAGTATGTCAGGCAAGTCAGGATATGTTTTTAAAAACTGCAGTACAACCAAGTTCTGAACGTGGGCCATGCATGGAGTGTGTAAAGTCACCACCAAGTTACGCCCAATATCACACAAAATCATACCTGGTTGGAGGTTTAGAGGGGAGAGCAACTTATTGGTCTGTTTTATCCCTTTCAACAGCTAGGCTATGTTGTGAGCTTTGTCACCTAAACAGATGAGCTTCAGCAGAGCGCGCTGACGCTTCGCCAAGGCAGTGCTGCATATTTCTCAGCTGGGGAGTAATAGGAAGGCTAGTTCCACTGAGGATGAGGAGGAGAGACAGATAGTGGAATAAGAGGAGACTGAAACCCTGATGGAAGTTGGGCCTGCTATTCTTGATGCGGGTAAGATGTGTGATTTCCCAGCTTCTGACTCTGTCCCAGACTCCACCAGGTTAACCCAGTGTGCCATCAGGGAAATGTATCATCCCTGTCCACAAGATCTTTTCCACATGTCTGTTTTAGGTGGATGTTCCCTGTGACTGCGTTAGCCAGAGTGCGGCTTATATTGTGTAACAAGTGCTTATGTAACGCATGTATGGAACACCGGGAAAATAGTGTCGGCTAGGAATCGAGTACCATGGGGCTGCCACCACCAAGAGGTCGCAGAAAGACTCAGTTGCCACAAGTCAAAATGGTAACATTTCCAGGGCTAGCAATCTGGCAATGTGGGTGTTAAACATGGTGGGTTGCTGGATATTTCTGCTTTCTAGTAATTGTCTGGGGCAGGGACAACGGAACACTGTGCAGGGACAATGAAGTGGACGTAGTTGCTGACTGTTGTGTGCGTGCAACCGCTGGTTGTGGGCAGGAGGCATCAGCACCTGCTTCATGGTCAGCAGATTGGGAAGGCCATAACACAGAGGAAGGGGAAGTGGTTTTACTCTCAGTCACAGATTTGGTACCCAGGTGTTCCACCAACCTACTGGGATGCTTGGCTGCCATGTACTTTTGCACGTTTGTGGTGCTCAGGTTGGCAGTGTTCTTGCCTCTTTTTAGCTTGGTTTGGCAGATGCTGAAAATTACAGTTGTTTTATCTGAAGGACTTTCAATCTGCCATACAGTGTAACAACACACTCTTTGTCTGTTATCTAGCCAAATGGGAGGGCTCTGTGGAACAGTTGATAGAGTTCTACCTCTGGTAATACCACTACCTATTCTTGCCTGTTTTCTTGCTACAGATCCATCCATCACTGCACTGCTGTGCTTGCTAGGCATGCCACCACGCCAGGTTGGATCAGTGGCCTCATCATCAACCACATAGTTTTCCAATTCTTCAATCTGATCCTCCTTCTGAGCTTCAATTTGAGGCTGACCTGATGAAAACTGTTTCTCATGATTATCCTACACTTCTTCAGACATCAATTGACCATCCCCAACGAGCCTTTCTCCTGGCCATGGGTGCTCAAATGTTTGGGGATCACTGCACTCCACTTCCTCATGAGTAGAGATGAGCGAATTTGATTGGATCGGGGCTTATTTGGCAACCTATAGCACTTGCCGAATAAGCTGCAGAGGAAACCCGGCTTCCTGGATGGCTCCAGCTGGTCAGCTGTTTGGCTCTGCAACAAACAGGCTCTCCATGCATGTGTCGTGACTGTCACATAACTGTGACACATACAGCTGCTCATCTCTACTCATGACACTCTTTAATGGTGCACTTTGAGAGGCCTGACAAATTACAAGGGAACGTAAACAATTCATCAGAGTGACCAGCGTTGGTGTCATATGTCTGCTGGGACTCTTAATGGTGGGAGGAAGAAAGACCAGGTTGAGAATTCAGAGGCCTCGCCTCTTGGCTACTGAGACTGGTCCTTGTGGAAGACTTTGTGGTTCTGCTTGTCAACACACTGGACCCTTTGTCTGCCATCCATCCCACAGCATCCACTTGTCTGGGTTCGTTAGTAGTGTAGCATGCTGACTAGACTTTGTGGTTCTGCTTGTCAACACACTGGACCCTTTGTCTGCCATCCATCCCACAGCATCCACTTGTCTGGGTTCGTTAGTAGTGTAGCATGCTGACTAAATTTTTGCAGGAACCTAAATCGAGATAAAGTTACCTTTGGATCTGTCACATGGCCTTGGTGGGCCGCACCACATCCACATCCCTTAGCGTCACCCTTTCTCATCTTGAATGTGTTATGCTTATGAAACCAAAAAACACTGGCTTCATTTTTCACAAGTACCCTTACAAAGGTCTTATGTACAAATTCACTGTATCTAGCAAAGTGTGGCTATTTTTTTGGAGATCATAGCTTGATTATACATGGCAACAGCAGACTGACATAAATTGTAGGTAAATAGTCACATTGCGTATCTCTGCAGGCTTTGCGCCAGTCGCACAACTGCTAGATAAAGATTCACAATTTTTTAACCAATAGTAAATTATGATTTATTTTTCAATCATCTTTAGTGATGAGTGAGTGCCGTAATATTCGTAATCACTATACTCGTAACAAGTACTTTGTAAAAATTGCGTATTTGTTCCGAATAGCGAGTACAATGCAAGTCAATGGGAAATGCGAGTAATTTTCTGCTGGACCCTACAAAGAGGTCTGGGGGCCTGAGGAATAGGCTGAAATGGATGGGAAAGTGATGAAACAGAATGGGAAGAGCCTGGAGAATATGCCTGCCTGCATTTCTGACTCACATATGATTGCTGGGAATACGTGTGTTGCAGTATTACGCCACTTTTACAGATACACAGGAACAACTACCAAACCCAACCTAAATTACATTTAACATACCAAAAAGGCTAAAAAACAGTTTTTCCTGCATAATCACTCGTATATAAGGCTAAATAAACCAGAGAAACAAAACATTTCCCTTTAGCGTTTGTTCACACGTACTGTTGTGTTTTGTTTTGCCTTTTACAAGTGACTTATACATTTTGTAGGTTCCTCTGCCATACATCATTTTTAGCTAGCTATTCCCTAGCACTTTGCAAGGCCAACTACAATGTACCAGTAGGTATGTTGATCTTTGGCCTGAGAGGCCTCAGGTGGCCATGCAACATGCTTTTTGGAGGGACTGCTGTTACTTAGACATTTGGGCTGTCCTTCCCTCATTGACACTCAGATAGTGGAATACATATTCCATAGCAGTTCACAATGTGCCTATTGTTGTGTTGGACTTCACCCTCCTCCCCCCTTCCTACACCACCACATGATTCTGCAGCCCTAAATTCAAATGTTAAGAGGGCCTGCAGTAGACAGGAAACCTGAGTTTGGTGAAAGCCCTCATGTGGCCCTGTAACATACGTTTGGAAGTGCCCTCCTCTAGAAATTTTGGTTAGCCGCCTTGTGTACATTTCAGAGTGCCCTAAGTTATCCATATTGTATGTCCCTCACTCTATTATTTAACTCATTTAAGGGTAGAGACTACATGGAAAAAGGGCAAGAGACCTGGAGCATTAGAAGGTAGCAGTGAGTGCGACCTGCGATCCTCAGGTTTGGGTGAACTCTGTGAACCGGAAAAATATATCTGCACTACTCAACTGGATGACAAGCTCAATTATATCTCTTGGGCAAGTCAATGGGCAAAGGATAAATGGTATACCCCCTCCAGGATGGGTTGGAGAATTGACAATATTCCCCAGATTATATTGGAAGAGAAGACTTCTTGATATTGAACAACTTGGTCAATTGGTCAATTGGTCAATTGCAGAATGTGGGGAGAGCCACTGATCAGTCTGTGGTTTTAAAGCTTGCCACAGCTCAGCTGCAGTGTGTGGTTTATGACCTAAACACATCAGCTTCAGCAGAGCATGTTGCCGCTTTGTCAATTCACTGCTGCACAGGTCCCAGCTAGGCAGTGATGGGGAGTGTACTTCAGCAGAGGATGAGGAGCAGGAGGAGAGGAGACAGGAAGTGGAATATGAAGAGGTGGAAACCCTGAAAGAAGTTGGGACCACTAGTTTTGGCGTGGGTAGGATGTGTGATGTTCCAGATTGTGTCTTTGTCCCACCCTCCACCAGGTTCCCCCAGTGTGCCACGGCAGAAATTTATCATCCTGGTCCACAACAACTTGTCCAGATGTCTGTTGTTAGGTGGACCTTCCCGGTTATGGCATTGGTGAGAGCACGGTTCACATTGTTTAACACGTACTTGTGCAATGCAGAGATGGCACACCGGGCAAAATAGTGTAGGAAATGGCCTGGTGCATGCTTCGTAGCAGGCAGTAGGAAATGTTTGGACTACTGCTTTGTGTTGGGCACTAACCGCCTTTTTAAGTGGACTAATGCTGACAGCAGAAGCTAGGCTCTGACCACAAAAACAGTGGGGAAAATAGACCGGTGCTTTAAAAAAATGGTAGCACTAAATGCTATTGCTTGGTGTGCTGGAGAAATATTGCTTTGCTTCTAACAAGAGATGTATTAAGATGGACACTGAAAGAACACTTTAACCTCTCCCAACCTAATACACAATCTCTCCTCCCTGAACTCTGACTTTGTTGTGTGTTTTCAGCTCTGATAACAGCTATTTTTTGGTGGCATTATGGAGCTTGTCACCGGCTCCTTTAAACTGTCCCTGCTCGAGTATCTCTCTCCCTACTCTACACTGACCTATATATCCGATGGTTTTGGGCACAAAATACTAATTCTCCTAAATCAGCGATTAAATTGTCCTATCGAAAAAGCTTGGAGAACGTCTTAATAAAGTCAACAATTCTTTACTAAACGCAATAATTAATAAAACACATAAATTTTAAGTAGTGCATGATTAGACAATACATGACACCTTCAAGTAAGAAGTGGGACAAATATTAGATAGTTCTTTAAAAATACATGATTAATTTCACAAAAACACCGTCCTCGTTATATTGGAGTATGGACCTATATTCACCATAACATCCTCAAGAATTGCAGTCACTAATCTCCACAATTTATTCATACAAAATCAATGCAGAAATGTTATATACTTTATGTAGGATGATTCTTATATTATTACACTGCTCTCTACTGGGATAGAAAGACGACATCCCATTGGTGATTTACACGGCGCACCCTGCTACTATCTTTCCTATAGGTCCTTATATGCCTTTTTGCAGATTGTGCAAAGCACCATCCAATACCCACATATATCTACTTTAAATCTATATCATAAGCATGAAGAAGGAAGAACGCGAAATGCACGTTAGGGGGTTCCCACACGTGGTCCTTCAGTCTGACTCAGCGGTGTGTTACCCTAGGGGTTAGATGCATCTTTTTGCTATGGGGATTGCCTTGCACCAATGTAACACTACTATATTGCACTTTGCACTTTAAAATACTTTCTTTCAGTGATTATGTAAAGGGATATTTGTCCGACTTCTTACTTGAAGGTGTCGTGTATTGTCTAATCATGCACTACTTACAATTTATGTGTTTTATTAATTGTTGTATTTAATAAAGAATTGTTGATTTTATTAAGAAGTTCTCCAAGCTTTTTTGATCGGAAAATCTACACTGGCCTAGTAGACAGTACACTGCAGGTAGCCCTGAAAAGGGCTTTTGTGTTATCAAGAGGCCTAAAGACTCTCCCTAGCAGCTGAGCAATCTCTCTCCATGCTTCTAGATGCCATGTGCGCAAAATGGTGGCGGCAGGGCTTAAAGGGAATCTGTCATCTAATTTTCCGCTACCGCCATCAGGGGCTTATCTAGACCATTCTGTAATGCATTCTGTAATGCTGTAGATAAGCCCCCGATGTAACCTGAAAGATAAGAAAAACGAGTTAGATTATACTCACCGGGGGGGGGGAGATCCGGTCCTGTTCGGGTCCGATGGGTGTCGTGGTCCGGTCCTGTGCCTCCCATCTTCTAGCGACGACGTCCTCCTCCTTACTTCTGCGGCAGCTCCTATGCAGGCATACTTTTCTGCCCTGTTGAGGGCAGAGCAGAGTACTGCAGTGCGCAGGCACCGGACCTCTCTGATCTTTCCTGGCGCCTGCGCACTGCAGTACTCTGCTTTGTCCTCAACAGGGCAGAAAAGTACGCCGGCAGCAGAAGTAAGAAGGAGGACGTCATCGCTAGAAGATGGGAGGCGCCGGACCCAGACCGTGACACCCATCAGACCCTGACCGGACCGGACCTCCCCCCGGTGAGTATAATCTAACTCGTTTTTCTTATCTTTCAGGTTACATCGGGGGCTTATCTACAGCATTACAGAATGCATTACAGAATGCTGTAGATAAGCCCCTGATGGCGGTGGCCACATCTCATCGGCCAAAAATGAGGTGACAGATTCCCTTTAAATAAACACTATGATACTGGATGGCCAGCCAATCACAGTAACGCCACAACCAAGATGTCTGCGGCATTATTGTGATTGGTTAAGAAACCCAGCATGTTTAGTGGCTGCAAAGGAGACGTCAAACTACAAGACCGGACACTCGAATATACTGTAGCGAGTACACAAATACTCGCAATGTACCGAGTAACCCGAATACTATACTATCCGTGCGAATAGTAACGAATACACTCGCTCATCATTAATCGTCTTTTTGACACACTCCAAATGCGGAGTCATGAAGATTATCGCCCCTGCAAAGTTGTAGCATACGATTATCTCTACCCGGATTGCGCCAGTCACACAAGTGCTAGACAAATATTAGGCATTCTTAGCAATAGACGAGGAATATTGTTTAGCAATTAGGTTTTAAAATGGATGTTACTAGATGCTGCCTCTGAGGAATATTATTTTGCGGCTAAAAAAATGTTATGGGCTGCTACACAGGAATATTATGTAGCTAACAAAAAAATGGTTTTGTATATGCTGGTACTACCTAATATTATTTCCCTCTACTAATAGCTGGTTTTTATATTTTGGTAGTGGATGAAACTCTCCCTAATTCACCCTAATCCCACAGGCTGTTCCTAATACTAACTACTATGCAACACTGTGGAAAATAGCACAGAGATCTGCAGCATGTACTTGCAATGATCAGAACACCAAGGTTTCTGCCTTTCCCCCTCCCTCCTATTAAATCTCTCCCTACTTAGATCCCCACTTAACAAACAAGCAATCCCTTGACAATTTTCAGCTGTTTTTGGAATAAATAACGCTCACTATAACTTTCTATCACCCTCCCTATGCTCCTTTCACTTTCCCTATGCTAAAACTACTCTCTCCCTATGCTGCTTCCGCATGCAATGTGCGCAGGATGGCGTCGGCAGCCTTTAAATAGTCCCTATGAAGCTAGTAGGCCAACCAATCACAGTAATGCCACATCAAAGCTGGCACCGGTGTGGGGAGGAGGACTCCCAGACAGTGAAAGGACAGGTACCCAGGGGACCGCCATCAGGGTTCCTGAGGGAACGACACTGGGAGGACAGTAAAAGGAAAGACTTGACTGAAGTTGTCACAGAAACAGGGGGCAAGCTTAAAAGGAGCAGGGGGCGCGCTGAAGTGGCAGTTGACAGAGAGCAGGACAACAGACAGGAAGCCGTGTGAGACAGAGAGGACCGAGGGATCGGACGGTGTGTTGTGGAGAGACCCACAGGGGCCTGTGAAAGGAAAGCTGCGGACTCACCGACTAGTGACACATGAGAGACTTTCACCGGTGGCTGCTCCCCGCATACAGTCACATACAGCCACTCCCGCTGCTTCCCACCCTATTGTGACAAGGCGGCTACCTATGGTGACCGCTGCGACGACAGACCATTCCTTTACAGCGGTCAGGACACTGCCCCCCTGCCTTCTCCCACAGCTGCGGCCCTGTCATCACCGGCCCCAGGGGGCGCCACCTCGCTACAGGCGGTAGTAGAGGCCCCCGTCAGGTTTGCTAAGGGACCCTGAGCAGAGGTTGGTGAACAGTTATATTTAGAGACCGCATCATTACCGCGCCCCCATCAGCACCGTTTCTTCAGGGCCTGTTGCGCCCCACCGGCATCGCTTCTTCGGGGCCTGTTGCACCCCATTGACACCATTTCTTCAGGGCCTGTTGCACCCAATCAGCACCGTTTCTAAAGGGCCTGTTGCGCCCCACCAGCATTGCTTCTTCAGGGCCTGTTGCGCTCCACCGACACCGTTTCTTCAGGGCCTGTTGCGCCCCACCGGCATCGCTTCTTCGGGGCCTGTTGCGCCCCACTGACACCGTTTCTTCAGGGCCTGTTGCACCCAATCAGCACCATTTCTAAAGGGCCTGTTGTGCCCCACCGGCATCGCTTCTTCAGGGTCTGTTGCGCTCCACCGACACCGTTTCTTCAGGGCCTGTTGCGCCCCACCGGCATCGTTTCTTCAGGGCCTGTTGCACCCCACTGGCACCGTTTCTTCAGGGTCTGTTATGCCCCACCGGCATTGTTTCTTCAGGGCCTGTTGCGCCCCGTCGGCACCGTTTCCTCAGGGCCTGTTGTGCCCCACCGGCATTGTTTCTTCAGGGCCTGTTGCGCCCCACCGGTACAGTTTCTTCAGGTCCCGACGAGCCCAAACCTTCACGAAAGATCGAGGCGTCAAGGCAGCCGCATCAACGACCTCTAAGCGGCCGCATCTGCAATCCCGAGCGACGCATTGAAGGATAAGTGGACTTTAGAAAATAAGTGTTATAGTTTGGCCATATTCTGGCCTCCGTCACCCGGACTAGGCAGGTTACTCGCAGTTACACAAAAAGTACTGTTTAGTTCATTGAGTCCCTGCGAGGACAGATTGCTTGTTCCCCCGTTTTGACTGTTCAGTATAGCACTAGTGGCTTCAATTTATAAAAGTTTATTATACAAGTCATACCCTGTCTCGTGTCTCGGCACTGCATCCTGAGAACTTGCTAGAACCCTACACTGGCATTACTGTGATTCGCAAACCAGCCCAGCACATTCATTGGCAGCAAATAAAGCGCCAAACATACTGGGCGGGTCACTCAAATTTACCAATGCGAATACCTAATACGTGCCGAGTAATGAACTGCCCGAATATGGCACTATTCTTGCGAGTAACGAATAGTGCCGAATGTTTTCGCTCATCACTATTCATCATGCAAGACCTTTATTTTAACCAAAATGCTTTAGAATATAGGTATAGTCATTTAATTACAGTAAATTTATTTCAAAAGTTTTGAATATACTATTTATTGATCATAACAAAGACAGTATTGTTTACCATGCCATTACTTAGTATTCTGTGGCATAACCTTTTGTTTTAATTACTACACCACACCGAAAGGACATTAAAGCCACTAGGGTATTCAAGACATCCTGAGGGATTTTGCTCTATTCCATTGGCAAATCTTCCAACAATTCATCTTTATCTTTATGCTATGGATACAGGCCCTAACTCATCACCCTTAGGCCTCTTTCACACATCAGGTTTTCGCCGTCAGGCGCGATCCGGCGCTTTCGACAGAAACCGGATCCGGCGAAATGCAATGCCGGATCCGGTTTCCCCCCCATTGACTTGCATTTGCGCCGGATTGCGCCGGATGGCCATGCGTTTCATCCGGTTTTCGCCGGATCCGGCAATGTGTCGCGATCCGGCGTCTGGAAAAAACGGCTACTGTAACGTTTTTTGTCTCCGGCGAAAAAGCCGGACACTCCGGATCCGGCGCGTCCGGCTTTTTCACACAATGAAAGCCTATGAGCGCCGCAATGCGCCGGATCCGGCGAAAGCCGGATCCGGCGGCCGGATCCGGTTTTTTGGTCTGAGCATGCTCAGTAGCTCTGCCCACAAGACATATATAAAAGCAAGACAGTGGGACCCACAGCCACACCCAACATGCCACCCAAGAAAGCAACCAAGCGAAGCAGGAGAAGGCAGGAGACCACTGCAGCACCATCAGCACCACCACCACCCCAAATGGAGTAGCAAATAGAACATGCTGAGGAGGGGAGGCCAGCAGCAGATGAGAGACGGTAAATATCAAATCACCCATTCCTCCAAACTAGGGCTATTGAATATCAAGATATTCATTGGCCCTTTGTTTCTCTTTATTCAACAGCCGCCCAATAGATGCAGCAGCAGCAGCAGCAATGGCAGCAGCTGGAACACCACCCACAGGCATGGAGTGTGGCCACCAGGAAGACAGCACATCATCTTCTGGGAGCCCTCCCTCGCATCGTCAGCGTTTGACGGTAAGTTTTTATTTCCAAAATCCATCATCTCTGTAATATATGTCTATTCATTGCCTTTTATTTCAAAACAGGAATCACAAGATGAAGAGGAGCTCCCAGAAGAAGAAGGAAGGGGTGGACAGACACCTGGAGTGGGCTCACAATTGGTAAGTTTTTTGCATCAAACGCAGAAACACAACATCACACTACACACAACACATAGAAAACAATGTTCTGCAGACCACACACAGCAAACAAATGCCTACATCCAAAGACATAACATTTTTTGTTTTCTTCTCTAGTCTTCCCAATCTGGTGCTCGGCCAAGAGGTCCTCACAGTGCCTCCCAGGGTCGTCGGCGACAGCAACGCGGCGGTCACCAGCGTGTAAGTATAAATATTTTTGCTTTGTTTTTTTGCACTTTTTATTTCATTTCTTATGTGGAGGCTAATTATGTTATTTTTGTCTTTTTCTTTAACAGCCTTCACAGCGTGCTCCCGACTCTGACGGTGAGGATGGAGGACTTGATGTGGACCACCTCATCGATCTCGTCAGAGAAAGGGAGCCGCTCTGGAATATGGCTGACCGCCGCCACGCTGACCTTATCGTTACCCGACGACTCTGGGAGGAAATCTGTTCGCTCCTTGTGGGCCTCTGGGAGGACCTCGATGTTCGGGCCCAGATTACAGAGCGTAAGTATATACAGTACCGGTTGCTTGATGTAAACCAGTGTTTCCCGAACTCCAGTCCTCGTGGTCCCCACGGATCATGTGTTCAGGATTTCTATTTACTATGGAAATCCTGAAAACATGACCCCTGGGGACCATGAGGACTGGAGTTTGGGAAACACTGATGTTGTATACTAACCACTCCTTTCTCGTTTCAGGGAACAGAATTGTGAATCGGTGGCGGTCTGTGAGGGATCGTTTCAAGAAGGAGTTCAATAAAGAGATGCGGGCCCCGAGTGGATCTGGAGGACGCAGGAGCAAGTACAAGTACGCAGAAGCCCTGTCGTTCCTCCGGGAGACAATGGTCACCAGAAGGTAAATATTACACACCACATGTGAAAAAAAATGTTAGATGTAAAAATTTTTTTCAGCCAGGGCCATACCATGTCAGTATTTTAATTGTTTTTTTTCTCTTTATTCCACAGCACGGTGAGCAGCACTCGGAAGCCTGCACGATTGGACCCTTCTGAGGCGATCCCTAAGGAGACCGGCACCGAGGGACACTTCGACCGCCCCGGTACATCTGCACCTTCCCAGCCTTCCCACACATTCGACCCATCTGTCCCATCCACCAGCACAGGAGCATCGTGGCCACCTACATTACATGAAGCTGCTGGTGAGGAGATCGCTTTCCCTTTACCCCACCCTTCTGCCCCTGCCACCTCTAGTACACCTGCGGGTACTGGGCGGCAGCGGCAGAGGGGTCAGGAAAAGACTTATGCGCCAGAGTTCTTGCATCTGAATGCATCTTTCCAGAACTGTCTAAAAGTCTTGTCAGAGCAAATCTCCGCAGGCTATCAGCAGATCAACTCCAGCATTCTGGAGGTGAAGACACTTCTGCAAACCATGCATTCAGAAGCAAGATCTTCGCCAAACCACACCTTTTTCAGGTCTGTTGTGGAGCGCATGGAAACGCTCTCTCCTGCCCAGCAGATGCATGTAATGCATTCATGCCACGCTGCTCTCCAGCAAGTTACCTCCCAACCTCCTCCTCCCACCACAGTAGTTCCTCCACCTGCACCCCCTCCAGCCACTTTCCATCCTCCCCCTCCTATTACATCTACACCCCCTCCAGCCACTTTCCATCCTCCCCCTCCTATTACATCTACACCCCCTCCAGCCACTTTCCATCCTCCCCCTCCTATTACATACCATCCACCTCCAGCCACTTTCCATCCTCCCCCTCCTATTACATACCATCCACCTCCCCAGCACCATCCACCTCCCCAGCACCATCCACCTCCCCAGCACCATCCACCTCCCCAGCACCAGCAACCTCCCCAGCACCAGCAACCTCCCCAGTACCAGCAACCTCCACAGTACCTGCAAACTCCCCAGTACCAGCAACCTCCCCAGTACCAGACATCTCCCCACTTCCAGCAACCTGCCCCGTACCAGACATCTCCCCACTTCCAGCAACCTGCCCCGTACCAGACATCTCCCCACTTCCAGCAACCTGCCCCGTACCAAACTCCTTCCCCATACAACTTGCCATCAACATCATCTGCTCCTACAGTCCCTGCCCAACCCTCCACTCCACCACCCACCACCTCTTCTGCTTCCCACATGTCCACCCATTCTGTAGTTTTTTCCACACCTTCACCTCTAACTGTTCCTTCCCCACCACGATCCCAGTCCTCTCTCCACACTCCCAGTGTCGAAGTGTCCCGCAGCCCCTACAGCAGTATTTCCACTACACACTACACAGATTTATAATGTGTGTATTTAAATAAAAATGACCAGTTTTATGGTTTCAGTTTTATAGTTTCAAAGTTTTATTAAACAAGTTTATTAAAATTTTAAAAAAGTTTACTAAAAAAAACATTTTTCAATAAAAGTTAAATTATTTTACACTGGTTGTCTGTCATTTCTTTCTGCGGCGGAAAAGGTTAAATACAGGGTATTTAAAAGGTGAAATGGTATTCAAAACTAGGTATATAACTGTGGGTAAATTTGAGCTTTTTGCCACAGTTGTGTTCCTGGTTGTGTTTGAAGCAAAGTATTTCAAATAAAAAGTTGTGTTTATTGTTGGTGATTTCCTAACAATGTACACAACTTTTGTTAAAAGGTGAAATACTTTGCATAAAACACAACCAGGTACACACCTGTGGCCTAAAGCTAAAAATAGAGACCATGACAAGATAGCCAACTTTGGTTGGCAAAGGTATATACTGTTGGTACAGAAGGTACACAAGTTTGGTTGGGCACAAATCTTTCACACTCTGTCATCCTGCCAGTGTACTCTGCCTTGAGGTGACATAAAGTATAGTGCAAAATTGTCCCTCATTACTGAAACCGTCACAGAACTTCTAGTGGTAATGTCATGGTAATCTTGCAAGGTGGTTTCTTCAGAGGTGTCCTCAATGGAAATGGGTTCCTTGCAGATAACAAAATTGTGGAGTACCACGCACGCTTTGATCACCTCGTCCACAGTTTCTGTCTTGAGGTTGATCGCAGTCAATAGGACCCGCCATTTGGCTGTCAGAATACCAAAGGTACATTCAACCATTCTTCTTGCTCTTGTGAGGCGGTAATTAAAAATGCGTTTTGGTCTTGTCAATCCTCTGCTAGAGTACGGTTTCAAAAGGTGTTCTGACAGCTGGAAGGCTTCATCCCCTACACAGACAAATGGCATAGGTGGACCAGATGTTTGCGGCAGCGGTCTAGGTGGTGGGAACTGGAAGGTGTTTCCATACAGTTTACGCCCCATGGCAGACAGTTTGAAAACTTGAGAGTCATTGGAGCGGCCATAGGCCCCAATATCAACCGCAATAAATTTGTATTCCGCGTCAGCGATGGCCATGAGGACAATTGAAAAATATTTCTTGTAATTGAAATATTCCGATCCCGATCCAGCTGGCTTTACAATGCGGATATGTTTCCCGTCCACAGCGCCCAAGCAGTTTGGAAACTGACATATCTGTTGAAACTTGTCAGCAATTTCAATCCACCTCTCTGTTGTGGGCTCTGGTAAAAACTCTTCAGCTAAGGAGTCCCACAGTGCACGGCATGTGTACTTCACAATTCCAGATATGGTGGAAATCCCGAGTCTGTACTGGAAATGCAGTGACGAAAGGGATTCTCCAGTTGCAAGAAATCTGTGGGGAATTAAAAAACAATAAATTAGTTTTAAATCACAGCATTACATACCAAAACTGACCTATAACACTTGGAGATACAAACTACCACCAACAAGATTGCAGTGAAAGTGTGCTCTGATGCGATCATATCCAATAAATGTGGCTTACCTTAAAGTCACCATCAGACGCTCTGTGGGTGAAACAGAGAAGCGGCAATAGGTGTCCGCTTTTCTTATGAGGTGTGCAATGCGCTCCACCAAGTAATCAAAATTCTCCATTTTCATCCTAACATATCCCAAAAATTTATCCGGGTTTCGTCGAAGGTCCATGCATAGTGTAGAATAGACCCCACGCGTCATTCTCTTGGCTGTGATGGGGTGGATCCACAAACGTCGTCTACGATGCCTGATGCGCTGCTGTCTCGCTCTCTCCTTCTCCAGAACAATCACCCTCAAACGATTCACCTCCGCTATAAAATCCGCCAAATTCTTCAAAATATTTCCAATGACAACATCCATCTTCGCCAGTAACTTGCTCTTCTCTCCAACCTGCACTTTCTCCTCTACAACCTGTCAAAGAAGGGCTGTAGGAACATGCTATATATAGTTTTCCAGTAGCCAATCCCGTTCGGAAGGCCACAAGGGTCAATTTTAAAAACCGGATCCGGCGTAATCCGTCGAAAAACGGATAGAAAAACGGATGAACCGGATGAGACGGATCCGGTTTTGTCTGTCAAGAAAAAGACGGATCCGGCAGAAAACCGGATCCGTCACATCCGGTTTTACGAAACATTTGCCGGATCCGGCGTTCCGGCACGACGCCGGATCGCGCCTGACGCCGAAAACCTGATGTGTGAAAGTAGCCTAACTCATTCCAAAGGTTCTCAATAAGGTTTAAATCAGGTGATTGACTTGGCCATTGCAACAGGCAATCATTTTTCTTTGCTAAACAATTTTTGACTTAATTAGATGTTTGCTTATGATTAGAGTTAGGCGAACCCAAACAGTAAAATTTTGGTTCCGAACATGTTATGTGTTATCGTGTTACCGTTCAAATTCGGCATCCTGAACACCGGGTGTTTCCCACACTGTCATGTGCATGACAGCATGGCAAACACTGCCTATGGCGTTAAGACAATTACTGTTTGTCAGTCGCAGTCCCCACGCTCTCAAATGATATCGCGAGCCCGCAGCTGTGATAGGAGGTAAAAAGTATACCTCCAGCTACTGACGTCAACTGATGGGACTACTACTACCATTAGTCTATGTCTACTGCTGCTAATAAAAGTGAGTGCAGGTGGTGGCTGATGGGAGTATTCATCATCAGTCGGTTCATGTGCTCTATATAAATAATAAAAAAAACAGGCATGGGTTTCCCTGTATTTTTGATAACCAGTTAGACAAATAATTTTAAAAGATGGCATATTGGTCACCCATTTTTGACAACTAGCCAAGTTAAATCATACAGCTGGGTGCTTGTTTTCTCAGGCTGGGAAAGGGCCATGGATACTGGGCCTTCCAGCCCAAAAATAGCAGCCCGCAGCTGCCCAGAAAAGGTGCATCTATTAGATGCACCAATTCTGGTACTTTGCCAGGCTCATATTTGTGGGGTTAATGTCAACCTTTGTATTATCTAGAGACATGAAGCCTATAGGTTAGTAATGGAGAAATATCTATATATCATTACTAATTCTATAGTTCTATGGTAAATAAACAAACAGCCAGAATAAAGTCTTTTATTTAAAATAAAATAAATTTCAAATATCAAATGCAGTTATACTCACCTAACGCCCATTCCATTGAAGCCATGATCTTCTGTAAAAAAAAAGTAAAAATATAAAACAATCATATCCATCGCCTGTCCATTGTTTTGTCCCAAGAAGTAATTCATGCCTGGGAATAAACAGTTTCCAACCTGCATGGTGCCCAGGTGCGACCGTCCTGGCTAAGAACCACTGGGAAATGAGCTGCTGCGAGCGCAGCTTCAGTGACTAGCGGTGACATCATTGAGGTTACCGCCTATAACTGAGACTGTGCTCCCAGCTGGACTGGTAAACATTGGTGACCTCAAAGAGTTAAACCTCCAGTTTCATGTTAGAAAGAGTATTCAGTATGGCCAGTAGATTTGGTACACCCATGCGGACAAAGTTACCAAAAATCTTTATCTTGGTCTTATCTGGTCACAAGACGCTTCCCAAGAATACATACTCATGTATATTTTGGCAAACTGCAGTCTAGCTTTTTATGTTTTTTCATCAGCAGTGGAGTCCACCTGGGTTTTTTGCCATACATTTTAATTTCATTCAAATGTCGATGTATATCTTTCACTGACACTGATGCACCTGGGCCTTCAGGACCAGGACACCTTGCAATTCTTTGGAACTTTATTGAGGCTGCTTATCTACCATCTAGACAATCTTGAGTTGCAGTCTATTAACATTTTTTCTCTGCTGTCCACATTCAGGGAGATTAGCTACAGAGCTATGGGTTATAAACTGCTTGATTATGATGGGCACGGTGGCAAAGGAACATCAAGATCTCTGAAAATGGACTTGTAACCTTGAGATTGTTGATATTTTTCTACATTTTTGGTTCTCAAGTCCTCAGATAGCTCTCTTCTCTTTTTGTTCTCCTTGCTTAGTGTGACAGACACAGACACACAATGCAATAATTGAGTCAACTTCTCCCCTTTTTATCTGGTGTTAGGTGTGATTTTTGCACACAACTATTACTTTCCACAGATGAGATTAAACGAGCATCACATGCCTGAAATAAAGTTGTCTACCTACAATTTTGGAAAGGTTCCAACAATTTGGTCTTCATCATTTTTGGGGTTTTGTGTGAAACTATATCCATTTGCCTTTTTTCCTTTTTTTGTGTTGTTACAATACACACAAAGGAAATAAACGTGTATAACAATACATATGTAATTTTAATAATTTTCTGGGAGAAATATTTCATTATCTGAAACAATTTCAAGAGTGTGAACACTCTCGGCCATGACTGTATGAACCTTGAAATGCTTCTTGCGGAGCCACTCCCTAGCTGCCCTGGCTGTGTGTTTTTGGTCATTGTCAGGGTGGAAGACCCAGCCACGACCCATCTTCAATAATCTTACTGAGGGAAGTAAAATTGTTGGCCAAAATCTTGCGATACATGATCACATCCACCCTCCCTTAAATACGGTGCAGTCGTCATTTTACTTTTGCAGAAAAGCATCCATAAAATATGATGGTTTCCCCCACCATGCTTCAAGGTTTGCACGGTGTTCTTGGGGTTGTACTCATCCTTCTTCCTCCAAACATGGCAAGTGAAGTTGATATCAGAAAGTTCTATTTTGGCCTCATCTGACCACATGACTTTCTCCCCTGTCTCCTTTCGATCAAACAGATGGCCATTGGTGAAGTTAAAACTGGCCTGAACATGTGGTGGTGTGAGCATGGGGACCTTGCTGGATTTTAATCCATGTCGGCGTAGTGTGGTACTAGTGGTAATGTTTGAGAATGTGGTCCCAGCTCTATCCAGGTAAATGACTAGGTCCTTCCACATAGTTTTGGGTGGATTCCTGACCTTTCTCAAATTTATCCCATCTTCACAAGGCGAGATCTTGCATTGAGCCCCAGACTGAGGCAGATTGACAGTCATCTTGCGTTTCTTCAATTTTATAATAATTATACCAACAGGTGTTGCCTTCTCACCAAACTACTTGGCTAGTGTCCTATAGACTTTCCCAGCCTTGTGCAGGTCTACAATTTTGTTCCTTGTATTCTTAGACAATTTTCTGGTCTTGGCCTTAGTGGATTTGGAGTGTGGTTGATTGAATGTGTGGATAGCTGTCTTTTATAGGCTTAACAAGTTCAAACAGGTGCAATTAATAGAGGTCATGAGTAGTGTTGAGCGATACCATCCGATATCGTGAAATATCAGATCGGATTGGATCGGACCAATACCCAAAAAGTATCGGATATCGCCGATTCCGATCCCGGAAGTCGGATTCAAGTCAATGGGACAGAAATATCGGAATTAAAAAAAACCCTTTCTTTCCTTGTAGGTTAATTTTACATGAAGAAAAACAACTAAGAATAATGTAGAATGTATTGGGGGAGGTGGAGGAGACATTAAAGGCATAGAAGTTTAGCCCAATCAAATGGAATAGCAGGAATATTTTTTTTTTATTTTAAAGACGTTCGGAGTTACAAAGATATTGACTATGTTAACCTTTTTATATTTTGTCAGATATGTATGTTTCACAACTTCCATGCTCATCACCTTCTTTTTTACTTCTCCCACACTTTCTCCTTCATGATCCTCAGCAGCAGCAGCATCTTTTTCATCAACTTCTTCTTCTTCACCTTATTCATCTTCTTCTTCTTCACATTCTTCCTATTATTCTTTTTTTGGACATTATTCATATTCTTCTTATTCAACTATTATTCTTCTTCATATTCTACTCCTTCATCTTCTTCCTATTCTTCTTCTTCACCATATTCTTATTTATGACAGGCATTCCTGTAGTTGTTAGCTACAAAGTTTGAATATTACACCTTCGGTTCTGCCTGTCACAAAAGACTAACAACAGGATTTGTCCGCATTCAGTTTGGCCTGCAGCAGCAGGCATTTTCCAGGGGCACCACGATTAGGAACGGACCCATACACTGCTTAGTCTTCTTCTGCTTATAATTTAGATAATATCTTTTGCTCTGATTTTTAGTCTGCTTTTTGTTCTTCTGCTTCTTGGTCTTCTGCTTCTTGGTCTTCTGCTTCTTGGTCTTCTGTCTCTTGTTGTTCTGTATCTTGGTGATTGTCTTCATGTTCTTTGTCCTCTTGGTCATCTTCTTCAGGGTCATCTTTTTGGTCTTCTTCGGTGTGGTCTTCAGGGTCGTCGTCTTCAGGGAGATCCAGAGTGAGAACCAAAAACCATTTCCACAAGCTTGAACTTGAAAAAGTAGCGGAAGGTACAAGAAGGCTGAGGAACTGTTGAGAACCAGCTGACGGTACTGGAACCCAGATGGGTAGCAGAAGCTGCAAGAGCAAATGGAGCTAGCAAGGACCAGCTGACGGTGCTGGAACCCGGAGGGGCAGCAGAAGGAACAAGAGCCAATGGCACAACCGTGGACCAGCTGACGGTGCTGGAACATGGTTACTAAGCAGGAGGTACCTGTGCTAGAAAGCACTACCAAGGACTAGCAGACGTTGCTGGAACTCGGATACCGAGAAGGAGGCAACTCGGTCAAAGGCACTACCGAGAACCAGCTGATGGTGCTGGAACCCGGATGGGTAGCAGAAGCTACCCATGAAAAACCAAGTTGCAAGGCCGTGAGCCAGTCGCAGTTACCGAAAACCACAGTCCTACAGGGGGTGCTTGTCCTATTGGCACTACAGAACCAGCCTTTATTACCAGAACCCGCAGCCCACATAGGAAGCACCTAAACTGCAGGCATCATAGACTCGGTTAACCCGACTGCAACACGACCAGACTATGTATTGGTGGCAAAGTGACGTTGACACTAACCGGAAACAGCAGGCGTGCTGGAACCAGGCTGGACAGGAGGGAGTACCCGTGCCAAAGACACCGCCGAGAACCAGCTGACGGTGCTGGAACCCGGAGGGGCAGAAGATGCTGCCAGAGTCAATGGAACTAATGAGAGCCAGCTGATGGTGCTGGAACCCGGAGTGGCAGCAGAAGGAGCAAGAGCCAATGGCACTACGGAGGACCAGCTGACGGTGCTGGATCCCGGAGTCTAAGCAGGAGGTACCTGTGCTACAAAGCACTACCAAGGACCAGCAGACGTTGCTGGAACTCGGATACCGAGAAGGAGGCACCTCGGCCAAAGGCACTGCCGAGAACCAGCTGACGGTGCTGGAACGAGGATGGGTAGCAGAAGCTACCCATGAAAAACCAAGTTGCAAGGCCGCGAGCCAGCCGCAGTTACGGAAAACCACAGTCCTACAGGGGGTGCTTGTCCTATTGGCACTACGGAACCAGCCTTTATTACCAGAACCCGCAGCTCACATAGGAAGCACCTAAACTGCAGGCACCATAGACTCGGCTAACCAAACTGCAACACGACCAGACAATGTATTGGTGGCAAAGTGACGTTGACACTACCCGGAAACAGCAGGTGTGCTTGAACCAGGCTGGGCAGGAGGGAGTACCCATGCCAAAGACCCTGCCGAGAACCAGCTGACGGTGCTGGAACCCGGAGTCTAAGCAGGAGGTACCTGTGCTACAAAGCACTACCAAGGACCAGCAGATGTTGCTGGTACTCGGATACAGAGGAGGCACCTCTGCCAAAGACACTTCTGAGCAGCAACTGGCGATGTTGGAACCCAGGGTAAATCAGGGTGTAGGCTGAGGCCTAATTTCATAAAGTTTAATATCTGTTGTAGACTGCTACTGATTTAAAACTTGCTCCAATTAGGCCTCTGGCTCCACTCTGTCTCTAGTATTTCCCCTGGCCTCCAACCCCGCCAGTTGCTGCTCAGAAGTGGCGTTTGCACAATCAACACTTGTTCCTGTGTTACTGGGGTTCAGTAACGTCAGCAGATCCCCTGATGTGTGTCCGGCAATGTCTCCTGCTCTGTCCATATTGCTACTACTAGTAGTAGGGTACTACTAGTAGTAGTAGTATATATTGCTGTCCACACAGCAGGGGAGCAGCAGGCGTTACTGAACCCCACTAACACTGGAGCATGTGTTTTTCTCTGTGCAGACAGCACTTCCGAGCGACAATTGGCTGTGTTGATGCCCAGGATCAATCATGGAGCAGGCTGAGGCCTACTTGGAGCAAGTTGAAAATAAGATGTGTGATTTTGGAGGGAGCAGGAGATATTGCTATCCACACAGCAGGGGAGCAGCTGGCGTTACTGAACCCCACTGATACAGGAGCTAGTGTTTTTCTCTGTGTGGACGGCACTTCCGAGCAACAACTGACTGTGTTGAAGCCCAGGATCAATCATGCAGCAGGCTGAGGCCTACTTGGAGCAAGTAGAAAATCAGATGTATTTTGAATGTGTAGGCAGCAGGAGAGTTTGCCGTCCACACAGCAGGGGAGCAGCTGGCGTTACTGAACCCCACTGACACATGAGCTAGTGTTTTTCTCTGTGCGGACGGCACTTCTGAGCAACAACTGGCTGTGTTGAAGCCCAGGACCAATCATGCAGCAGGCTGAGGCCTACTTGGAGCAAGTAGAAAATCGGATGTATTTTGAATGTGTAGGCAGCAGGAGAGTTTGCCGTCCACACAGCAGGGGAGCAGCTGGTGTTACTGAACCCCACTAACTAGGAGCTAGTGTTTTTCTCTGTGCAGATGGCACTTCTGAGCAACAACTGGCTGTGTTGAAGCCTAGGGATTACAGTTCAGGTGGTAGAAACATGAACACAACAGGAGACCTGGATACTGTTGCCAACCAATTATTTATTCTGGAAGAGGACTGGCAAATTCTGGCGAGATCCAGGCCTGGTTCATTTTTAGAAAAGTAAGCCGCTCAACGTTATCGGAGGATAGACGCGTGCGACGGTCTGTTAGTACACCACCTGCGGCACTAAAGAGGCGTTCTGATAACACACTGGCAGCAGGGCAAGCCAGCATCTCCAATGGCTAAGCTCTGGCCATGTATCCAGCTTAGGGACCCAAAACTTGAAGGGGGAAGAGCCGTCTGGGAGTACACTGACTGTGCAAGACATGTAGTCTGTCACCATCTGACGGAAACGTTGCCTCCTGCTGACTGGAGCCGTCTGTAATGTTGTAGACATTTGTTGCGGGCACACAAAACTTTGCCACATTTGGGCCATACTGGTCTTGTCTTGTGCTGAGGCGCTGCCTCTGCTCCCTCTTTGTTCAGAGCTTCCTCCACTGCCTCGACGCACAGAGCTGTTTTGTAAAGCACTAGCAGCACTGCTCTCGGGTGGCATGGAGAAAATAATGGAATGCATCAGTGTCTCTTGGTACTCCCGCATTTTATGCTCCCAGTTCAATGGTGTTCTCAGGCTTTGTAAGTTGTCCCAGTAGCGAGGATCTAGGAGGGTGTGCACCCAATAATCAGCCGTGTTGAGAATGTGGATGATGCGGCGGTCGTTTCTCAGGCACTGCAGCATGAAATCAACCATGTGCTGCAGACTCCCAACTGCCCAAGAAACGCTGTCCCCTGCTTGAGGCGTCATCTCTGCCTGCTCTGCATCACCCCAACCTCGCTGTACATACTGACTACTAGAGCATTGTGTACCTCCCTCCTCTGTAGAGATGTCTTCCTCCTCCATTGACTCCTCCTCATCCTCCTCACAAAGTGTCCCCTGCCTAGGCCTTTGTGAGGAACCACGTAACGCAGACTGTCCAGAAGCAGATGGCATTTGTGAATCCTCATCCTCCACCTCTTCCACAACCTCCTCCCTTAGTGCTTGCAGTGTTTTTTGAAGCAGGCAGATAAGGGGGACAGTCAAGCTGACTAGTGCATCATCTGCCTCGCCATCCACATGGAATCATCAAAGGCACGCAAAACGAGGCAGATGTCCTTCATAGAGGCCCACTCAGTGGTGCTGAAGTGTGACCGGCTCGCAGTGCGACTTGTTTGCGCCTGATACAGCTGGTACTCCATGACTGCTGCCTGCTGCTCACACAACCGCTCCAACATATATAACATTGAATTCCACCTGGTGGGTAGGTCACATATGATGCGATGTTCCGGAAGGCGTAATCGGCGCTGCAGAGCTGCAATGCGCGATCTTGCCGTGCTGGAACGCCTCAAGTGAGCGCACTATGCGGACCTTGTGCAGCAGTGCATCAAGATCCGGATAGTCCCTCAGAAAGCTCTGCACAACCAAGTTGAGCACATGTACCAGACATGGGATGTGAGTCAGGTTGCCTAGGCCCAGAGCTGCCACCAGATTTCGGCCATTGTCACACACTGCCAAGCTTGGCTGGAGATTCGCTGGCACAAACCACACGTCGCTCTCCTGCTTGATGGCATTCCAGAGCTCCTGTGCTGTGTGGCTTCGATTCCGCAAAGAAATTAATTTCAGTACGGCCTGTTGACGTTTGGCCACGGCTGTGCTCATATCGGTCATAACAGGCTCCTGCTGCGCTGATTCTGAGGAACTGTAGTATGAGGAGGTGTCTATGTGTACAGACTGGATTCCTGCAATCCTTGGAGTTGGCAGAACACGTACAGCGCCACTCTCCAGATCTGTACCCGGCTCCACAACATTGACCCAATGGGCAGTGAGGGAAAGGTATCGTCCCTGTCCATGGGTACTGGTCCACGCATCGGTGGTCAGGTGGACCTTGCTACTGACGGCGTTTAGTAGCGCATGTTTAATTTTTGCCTCCACATGCTTTTGCAGGGCAGGGACAGCTTGCCTGCTGAAATAAAAGCGGCTGGGCACGGTGTATTGTGGGACTGCAAATGCCATGAAGTTCTGGAAGGTGTCAGTCTCCACCAGCCTGAATGAGAGCATTTCAAGGGACAGTAATTTGGCAATGCCAGCATTCAGACCCTGTGCTCATGGATGGTTTGCTGAGCATGGCCGCCTTTTCTCCCATGCCTGTGCTACCGATGGCAGTAGAGTGGCCTGGGAGTGTGAGGATGAACGGGAACATGGTGCTGTGGGTGGAATGTCACTGGGTCTCTGGACAACAGTGCCAGAGGTTCTTCCATGGCGATCCTGTGAGGAAGCCGAATCAGCTGTGTGTGAGCTGGAGGAAGAGGCTACAACACGAGCTGAAGAGGTGGTAGGTGGTGCTGTAGGTTGGCCTACGTCTTCAGTGTGTCTTTGTAACTCCACCACGTGCTTGGTCCGCACATGTTTCCACATATTCGTGGTATTGAGGTTGCTGACACTTATCCCTCTTTTGACTTTCTGATGACACAGCTTGCATTTGACAAAGCAAATGTCCTCTGCAACTGTGTCAAAAAAGGACCACACACTGCAAGTCTTCAGAGCGCCCGTTTTGACTTTTGTAAAAGGAATGCTCCTAACGGGTGCCGAAGTGGAGGCTACAGGCAACCAAGTCTGTCCCCTCCCTCTCCCTCCTGTTTTGGCCGTTCGGGGAATCTCTTCCTCAGAGCTGCTCCCACCACCTTCCTGTTCCTCACGCCATGATGGGTCAAGGACCTCATCATCTACGCACCCCTCTTCAAACACCTGCTTCTCCTGGGTAGTCTCGCCAGCACCGTACGCACCAGAAAGTGGCACCTGAGTCTCGTCATCATCTGATGCATACTGAAGTGTGCTGAGCATAGGCACTGGCCCACCGGCCTCTTCAGATTCAGAGGGACAAAGCAGTTGCGCATCACTGCATAGTGCTCTTCTTCACATTCTTGAATGCTTCTTGGCTGGCCCCCTCTTTCCAAGCCAACAGATTCAGAGAACAGAAGTAGAGACTGTGATGGCTCCTGTACAGGACTCTCTGACTGCCTGGGCAATTTGGCAGGTGGTGAAGAGACAGATGGTTGCTCTTCAGTGCTCTGGCCCTGAGAGGACGTGGAAGTCTTTGAAGTCGATGCGTTAGCTGCCATCCATCCGACAACGGCTTCAATTTGTTCGTCACGCAGCAGTGGGGTACGGTGAGGTCCTACAAACCTGGGCATGAATGACTGTTGCCTGGTAAAACTGGGGGATGCTGACCCACTGGTGCCCGCAGCAGGCACAGAATCCCCACATCCTCTCCCTGCTGAAACTCCACGCCCACGCCCATGTGCCTTACTCCCTGCCTTCTTTATCTTAGTAGACTGATAAAGATAGGCAGAAAGGTACAAAGGGGGGCTTAGTGCGCTTATTCCTGAACAGCTGCTAACAGGTATAAGAAACACTAATTTTATAAAGTGTGTGGTCTACACTTTAATATGAGCTAATGTGGCCTACACAACTGTCAAGTGGAGTGTTTGGTGAACTTTATTTTGTTTTTTTTTTTGCCAAAAAAACAAAAAGGATGTGACCAAAGATTTGAAAGCGATAGTATCACAAACTTTTTGGAGCTCTTACAATGCAGGAAGGTAACCTACAATGCAAAATATGAGGCTCCAAAAAATAGGGTAATACTAATCTTGCTGCGGCTGCAGGGCACAAGCCAGCAAAAAGGCTCCTCTATCTACTCCTATATAGTGTTTGCAACCAACCAATGTAGATGGATACGGATGGATGCAAACTAATAGGAGAATAAAACATGAGCTGCAATAAAAGAAAAATATGTATGAGGCAGTGACGCACGCTGAGCGGCCTACAACCAGACGTAGCAGCAGGACACACTACACAGCGTGGGCTGCACTCACACAGCCCTTGCAGACAGCTGTGAACACTGCTGCTAGGCAAAAGAAAGCTACAGCGGTGGTTTATGTAGCCTGGGTAAAGCACAATATTGTTTTGAGAATCGCTATTTCTAACTGTCCCTCACAGTCTTGAACAGCAGCCTGTCCCTAACTGAATTCAAAGCAGAGTGAACCCTAAATGGCGGCGGCAGCTTTTATAGTGCATCATGACATAATTTCAGCAGCCAATCACAGCCATGCCATTAGTTAACATGCCTACATGCCTAACAGGATGTGCCCACACTTCTGAGGATTCCTCACTGGCTGAATCAAATCAAACTGGCTCATATCATTATGGGAACTTCTGATTCCGGTATTTGATATTCTAAAAGTATCTGAACTCAGTATAGGAATTCCGATACCGCGAATATTGGCCGATACCCGATACTTGCGGTATCGGAATGCTCAACACTAGTCATGAATGCAGAGTAGGAGGCTTCTTAAAGAAAAACTAAAAATTACAGACCTCTCCAAACTTTGTAGGTAGAAAAACTTGTGAAATATATATATATATTTATATATATATATATATATATATATATATATATATATACATACAGTATATATATATATATATATATGTATGCACTAGCTGAAGAACCCGGCGATGCCTGGGCATAGTAACCAACTGTGGTTAGTTATAACAAATTGTAATGATTATATTGCACATAAAAACCATGCATCTAATCCTATCCTGTGTGATACTGACTGCTGAGCTGTGTATCTAATCCTATCCTGTGTAATACTGTCTGCTGAGTCGTGTATCTAATCCTCTCCAATGTGATACTGACTGCTGAGCCGTGTATCTAACCCTATCCTGTGTGATTCTGTCTGCTGAGCTGTGTATCTAATCCTATCCTGTGTAATACTGTCTGCTGAGCCGTGTATCTAATCCTCTCCAATGTGATACTGACTGCTGAGCCGTGTATCTAACCCTATCCTGTGTGACTCTGTCTGCTGAGCTGTGTATCTAATCCTATCCTGTTTGATACTGTCTGCTGAGCTGTGTATCTAATCCTATCCTGTGTGATACTGGGCTCCCCCTGCAGTCTGTGTCAGAGGGTGGTCTGTGTTGGCACGGTAATAAATTGTGTTATTTCCAGCTTTACAGAAGGACGATAACACCATAGAAATGATAAGAATAATAGGCCTCAGTTACCACAACTGTCTACAAAGAAAACTGTTGCTGATAGCAACCAATCACAGCTCATTTTTCATCTTGTAAACAGCTCTGGGACAGCGTGGCGAGTTTTGAGTGGCGACTTTTAGGTGGTGAGGTTGGTGTATGTGTGGTGAAATGTGCGCTGAGGGTAGAATATGTGTTGAAGCACGTGGTAGTGTGTGGCGCATTGTGTGTGTGTTCATATCCCCGTGTGTGGTGAGTATCCCATGTCAGGGCCCCACCTTAGCAACTGTACGGTATATACTCTTTGGCGCCATCGCTCTCATTCTTTCAGTCCCCCTTGTTCACATCTGGCAGCTGTCAATTTGCCTCCAACACTTTTCCTTTCACTTTTTCCCCATTATGTAGATAGGGGCAAAATTGTTTGGTGAATTGGAACGCACAGGGTTAAAATTTCGCCTCACAACATAGCCTATGACACTCTAGGGGTCCAGACGTGTGACTGTGCCAAATTTTGTGGCTGTAGCTGCGACGGTGCGGATGCCAATCCCGGACATGCATACATACATACACACCCAGATTGAGCTTTATATATTATTTATATATATATATATATATACCGTGCATACAAAATTGCCCTGCACCATTTCCCGTACTGTTGAGGAATCAGACACTGGACTAACATCGTTTTGAAATTGCACATGGACCTGTCCATAATCTCTTGCAGTAATGACATCTTATAGGTTATCATACCTTGTATATTGGTGTTCAGTACCTGGACCATGACCAATCATTAGCTTAAAGTGGAGCACAGTTTATACAGCAGAGTATTTTCCCATCTCTCTCCTGTAGAGTGTAAGCTGCTCTGGTCAGTGAGGTTCTTCTCTCCCTCCCTCCTGTAGAGTGTAAGCTGCTCTGGTCAGTGAGGTTCTTCTCTCCCTCCCTCCTGTGGAGTGTAAGCTGCTCTGGTCAGTGAGGTTCTTCTCTCCCTCCCTCCTGTGGAGGGTAAGCTGCTCTGGTCAGTGAGGTTCTTCTCTCTCTTCCTTCTGTAGAGTGTAAGCTGCTATGGTCAGTGAGGTTCTTCTCTGCCTCCTGTGGAGTATAAGCTGCTCTGGTCAGTGAGGTTCTTCTCTCTCTCTTCCTCTTGTAGAGTGTAAGCTGCTCTGGTCAGTGAGGTTCTTCTCTCTCCCTCCTGTAGAGTGTAAGCTGCTCTGGTCAGTGAGGTTCTTCTCTCTCTCCCTCCTGTAGAGTGTAAGCTGCTCTGGTCAGTGAGGGTCTTCTCTTTCTCCCTCCTGTAGAGTGTAAGCTGCTCTGGTCAGTGAGGTTCTTCTCTCCCTCCCTCCTGTGGAGTGTAAGCTGCTCTGGTCAGTGAGGTTCTTCTCTCTCTTCCTTCTGTAGAGTGTAAGCTGCTATGGTCAGTGAGGTTCTTCTCTGCCTCCTGTGGAGTATAAGCTGCTCTGGTCAGTGAGGTTCTTCTCTCTCTTCCTCTTGTAGAGTGTAAGCTGCTCTGGTCAGTGAGGTTCTTCTCTCTCTCCCTCCTGTAGAGTGTAAGCTGCTATGGTCAGTGAGGTTCTTCTCTCCCTCCTGTAGAGTGTAAGCTGCTCTGGTCAGTGAGGTTCTTCTCTCTCCCTCCTGTAGAGTGTAAGCTGCTCTGGTCAGTGAGGTTCTTCTCTCTCCCTCCTGTAGAGTGTAAGCTGCTCTGGTCAGTGAGGTTCTTCTCTCTCCCTCCTGTAGAGTGTAAGCTGCTCTGGTCAGTGAGGTTCTTCTCTCTCCCTCCTGTAGAGTGTAAGCTGCTCTGGTCAGTGAGGTTCTTCTCTCTCCCTCCTGTAGAGTGTAAGCTGCTCTGGTCAGTGAGGTTCTTCTCTCTCCCTCCTGTAGAGTGTAAGCTGCTCTGGTCAGTGAGGTTCTTCTCTCCCTCCTGTAGAGTGTAAGCTGCTCTGGTCAGTGAGGTTCTTCTCTCCCTCCTGTAGAGTGTAAGCTGCTCTGGTCAGTGAGGTTCTTCTCTCCCTCCTGTAGAGTGTAAGCTGCTCTGGTCAGTGAGGTTCTTCTCTCCCTCCTGTGGAGTGTAAGCTCATATAGTAAATGAGGCCTCTTTCTCTTGGCTTTAAAATGTAAGCTCTTATGGTCATCACGGTTCTTTCTCTCTCCACTCTTTTACATGTAATTTCTGAGTAATTACAATCCTTTCAGTTTTGAGATTCTCACATCTGTATTTGTCATAAACTGAATTTTTGAAAAACAAATCAAGCTTTCTGGATGGTGATTGGACTGTGCAGTTTTGTAATGGACTAATATATGGGATGAGAATTTATAATATATTGTCCACTCAATGCCAGTTAGTAATATTAAAGTTTGTGAAATTCAAAATTTTCAAAAAATTTGAGAAAAAAAAAACAACTAAATGACCTACGGTAAAATTAAATTAAATTTACAGGTAACATGAGGTACTATGTATCATGAAAAATTAGCTCATAATGACTTGGATAAGAAGAAGCTTTCCAATTTTTTAACCATGTATGCTGACAAATCAGATTTGAATAAAAGGGTTGTGTCTATAATGCCAAAACCGGCAATGACAGTGAGAGATAATAATGCTTTAAGTAATCTTTATATTTTAAGTGTACAAATACAAATTATTTAATTGCTTTATTTTCTTTTACATCTATATCCTCATAGTCCCAGTGGGAATTCTCCATGATTGTGCAGTGAAAGTGCTGCTAGATTCCTATATAAAGGAGGCTGAGCAATGACATTGTGTCTTACGTGTGACTACTGGAAAATCTACAAAAGAATGGACCAGAAGTGAAATCTTTCGGCCAATTCGAGGTCAGTAAGTCAATATGATCATTGTCTCCTGCTGAACTTTGTGCACTATAATTAAGAATATTAAATTAATAGTGTCAGTTCATGCTTCTGTAAAATGTAGAAAAATATATATTTTAAAGCCTGAACAAATTTTTGACCACAAGAAAATGATATAAATATGTATTGATTAGAGTAGACCAAAATGATGAAAGTATGAGTTTCTCGACAACAAAAATCCCTTAAACATAATGTGGCATAATGGAGATGGGGAAGAGCAACCTAAACACCAACGCCAAATGCACAAGCTCAGGAGAAATTGTAGAATTCAGGAGAAGGAACGAGAGCATGCGGTAAATTGCATATAAAAATATCAAAACTTTATTTAGAAAAAGTGCTACAGGTAATATATACGTAACAAGGTGGCAATCAGACAATACAGACGGTATCAACCCAAATGCCCAACTTCTCCCACCAAGATGGAAAAATAATCCCAGTATGCATCCACATTGTGGACATATACCCAATAGACCATGTAAATATACAGTAGTAGTACCCAAACACTGAATCCAAAATCAAACACCACAAGGGCGGTAAAGAAGAGCACCGGTGTGATGTAATAACCGGCCGCAATCTGCAGCCAAGTAATATCAAAGCTGGCCACAAGAGAGCTTACCGGGATAGGTAGGAGAGGGAGAACCAGGCTGTGCCACCCCCGACGCGTGTTTCGCTGCACCCCAGGCCGCTTTATCAAGAGGAATCTTGATATATTACCTGTAGCACTTTTTCTAAATAAAGTTTTGATATTTTTATATGCAATTTACCGCATGCTCTTGTTCCTTCTCCTGGATTCTAAAGTATGAGTTTCTGTAGAGCTGATATACACAGGCTGCTGACACCGAAAACCATAATTTTCTTCACTCTAATATGTTCTGTCTCTTTTCCTTGTTACAGTTTTTCAAGAAATTCTCCTCCATGAATATGCAGCCTCATAACTTTAGCAAAGTGGCTGAAGTTTTGCTATTGGGATTTCAAAATGTTCAAATGTTAAATTTTCCTTTTTTTGTTCTGCTTCTAATTATGTACTGTGTGACTGTAGGTGGAAGCCTCCTGATCATTCTGGTGGTGTCGTCCAGCCGATTGCTCCACTCGCCCATGTACTTCTTCCTCACACAACTCTCTCTGTCAGATATCCTTCTCACCACCACAATAGAACCCAACATGCTTCACATTCTGTTTGATGAAGGAAGATCTTTGTCTTTTATTGGCTGTCTAATACAATTTTATTTTTCCACTGTCTCTGTAGCCTTGGAATGTCTTCTCCTGACCATCATGTCCTATGATCGGTATCAGGCCATCTGTCACCCTCTACATTATACTTCAGTTATGGACCTCACATTTTGTCTGAGAATCGTTTTAATGACCTGGTTGATCATTTTAACAATGATGTTAATGTTTTTTTTTACAGTTAGTCGTTTGGATTTCTGTGGACCAAACGTCATTGACCATTTCTTTTGTGATTTACAACCTCTACTGGAGCTCTCCTGTTCAGATACTTTTATAATCAAGATGGAAAGTTTATTTTTGTCTATTCTTCTTGCGGTGTGTCCTCTTACTGTTATTATGGTTTCCTATGTGTACATTATCTCAACCATATTAAAGATCCCGACTGTGACCGGGAGGCAGAAGACCTTCTCCACCTGTACTGCCCACTTGACTGTGGTGTCTTTATTCTACGGGTCAATCATTATCATCTATATATTTCCACATCAGCAAAATGCTAAGACATTACTATCCCTGCTCTACACTGTAGTAACTTCTTAATCCCATCATTTACAGTCTGAGTAATAGAGATATTAAGCAGGCGCTAAGGAAACTATTCATCAACTTTTCTCATTGCAAAATTGTAATCCTGTTGTATTATTCATGGAAAAGCTAAATTGTAGATCAATGTTGACATCCGCATTCTTAACATAGGTATTAAAAATCGGAAAATAAAAGTTAATCAGCTAGTGAAACGTTGCAAGATATTACAGCTACAAGGCGTTATTGTCTGTTCATGAGATCAGCAATAATTTGTAAATTAGTTAAGATTCAACTGTTCAGACTAAAGCCCCTTCTCACATAGCGAGATCGCTAGCAATATCGCTAAAGCGTCACCGATTTTGTGATGCAACAGCGATATCGCTACATGTGACACGTACCTGCAACCGGCCCCCCCGCTGGATATCGCTGATCACGCTCGAATGTCCTGGGCCATTTTTCCCTCGTTGGAGTACCACTGGCATCAACTAGCAACACATGGACGCAGGCGGAATTCGTCGTCATCGCTGTGGTGTGACAGAAAAGAATGACCGCCGACGGGCTGCTGCGTCGCTGGTGAGATCTGCCTGTTTGGCAGCTCACTAGCGACCATTTAGCGATGCACCAGCGATCCTGACCGGGTCGTATCGTTGTCGGGATCGCTGATGCATCTCTAAATGTAACGGAACCCTTACACTGATCACTAGAATGGGAGACCAGCTTTGTGACTCACACAAGTCTTGAGATTGTCACTTATCCACAGGTAGATGAAGCTTCTGACAACTAAAATAGCCCTTTTATTCAAAAAACAGTTATCACACTGGCAGGATTACCACTGTACTTCTCCTTTTTCAATTAACTACTGAACCTGCTAATGGCTATCATAGCAACTTCTTATCCATCTTATTTCAGCTTCGAGAAATGAGTTGTGCTGCTGACATCGCATTGATTGCTCCTTGACAGACCTTTTGCACCGCCGGCATCAAACCTTGCATTGAGATAATTCTATGATTCTTTATCACACTTCCACCCCTATGATCACTTGTAATATCAAACATTGGTCTGCGTATGTCTTTGTCAGACATTTAAGGATGGACATTCAGCCTGAGGCTCTCCAAATGCTTTTAGGAATATTTTTGAGTTTTTTTTTTTTAGGAAACTCAAAGTTTATTTTTCCAATTAATAATAAAAAAGATTGCATAAGTTTGGTTTGTCCATAATTGTACTGAACTGAAGAATTATGCAATTTTGCTGCACACTGAATACCATAAAGCAAAAAAAATGAAAAAAACCTGCAGAATTGAGTTGTTTTATAATTTTAAGAGATGGGCTAACCCAAAAAGTAAAGTTCGAGGTCCGCACCATATACCTAGTGTTCGGTCACAGATGCCAAACATGGACTTCTTTAGGGAGTCCATATTACTATTCGGGTTCACCAACCTGAACATCTGGTGTCTCCCACACTTGCATCTGTATGACACCAGTGGCTCTGATCGGCGATACGATTAATACTGGTGATGAGCAAATACATTCAGCACTATTTGTTACTCACACGAAATGTACAGTATTCGGGCTATTCATTACTCGACAAGTAATTATTCAAGTGACAAGCCCAGCATGTTTGGTGCTTTATTTGCAGCCAATGAAGATGCTTTCCAATCACAGTAATGCCGGCGCCATCTTTGGTGTGGCATTACTGTGATTGGATGGCCTTCCAGAGTCATAGGGACTATTTAAAGTTTGGCGGCACCATCTTGTGCACATTGCAGCCTGAAACAGCATATGAAGAGCATAGTTTCAGCGCAGGGAAAGTGAAAGGAGCGTAGGGAGAGTGGTAGGAGGTTACTGTGAGCGTTATTTATTCCAAAAAGCTCATTTAAAAGCTGAATACTGTCAACGGTGTATTCCACTATCTGGCTAACTATTTGCGATGAAGGAGGGATCTCCCAAAAGTAGGAGTGATAGCTCTCCCAAATGTATGATACAAGGCCACCTGAGGGCCCATACAGACTCAGATTTCACAGCACCTGCTGGCACTCTGCTAATTGTCAGCAAGGACTGCATAACGACATGGCAGTGGACATTGTCTTGATGGCGGGCAGAGCATAAAATTCAAATGAGCATGTTCAAGCTGGCATTGTAAAGAGATGGGGAATATGTATTCCACTGTCTTGCTAACTATTTGGAATGAGGGATGGTCCTCTCAAATGTTTGAGTGAGAGCCGTCACAAATAATAAAGTAAAAAATAAAGCCAAAACACTCCGTGTGAACATGCTAAAGGGAAAGTATATATTTTTTGTTTTGTGTTATATACATGTAATTATGAAGGAAATTGTTAGGTGCCACATTCCAGTAACTGCGCAGGTGGAATCTCAAGCCATCTCCTCTGTGGTTTCCCATTCTTCGGCAGCTGCAGAGGTTCCTGCTCAGCAGAGACGCCAGTCCCAGCATCTTGCTTCAGGATAATGCTATGTGTCTGGTTGCTGCTGCTGCTGCCTCAGGTTCAGCTATAGAATTCAGAATTAGCAGCGAGCAGACGCTCCTGGAACTAAGTCCTGCTTTTCTCCATCTGAGCATGCCCGTGAGGTCACATGCTCAGGTCCTCAAGCAGCTCGGATTGGGCTATCTGCAAGGTCCCGGAAGGCTGCGGTGATAAAAGGATCGCATGGCCGCACACTAGTATAGACCTTGTGGAGTGAGTGCTGTATGCACGTATGAATGTCTCTGGTGACTGACTCATTATGAAACCTCTACCCTTTCAACGCATGTGTTGATCAGCCTTCCAAGTGAGTGCAGGTAGGCGTCAGAGTCAGAGCCTAGCTTCAATGCTTAGTAGTGGCTTTGCCTGTACACCACTGTGCACTCAGCACTTCACAGTAGCCAGCGTCTATTTGTGGCATTCGCAGGTGCAGCGCTGTGCGCTTAGTGAGTCTAGAGAGGCTCTTACCCCGCGTCCTTGGGGCAGAGTCTTGTGACCATACACTAGCGCTGACTCAGCCGAGCCCTGTGACAATTAACAGGGTACGGCATCTGTGTTATGCGGTACAGGGGCTCTGTGAAGCAACAGATCCCGTCGCTAGTACATACTGGGTGGTGTTTAACCCACATGTGTCCAGTGCGATAGCGCCATTTAGTGTCCGCCATTACCGAGTAGCAGTTAACATCTCTGTACGGTGGATCCCGAGCTGCGAACGTACCTTATTACCATCTTTATATGATTTGGTGCTTTCCGCCAGCCATAACATTAATAATGTTTCTTAGCATTTTTCCCTTTAAAAAAAATTTTGGTTTAGTTTGTTAGGGTTTTTTAAAAATCCGTAAAACCGGCATAATAGTCTGACAACATTATTCCCAAATACCATAAATGAGTCAGAAAAGTATGCAGGCCTCTTCTCCATGCTGTTCCCATTTAGATTTAGGTCTTTCCCATCAATTTCAGCCTTTTTCCCATGCCCTCCAAACCTGCCTGCTGCATCCAGCAGGGAAATATTTGGCTTTCCCATTGACATGCATTGTATACGTTATTCGGTACAAATACACGGATATTAGAAATTATTTGTGCCGGTAATCCAAATATTTCACTATTCGATCATCACTAATTATTACTTCCAGTTAGAGAGCTGTGGTTCCCACACAATTAAAAGACAGCGTGAGCCCACAGCTGTGTCCAGCTGTTAACCCCTTTCTGACATGAGACGTACTATCCCGTCCATGGGATCCGGGCCCCTATGCCCATGGACGGGATAGTACGTCTACCACGATCAGCGGCGCCCACGTGGTGAGCGCCGCTGATCGCGGCCGGGTGTCAGCTAATTAAAATAGTTTTCATTGCATAAAACCGACAAAACATAAAAAAACGACATAAATGAGGTATCGCTGTAACCGTACTGACCCGAAGAATAAAACCGCTTTATCAATTTTACGCGGAACGGTGTAAATGCACCCCCCAAAAGAAATTCATGAAACGCTGGTTTTTGTTCATTCAGCGTCCCAAAAATCGGAATAAAAAGCGATCAAAAAATGTCACGTGCCCGAAAATGATACCAATAAAAACGTCAACTAGTCCCGCAAAAAATAAGACCTACATGACTCAGTGGGTCAAAATATGGAAAAATTATAGCTCTTAATATGTGGTGATGCAAAAAATATTTTTACAATAAAAAGCGTCTTTTAGCATGCGACAGCCGCCAAACATAAAAACCGCCATAAATAGTAAATCAAACCCCCCGCTATCACCCCCTTAGTTAGGGAAAAATAATAAAATTAAAAGAAAATGTATTTATTTCCATTTTTCCATTAGGGTTAGGATTAGGGCCAGGGCTAGGGTTAGGGCTAGGGTTAGGGTTAGGGCTAGGGTTAGGGATGAGATTAGGGTTAGGGGTGTGTTGGGGTTAGGGTTGGAGTTAGAATTGGGGGGTTTCCACTATTTGCGCACATCAGGTGCTCTCCAAATGCAACATGGCGTCTGATCTCAATTCCAGCCAATTCTGAGTTGAAAAAGTCAAATGGTGCTCCTTCCCCTCCAAGCTCTGCCATGTGCCCAAACAGTGTTTTACCCCCACATGTAGGGTATCAGCTTACTCAGGACAACTTGCAAAATAACTTTTGGGGTCCAATTTCTCCTGTTACCCTTAGGAAAATAAAAAATTGGGGGCAAAAATATCATTTTTGTGGAAAAAAAATATTTTTTTTATTTTCACGCCCGGGCGTTATAAACTTCTGTGAAACCCTTGGGGGTTCAAAGTGCTCACCACTCTAGATACGTTCCGTGGGGGGTCTAGTGTCCAAAATGGGGTCACTTGTGGGGAGTTTCAATAGTTTAGGTACATCAGGGGCTCTCCAAACGCACATGACACCCGCAGGCCATTCCATCAAACTCTGCATTCCAAAACGTCACTACTTCCCTCCTGAGCCCCGACATGTGCCCATACAGTAGTTTTTGCCCACATATGAGGTGTCAGCGTACTCAGGACAAATTGGACAACAACTTTTGGGGTCCAATTTCTCCTGTTACCCTTGGGAAAATAAAAAAATTGGGGACTAATTGATCATGTTTGTGGAAAAAATACGATTTTTTTATTTTCATGCCCGGGCATTATAAACTTCTGTGAAGCCCTTGGGGGTTCAAAGTGCTCACCACACATCTAGATAAGTTCCTTAGGGGGTCTAGTTTCCAAAATGGGGTCATTTGTGGGGGGTTTCCACTGTTTAGGTACATTAGGGGCTCTCCAAAGGCAACATGACACCCGCAGACCATTCCATCAAAGTCTGCATTCCAAAACGTCACTACTTCCCTTCCGAGCCCCGACGTGTGCCCATACAGTAGTTTTCTCCCACATATGGGGTATCAGCATACTCAGGACAAATTGGACAACAACTTTTGGGGTTCAATTTCTCCTGTTACCCTTGGGAAAATAAAAAAAATTGGGGACTAATTGATCATTTTTGTGGAAAAAATATGATTTTTTAATTGTACGACTTTATGTTATAAACTTCTGTGAAGCCCTTGGGGGTTCAAAGTTCTCACCACACATCTAGATAAGTTCCTTAGGGGGTCTAGTTTCCAAAATGGTGTCATTTGGGGGGGGTTTCTACTGTTTTGATACATCAGGGGTTTTCCAATCGCGACATGGTGTCCGATCTCAATTCCAGGAAAAAACGTCAAATGGCGCTGCTTCCCTTCTGAGCTTCGCCATGCGCCCAAATAGTGGTTTACCCCCACATGTGCGGTATCACCGTACTCAGGACAAATTGCACAATAACTTTTAGGGTCCTGTTACCCTTGGGAAAATAAAAATTGGGGGTGAACAGATCATTTTTGTGGAAAAAATATGATTTTTTCATTGTACTGCTGTACGTTATAAACTTCTTTGAAGCCCTTGTGGGTTCAAAGTTCTCAACACATATCTAGATAAGTTCCTTAGGGGGTCTAGTTTGCAAAATGGGGTCATTTGTGGGGGGTTTCCACTGTTTTGGTACATCAGGGGTTTTTCAATCGCGACATGGTGTCCGATCTCAATTCCAGCCAAATACGTCAAATGGCGCTGCTTCCCTTTCGAGCTCTGCCATGCGCCCAAATAGTGGTTTACCCCCACATATGGGGTTTCAGCGTACTCAGGACAAATTGCACAATAACTTTTAGGGTCCTGTTACCCTTGGGAAAGTAAAAATTCGGGGTGAAAAGATCATTTTTGCAGAAAAAATATGATTTTTTTAATTGCACCGCTGTACGTTATAAACTTCTGTGAAGCCCTTGTGGGTTCAAAGTTCTCACCACATATCTAGATAAGTTCCTTGGGGGGTCTAGTTTCCAAAATGGGGTCACTTGTGAGGGGTTTCCACTGTTTAGGTACATCAGGGGCTCTCCAAACGTGACATGGCGTCCGATCTGAATTCCAGCCAATTTTGCATTGAAAAAGTTAAACGGCACTCCTTCCCTTCTGAGCTCTGCCATGCGCCGAAACAGTGGTTCCCCCAACATATCAGGTATCAGCGTACTCAGGAGAAATTGCACAATAACTTTTGCCATCCAATTTCTCCTGATACCCTTGGTAAAATAAAAAAAATTGAACCTGAAATATTTTTTTTGTGAAAAAAAGTTAGATGTTCATTTTTTTTTAAATATTCAAAAAATTCCTGTGACACACCTAAAGGGTTAATAAACTTTTTGAATGTGGTTTTGAGCACCTTAAGGGGTGCAGTTTTTAGAATGGTGTCACTTTTGGGTATTTTCTATCATATAGACCCCTCAAAGTGGCTTCAAATGTGATGTGGTCTGTAAAAATAAAATGGTGTTGCAAAAATGACAAATCGCTGGTCAATTTTTAACCCTTATAACTTCCTAACAAAAAAAAATTTGGTTCCAAAATTGTGCTGATGTAAAGTAAACATGTGGGAAATGTTACTTATCAAGTTTTTTGTGTGCTGTATCTCTGTGATTTAAGGGCATAAAAATTCAAAGTTGGAAAATTGCGAAATTTTCAAAATTTTTGCCAAATTTCCGTTTTTTTCACCAATAAATGCAAGTTATTTGAATGAAATTTTACCACTAACATGAAGTACAATATGTCACGAGAAATCACCGGGATCCATTGAAGCATTTCAGAGTTATAACCTCATAAAGGGACAGTGGTCAGAATTGTAAAATTTGGCCCGGTCATTAACGTGCAAACCACCCTTGGGGGTGAAGGGGTTAAATACTTGCAACTGGTCATAGGCAACGGTTGATGGGACTACTACCCACATCAGTGTATGACTGCTAACACTATTAACGGCAAGAGCAGGTGCCGCTGATGGAAGTATTCCTCAGCTGGTGCCTGTACTCTTAGTTAAAAAAAAGTAAATAAAGAAATATTGATGTAAAAATAAATAAAAGCATTATACTCACCTTAACACTTAATTCACAATGCCCTTGTCCCCTGTAAAAAACACACACATCATAATCAATCGGTGTGATATTTGCTCTCTAGCGTAAATGGTGGCATGATGTTACCATTAATTCTGAAGAGGAGGGGAGATTGAACTTCAGTGAGCAAGCCAATGAACTGGGGTACCCTCAGTGAAATCACTGCTAGTACCATGTGAAAAAGTCTCACGGTGGTAGGCTCAGCTCACTGAGCTCACCTCAATTCACCATGAGATCACGATGAACTGCCATGAACTCACTGAGCTCAGCGCAGCACCATGGGGAAGAGTCTTGAGGAGATCATTTGCATATTCCCAGTGCCTTCTGGGATAAGTGAAGAGTCTCCGCGAGCTCAACGATCACTGAGTTTTGGCCGTTGCAGCTGAAAAGAGGAAATCGGAAAACGGCGCCTGTCGGCGCGCAAATTTTGGCTCATCTTTCATTGTTTTCAAGAAATCTCAATATGGAAGAGGCCAGGAGCCATTTGGTGAGCTGCATTTCTTGCTACATGTTCACAGACTTACCAGTGGAAAAGCCAAACTTCACATGCCACAAATGCAAGCTTGTGTCCCTGTTGGAAGAAAAGTTGCAAAATCTCGAAGAGAGGTTAGCTACGTTGAAGATCATTAAGGAAGGTGAAGAGTTCTTAGACAGAGCAGAATTATCTCTTCATGTTACAGAAAGAGAAGAAATTCGAAGTGCACCTGAAGAAACAGAAGAATGGAGACATGTGACCCAGAGAACCAGGAGGATCAGGAGGCAGTCAGCACCCATACTTCTCAGGAACCAGTACCAGGCTCTCACGCAGGAAAACGATGAAGAAATACATCAGGATAAGACTTTGCCCACAAACAGCAACCTTGTACACCTTCAGAGTCCTCCTGGATGGAGAAAGAAAAATGTTGTGAAGAAGAAACGGAGAGTGGTGGTCATGGGGGATTCCCTGTTGAGAGGAACAGAGGCCGCTATCTGCAGACCGGATATAACTTGTCATGATCCAGTGTTGGATCTGGCGGTATTAAATGCATTAAGTGAACTTTTTTTCCTTTGATTCCAAAGTGTGTCGTGATTTCCCCCGGTGGCCATTAGAATTATCACGTGGTGTCGTTCATTCTAAGTTGCCTGGTGGTGGGGAATGGTATCGCACCTTAGGTTTAGGTTAATGTTCACTTAATTATGGATCAGGTGTGACACCCTATAAAGGTGTGCTCAGGGTGTTCAATCACTGCCTGTAATATTGTGAGTTTGTATTCACTCTGAGTTGGAGAGCCTGGAGGAAGGATGGAGCTGGTGAGGAGTCCTGCGCAGCTTAGCCAGGGGGGACGTGTTTCAGCTATGGTGTCTGGAGGAAGGGCTGGCATGGCTTGGTGGGGTCGCAGTGATGGTGTCAGCGGGAAGTGTCTGCATGGTCTGGTGGAGTGGCTACTATGGAGAGTGGCACTCACCATGTGGGACTTGGCCACTGAGCTGGACTCAAGCATGCTTGACTTCGTGGCAGAAGCTGAACTCATCCTTGGGACTCTGGTTCTAAGCAGCTGCAACTGGTGGTGGACTCTGCTCCAAGGCTGCACTAAGGTGAAGGATCCTGTTATGGTGATGGATCCGGGTGGAGGAGAAGGCGCACGCAGGTGGTGGGCTCTGTTGCTAGGAGCGTATGCAACAGAGCAAAGCTAAGTGGTGTTTCCCCTGTATTGTCTCTTTCCTCATGTGTGTTATTAGTGCAGTGGTGGGATTAGTCTCCGCACCGACCTATTCCCTAGTGAGGGTTTAGGGTCAGGGTGAGCAAGGGCGTAAAGGTACGTGTGCGGCGACAGGTGCGGAGCCTGTTTAGGGAATGTAAGGAGTGCAGGGACACTGGCTCAGGGGAGCTTAGGAGGTCTCCATGTCCCCATTCCCTATCGCAGGGCCCACCATTGTTAAAGTTTCCCAGGTTCCCCCTTTATTATTTAAATTCGCCTTACTGGAGGCGGGGTTTCCAGATTTTATGTATAACGTGTAATTCCCAAATTCGCCAGGTGGAGGCGGCGTATCCACCTGCACGTTTTATTATTTAAATGCGCCCCACTGGAGGCGGTGTATCCAGGGTCACGTGTGTCACATGGGTTCGCCTTGCGGAAACATCTGTGTCCAGACACACGTGATCATGACATTATCACAGGCCCTACAGTTTTTTTTCTGGTGAGCTTTGGCCATGTGGAGACCGCTGAGTAATTGCTGCCGGGCCTCACTGATGTGAGTGGGGAGCGGCAAGGTGTTTAGAGCCGCTGCAGCAGCAGTTTTCACGGTCTGGGGCCTCTGCTCAGGTAACCAGGAAATCAAAATGGCGACTTTGGCAAATTGCGGGTCTGGCAAAAGCCCCTAGAGTCGCTGCTGGGGAGCGGGACTTGCTCTTGCACGGGGAGGTACCCAGGCAGGTGGGAGGAATGGTGCCCCACGGAGCTGCCTGGTATTCCCCGAGGTGAAGGGGTACATCCCTGTGGTGAGCAGACTAGGTGTGTAGTCGCTGCTGGGGAGCGGGACTTGCTCTTACAGGGGACGCACCCAGGCAGGTGGGAGGAATGGTGCCCCACGGAGCTGCCTGGTATTCCCCGAGGTGAAGGGGTACGTCCCTGTAGTGAGCAGATTGGTGAATAGTCCGCGGGGCTCATGCCAAATCTTCGATGCCGCCCCTCCTGGTCGTGTGGAGGCGACCAGCGAGTATATATATATTTTCCTCCATATTCCTGCGGCTATGGTACTAAAACCCCCTAGAGTCGCTGCTGGGGAGCAGGACTGGTTCATGCAGGTGGGCGCACCCAGGCAGGTGGGAGGAATGGTGCCCCACGGAGCTGCCTGGTATTCCCTGAGGTGAAGGGGTACGCCCCTGTGGTGAGCTGACTGGTGTGATAGTCCGCGGGGTTTTACGCCAAATCTTCATACCATCGAAGAAGCCGCCCTCCTGGTCGTGTGCAGGCGACCAGCGAGTGTATATTTCCTCCACTTCCCGGTCCCCTTCTCCTCCTGGTGTGTGCAGCAGGTATGCTGCGGGGGAGTAGGGACAAATCTCTACCCTCGCCATTAACCAACCCTAAGAGGCGCAGTCCTCATGGTGAAAGGGTTGGAGGGTGGTGTCCCTTGTTGAATAGTGGGGGTGTGAGTGTGGTGACACAGGGGGACGCCTCTGTTGAGTCCAGAGTGAGTTCAACGAGTTATGACATATGTATGTGTGCAATAAACGTTCAGGTCCGGACCTGTGTGTGAACGAGCATGTATGGGTGCCACCAAAAAACATCTTGTGGAATTGTGTTGTGGAGTCTGATCAGCTCTGAGCAAACCTACACATACATTAACTCGTTCCCCAGGTCGGCGCTGTGGAGATGAGTGGTGCCTCCAAAAGGAACATATATTGCCAATATCAGCGGTGTTTGTCATAAACCTGAAGTGGCAGGTAATGGTGGGGTGAACTCAGGGTCTCGGCGTCCCCGCTGTGGGTGTTTCCCTAATGAGGGGTGGTCTTGAGGGTCCAGAGGCCCCTCATTAAGGAAGGGGTACTGTCATGATCCAGTGTTGGATCTGGCGGTATTAAATGCATTAAGTGAACTTTTTTTCCTTTGGTTCCAAAGTGTGTCGTGATTGCCCCCGGTGGCCATTAGAATTATCACGTGGTGTCGTTCATTCTAAGTTGCCCCGTGGTGGGGAATGGTATCGCACCTTAGGTTTAGGTTAATGTTCACTTAATTATGGATCAGGTGTGACACCCTATAAAGGTGTGCTCAGGGTGTTCAATCACTGCCTGTGATATTGTGAGTTTGTATTCACTCTGAGTTGGAGAGCCTGGAGGAAGGATGGAGCTGGTGAGGAGTCCTGCGCAGCTTAGCCAGGGGGGACGTGTTTCAGCTATGGTGTCTGGACGAAGGGCTGGCATGGCGTGGTGGGGTTGCAGTGATGGTGTCAGCGGGAAGTGTCTGCATGGTCTGGTGGAGTGGCTACTATGGAGAGTGGCACTCACCATGTGGGACCTGGCCGCTGAGCTGGACTCAAGCATGCTTGACTTCGTGGCAGAAGCTAAACTCATCCTTGGGACTCTGGTTCTAAGCAGCTGCAACTGGTGGTGGACTCTGCTCCAAGGCTGCACTAAGGTGAAGGATCCTGTTATGGTGATGGATCCGGGTGAAGGAGAAGGCGCACGCAGGTGGTGGGCTCTGTTGCTAGGAGCGTACGCAACAGAGCAAAGCTAAGTGGTGTTTCCCCTGTATTGTCTCTTTCCTCATGTGTGTTATTAGTGCAGTGGTGGGATTAGTCTCCGCACCGACCTATTCCCTAGTGAGGGTTTAGGGTCAGGGTGAGCAAGGGCGTAAAGGTACGCGTGCGGCGACAGGTGCGGAGCCTGTTTAGGGAATGTAAGGAGTGCAGGGACACTGGCTCAGGGGAGCTTAGGAGGTCTCCATGTCCCCATTCCCTATCGCAGGGCCCACCATTGTTAAAGTTTCCCAGGTTCCCCCTTTATTATTTAAATTCGCCTTACTGGAGGCGGGGTTTCCAGATTTTATGTATAACGTGTAATTCCCAAATTCGCCAGGTGGAGGCGGCGTATCCACCTGCACGTTTTATTATTTAAATGCGCCCCGCTGGAGGCGGTGTATCCAGGGTCACGTGTGTCACATGGGTTCGCCTTGCGGAAACATCTGCGTCCAGACACACGTGATCATGACATAACTTCAAGAGAAATGTGCTGTCTTCCAGGTGCAAAAATTAAAGATGTGGCTGACAGGATATTAGGACTCTTCAGACCTACAGATTCCCATTCCCATTCCTGCTACTACACGTGGGGACAAATGACACAGCAAGAAACGACCTGGAAACCATCTGCAGTGACTTTGAAGACTTAGGCAAGAAAGTGAAAGAACTGGGAGCGCAGGTGGTCTTCTCTTCCATCCTCCCAGTGGATGGCCATGGAACAAGGAGGTGTAATAAGATTCTGCAGGTGAACAACTGGCTACGTCGATGGTGCCGTCAGCAACGATTTGGATTTCTGGATCACGGAGTGAATTACCTTTACGATGGACTACTTGCTAGAGATGGGGTGCACCTTACGAAGACTGGAAAACATGTATTTGGAAGTCCCCTTGCTACACTTGTAAGGAGAGCTTTAAACTAGAACAACATGGGAAGGGAAGCAAAAGACCAGAAAAAGCCATACACCTGACAAATGCTACTGGGAACTCTGCTATTAGAAGTGGAAAGGAAGAACAAAGACAAAAGAATCTAAATAATAAAAATATTGGAGAAAGAGAAACCAATAACAAACTAAAATGTTTCTATACTAATGCACAAAGCATGGGCAACAAACAAGGAGAATTGGAACTACTAACGCAGGAAAAGAAATATGATGTCATTGGAATCACTGAAACTTGGTGGGACGATACACATGATTGGAATACAAGACTAGAAGGATACAACTTATTTGCAAGAAACAGACTTGATAAACGAGGAGGAGGTGTCGCATTGTATGTTAGAAACGCGTATATCTGCACAGAGATTGAAGCTTCAGAGACTGGGAGTTCTGTGGAAACTGTTTGGGTAAGAATACAAGGACAGAACAATGGAAAGGACACCATTGTAGGCATTTACTACAGGCCTCCTGTGCAAGCTGAAGATATGGATGAACTCTTTATGCATCAAATGGCCAAGTTCTCCAAAAAATATGACATAGTTGTCATGGGAGATTTCAACTATCCAGACATTTGTTGGGAATCTCTCTCAGGCAAAATTAACAGGTCAAGGAAATTCTTATCCTCTCTTGTTGACAACTTTATCTTCCAAAAGGTAGGGGAGAAAACAAGGGGAACTGCTACCTTGGATCTAATCCTTATAAACAGGGAGGAAATGGTTGAGGAGGTAAAAGTGGCTGGGACCCTAGGAGGTAGCGACCATGCTATTTTAGAATTTTGGATAACTAGAGGAGGAACACCTGTGAAGACTCAGACGTCAAGGTTAGATTTCAGAAAGGCAGATTTTAAGGGATTCAGAAAGAGAATTGGAGGGATCCAATGGCTGGATATCCTTAAAGACAAAAATGTCCAGGAAGGATGGGAAATCTTGAAAAATGAAATTCTCAAAGCACAATTGTTAACAATTCCGAAAAGAGGAAAGAATAGAAAGCATTTAAGGAAGCCAGGATGGATGAACACAGAACTTAAGCACATGCTAAAAAGGAAGAAAAAAATGTTTATAAAATGGAAAGAGGGAGGCATATCTAAAGAAGAATATAATGCTGTCTGCAGAACCTGCAGGGCACAAATTAGATTAGCTAAAGCTGACAATGAATTGAGGCTTGCAAGAGATGTCAAAAGCAATAATAAAGGATTTTGGGGATGTGTCAAAAGTAAAAGAAAAGTCAAAGATGCTATAGGATTTTTACAGGATGAAAATTATGAAATGGTAAGACAGGATGTTGAGAAGGCCGAACTTTTAAATTCCTATTTTGCATCTGTTTTCTCTCAGAAAGGAAATGTAACATCAACTGTTCTTCACTGTCCTATTAAGGGAATAGAAGAATCCAGGATATCTATAAACAGAAAGATAGTGAGGAAACACTTAGCTAACCTAAATGAATTCAAGTCTCCAGGTCCAGATGAATTACACCCCAGAGTACTGAAGGAGATAGCAGAAGAAATTTTTGAACCCCTCTCCATAATCTTTGAAAATTCTTGGAGAACAGGAGAAGTCCCAGAAGACTGGAGAAGAGCAAATGTTGTTCCTATCTTCAAAAAGGGGAAGAAGGTGGACCCAGGCAACTATAGGCCGGTGAGTCTGACTTCTATACCAGGAAAGATCTTTGAACAAATTATTAAACAACATGTATGTCAGTACCTGGATAACAATGAAGTGATTAAACAGAGTCAGCATGGGTTTGTAACTAATAAGTCATGTCAGACTAACTTAATTTCCTTCTATGATGGAATCACTGATTGGGTGGATCAAGGAAATGCTGTAGATATAGTATATCTTGACTTCAGCAAAGCATTTGACAAAGTATCTCATACAATCTTTATTGAAAAAATGACTAAGTATAGAATGGACAAGGCAACTGTTAGGTGGATTCATAACTGGCTTAGTGATCTGACCCAAAGAGTGGTCGTAAATGGCTGCACATCCAGTTGGAAGAATGTCTGAAGTGGGGTACCACAGGGCTCTGTCCTGGGCCCTGTATTGTTCAACATCTTTATCAATGATTTAGATGAAGGAATTGAGGGTAAACTGATTAAATTTGCTGATGACACAAAGCTAGGAGGGATAGCTAATACTAGAGAAGAGAGAGCGAGGATTCAAAAAGATATAAATAAACTGGAGAAGTGGGCAGCAACTAACAGAATGGTTTTTAACAGGGAAAAATGCAAAGTACTACATCTGGGCAATAAAAATGAAAAAAGTATATACAGAATGGGAGGAATAGGGCTAAGCAACAGCACATGTGAAAAAGACTTGGGTATACTAATAGATCACAGACTGAATATGAGTCAACAGTGTGATGCAGCAGCAAAAAAGGCAAATGCAATTCTAGGATGTATTAACAGAAGCATACAGTCTAGATCACGTGAAGTCATTATTTCCCTCTACTTCTCTTTGGTCAGACTTCATCTGGAATATTGTGTCCAGTTCTGGGCACCACATTTTAAAAAAGACATCAACAAACTGGAGCAAGTTCAGAAAAGAGCGACCAGAATGGTGACCGGTCTGCAAACCCTGTCTTATGAGGAAAGGTTGCAGGATTTGGGAATGTTTAGTTTGCAAAAGAGAAGACTGAGAGGAGACATAATAGCTGTCTACAAATATCTAAAGGGCTGTCACATTGTAGAAGGATCAACTTTATTCTCATTTGCACAAGGAAAGACTAGAAGCAATGGGATGAAACTGAATGGGAGGAGACACAGATTAGATATTAGAAAAATCTTTTTGACAGTTAGAGTGATCAATGAGTGGAACAAGCTGCCACAAGAAGTGGTGAGTTCTCCTTCAATGGAAGTCTTCAAACAGAGGCTGGACAGACATCTGACTGGGATGATTTAGTGAATCCTGCTTTTAGCAGGGGGTTGGACCAGATGGCCCAGGAGGTCCCTTCCAACTCTGCGATTCTATGATTCTATGAGACTTTTCTCATAATGCTAGTTGTTATCTCACTGAGGTCACTGCAGTTCGGTTGCCCACTTTCTACAGCTCACTCTCCCCTACTTTTCAGCATAAACGGCCTCATCATGCCAACAATAATGCTGAATAGCAAATTTTGCTGCAATACTGTATGTTGGACAATTGAGATATATGTTTTGTTTTACAAAGGATAAGGGCATCAGCGATTAGCTGTTGAGGTGAGTATATTTTTTTATTTTTAAATAAATGTGTAAAATAATATGGGCATTTATTTCAACTAAAGGACTTTATTCTCGATGTTTTTTTACTTACAATTTGACTATGTAATTAGTAATGGGGATGGCTTATAGATGCCTCTCTATTACCAACCACTGGTCTTCATGTCAGATGCCAATACAAGGCTGACATGAACACGTACCCTATTGTCCTACTTGCCACTGCATCAGATCAAGTGGGACAAGTGAGGCTAAGTGCAAAATTTGGCTTATCTTATTGATGCGCCATTTCAGGGGCGGCTGAGAGTTGATGTTTTTAGTCTGAAAAGGGGCCAATAGCCATGATCCTCTCCTAGGATCAGACTGCAACTCTCTGTTTGGCCTATGCTGGTTAGAATTTATAGGCGGACCCTACTTTAATTTTTTTGAGTGTCCACCTATAAACTAGCCAGTTAATGCTAATCAAACAACAGTGTGCAGGTATTAAATTAGCCTGGGAACCTTAATTGTTATTGACTCCTTCCCAGAATATTAACATCAACTCTCAGCCATCGACTGTCCCTCTACTGGATATGAAAATTAATTGAGAGCACATGCCATTTTTTCATTTATTAAGAAGTATGCTTATAAAACACCTTAAATACTTATTAAATACTTAAGTATTTATTAACAAGTAATATTGATAATAAATAAAATAAAAAATAAAAAATGTCATGCGGTCCAGCACAGTTTTCATAACCAGTTGAGGGAAAGCCGACAGCTGAGGACTAACATGTCACGGGTGTGTCAGAGGGTGCAGACCGTCGCACTGCATCTGACTGCAGAAGGTCTCATTAGTTTGCTTTTCAGACTTCTTCCTGGTCCCTCTGACTCTAAGACCCAGTGGCATCTTTCCTTTTACTCTTATAGACACACCTGGAAGCTTGCTGCTTGAAGTTGCCGGTGATATTTCCATTGTCCCCCTGTTGAGGCTGGGAGCTATAGCACTTGGTTATCTTCCTCTTTGGTGTTGAGATGACATTTGTGTTTCTCTCTGAATCTACTCAAGCTAAGTGTTCCCTTTGTTTGTCTTTCCCATTTGTCTTTAGCTGTAGTTGGGATCGACCAGTATTACCCCATCCATCCTTAAGCAAGGCTTACTTCTAGGATCAGGCAAGGAATAGGTATTCTGCTCGGCGATAGGTGCAGAACCTATATAGGATTTCTTAGGGCAGACAGGGTGACAGGGTTAGATCTGCCTAGGGGTCTCCACTCCCCACTTCACTAGTGTTGGACTCCATTCCCCTTATCCCTTCATGTTGCATTTAGTCCTTCCTACACTGTGCATGACATAATGTTGATATTATGGGAAAGAGCCAATAGCCATAAAGATTACCAAGCTATTAATATCAGCTCACAGCTGTTTGCTTAGCCTTTCCTGGTTATTGTAGGGGAGCCCCCAAAAATGATTCACTTGGTTATTGTCCCCCTTCCAGACTAAAAATGTCAGTGCTCAGCCACACCAGTAATGGTGCATCACTAAGTAAGCCCCAATTGCCCTGGTGTGGTGGCAAGTGGAGTAATAGGGTTGTGGTTCATGCCTTGTATTGGTAGCTGACATGAAGCATAGGGGCTACTAATGGAGAGGCGTCTACAAGTCAAATTGTAAATAAAAAATATCCAGAATAAAATATTTTATTTAACATAAATGTCCACACCATTTTACACATTCATTTAAAAATAAAAAAAAACACATTATGCTCACCTTAACATCTAAAATCAATGCCCTTGTCTCCTGTAGAAAAACATAAATGCAAAATCAAATATATTTAATAATTGGAAAATTAATGCTAAATGTTAAACCTTTGAGCATCTTCGCAAAAAATACTTGTTCCATGAATAATGCATATGTAAAATAATCATATAGTAAATTTTATTTATTAACTTTTTATGTGGTCTTTTTAAAAAGCATAAAACATCATCGTTTGAAAATTGTTGTCAAATTTGCCAAATTTTCGTAAGCAAGCACAAATTATATTGTTCGAAATTTACTACTATCAGTGCATCACGAACAAAAATATTCACACGAGTAAGACTGCTTAGTGCAGTCGAAGCGTGTCAACTGGGTCATGTCGACCATGAAAATTTTGTTTTGTACACACTATATTTTCTTTTGAAAAAGAAAAGAAAAAGCCAGTCCTGGTGAGCTGGACTCCAATTTTTTCTATTATCATTACATATGCCCTGCCAGTTATCAGATACCCTGCTGGTATAGTGTGCTGGCCAAAATAAGAGATGGAAGCTGCAGATGTGAAGACATGAAAGCTCCTCCCAATGCATGGAGGTTTCCACCCTAAAGGTACTGTCACACTTAGCGATGCACCAGCGATCCCGACCAGCGATATGACGAGGTCAGGACCGCTGGTGCATCACTAAGTGGTCGCTAGTGAGCTGCCACACAGGCAGATCTCACCAGCAACATAGCAGGGGTCGGGGGTCGCTACTTACCTGTCCGATGAGGCGATCCTGATGTCCTCCCGCCCGCGTCCACGCGTCGCTCGTCTCCACAGCAAGAAGCCCCAGCAGGAAGCTGACGACGAGAAACAGCCCAGGATGTTCTCGGGCGATTAGCGATAATCACTGGGGGAGCCGGTCGGAGGTAAGTATCACACATAGCGATATCGCTAGCAATATCGCTATAACGTCACAAAAACCAGTGACGTTATAGCAATATTGCTGCGATATTGCTTAGTGTGACAGGCCCTTAAGTCTAGCACCCAAAGATTGTACACCAACAGAAAGGAAGGTGGTCGAGGCTTGATAAGCATCCAAGTCACCATCATGGATGAAGCAAGGAGTATCCAGGAATGCATCAGAAGAATGGCATCAATAGATGACATGCTGAGAGAAAGCCTAAGGCAGCAACAACAACAAATCTGGAAGGAAGAACAGGAACATGAAGTGCCATGGCAAGACAAGCAGCTGCATGGGATGTACCACGGACAGATAATGGAGGTGGCTGACATGGAGAAATCCTACCAATGGCTGGAGAAAGCTGGACTCTGAGACAGCACAGAGGCACTAATCATAGCGGCACAAGAGCAAGCACTAAGTACCAGATCCATAGAAGCAGGAATCTACCACACAAGACCCAAGGTGCAGACTATGGAAAGAAACCTCAGAAACCGTCCAACACATAGTGTCAGGATGCAAAATGCAATCAGGAACAGTGTATACTGAATGCCACAATCAAGTAGCGGTAATTGTATACAGGAACATCTGCACAGCACATGGGCTAAGTCCCCCTAAGTCCAGGTGGGATACCCCAGAAAAAGTGATGGAGAATGAAACGGAAAAAATCCTGTTGGACTTCAAGATCCAGACAGATAAGCAGGTGTTGGCTATCCAACCAGACATTGTGATAGTAGAAAAGGATCAGAAGACAGCAATGATAATAGATATGGCAGTGCCAAGTGACAGCAACATCAGAAAGAAGGAATATGAGAAGCTGGGGAAATACCAGAGCCTCAAAGGAGAACTGGAGGTGTGGAAGGTGAAGGCAACAGTGACTCCAGTGGTGATAGGAGCACTTGGAGCAGTGACCCCTAAGTTTGAAGAATGGCTACAACAGATCCCAAGAGCAACATCTGAGCTCTCTTCCAGAAAAGTGCAATACTGGGAATTACTAAGATCCTGCGCAAAACCCTCAAACTCCCAGGCCTCTGGTAGAGGACCAGAGAATGAAAAAGGACAATAAAGACCACCCCCATTGGGAGTGAGAAGGAAGTTTTTTTTTTATATATATATATATATATATATATATATATTGCTCTTCATATTCTGGGATTTAGAGTTGGATTGTTTGAAGTTTGAATTTGCCAGCCTTGTTAAAATTTCCCCCTAAAATTTGATTTGCAACATATTTATCATAATGCTAAAAAGCCTTCAATTGTGTTTTGATTTCTGGATAATGGACATATTTTTTAAAGCTATGGCTTGCCTGTCTTACAATGTAGGAAGCACACATTCTGTGACACACAAGCCTTGGTTATTGGATTTTGGTTTAGTTGCAAAATTACGACATTTTTTATTTGAAGTGTGAGAAGAATTAAAAAGATAATGTTCTAAATGGGATTCTGTCAATAGGGTCAATCATCTGAAGCTGTCTACACAGGCATATAGGTCATAGTGAACTGAATAAATTATTACCTTGTTATCTGCGATCCAATGTCTTATTCGAGAGAAATCCAAGTTTTTATTAATATGTAAATGAAAAGTTAAGAACTATGAACAGGATATAGAACTCCTTGGTAATCTGCCTCCAAAGGTTATTTTAAGTGAATGGGAAAGATACAAGTGTGAGACATGTAGATCAGTAGAGCAAACTGTCAGCCATTACATGGCTCTCACTGATGATTGCTCCATTCATTAAAAAAAATAACCTGGAGTCAGATTCTTGGTGGGATCTATGTCCGGCCCATAGATCTCTACTGAAAATTTATATCATAAGAAAATTGAGGATGTCTTTGGAATAAAACATTGAATTGCGTATATTAAAGCATCATATAATTCAACTGCCTATGACCTATATACCCATATAAATTATTATTATTATTATTATTATTATTATTTATTTATATAGCACCATTGGTTCCATGGTGCTGTACATGAGAAGGGGTTACATACAAATTACAGATATCACTTACAGTAAACAAACTAACAATGACAGACTGATACAGAGGGGAGAGAGGACTTAGATGGCTTAGGAGGGTTGATTCTACTGACAGGGGCTCTTTAAGATGTTGATTACTTCAGCATATCATACATCGATCAATTCACACTCACACTGAGTGACTATATAACTAGAGAATTTCACTAGATATTACTTGAATCTTTGTGTTTCCACTCACAGACTACAACTAGATTGGCATTTTGCTATTCTTATTTGGAATGACTGAATTGTGAGCTGTCCTTGAAATCTTAAAATGTAAAAACCTAAAAAGACTCTGCTTAGCTTTTTTTTTATGCTGACTGTAATATCCCATCCTGATTTTCTGGGCTAGAACCTGTTATGTCAGATGCACCCTGAGGAAGTGTGGATGAAATGCGCGTCGGGGCAGAGGGATGTTGGACAGACCCATCTACAGCATCATCCTGTGTAAGTTGCATTGCAGACCCGTGTATTTCATTGTTCTTGATTGCTTTCCCCCCATTTGGGGCCATTGATTGTCTATTATTGTTTGCATCTTACATAGTGTTGACAGCATATTTTTGGGATGACACAGAAAACACTGCTATGTGGGCCATACACATTTTTGAGCCTTTTTCTATTATCATTAATGATAAGAGCTCTCTTCATGCACTGTCACTTTAAAATAATAATACAAAATTCTGAATTTTATGGAATATCCTTTCCTTTACACATGGATGCATTTGACATTCTTTACTGTAGTTGTATAAGGCTGTTGCATTATTTAAGTGTATGAACCCACTCACCATTACCAGTTGTGATTTTTTACAAATATTAAAATAATAATTTTAAAAAAAAAAACCTCCATGTATTATTCAGGTATTCTTGAGCCTTGTCGATAAAAAAAACTTTTAGAAATGAATTTTCCTTTTGCTTTGGCACTTTAAAATAATAATATAAACCCTCAATTTTTATGGAACACCTTCCCCTTAGTATAAAGATGCACTTGATATATTCGGTGACCAAATAAGGCTGCTGCATTACTGAATTTCATGTACTCATGCATTTTCCATTGTGACATCTATAATTTTGTTTTGTGTTGTATAACATTCTTTATAATAATAATAATAATAATAATAATAATAATAATAATAATAATTTTATTTCTATAGCGTCGACATATTCCGCAGCACTTTACATTTTAGAGGGGACTTGTACAGACAATAAATATTACAACATAACAGTAAACACATAGATCAAAGTAGATACCAAGAGGAATGAGGGCCCTGCTCGCAAGCTTACAATCTATAAGGGAAAAGGGGAGACACAACAGGTGGATGGTAACAATTGCTTTTATTGTTTGGACCAGTCATAATGTAAGATCGGGTGTTCCTGTTGCTGCATGAACCAGTTAACAGACTAAATATGTAACAGTACAGACACAGAGGGCTATTAAATGCCTAAAGCATGTGAGAACATGATGCGAGGAACATGGATATGGTAAAAAATTTTGAAATTTTGAAAAATTTTCTGCCATACAGGGGAACAACGCACCTTTGGCCTGTTATGTAGCTGAATGGGGGGGCTCTGTGTAACAGTTGACTGAGTTCTACCTAAGGGCAAACCACTACCACTTTTTGCCTGTTTTCTTGCAACTGATCCATCCCTCTTTGCAGTTCTGTGCTCGATAGGAATGCCACCGTGCCAGGTTGGATCAGTGGCTTCATCATCGACCATGTCGTCTTCCAATTCCTCAATCTGATCCTCCTTCTGAGCTGCGATTTGAGGCTGACCTAATGGCAATTGTGCTTTATGATTATCATCCATCTCTTCAATCAGCAATTGACCTTTCCTAATGTGCCTTTCTCCTTGCCACAGGTGCTTAAATGTTTAGGCATCACTACACTCCACCTCCTCATCACCCGCTTTAATGGTGTACGTTGAGAGGCCTAACAAATTACAAAGGAACATAAACAGTTTCTCCGAATGGCCTGCATTGAGTTAATATGTCTCCTGGCACTATTGATGGTGAGAGGAAGAAGGACTAGTTTGAGGATTCAGAGGCCCAGTGTTAGGCATCGAGTTTCCCCCACTGAACGGGGGGGGAATCTCAAGCTATGTCTGCATTGAGTTAATATGTCTCCTGGCACTATTGATGGTGAGAGGAAGAAGGACTAGTTTGAGGATTCAGAGGCCCAGTGTTAGGCATCGAGTTTCCCCCACTGAACGGGGGGGGAATCTCAAGCTATGTCCTCTGCGGTCTCCCATTCTTCTGCAGCCGCAGAGGTTCCTGCTCAGCGGAAACGTTGGTCTCAGCATCGTGCTCAGGCTAATGCTATACGTCTGGTTGCTGCTGCCACCCCAGGTTCAGCTATAGCATCCTGCATTAGTCAGCGGCGAGCAGACGCTCCTGGGACTAAGTCCTGATTTTCTCCATCTGAGCATGCCGTGCGCTAGTATAGACAATATGGAGTGTGTGTTGTATGCACATATGAATGTCTCTGGTGACTGACTCATTAAGAAACCCCTACAATTGGTATGCATGTGTTGATCAGCCTTGCCAGACAGTGCCTAGGCTAATAGTGCAGGTAGGAGGCAGAGTCTGGGCCTAGCTTCAGCGCCAAGTAGTGGCTTTGCCTATACACCACTGAGCACTTGGTCTGCACTCCACAGTAGCCAGAGTCTATTAGTGGCGCTCGCTGGTGCGATGCCGTGCGCCTAGTGGGTCTAGAGAGGCTCTTTCCCTGCGTCTTTGGGGCAGAGTCTTGTGACCGTACACTAGCGCTGACTCAGCTGTGCCTTGTGACAGTTAACAGGGTATGGCATCTGTGTTATGCGCTACCGTGGCTCTGAGAAGCAACAGAGCCCATCGCTATTACATACTGGGTGGCGTTTAACCCATGTGTGTCTAGTGCAATACCTGAATTTAGTGTCCGCCGTTACAGAGCAGCAGCTAACATCTCTGTATGGTGGAACCCGGGCTGCAAACGCACCTTATTACCATCTTTTTATTATTTGGTGCATTCCACCAACCCAAACATTATAAAATTATACTAGCGCCAGGGTCTGGCTAGTAATAGCAGATGAACAGCAACTACAGCGGTACATCCAGCAGCTGGAGGGCAGGTTGTCTGCTCTCGAGCGTACAACAACACCTGTGGATGTTACAGCAGTAGCTGTTCAGGCTGCTTGCGTGGCTGCAGCCAGTTTGTCCACTGCCACCCCTGTTCCGACCTTATCCCGACTCCCGCTGCCAGATAAGTTTTCTGGTGATAGCAAGACGTGTAGGGTGTTTGTGAGCCAGTGTACTATACACCTTGAGCTCCTGGCTGCAGCCAGGGCCAAGGTGGGATTCATAGTATCCCTCCTGCCAGACAGAGCGTTGGAGTGGGCAGCACCGCTGTCGGAGCGTGACGATCATGTGGTGCAGAGTGCTCTGCGGTTCCTGAGCACTCTGAAACAGGTCTTTTTGGGGCCTCGAGTCACCCATGATACAGCGATCCAACTGCTGGCATGGACACAGGGCTCGTCCATGATCAGCCATTTTGCCATCCACTTCCGGACTTTAGCATCTGAGATGGAGTGGCCGGACAAAGTCCTTATCCCTGTATTTTGGAGGGGACTGGCTGACCATGTGAAAGACACTTTGGCCACTAGGGAGATTCCCGCCACACTGGAGGAGCTAATAGCAGTGTCAACTCGCATCGACCTTCGTTTTAATGAGCGGAGGTTGGAGCGATCCCAATGTAGGCAGAGGTTTTGGCTAGCTGCCACCTTTGCCAAACCTCTGGAATCTCCGGTCCAGGCGCCTGAGCCCATGAGGCCATGGATGTGTCACGAGCGGGATCTAAGTCCCGGACTGCTCGTGCACTCAAGGTCTGTCATGTCTGCCGGCAGTCAGGACATCTTGCCTCCAGATGTCCTCAGCGATCGGGAGAACGTCCCCGTTTAGTGACTGCAGGAGGTGGTTCACTGGACGCAGCGGCACTTTCCTCCAAACTATCCTTCAAGGGGACAATTAACTTTGGCCCATCCACCCATATAGTAGAGCTTTGCGTGGATTCCAGGGCAAAGGGCAACTTTATGTCTTCTGCCTTCGCCCGGCGGCATGCAATTCCTATGATGATGCTCGCCAAACCATTGACAATACGTGTGATAAATGGGTCGACACTGCCCTCACAGATAACTCATAAGACCATCCCATTTACTCTTTCCATGTCTCCATCCCATCAGGAGATCATCTCCCTGCTAGTCATTCTCGAAGGAATTGATGAGGTCCTCTTAGGGATACCATGGCTATGCTACCACTCCCCTCATATAGAGTGGTCCTCAGCAAGAATTCTGGGATGGAGTAAATCCTGTGAGGGTAGATGTCAGAGGGAGTGCGTTCAGGTTGCTACTACAGAGGTACCCGCAGATCCTTCCTCTCTCCCCAAACACTATTGCACCTATGCAGATGTTTTCTCCAAGAGGTCTGCGGAGACCCTTCTGCCTCACCGCCCCTTTGACTGCCCTATTGACCTGTTGCCTGGTGCTAAGCCTCCCCGAGCTCGAGATTATCCACTGCCTCTCCTGGAGATGGAAGCAATATCTCAGTGCATCCAGGAGAATCTGGCAAGAGGAATCATTAGGAAGTCAGTGTAACCTACAGGGGCGGGGTTCTTCTCTGTGCAGAAGAAGAATGGATAACTACATCCATGCATAGACTACTGGGGTCTTAACGCCATCACCGTTAAGAACAAGTACCCTCTGCCCCTGATATCTGAGCTATTTGATAGGTTGCATGGAGCGAGGGTATTTACTAAACTTGATCTGCGGGGTGCTTACAACCTGATTCGCATCCGTGAGGGGAACGAATGGAAGATGGCATTTAACACAGGGATGGGCACTATGAATACCTGGTGATGCTCTTCGGTCTCTGTAATGCCCCTGCTGTCATCCAGGACTTTGTGAACAGCATCTTCTGGGATATGCTCACCACCTCGTTCATAGTCTATCTGGATGATATTCTCATCTACTCTCCAGATATAGACTCCCAACAGAGAGATGTTTGCAAAGTCTTTGACCTCCTAAGGGCAAACTCCCTGTATGCCAAGTTGGAGAATTGTAAGTTTGAGCAGGAGTTCTTGCCTTTCCTGAGCTATATCATCTTTGCCCGGGGATTGGCCATGGATCCTGCCAAGCTACAGGCGGTGATGGATTGGCAGGAGCCCCATTCCCCAAAGCAGTGCAGCTCTTTATGTGGTTTATTAATTATTATCGCCAATTCATTCCCCACTTCTCCCTTGGTTGCCTTTACCAAGAAGGGTGCAAATCCCAAATTTTGGTCGGAGGAGATCTCCAAGGCCTTCCTCTCTGTCAAGTCACACTTCGCTAGCACTCCCATTTTACATTGCCCTGATGTAGATAAGCCATTTATTATGGAGGTGGACACCTCATCTGTCGGTGCTGGAGCAGTCCTGTTCCAAAAGGATGCTCTAGGTCAGAAGCATCCTTGCTTCTTCTTCTCTAAGACCTTCTCACCGGTGGAGAGGAGCTATTCCATCGAGGACAGGGAGTTGCTAGCCATGAAGTTGGCCTTTTCTGAATGGAGACACCTCTTGGAAGGGGCTCGCTATCGCTTCCAAGTGTACACCGACCACAAAAATTTGGTTTACCAGACCCTGGTCACGTACCTGTGACATTTTGGTTCGGCCAGGCAGGATGACTGGGTGTTAGGAACCCTGAAGGTGAACCCACTGGACCACGGCAACAAACCTCCCCTGGGCGAGTGGACCACCCCCTATACAGGGAGTGTTAGGGACAGGCCCAGGGGAAACTATTACCGCAGCAGCTGGTAATAGACCTAGGGCAGAAGCACAGAAGACTGGACTGGGGTAGAACGGCAGGAACACAGGAGACTGGACCGGGGTAGAGCGGCAGGAGCACAGAAGACTGGACCGGGGTATAACGGCAGGAACACAGGAGACCGGACCGGGGTAGAATGGCATGAACACAGGAGACTGGACCGGGGTAGAACGACAGGAACACATGAGACTGGACCGGGGTAGAGCGTCAGGAGAACAGGAGACTGGACCGGGGTAGAGCGGCAGGAACCAAGAGACTGGACAAGGGTAGAGCGGCAGGAACACAGGAGACTGGACCAGGGTAGAATGGCAGGAACACAGGAGACTGGAGCTGTGGGCTGGCAAGGCAGGAACACTGGAAACATAGGAGAGAACAGGTAACATAGGTGAGAGAGCAAGGCAGGCGACAAGACGAGGAGGAAGCGGCGGTGAACGCCAGCAAGAGGCACTAGGGAGCGACGGCCTGATATGGGAGCGTGGGGAGGAGCTCCCGGGTCAGGGTCCTCCTGACCATAGAGAGGACCAGGAAGAGTGACCGGCTCAAAGAGGGGGAAGTGCTCGTGCACGGAGAGAGCTGCGGGGAGCGCGCACCCGGGAGGAAGCAAGCGCTGTCGTCAGAGCAGAGGAACAGACGGGGACACGCCGGGAAGCTGCAATCTGGTGAGTCCGGGGAGCGGTGGCACGGCAGAAGGAAACGGTGACGTAACAGTACCCCCTTCCTTACGCGCCCTCCTCCCAAGGCTGGAGGGAAATCTTGCCAAAATCCGGGGAGCTTGAATGTTCTCCCGAGGATCCCAAGATCTCTCCTCAGGGCCAAAACCTTTCCAATCGACCAGGAAAATGGTCTTTCCCCTTAGCCTTTTCATGGCGAGAATGTCTTTAACCTCGAAGACATCATCGGCGGAAACAGGCTGGGGGGTGCGGGTGGTAGTGGCATGGAAATGGTTGAGGACCACAGGTTTCAGCAGAGAAACATGAAATGAATTGGGGATGCGAAGCGAGGCAGGGAGCTTTAACTTGTAAGAGACGTCGTTGATGCGAGACAAGACCTCGAAGGGTCCAATAAACCGGGGACCCAATTTGTGCGAAGGAATCCTAAGGCGGATGAACTTGGAGGATAAACACACTCTGTTGCCAGGATGATAGAGAGGTGGGTCCAAGCGCCTTTTGTCTGCGTGTCTCTTCATCTGAACCTGAGCTTGTTCGAGAGCGGTTTTGGTCTCCTGCTAGATCCTGGAGAACTCCCCAGACAGAAGATCAACGGCCGGCACACCCGAGACAGGAGGAACTGGTAGAGGTACGCCTGGATGTAGCCCATAGACGATAAAGAAGGGAGACTTGGCAGAAGATTTGCTGGTGTGGTTGTTATACGCAAATTTGGCCCATGGGAGCAAGTCTGACCAGTCGTTCTGGTGAGCGTTGGAGAAGTGATGGAGGTAATTAACCAAAATTTGGTTAGTACGCTCTGCTTGACCGTTGGTCTGAGGGTGGTAAGCGGAGGAGAAATCCAGTGTGATGTTCATAAACTTGCAGAGCGCTTTCCAAAATCGGGAGGTGAACTGGGACTCCTCTATCAGAGACAATACACTGAGGGAAGCCATGGAGACGAAAAATATGGTGGATAAAAATCTTCGCCAATTCAGGAGCCGAAGGTAGTCCAGACAGGGGGATGAAATGGGCCATCTTGGAGAATCTATCCACAACGACAAAAATGACAGTACATCCAGACGAACGAGGTAGGTCAGTGATAAAGTCCATAGCAATGTACTGCCAGGGGACCGAATGAACTGGAAGCAGGTGCAAGAGTCCAGAAGGTAATTGTCTGGGAACCTTGTTTTTGGCACAGGATGGACACGAGGCTACAAAGCTACGAATATCTTGGGGAAGAGTAGGCCACCAATATTTGCGTGAGACCAGATGAAGGGTCTTTTTCAACCCAACATGGACTGCAATCTTGGAAGCATGACCCCAATGCAGGACTCGTCTCTGGTTGGTCACTGCGATGAAGGTCTTACCCGGTGGTAGGGTTGACAACCTGCCACTGTGATGATCTTGGAGGGATCCAGGATGTGCGTAGGGTCTTCCTCGGCATCGATAGCAAGAAAGGATCTGGACAACGCATTAGCCTTGAGGTTCTTACTACCCGGGCAAAAGTGCAATTCAAAATCGAACCGAGCGAAAAACAAAGACCATCTTGCTTGTCGTGGATTTAGCCTCTGTGCCGATCGGATATAAACCAAGTTCTTATGGTCCGTGTAGATCTTAAAAGGATGCACAGCTCCTCCCAAAAGGTACCGCCACTCCTGCAACGCCATCTTGATGGCCAAAAGCTCCCTGTCACCAATGGAGTAATTGCGTTCCGGAGAGGAGAACGTCTTCGAGAAGAAGCCGCAGGTGACCAGTCGCCCGGATGGGGATCTCTGGGAGAGTATGGCTCCGGCCCCGATGGCAGAAGCATCCACCTCCAAAATAAAAGGTTTGTTAGTCTCCAGGCGGTAAAGGACTGGAGCAGAAGCAAAGGCTTGCTTCAGGGCAAGGAAGGATTCTTCGGCCTCTGAGGTCCAAACATGCGGATTGGCCCCCTTACGAATCAGAGAGGAGATGGGAGCGGTCAAGGACGAAAAATGAGGGATGAATTGCCGGTAGTAATTGGCAAAACCCAGGAATCGTTGAATTGCCTTGACTCTATGAGGTTGCGGCCAGTTGAACACAGCTGACACTTTCTCTGGATCCATGCTTAAGCCTGAATCAGAAACAATGTACCCCAGGAACGAAAGAGAGGTTTGTTCAAAGGAGCATTTCTCCAGTTTCTCATACAAGCGATTCTCCCTCAGGCGTGAGAGCACTAGGCGAACACTCTTCCTATGGGTAGCCAAATCCGAGGAAAAGACAAGAATGTCGTCCAGATACACTACCACACAAGAGTACAGGAGATCTCGGAAAATGTCATTCACGAATTCCTGGAATACTGCGGGAGCATTGCACAAGCCGAAGAGCATGACCAAATACTCGTAGTGGCCATCCCTGGTCTTCCATTCACACAGTCACACAGCTGCTAGATAAAGATACGCTATTTTTTACACCAATAGAAAATTATTTTTTTGATCGCCTTGCTGACATACTCCAAGTGCAGAGTAATGAAGATTATTGCCCCTGCAAAATTGTCACGTAAGATTATTTCTACAAGGATTGCGCCACTCGCACAACCGCTAGACAAATATTAGCTATTTAAGCAATAGACGAGGAATATTATTTAGCAATTTGATTTTAAAATGGATGTTACTAGATGCTGTCACTGAGGAATATTATTTGGCGTAAAAAAAATTAATGTACAAGCTGCTACACAGGAATATTATGTGGCTCCCCAAAAATGGTTTTGCATATGTTGTTATTACCTAATATCCTTTCCCTCTAGAAGTAGCTGATTTTTCTATTTTGGAACTGGATGAAAAACTCCCTATTTTAGTCTAATCCCACAGTCTGTTCCTAGTACTAACTACTATACAACACAATGGAAAATAGAGATCTGCAGCATCTACTTGCAATGATCAGAACACCAAGATTCCTGCTTTTCACCATCCCTCCTTCTCTCCTATTAAATCTCTCACTACTACTGAAATCCCCAACTAACAAACAAGTAATCTAATCTCTACACATTCCTCAGCTCTTAAAAGAGTTTTTTGGAATTAACAAATCCTCAGTATAAACTCCTATTACTCTCCCTACGCTCCTTTCACTCTCCCTACGCTCAAACTACGTTCTCCCTATGCTGTTTCTGCCTGCAATGTGCACAAGATGGCACCTGCAGCCTTTAAATATTCCCTATGATACTGGAAGGCCAGCCAATCACAGTAATGCCACACCAAAGATGGCGCCGGCATTATTGTGATTGGCAAGCTTCTTCATTGGCTGCAAATAAAGCACCCAACATGCTGGGCAGGTCACTTAAATATACCGAGGCAAATACCTTATTACTCACTGAGTAACGAATAGCCCAAATACCGCAGTATTCGTGCGAGTAACCAATAGTGCCGAATGTATTCACTCATCATGAGTGGTATGGCTATAGACTTCTCATTGGAAATTAACTTCCATTCATAGTACTGGTCTGTGAGATGCACCACCTGGCTAAAAGTTTCCTATTTCACCTTTTTCATCTTGATGGACATCCCTTTCCAAAAATTGTGAGCTATTATGGGGCTATGCACCTTATTTTAGATGAACACATTCTTCTAAAAAGGCTGTTAACAAGAGTTCTTAGTTTACTGTGTCAATTTGCACCATGTTTCTGATTTAGACACTTGGTTGTGATGAGAAGGTTTGCCTTGTGGTTGGCATGTTGAGTTTCTAATAGGGTTGAGATAATAATTCCGGTTTCCTCGCTCCAAACTGCACAAACTATGCCTTTATGAAACTCAATTTGTGCACAGGGATGCAATCATAATGGAAAAAGGGAAGCAATTTCCCCAAATTGCTAAATTTTAGTTAGCAACAATTCCCCAAAATGTCTTTGATATTAATTAGAATTTTTCACTCCAATCTTGATAAACAGTTGTGAAGTCTTAGCCTTAAAAATCAATAGCAAAGTAACTTAGAAATCGTAGACCAAATAAAGTCATTGTGTTGTTGTGGTCAACCATGTGAAACAAGTAGATGGAAAGCTCAGCATGTTAGCTTAATCAAGATGCAACGTGTCCTTTTTCAAAATATTGTCGTTAGTAGGTTAAATTCAAATGATGACAAAACCACACCTTCCATTGAACGATATGTTGCACCATGCAGAGACCTAGTGATACACTGCAGGTCAGAGAGTTTCTGCTGGTTACAACTAGAGAAGATCGTGTCTCCCAAAATCGAATTCAGGATATCAGACTGAATTCAGCTGCATAGTTTGCATGAGAATAAAAATTTTGCCATTAAAAGATGTTTGTTTTGCACTGAGGACTCTCCAGACTCCATATATCATTGGCATAGATGTCAGTGAGAATTAATAAAAGTGCGACACACTGGAGACCAAGGAGTCAGTGCTAGAAGACCATGGAGAGCAAGTAGAGGACCAAACATTGAGGTGCAGAAGGACAATAGAGGGGAAATGTTGCTATAATACACTAGTATTTACCGTATATACTCGAGTATAAGTCGATCCGAGTATAAGTCGACCCCCTAATTTTGCCACAAAAAACTGGGAGAACTTATTGACTCAAGTATAAGTCTAGGGTGGGAAATGCTCCATAGATTATTCCCCCATATGGTGTCCTCAGAAGAAGCTCCATAGATTGTTCCCCCATATGCTGCCCCCACAAGAAGCTCCATATTGTTCCCCCATATGCTGCCCCCATAAGAAGCTCCATAGATTATTCCCCCATATGCTGCCCCCACAAGAAGCTCCATATTGTTCCCCCATATGCTGCCCCCATAGGAAGCTCCTTAGATTATTCCCCCATATGCTGCCCCCATGCTGCTGCTGCATGTAAAAATAAAAAAAATGACATACTCACCTCTCCGTCACTGGGTGTCAGATACTCACGTGTCCTGCGTCCATGGCTGCTCACCGCTATCTGCCACGTCATCAGTCAGTGACGTTCATACTGCAGGGGGCGCGGCGCGCACTAACCACGTCACCGCGCCCTCTGCTGTCTGAAGTCACTGACCGATGACAGACAGCAGCAAGCAGCCATGGATGCAGGACATGTGAGTATCGCTGTACTTACCCATCCTGACGCTGTCTCTTGAGCCCCCAGCTTCTCCGCGCTCTCTCTTCCTGCCTTCAGCGGTCACGTGGTGCCGCTCATTAAAACTCATCAATATGCACATATTGATGAGTTTTAATGAGCGGCACCACGTGACCGCTGAAGGCAGGAAGAGAGAGCACGGGGAGAAGCTGGGGGCTCAAGACAGCGTCAGGACGGGTAAGTATGACCTGACACATCCGCCCCCTCCGACCCCCTTTGTATATGACTCGAATATAAGTCGAGAGGGGGACTTTCAGCCCAATTTTTTGGGCTGAAAATCTCGACTTATATTCGAGTATATACGGTACTATCAGATCTCACGTTCGAAAAGACTAAGAAAATAGTAGCTTTCCTGATGTCATTTTGATGACCGTAAATGAAATCAGATTCCGGAGAATCCATATTTTAACCCCTTAGTAACAGGGCAAAAGTTTTGAAATCTCACCAGTGTCACTTTATGTGGTGATAATTCTAGAATTCTTCAACAATTCCCAGTGATTTTGAGACAGTTTTTTCGTGGCACATCATAATTTATGATAATGGTAAATTTAGGTCAATATGGTTTGTGTTTATTTATAAAAAAATTATATATGAGAAATTTGACAAAGATGTAAAAAGCAATTTCAAACTTTGAATGATTATCCCTTTAATTCAGATAGTTATAACACAGAAAAACATTAACATGTAACATTTCCCACATGTCTGCTTTATATCAGCTTCAATGGTAAAATGTTCTTTTCTTTTGTTAGAATTTTAGGAGGTTTAAAAATGTAGCAGTCATTTTTCATTTTTTTAAAGGAAATTTACAAAATTTATATTTTTGAAGGTCCTATTCAGGTTTGAAGTGACTTTGGGGGCCCTATATATTGGAAAACCTCCAAAAAAAACAGCACCCCTGACATATCGAAAACTGCTGTCAGGTAGTTTATTTACCCTTCAGGTGATTTTCAGGAATTAATGAAAGTGACTTGACAGGAATGAAGCAGTGTATTTTTACCATCTGAATGTCGCTAACTTCTGGAAAGGTCGCTACAGGCGGCAGACTCTAAGGCCGTTATTTGGCCATCAGTTGCCAAGACAATGATCAGGACCACACAATCATGATCTCAGAATGCTGACGGGGTTAAAGGTGAAGCCCCCACACTCTGTTAAGCATTTATGTGATGCACTCACTATTGACAGCAGGGGTTAAATGACCATAGTCGGTGCCAACACTCATCGTGGCTGATACAGCAAATTGTCAGCTATAGTGGACGGCCGACAGCTGCTGGATTGTCACCTGTATGGGGATGCGAGTCTCTTATTTGACAGGTCAGTAAAAAGATGTATTGATGGTCATTAAAGGTTTAATATGATTTTTGTAATAGGTATGATGTGCTTTTAATTGATTCGCTCAAATAAAGTTTCAAAACATTTAGTGGATGCAAAATAAAGACAAGGGTAACGACCTGAGATGTGACTAATGTTTTCAGCTATAGGATTCTGAGATTCATAGCTGAATGAAACCTTTGAATTTTACTTTTGAACTTAACGTATTACCTTCTCCATCCATTTAAAAACCTATCACTCATTTTTTGCATCGCTCTCTTGATCTCGTTGTTCCTCAGACTGTAGATAATGGGATTCAGCAATGGTGTCACCACTAGATACAACAGGGATCTGTATTTGTTGATGTTGGATGAGCTCTCATCAGATGGAGTTATATAGACTGCGATTAGGGAGCCGTAATACGCACACACTGTGGTCAGGTGGGAGCTACACGTGGAGAAGGCTTTTCTTCTACCATTAGTTGAAGAAATTTTAAGGATATTAACAAAAATGCAAAAGTAGGAAATAATAATAAGACTAAATGGAAAAAAAAGCATAAAGATGCCATAAACAAAGTCTTGCAAAATGAATATAGAAATGTCTGAAGTGGCCAATTGCATTATGGGACTAAAGTCACAGAAGAAGTGGTCGACGGAATTCAAGCCACAGAAGTTAAACTGGATAATAACAAAGAATTCACTTGATATCAACCCAATAACCAAACACCAAGACCCAATAACCAACCAAAGACAAAGATCTGGAGTCATTAGAGAAGAATAGCGTAATGGATTGCAGATGGCTAAATATCGATCACAAGACATGACGGCGATGATTAAACATTGAATAAATCCAAATGTACCAACGGTAAAAAGCTGCAATACACAGCCCCAAAGGGACATAACTCCTTCTTCCACAATTGTTAAATGCAACATCATGGGGATAACACTGGTGGTCAGTAGGACGTCTGCTATGGATAAATGTTTGAGAAACAGAAACATTGGGATTTTGAGGTGGTCAATGGTGGTCACTAGGAAGATAATGAGAAGGTTTCCGGCCAGTATACAAATGTAACTCAGGGTAAGCAGAAGGAATAGAAGAGGTTTGTATTTGGATAGACTTTGGAATCCAAGAAGACGTATCTGCGTGACTTGTGTCTGGTTCTCCTCACACATAATTGTGGCCCATGAATATTCAAAGAAATGTTTTTCTCCTAAACATTTAAGAGAATTTAATAAAAATCATTTATAAACTCCTGAAATGCATCACAATAAAACACTTTATGACAGTTCTTCTTATAGGAGGCTCTCAAGAGACTTGTGATCATTTCAGCCACGATGTGATATGTAACCGTTGTTGAGTCTTCTCATGTAAAGATGAAATCTCCTAAATGTGGACGTCTTTTATAATGTCAGAAAAACATGGCTAATTCCACCTGGATCCCGATAATCACATTCTGCTGGAAGAAGTAAACACACAAGACTGGCTGCTTAGATTAAATGAGGGTATAATTGTCCAAGGGGGAGTCTAGTTATGGCTCATTATCTTGTAAAGCCTAATGGTTTATTATTGCTAATAATTATTATTTTTCACAAAAACATAATTTATTTTCAGATAAAAAATTGTAAAAATGTTCCTATTTATGAATTCTAATCTATTCTTTAGATGTGATAAAAAGCAAAGTTTCAGACGCAGAAGTGACAACTTTTTGTCACTAAACGGCTAATTAAAAGTTTTGTGTCACATCATATGATGCATCACACATATTCATTGTGCAGCTCAGTGTAGAACAATCTTGGCATAAAATATACAAAGAGATCCGAACATTTAATAGTTATTACAGACCAGAGATTGATTGTTTGTTTTTTTCATCTGAGACGTCTTTGCAGCAGATGCGAGTTCATCTTTTATTCTATCTGCATGCTATTTGTAAGGTTTTTGTTATGTTTCATATGTAAAAAAAAATCTAATTGGAAAAAGTGTTATACTATGACTCTAAAACAGATCATTCAAGTTTTTTTTCTTTTGTATATCTGTGACAACAACTTGCACTTACTAAATATAAATTAATAAGTGGAACTGCAAGAGATACTTTTCCCAAACAAAATACCAGCTGAGGGTCATGATAGTGTAGCAACTCACTTTGGAAAATGTAAAACACACTTAAAATTGCAATGGATCAGGCCGGTTCCTACAGACTAGAGATCCTGACCCCACAGTCCCAAATGGTTCCTGCGTGAGCTGAGATAGTCCTTACCACAAACTAGATGTTTAGAGATGATCAAACCCATGGATGTTCGAGTTCACCAATTTTGACGAACATAAAGTAAAATGTTTGGTTAGGGGCCAAACTTGACCTCAAAATTAACCCTGGACCCGAACAAAATAGAAGTCAAAGGGGACCCAAACTATGGAGCTTAAAAATGGCTGTAAAATAGTCATAGTGAGGGCTTGTGGGATGCAAAAGAAAACTAAATTGGGATAAGATCAGGACAATTGCTCTGCAAACTTATTCAGATGGGGAAATTATTTATGGCTTTTAGTCGTTAAGTCAGCTGTCTGTCCATTTTGCCTCCTCCTCCTACTCTGCTTTATTCACCATCTCCTCATTCAGCCAGAAAGTGTGGGTCATCTTTGCCTGCTTTTGATGTTCTGACCTTGTGGTTGACATGCCCAGCAGTGCCGTGGCGTACTCGGAACCAGGTCGGACATTTCTTTGGGGAAGTCACGGGGCCGTGACCCGACTCCGTGGACGTGGCAGTTCCATATAATGGGGAATATGTATATGGGATTTAACATGATGCCACCTGTGATGTTTGGAAACGGATGGCCGATGCTGCTAAAGGAGACTGCTGGGGGTGATGGTGACGCAGCTGTGATGCTTCTGCTCCCCACAGGTGGAGCTGGGCCCCAGGGCTACCAGATCTGTTTATGTCAGGTTTCCTGTTCCTTGTGGTGCAGAACTCAGGGTGCAAGAGATCACTGGAGGACACAAGGGCCGTAGTTTTATCTTCCTTTACTTTAAGGTTGATAGTACAGAACTATCACTGGTAACAGATTGCAATGGAGAGCAGGGCAGCCTGGAAGCAATTTTGGATACACCTGGACAGGTAGGTAGGGAGGCATTCCTTCTGTGCTGTCCTCCATTTTTCCTTGCTGCCTAACAGCTCACCCTCCTGCTGCTAACAGTCTCTCTCTGATTTAAAAGCAAACCTTTGCCCCCATGGCAGGCAGCTGGAGCCTATCACAGGTGCCGCTCCTTGTGTTGGCTCCAGACTCTGGTATGCTGCTGTGCCACTGGGTAGTAGTACCCATGCAACCACGGACTCTGGTATCCAGCTCCTAGCGCTCAGTTCTTGGGCGATTGTTAGGCGCTGAGGTTCTCTCACTGCACAGGGGGGACTTCAAGCCATGTCCTCAGCAGTCACCCATTCCTCTACGGTCGCAGAGGTTCCTGTTCAGCAGAGATGTCGGTCACAGCATCTCGCCCAGGCTAATGATAGGCGTCTGATTGCTACTCCAGGCTCAGCTTTTGTACCATGCATGAGACAGCGGCGAGCAGACGCTCCTGGGACTAAGTCCTGCTTTTCTCCTACTGAGCATGCCCATGGGATGACCTCTCATTGGAGGTCGGAGGTCACATGCTTAGGTCCTAATGCAGCTCAGATTGGGCCATCAGAAAGGTCCCGGAAGGCTGTGTCTATAAAAGGATCGCACGACCGCACAGCTGTGTGCTAGTATAGAAAAAGATTAGACAATGTCGAGTGAGTGTTGTATGCATGTATGAATGTCTCTGGTGAATGACTCATTAAGAAACCCCTACCCTTGGTACGCATGTGTTGTGCAGCCTAGCCTGTTAAGCGCCCTGTCCTAGGTGTAGGTAGAGGCAAAGTCAGAGACTGGAATCAGTGTCCACTGGCAGCTCTACACGCCACAGTGCACTTGCTCGACACTAATCGGTGGTCAGCGTTCATTAGGGGAATCCGCAGGTGCGACGCCGCATGCTCAGTAGGTCTAGAGGGACTCAGACCTCATGTCCCTTGTGCTGAGTTCTGTGACCACATACTGAACGCTCTCTTGCCGAGTGCTGTGAGTTCTAACAGGCTCCAACATTTATGTTCCATGGTACTGCGGCTCTGTGACGTAACAGAGTCCGCTCCTGGTCACACCGGATGACAATAACCCGCGTGTGACCTTCTGTATACCTATATACTATATACATCTGCCATTACCAAGCAGCAGTTTACCACCTATGCACGGTGGACCCCGGGCTGTGAACGCACCTTACTATCATTTTATTATTTGGTGCGTTCCACCAGCCCTAACATTATATTAGCGCCAGGGTCTGGCTAGTAATGGCGGATGAGCAGCGACTACAGCGGTACATCCAGCAGCTGGAGGGTAGGTTGGAGGCTATTGAGCACACAACCACAGCCGTGGATGTTACCGCAGTAGCTGCTCAGGCTGCTAGCGTGGCTGTAGCCACTTTTTCCATTGCCACCCCTGTTCCAAAATTATCCCGCCTCCTGCTGCAGATAAGTTTTCTGGTGATAGCCAGTCATGTAGGCGATTCGTGAGCCATTGTGAGATACACCTTGAGCTCCTGGCAGCACGTTTCCCCTCTGAGCAGGCCAAGGTGGAATTCATAATATCTCTCTTGTCAGACAGGGTGTTGGAGTGGGCCACACCATTGTGGGAGCATGATGATCGTGCGGTGCAGAGTGCTTCACAGTTTCTGAGCACTCTGAAACAGGTCCTTTTGGGACCTCGAGTCACCCACGATACGGCGCTCCAACTGCTGGCATCTACACAGGGTCCGTCCATGGTCAGCCATTTTGCTGTCCATTTACGGACTCTGGCTTCCGAGCTGGAGTGGCCGGATGAAGTCCTCATTCCAGTGTTTTGGAGGGGGCTGGCTGACCATGTAAAGGACGCTTTGGCCACTAGGAAGATTCCTGCCACACTGGAGGAGCTAATAGCAGTTTTTATCCTCATCGACCTTCATTTTAATGAGAGAAGGTTGGAGCGAGCCCAGTGTAGGCAAAGGTTTCAGCTGACTCCCACATTCGCCGAACCTCTGGAATCTCCGGCCCAGATGTCCAAGCCACATGAGGCCATGGAGGTGTCTCGAGCGGGGTCTATGTCCCGGACCGCTCGTACATGCAAGGTCTGTCGTATCTGCTGGCAGTCGGGACATCTCGCCTCTAGGTGTCTTCAGCAAGCGAGGGAACGTCAACGCTTAGTGACCTTAGGAACTGGTTCACTAGATGCAGCAACGCCATCTTCTAAGCTCACCTTTAGGGGGACAATCGGTACAGGCCCATCCACCCATGTGGTAGAGCTTTGCGAGGATTCCAGGGCACAGGGCAATTTTATGTCTACTGCATTTGCCTGATGGCACGCAATTCCACTGGTGATGCTCGCCAAGCCAGTGACCATACTGGTGATAAATGGGTCGACACTACCCTCATGGATAACACATCAATCCATCCCATTTACTCTATCCATGTCTCCATCCCATCAGGAGATCATCTCCCTGCTAGTCATGCCCGAGGGAATTGATGAGGTTTTCTTGGGGATGCCATGGCTACGCTACCACTCCCCTCATATAGAGTGATTTTCAGGGAGAATTCTGGGATGGAGTAAATCCTGTGAGGGTAGATGTCAGAGGGACTGCCTTCAGGTTGCTACTACAGAGGTAACCGCAGATCTTTCCTCTCTCTCCAAACACTACACTGCGTTCAGAATTATTAGGCAAGTTGTATTTGAGAGGATTCTTTTTATTATTGAACAACAACTATGTTCTCAATCAACCCAAAAGACTTATAAATATCAAAGCTTCATATATTTGGAAGTTGGAGTGCTTTTTTTTTAGATTTGGCTATCTTAGGAGGATATCTGTTTTTTCAGGCAACTATTACTGTGCAGAATTGTTAGGCAACTTATTAAAAACCAAATATATACCCATCTCACTTGTTTATTTTCACCAGGTAAACCAATATAACAACACAAAATTTAGAAATAAACATTTCTGACATTCAAAAAGAAAAAAAAAAGGACCAACATAGGCAGCTTTCTTTACGATGACACTCAAAAGCCTTCCATCCATAGATTCTGTCAGTTGCTTGATCTGTTTACGATCAACATTGCGTGCAGCAGCCACCACAGCCTCCCAGACAATGTCCTGAGAGGTGTAATGTTTTCCCTCCTTGTAGATCTCACATTTTATGAGGGACCACAGGTTCTCTATGGGGTTCAGATCAGGTGAACAAGGCGGACATCTCATTATTTTTTCGTCTTTTAGACCTTTACTGGGCAGCCACGCTGTGGAGTATTTGGATGCATGTGATGGAGCATTGTCCTGCATGAAAATCATGTTTTTCTTGAACGATACCGACTTCTTCCTGTACCACTGATTGAAGAAGGTGTCTTCCAGAAACTGGCAGTAGGTCTGGGAGTTGAGCTTCACTCCATCCTCAACCCGAAAAGGTCCCACAAGTTCATCTTTGATGATACCATCCTATACCAGTACCCCACCTCCACCTTGCTGGCGTCTGAGTCGGAGTGGAGCTCTCTGCCCTTTACTGATCCAGCCTCGAGCCCATCCATCTGGCCCATCAAGAGTCACTCTCATTTCATCAGTCCATAAAACCTTAGAAAAATCAGATATTTCTTGGCCCAGTCTTGATGTTTTATCTTATGTTTCTTGCTCAAAGGTGGTCATTTTTCAGGCTTCCTTACCTTGGCCATGTCCCTGAGTATGGCACACCTTGTGCTTTTTGATACTCCAGTAACGTTGCAGCTCTGAAATATGGCTAAACTGGTGGCAAATGGCATCTTGGCAGCTTGATGCTTGATTTTCCTCAATTCATGGGCAGTCATTTTGCGCCTTTTTTTATCAACACGCTTCTTGCAACCCTGTTAGCTATTTGCCATGAAACGCTTTATTGTTCGGTGATCACGCTTCAAAAGTTTGGCAATTTCAAGACTGCTGCATCCCTCTGCAAGACATCTCACAATTTTTGACTTTTCAGAGTCCGTCAAATCTTTCTTCAGACCCAATTTGCCAAAGGAAAGGAAGTTGCCTAATAATTAAGCACACCTTATATAGGGTGTTGATGTCATTAAACCACACACTTCCTCATTACAGAGATGCAAATCACCTGATTTACATAATTGGCAGTTGGCTTTCAAGCCTATACAGCTTGCAGTAGGACAACATGTATAAAAAGGATGATGTGATCAAAATACTCATTTGCCTAATAATTCTGCACACAGTGTAATGGCCCTATTCGAATGTGTTCTCCAAGAACGGTGCAGAGACTCTTCCGCCTCACCGTCCCTATGACTGTCCTATTGACCTCTTGGCTGGTGCTGAGCTTCCTCGGGGTCGAGTTTATCCTCTCTCTCTCCCAGAGACAGAGGCAATGTCTCAGTAAATCCAGAAGAATCTGGCAAGAGGATTCATTAGGAAGTCAGTGTCACCTGCAGGGGCAGGTTTCTTCTTCATACAGAAGAAGAACGGGGAACTACGTCCATGCATAGACTACCGGGGTCTTGACACCATCACTGTTAAGAACAAGTACCCTCGCCCCTGATATCGGAGTTTTTCGATAGGTTGCGGGGAGAAATAGTGTTTACCAAACTTGATCTGCGTGGGCTTAAAACCTGATTCGCATCCGTGAGGGGGACGAATGGTATACGGCATTTAATACCACGGATGGGCACTATGAATACCTGGTGATGCCCTTCGGGCTCTGTAATGCTATGGCCATCTTCCGAGACTTTGTGAAGGATATCTTCTGGGATATGCTTACCACCTCGGTAGTAGTCTATCTGGATGATATTCTCTTCTACTCTCCAGATATTGACTCCCACCGGAGAGATGTTATGCAAAGTTTTTGACTTCCATCGGGCAAACTCCCTCTATACCAAGTTGGAGAAGTGTGTGTTAGAGCAGGAGTCCTTGCCTTTCCTGGGCTATATCATTTCTGCCCAGGGATTGGTCAAGGATCCTGCCAAGCTACAGGCGATGATGGATTGGCAAGAACCCCATTCCCTCTTCCGTCGGTTCTGGAGCGGTCCTGTTCAAGAACGACTCGCAAGGTCGGAAGCACCCAAGCTTCTTTTTCTCCAAGACATTCACATCGGCAGAGAGGAATTTTCCCACTGGGGACAGGGAGTTGCTAGTGATGAAATTGGCCTTCTCGGAGTGGAGACACCTCCTGTAGGGGGGCTCGCCACCCTTTCCAGGTTTTCACTGACCACAAGAACTTGGTGTATTTGCAGACAACCCAGCGGCTAAATTCTCGCCAAGAAATTTAGTCCTTGTTCTTCTCCTGGTTCCATTTCACCCTCCATTTCCTATCCGGTGAGAAGAACATCCGGGCCGATGCTCTCTCCCGCTCCGTAGTGTCATCGGAGGAGGAGGAGCCTCGGCTGATCGTCCCATCCGAGAGCCTGAGGACCATGGCTCGGGTCGCACTTGAGTCAGTACCTCCGGGCAAGACAATTGTCCCTGCCCGTCTGTGACCGGAGGTCCTCTCTTGGGCTCATTCGTCCAGGGTGGGTGGACATTTCGGGACAAAACGGACCTCTGAGCTCTTGGCGAGTATGTACTGGTGGCTGCATATGGTCTGTGACGTCAGGGACTACATTTGGGCGTGCATCTCTTGCGCCCAGAATAGGTCCTCTCAGCAGCGTCCCTCTGGGCTACTTTACACCCTGCTGGTAGCCGACAGGCCCTGGGATTATGGTCGATATGGACTTTGTGGTGGGGCTGCCCAAGTCCAGTGGCAGCACTGTGATTTGGGTTGTCACCGATCATTTCTCCAAGATGGTGCACCTGGTACCTCTCTCCCGGATATCTTCTGCACGTGGCCTGGCAGCGTTGTTTATGAAGCATGTTTTCCGCCTGCACGGCATGCCGGACAAGATTGTCAGTGACCGGGGTCCCCAGTTTGCATCTTGGTTCTGGAGAGAGCTCTGTAGCCTGCTCATCATTGAGCTGAATCTCTCCTCGGCCTATCATCCCGAGACAAATGGGTTGGTAGAGAGAGCCAACCAGACCCTGGTCACATATCTATGACATTTTGTCTCGGCCAGGCAGGATGACTGGGCATCCTTGCTGCCGTGGGCGGAGTTTGCTTTGAACAATGATGTGGCCGACTCCACCGGTCAGACCCCATTCCTCCTAAATTATGGCCAGCATCCACGCATCCCTGTGCCCATGCCTGTGTCACCCACCGACTCTAGGGTGGCAGACTGGGCGGTGGCGGCACGTGACATTTGTGATCGCACTCAGGATGCTATCCGAGCCTCCAAGGAGAGAATGAGAGTTTCCGCTGATGTTCACCGGTGCCCTGCTCCGACCTTTGCCCCTGGCGACTTAGTGTGGCTCTCCAACTGTAACATCAGGCTGCAGGTTGAGTCCACTAAATTCGCACCTCGCTACATTGGCCCCTTCAAGGTCCTTGAGCAGATCAACACTGTAGTCTACCGTATGGCCCTTCCACCACACTGGGCTATCACTGACACCTTCCACGTGTCTCTCCTTAACCCTGTCCACATGCCCTGGCTCTCCGAGTCATTTGCCTAGACATCAGACCTGTCCTTGGATGAGTTTGAGGTTATTGCCATCGTGAGATGCAGGGTGGTACGTGGAAAAAAGTTTTATTTGGTGGACCGGAAGGGTCATGGTCCAGAGGCTCGGATCTGGGAGCCTGTGGAGAACATCCACGCTCTGCTTCTCATTGTGACATTTGAGTGTAGCGAGGTTCAGAGAGGAGGGGGCCCTAGGAGGGGGGGTAATGTTAGGCATCGGGTTCCTGTCGCTGTACAGCAGTAATCGCAAGCCTTGCCTTCAGCGGTCGCCCATTCCTCTCCGGCCGCAGAGAAGGCTGCACAGCAGAATCGTCGATCCCGGCTCTCTGCTCAGACCAGCACTGTGGGTTCGGTTGCTGCTGCCACGTCTGGTCCAGCTATAGCAATGCATGCTGGTCAGCAGCGAGTTACTCCAGGGACTAAGGCCTCCTTTCAATCCACTGAGCATGTTCGTGGGATGATCTCTCATTGGAGATCGGAGGTCACATGCTCAGGTCCTTCTCCAGCTTGGATTGGACCATCAGGAAGGTCCCAGAAGGACTCTGCTATAAAAGGTTTGCATGGCTGCTCGGCCATGCGCTAGTATACACATTAATTGGTAGAGATGTGTGTGATGATGGATGTTTGTGAACCACTGAATGACTCATTATGATACTCCTTCCCTTTGATATGCATGTTGTTAGAGTTTAGAGTCCGGTCTCAGCACCTAGTTGGGGCACTGCCTAGCGCCGAAGTGCTTCCAGCACCTCTCACATGCTAGCGCCAGAGAGCGTCACTCTACCTTAGGTACTACGCTACTGCAGGTACTGCAGCATCTGTAAGGCTAGTTTCACACTAGCGTTTGGTGGCGCAGCATGAAGCTCCGCACCCTGCCGCGCCTCCTCCGGTCAGCCCTGCCTATGGGCGCATGCGACCTGCGTACCGTATCTTTAGCATTGGTTACACAGGTCATGCGAAGGTATGCTTTTGCCAGCGCATGCATCGTTTTGACGCTGCACCGACTAGCACCAAATGCACCGTGTTGCGTTTTGGTTCTCCCGACGCATCGTCAAAAGGACGCATGCGCTGGCAAAAGCATACCTGCGCACGGCCTGCGTACCCAATGCTAAAGATAGGGTACCCAGGTCGCATGCAGCGTCATGGGCCCATAGGCGGAGCTGACTGTAGGAGGTGTGACGGGGGCGGAGCTTTACACCGAGCGTGTGCTGCGCCTTCAAGCGCTATTGTGAAACTAGCCTTAGAGCGACGCCGTGCACTTCCTATATACTTTCCAGCCCTGAGCTTAGGCTGGTTAGTGGCATCCTCCAGAGCTGCTCAGTACACACACATTAGTGCGATAAGCTAAATGCAGCTGCACCCTGTGACTGCTAACAGTGCACAGCATTCTATTAATGTCTGTTCATGCATCGCTGCGGCGGTGCTGAGCGCTAGTGGGACTAGAGGGGCTCTAACCCTGTGTCCTTTGGGCACAGTCCTGTGTCTTAGCACTAGCGCTCTCCTGCCGAGTCCTGTGAGGATAAACAGGCTCTCGCACTCATCCCAGTGGCTCAGTGAAGTAACTGAGTTCGCTCCTGTACACACCGGGTCAGCAGTTATCCCGCCGGTGTCTAGTTAGTGCTCCGTCACTACTAAGCAGCAATTAACATCTCTGCACAGTGGACCCTGGGCTGTGAAAGCACCTCTAGACCATCTTATATTATTTGGTGCATTCCGCAAGCCCATAACAAGAGTACAGAGTGCATTTAATTTAGACACAGTACCTACAAATAAACAAGGCAGAGAAGTTACTTTTTACCCACTGTACTTGCCTTGCAGAAAAACAATGTATAGTACACAGATATTTTAGAGACACAACTTGACGAAAACTGTTGCAGAGTACACTTATTGTTTATAGGCACTACTTAGGCCCTTTCAAGTTCCTTGAGCAGGTGAACCCTCTAGTGTATCGCCTGAGCCTTCTGCCGCACATAAATATTACCCACACTTTTCACGTCTCTCTCTTAAAACCCATGCATATGTCTCGGCTTTCTGAGTCACCTATTGGGACCTCTGATACATCTTCGGACAGTTTTGAGGTGAATGAGATTGTCGTGTCCAAGCTGGTAGGAGGCAAATAAAAATTCTGTTTGACTGAAAGTGTCATGAACCGGAGGATAGGACCTGGGAGCCTGTTGAGCACATTCATGCTCCTTTGCTTATTGCGGCCTTCGAGCATGGTGAGGCTAGCAGAGGGGATGCTAGCGGTGGGGGTAATGTAGGTGTCAGAATTCTTCCACTGCACGGGACAGATCCCAAGTCTTATCTGCCTCTGTAATCTGCCATTCTGCTTCAGTTGCGCGCAGGTACTGCTTAGCGTAGCCGTTGGTCTCAGCACCTTGCTCAGGCCCGTGATATGCGGTTGGTTACTGCTGGCTCTCTTGCCAAGTCCTTGGTAATCAGGAATATTCAGGTGTAGCCTGGCACTCTGGAGGCTAAGTCCTGAGGTCACCGCACTAAGCATGTCTATGATGTAGTGCCTTCCTATTGGTATTTGTACGTCATCTGCTCAGCTGATGTGGCAGCTCCGGATTGGCCTGCAGGCGCTTTCAGCGTGAGTGTCTGGGTTAGAGCTTTGGGTTTAAAAGGCTCCCAGCGACACCTGCGGGCACGCTAGTATAATTTGTGGTTGGTGTGTGTGAGTAGACACGCTACCACTCTGACTGCACAAGTGTGTGTTTGTGATCTCGTTCAGCTTGTAGCCAGTTAGGGTGTTCACTTGGTTTAGGATCTGTATCCAGTCGTGTGTGTGGTTAGTACAGCTAAGAAATAGAGCAAGATCCAACCACAGAGCTTTGCTCCCGTGTGAGTTCAACAGGGCTCTTTTTGTTGCTAGCGTCAGCTTAGTTTTTTTCATTTGGCTCTGCTTCTGCTTCGGCTATGTGTGCGATTGGCACGGGTAACTCTCAGAGCCAGCAGAACCTTATAGCTCTGTCTCTCTGTGACGCTAACAGAGCAGAGTATATATCATTCAGTTCATACTGCATGGAGCGAACGCAGCTGTACTAGGGTACGTGCGCTGTTTAATTCCGTCATTATACAAGCTTATATCTCTGCACTGTGGACCCCGGGTTGCGATCGCACCTTATCATTATTTATATTTAGTGCGATCCGCAAACCCTAACAGTAGGCTTATGCAAATGATTTCTTTCACACACTACTAGAAAACACACATCGACTCAGAAATATTATTTTTTGGACCTAGAACTGGCAACACGACGGCTGATGCCAATTTTTTTTTTGTATTTCCCAGTCTAATAAAAAATAAACATCAATCCAGAAAAAATGGCTTAGAAATAGAAATGAGACGACTGATGCAAAGTACGGATTTGAAAAAGTAGTTAAAAAAACACCTCTGGATGAAAAATTATGTTTGAGATCTAGAAATGGCAACGAGATGGCAAAGTACTAGAAAACAAACACCAGTGACCTGAGCCAGCTGGCACGGGAAAGTAAGAAAGGTGGAGAGACGTAGACCTGCAACCTCAGCATCCATACGAAGGAGAGACAAGTACGGAACGAAGGAGTAGAGAACACAGAGGAGGAGTGGGTTGGATAGGAACCCTGCCTATAGGTTCTCAGCGCAAGGCCGGGGCCCGGTCCCCGAGGTTGTATGGACACTTATGGTTCTGCAGCAGACACCGGTGGAGTAGTTGGCTGTAAATGTACTACTCCCATCCAAGACTTGGGACACAACAGCAACACGGATAGAGAGCCAGGATCCAGGAGCATCCTCGAGCAGGCTATAGCTGACTGTCATACAAGTAGAGTTCTAGGAACCTCTAGAAAGGAGGTATTCAAGGGTAACTAAGTACTGGAGTGCTTCACACCACAAGGCGCATTGGCGGAGTCATTCAGGAAAGGTACATGTTGGCGGAGTGTTGGAGAGGAGAGCCCTGACTTGCCTGGGAGGTTGATTGAGTCTTTACCCCGGAGGACACGGCACGGAGGCAGGCACCAGTGTGTACCACGAACTGTGAGTAAAGCTTTGAAACTGCAACTCTGGTGTCCTCCATTGATTTGTGCGCTAATACCTTCAGCACCGCTACATCTGGGTACCAGCATCCACACCATCCTGCACTTCTCCAGACCCATTGCACCTACACTGCCCTGGGACTACAGCTCCACCTGTGGGGAGCTACACCATCTTTGCTGCATCACACCATCAGTTACTGCGGATCTGCCCACAGCGTTAGCTTAACATCTTACTTGCCCAACACCACAGGTGGCGTCACGAACTATTCACCTAACCTATATTACAAACCACCATTAATTTGGGCTCCCAAGGCCACGGACCAGGTTGCTGCTGCTGTGAAACATCCCCCTGACACCGGCCCGGTACAGAGTACCCCACGGCCCTGGGAGGGCGGCCCACAAGCTCCAGGTCCCAATGCAACCAACAACTCCTGGATTTGGGCTGCAGGTGACTAGGTCGATTCCAGACCAGCACAGGGTCCTGGTTCTGACAATTCCTCTGGGTCCATCTCAGCAGAGTTTTTGTCATTCTCCACGATGTTCTGGGTATCCCTACGAACTAATTCCTTGATCAAATCAGAACCAGTGTCTGTGGTCCGGTATTCAATACGTCGTAGCTGGCACAGCTCCTGTAGTTGTTGTTTCTTGTTATGGCTATACATCTTCTCCGGTCTTCTTCTCAAGGCAAAGTTGGTGGGGTTGGACATGGTGCAGTCTGAAACCTACTGTTTATGCCTCATTAATGGTCTGCTGGGTCTGTCTGTATGCCTCTTTGTTTGTGAAGCCCTGGACCGTGTCTATGAACACCAGTCCCCTGCAGCCCCCCGGTTCCGCTGGGCTGAGTAGTATCCCACTGCTGCCACCAGGTGTGGAGAAACGGGGTTAGTGGGTGCTCTCGTCCGCTGGTCCAGCTGTCTTAGCAAGACTGCATGGACCAGGGCTCATAACACTGAACACCCACTCTATCTCCTTGTGGGCAGAACACTACACAGACAACACAGGGTTAGGGTAAAACAGTGTGGCCAAGCTTTATTGAACCACAACACCCACTAACAAACAGAAGAATTCCAGCAATTTCCCCAAAATGGTGCACATTATGTACGAAGATAACCGAGAGTAGTCCTGTGTTTTTTCAGCCGGGTCTGACATACCCTCAGCTGGGATCCTTAAGAGTTTCTTGTCCATTGTGTGTTTGCAGAATGTGTGTTGAGATGAGACCCCGGCTCTCTGTCTTTTTATACCTGAGGCAGATAAGCTATTTTTAGAACCACCCAGTGTCCTTCAGTACACCCTCACAGCTTTTCCCTATCTACATTCAAAGTCAACAACTGATTCCATAATATAAGCAAACATCAGATAAGCACACACTATGTTACATGGTATATCATTGTGCAAGTCACTCTTCTTGACCCACCAGAATCCACACTTAAATCCACAAGCCAAATATACAGACAAAAAGTCCATTCCTCCAGGCCTGCAAAAATATAGCCGTCTGGGCAATTAAGATATACTCTGGTTTCTTCACACATGCTTAGTCATTTTTTCAATACGGATTGTGTGAGATATTGTTACGGGCTGGAGGAACGCACCAAATAATAAAGAAGGTAGTTAGATGCGTTCGCAGCCTGGGGTCCACCGTGCAGAGATGGTAACTGCTGCTCGATAATGGCAGACATTATATGGCGGTACAATAGAGGAACACACAGGGTTAACTCCACCGAATGTGAATAGAGGAGGACTCTGTTACCTCACAGAGCCGCCTGATTGCCAAATACAAATGCCGTAGCCTGTTACTGGGTTACAGTCCCTGTAGACAGACCAGTGCTCGGCACCACAACTGTGGTGCCAGGAAGGAACAAAAAGAATAAATAAAGCACACTAAGTGTGAATCACAGTGCTCTGGCGGACGCCACTAACTACCTAGCACCTGGACAGGGGAGTAGAGCGTTAGACTTGCGCACGGTGTCGCACTGGCGGATGCAGTCGCTTAATGTGGTACTGAAGGTGCCCAGAGCTGGACAGCACCATATGGCGCTGAATGAGGTGCTGAGACGTGGAAGCACAGTGGCGCAGAAAAAGCCACTAGTAGGCGTTGACTCTAACTCTAATAGCCCTATAACATGCATATCCAAGGAAGGGGAGTCATAATGAGTCAGTCACCAGTTTCATGCATCCATCATTACTCACACAAAATACAATTAGAGTCTATAATAGCGCATAGCCGATCAGCCATGCAAGCTTTTTATAGCAGCGTCCTTCCGGGACCTTTGTGATGGTCCATATCCTTTGTGCCAATGGTGTGGTCAAACCATCAGTCAATGTTTCAGCATATAACTCCCTATTGCTAATTGTGTGGTCAAACCACCAGTCCACATTTCACCACAAGAATCTTTTGTGCCAATTCTGTGACTCAGCCACATTATCTCAGCAAATAAATGCTGACTGTTAATTTATTGACAGTTGACTGATAGGTCTGCGTCTAGGGTTGTGAAACAGCGAGGTAAAAAAGGGGAAGGGTACCTCCAACAAGAGAAGTAAAAAGCAAGGTCTTGGTGGAATAGTGAAAAGGCCTAGTGTTCAAGGTGTACAAGGGGCAGGTGGTAATGTTACCGAAAGCTCTACTGAACAAACACGTCCTATCCCAAGATGACTGACAACTTCTGCTACTGGACAGGCTACTCGATTTCCTTTCTTTGCCACTTGCACAGTGGTATGGCTTGCAGATGAAGACTAGAAAGAGCATGTGCTCCAGTAGATACCACAAAGGATGACCCATCTGACGTTATCTGACAACTTTGTAAAAAACAACTCAGTAGAGGCAAAAATTCCAATAATATAATTTGATTACAACAAGCATGCACTGACACATGTACAATCAACATGCATTAACTTGGCTATCTCATTGTGCTACATTGCGTCCTATCGGGCCTCACCAACCACTGGCCGCCTCTTCAAATGCATCTACTACTTATTCCTCCTCAGTCACCATGGCAAGTGTTCTCACACACATCTCTGTCAGCAGAACCTCCAGTTGTTTATCGTCTAAAGTTGGAGTGAGAGCAAGTCAGATGTTACGGAAGTGGATATGCATGCTGTTTGTAACCGATCTTAGACAGTGAGCACACTACATTTATCTAAAGTCACCATAATATTTCCACCTGCACCTTACTCACATTCCAGCAGTTCGTCATGTACACAATACATCACCCTCTCTCAGCACAGCAGCCTGCCCTTGGTCCTGTAGTTATGATCATGTAAAAGAATTTGTGCTCCTACACATTACAAATTTAAGGCTAATTTCACACTTGCTTTTTTTTGCAGCGCGTTTTTCCCGCAAAAAAAACGCATTGAAAAAACACATAAAAACGCATACAAATGCTGCGTTTTTTTCAAGCATTTTTATGAGCATGCATGAAAAAAACGCAGTGTTTTTATGCGTTTGTATGCGTTTTTAGTGCGTTTTTACCGCGTTTGCGTTTTTTTCCAACATTAGGTGGCCCTCACACTAACCCAAACCATGACTTTACTAACCCTAACCCTAACCCAGACCCTAACCCTAACCCTAATCCTAACCCTAACCCTTAACCAAACCATACTAACCCTAACCCTGACCCTAACCCTTAACCAAACCATACTAACCCTAACCCTAACCCTGACTCTAAACCCTAGCTAACCCTAACCCTAGCCCTAAACCCCCTTAACTAACCCTAACTCTAACCCAAACCCCTAAATTCCATTGTCCAACTAATGGTAAAAAAAAAAACGCATGCGCAAAAAAACGCATACATAAGCATGCCAATGCGCACATATGCACACCCATAGACTTATAATGGGTGTCTTGCTGTAAAAAAAACGCATTGCGCGCGCATGCGTTTTTTTGAGGCAAGTCGGACGCCCAAAAAATGCAACAGGATGCATTTTGTGCGCCCGAGCGCATACCGCAAAAAAACGCATGCGCAGAAAAACGCATACAAACGCATGTGTATGCGCACATAAGCGCATCCCATGCAAAGTATAGCAAAAAAAAACGCATGCGTTTTTTAGCGCTAAAATCCCGTGAAAAAAAACGCAAGTGTGAAACCAGCCTAAGAACTTGATCTTCACCATATCCAATCTGTTGGCAAAGGAAATGCCGCTTTTCCGCCTGATGTATACAGATGATTTCAGAAAGCTGATGGTCGTCGCAGTCCCCAAGAACCAGTTGTCCTGTCGCCATTACTTCTCAAAAAATTAGCACCTGCACTACACCACCATGTCTGACAACATCACCTGTTCCTTCAAAAAATCTATGTCTTACAGGGTTCATTTCTCCACTGACTCCTGGTCGAGCAAACATTGCCAGGGGCGTTACATCTAGGTGACTGAGCACTGGGTGACTCTGATGGCTGTGGGAGCAGGTGGGGAAGGGGCTGCTTCACAATTCTTGAAATCCCTAAGGCTTGCGGGACAAAACTCTGTATCCAACATTTCCTCCTCTACTTTTGCCTCCCCCTCCTCCTCTATGGCATCCACCTGTGCCCTCAACCTCTCCCTTAATGAGACACGCGTTACAATAGTGGAAAGAGAACCCCCATCTCCATACTACTCGGATAGGTCTCACCGCAATCAGGCAGTGTTTAAAATAATATGCTTTTGATATTGCAGTCACACAGTTCTAGAGTTGTGGACAGCTATCTATACTGAGTTTTTAGCAATAGCTGTCTCCACTGAACCTGGAGCAAGGGAAGGCAGTGTGCAATTACTGGTGGTACTGCAGTTTATCCTACACTATCCCAGTCTGGATGCTTTGCTGCAGAAAGCATGGTCACAGTGTGCTCACTTCCGCTGTTCGCACCCCACGGGTCATCACCTTGCATCACGGCAGAGTTCTTTCAGCCTACCAGTTGATATGCGATGTGCTGACATGATGGAATTCCACTCTGCACATAGATTAACTGTGGAAGCAGTGGGGAGCCCTGTTGCAGTATGTCCTTTTTCATAGCCTGTGCCAATGCAGTATGGACATTTGCGGAGTAGGCACAGATGAAGGACCTCTGCACCCTTCTGTGAATCATTTCACACATTTTTTAGACATCCTATGCACCAGCAGAACAGAGTACAGGTTTTATATAGTGAGCGATTGGATAGTGACTGACTGTAGAGGATGGTGTATAAGTATCTTGAGTTCAAAATCAATGCCATCATAAGGGTTGTGACCGTGTTGCATTTGATCTTCAAAAATGGAAGAGTGGTCTGAGCTCACCAGTCACACCTTGTTGCTTTTGTCTTGCTGTCCTGCTGTCCTGATGGATAATCGACTTGGAGGTTTTGTCATGCCCGGCAGCCAGCATTCTCTCAGTGCGTGTCTTCAGTAGAGATTGTTGAAGGTTCGGATTGATTTGGTAAATGTTTAGATGTTCGCCGAACAGTTCGACGAGCGTACCTGAACCTCATTAGATTCAATGAGAGGCCAAATCAAAAATATACACAACACCTTTAGGGGTGACAAAAAGCTTCCCAACCAGCTTAAATAAAGGGCAAACACCTTGAAATGTGGTATCAATTGAACCACAGTAGAAATTTGCAAATGGGAAAGCAGCAGTCAGCCATGAGCCATGCATGAGGTATCAGGATTTGGCCCAGCATTTACAGCTTGGAATTAAAGTATCAATGAGGACCTGGTGGTTAAAGGAGCAATGTAAGGCTTCTCAGCTTGGAATACTGATACCTCAATCAGCACCTCCACTATTTTTTTCTTTCCATCTACACTCAGTTGGCAAAAAATTAGTTTTATACAGTGCTATTGGTAGAAAAATGCAAGAAAAGTAATACAGGTAGTGGATGGATCAATTGACCCATAGTAAAAACTTTTATAATGGCATATAAGTAGTCAGCCATGGGTGTTATGAGTTCATTTTCCCCTTCACCATTGAGGTCTGATGAACTCCCTCTTCTGGTGAAGGAAGGTAGTGAGGCTGATTAACAAGCACCTTAGCTGGGAGAGGATGACTGGGCGACAGGGATCTCTGACTAGATATAAGGCAGCCGACGCCCTTCTGCCTCGCTGGTGATTTCTCTGTGGAATTCTAGGAGACCAGTCTGATTCCTGCTCCTCAAAAGCTAAGTTTTCTGCTTTGCCTTTTTGCATTTGTGTTTTGGTTTTAGTTTGCCTTACTTTTCTGGATTCTGCCATTCCCTGCTGGGGTGAGCTGAATTCCTTTTTTGTCGGTTTGCTCTGTATTCAGAAAATACCTGAGTACTGACATAGTCTTTTTGAAGCCTAGCGTCTTCAGGGCCTTTTTCCCTGTCAGTCTGTTGGCTCATATTTTGATAGGGTTTTTCGCGGATTGCAGACAGCAGCTTTCCTATCCTGTCCTATCTAGTTAGCTTGGGCCCCATCATTTGCTCAGTCTATCTTTCTATCTGTCTTAGTGTTTTTTCATCTTGCTTCACCGTCATTATATGTTGGGGGCTGCCTTTTGCTTTGGGGTCTGCTCTGGGGCAGTTTAGATTTCCCTTTCTGTCTTTAGGCTAGGCAGTTCTCCGGCTGTGATCGAGGGGTCTAGGGCATCGTAGGAACCCCCCACGGCTACTGCTAGTTGTTGTTGATAGGTTCAGGGGTCTGCAATCCGATAGCTGCCAACTTCTCTGGTTTTCTGGACTTAGCTAGTATTTCTGTTTTTGCCTCCTACTGTGACTCATTCACAACAGAATCACCAGCCATACCGCAGATCCTAGGGTACTCAATAGCAGGAAAGAATTGAAGAAAAAAAAAAGTGTGTATATTTTTTCCTCTATATCTCTGAGGCTGTAGGGGGATTTTTTTTTCTCTCAATGGAGATAAAGCAATTGTCTGATCGTGTGGAGCAGCTCGCTGCGGAAGTGCAGGGAATTTCCGCCTACCTTGCTCATTCACATGCTGCTGAACCAAAGATCCCTACTCCTGATGTGTTTTTTGGGGATCGGCCTAAATTTTTGAATTTAAAAAATAATTGTAAATTATTTTTTGCCTTGAAGCCTAACTCGTCAGGGAGCTCCGCGCAGCAGGTTAAAATTGTCATCTCTTTGCTGCGTGGCGATCCCCAGGATTGAGCGTTTTCTTTGAAACCTGATGATGCTAGTCTAACTAATTTGAACGCATTTTTTCAAGCCTTGGGGTTGTTGTATGACGAACCTAATGCTATTGATCAGGCTGAAAAGACCCTGTGGGCATTGAGCCAGGGTCGAGATTCTGCAGAATTGTACTGTCAAAAATTCCGAAAGTGGGCGGTCCTTACTGCCTGGAATGATAATGCCTTGGCTGCTCTCTTTCGGAAGGGTTTGTCAGAAGCTGTAAAAGATACTATGGTGGGATTTCCTGTTCCCTCTGGCCTGGACGATTCTATGTCAGTAGCCATTCAGGTTGATCGGCGTTTACGTAAACGCAGGACTGCACAAGAGATGTTGCCACCTGTTGAACAAGTGTCTGAACCTATGCAATGTGATAGAGTTTTGTCAAGGGAGCAACGTCAGGAGTTCAGAAAGCGTAATAAGCTGTGTTTTTTTTGTGGAGATGCCTCGCATATTATTTCTGTCTGTCCTAAACGAGAGTAACATTTTGCACACACGTTTTCTGTGGGTGGTGTTCAACCTAAGTTTCTTCTGGCAATTACTCTGATCTGCTCCCTGTCCACATTTTCTGCCAAGGCTTTTGTGGATTCGGGAGCAGCCCTGAACCTAATGGACTTGGATTTTGCTAAACGTTGTGGATTTCCTATGACACCTCTGCGGACGCCTAGCCCTTTGAGGGGGATTGATGCTACTCCTTTGGCGAAAAATAAACCTCAGTTTTGGACCCAGGTGGTAAAGCGGGTCGCCCCAAACCATCAAGAAAATTGCAGATTTTTGGTGTTGCATAATTTGCATGATACCATTGTTCTGGGGTTTCACTGGTTGCAAATTCATAATCCAGTTTTGGACTGGAAATCTGTGTATGTAGTGAGTTGGGGTTGTCGGTGTGCCCTTAGTGAGGCTCCGGTTTTTTCCACCTCTCCTCAGTCGCATGATATTCCTGACTATTTGGCGGACTTTTATGATGTATTTAGTGAGAATGAGTCTGCGTCTTTGCCTCCTCATAGGAGTTATAACTGTGCAATTGAACTGAGCCCGGGGTGTAAATTTCCCAAGGGTCGGCTCTTCAATTTATCTGTACCCGAGCACGAGGCTATGCGATCCTATATTAAGGAGACGTTGGAGAAGGGTCATATTAGACCATCCTCTTCACCATTAGGTGCTGGGTTTTTTTTCGTGGCCAAAAAGGATGGTTCATTAAGGCCTTGTATTGATTATCGTGCCCTCAACAAAATTACTATTAAATATCAGTATCCGTTACCCCTGATTTCGGATCTATTCTCCAGAGTTAAAGGTGCTTGCTGGTTTACCAAGCTTGACCTCAGGGGGGCGTATAATCTTATCCGCATTAAGCATGGGAATGAATGGAAGTCGGCATTTAATACTCCAGAGGGACATTTTCAGTACCTGGTGATGCCTTTTGGGCTCACTAATGCCCCTTCTGTCTTCCATTGCTTCATAAACGACATTTTCCGAGACTTTGTGGATAAATTTTTGATTATCTATCTGGATGATATTTTGATCTTCTCCAAGGATTGGGATTCTCATGTGGAACATGTTCGAACGGTGTTCCCGATCTTGAGGGAGATTTCCCTGTATGTCAAAGGATCAAAATGCCTTTTTGGGGTACAGAGGATTTCATTTTTGGGATTTATTTTGTCTCCGTCAACTATTGAAATGGATCCGGCCAAGGTACAGGCCATTTATGATTGGGTTCAGCCCACTTCTTTGAAGGCCCTTCAGAAGTTTTTGGGTTTTGCTAATTTTTATCGGAAATTTATAGCAAAATTTTCTAGTTTGCCAAGCCATTGACTGATCTGACTAAGAAGGGTGCTGATGTGTTGAATTGGTCTCCGGAGGCTGTTGCTTCCTTTCAGGAGCTGAAGCGAAGATTTACCTCCGCCCCGGTTTTGCGGCAACCTGATGTCTCACTCCCGTTCCAGGTAGAGGTGGACCCTTCTAAGATTGGTGCAGGAGCTGTTTTGTCCCAAAAGGATCCTGAAACATCTAAAATGAATCCCTGTGCTTTCTTTTCCCGAAAGTTCTCCCCATCTGAACGTAACTATGATGTGGGGAATCGGGAACTGTTGGCCATGAAATGGGCATTTGAGGAGTGGAGTCATTGGTTGGAGGGAGCTAAACATCAAGTCGTGGTCCTCATTGACCACAAGAATTTGATTTACCTGGAGTCGGCCAAACACTTGAACCCTATACAGGCTAGATGGGCCTTGTTTTTTACATGTTTTGATTTTGTGGTCTCTTTTCTTCCTGGCACTAAGAATGTCAATGCTGACGCTCTTTCTAGGAGCTCCTTTGCTGATTCTCCTGTGGTGACCAAGCCTGCTACCATCTTAGGCGAAGGGGTAGTTCTTTCTGCCATCTCGCCCGATTTGAGACTTGCTCTGCAAGAGTTCCAGGAGGACAAACCTGAGCGTTGTCCCAGTGGAAAGTTGTATGTTCCTGACCAGTGGAAGAAGAGAGTGATGTCTGAAGTTCATTGCTCTGCATTGGCTGGTCATCCAGGTATTTTTGGTACTAGAGATCTGGTGAGTCGGTCTTTTTGGTGGCCCGCCTTGACTCGTGATGTCAGGAATTTTGTGCAGTCCTGTGGGACTTGCTCCCGGTCTAAACCTTGTTCTCGCTCTAGTGGGTTGTTGATGCCTTTGCCGGTCCCCAGGTGTCATGTCGGACACTGTTCACACCAGGGTGTCCGGCAGACAGCGGTAATACCCTGTTGGGTATTCTGTTCCAGTCGGGATAGGGTTAACCAGGTTGTCATGCTGGCTGAGGGCTGGGCCACGCCCTTGGTCTTTAAATAGTTCGTCCTGACTATGGGCGTCGCCGACTATAGCTTTAGCCTAGTGCTAGCAATACCGGTCAGCAGTGGTGGTGTTGGAGCGTCTGATATCTGGTGCAGTATATCCCTCAGTGGTTCTTTCTCCAATTTGTTATATATATTTGGTTGCCCTTGCACATTATTGTATTCCCTTGTGTATTAACTGTGTGGTGTTTCTTTTACCCCTGTCCATACGTATTTGTGGGGTCTGGTGTCTGGTCCCCTCACTGGGTGGAGGGTGGTGGGTTCAGCTTAGGGCTGGACAGGAGACAGGGACAGGGTGGAGGCTCAGACAGGCACACCTTCAGTGTAAACCCTGGGTAGAGGGACAGACAGGGTTCCCCTAGTCTGAGGGACATCGCAGGGGTCCCGGGGTTTTTGCCTAAAGTAACCTAGGCATACCATGACATTATAGTCGGCCCAAATAATAAAGTGAGAAGAAAAAAAAAAAAAAAAAAGGTATAGATAGGGAATATAGGGGTTACTTACTATGGATCCTATACTTTCCCTAACCAAGCAGCTGGAGGCTCTATCCATACAGGTCACTGAACTCAGGGGGGTGGTCCAGCAACAAGGCCTGTCAGCTCCTGCAGTACCTGCTGAGGCTGCAGCCAGGGCAGCTGAGCCCAAGTTTCCCCTTCCTGAACGATTTGCTGGTGATCGTGGTAAGTTCACGGTGTTTCGTGAATCATGCAAATTGTATTTCCGTATGCGTCCACATTCCTCAGGCAATGAGGCTCAACGCGTGGGCTTGGTGATTTCTTTGCTGAGTGGTGACCCACAGGCCTGGGCCTTTTCACTCCCTTCAGACTCACAGGCATTTGAATCTGTAGATTTTTTTTTCTCTGCTCTGGGTTTGATCTATGACGATCCGGATAGATTAAACTTAGCAGAGTCTAAGATACGCTCACTGCTACAGGGTGATCGACCAGCTGAGGATTACTGCACGGAATTCCGGCGCTGGGCGGTGGACACGCAGTGGAATGACCCTGCGCTTAGAAGTCAGTTTTTGCATGGGGTTTCTGGAAGGGTTAAACAGACTCTCCTAATGTACGAGACTCCCGCCTCTCTGGAGGCTGCGATGGCACTTGTAGTACGCATAGACCGACGTCTCCGTCAGGGGGCGCTGGTTTCGTTGCCTCCGGGAGGTGGGGGAGTGGTCGGTGAGGTTGCCGCGGGTGAATCCGTGGAACCCATGCAGATCGCTGGTATAGCACAGTCACCGAGTAACAAGCCTAAACGTCCTTGGCACAGAAGGCAGGGGCTCTGTTTTTTTTGTGGCAAAGGAGGACATTTTATTAACGCTTGCCCCCTGGTACCTAAGAAGGGCGCGCCGGCGGAAAACTGATAGGCTCAGAGGGTTTGGAGGAGTCTAGTCTGAGCCTTTGTGTATCCTCCGTCATGGTTTCCCAGTGTATGCTCCCTGCTAGGGTGGTACTTGGGGGGCAAATGCTCTCTATTACAGTATTTATTGATAGTGGCTCAGCTGCCAATCTCATTGATGAGAGGTTCGCGCATACAGCGGGATTTCCGGTGGAGAAATTGCCGAACCCCATCCGGGTGGTTACCATCAATGCTTCCCCGTTGTCTCAAGGGGAGATCACAGAGTGTGTGTTGGATATACAACTCCACATCGGAGTATTACACTCAGAGCGGGTAACTTGTAAGGTGCTTAGTAACTTACCGGCTCAGATGGTTCTGGGCTTTCCATGGTTGTCAATGCATAATCCTGTTATTGATTGGAAGACCCAGGACATAATTCAGTGGAGCAGGGAGTGTCAGGAGAGGTGCCTGGCTACATGTATTTCCGCTTTGACCCCCAGTATCCCGGAGCCGTTGCTGGATTATGCGGATGTATTTTCTGAGAAGGGTTGTTCGGAACTACCACCGCATCGCCCCTATGACTGTGCTATTAGGTTGAAACCAGGGGCCAAGTTACCTAAAGCTAGAATGTTTAATATCTCAGGTCCCGAGAGGCTAGCTCTCAAGGAATACATTGCGGATAGCCTGAGCAAGGGTCATATTAGACCTTCCTCGTCTCCTCTGGCTGCTGGCTTCTTCTTTGTTAAAAAGAAGGATGGCGGTTTACGCCCGTGTCTGGATTTCAGAGAACTCAACCAGATTACGGTCCGTGATCCTTACCCTATGCCACTTATACCCGATTTATTCAACCAAGTGGTTGGTGCCAGGTGGTTCTCCAAACTGGACCTCAGGGGGGCGTACAATCTTATAAGAGTCCGTCAGGGGGATGAGTGGAAGACAGCGTTCAATACCCCTGAGGGTCACTCTTGAGAGTTTGGTAATGCCGTTTGGGTTGACTATGGCACCGGCGGTCTTTCAACACTTCATTAATGATGTCTTCTCTCAGTTGTTGGGGAGGTTTGTTATAATTTATCTTGACGACATCCTCATTTTCTCTCGCGACCATGATACACATATAGAGCATGTTAGACAGGTTCTGCAGTTGCTCAGAGAGAAAAGGCTCTATGTCAAGCTTGAAAAATGTGTGTTTTTCGTACAGGAGCTACCGTTCTTGGGTTATATAATCTCCGCCTCAGGTTTTAAGATGGACAGCGCAAAGGTGCAGGCGGTACTACATTGGGATCGGCCTGATAATCTTAAGGCGCTTCAGCGATTTCTTGGCTTCTCCAATTACTATAGGAAATTTATTAAGAACTTCTCTATGATTGCCAAACCACTGACTGACATGACTAAGAAGGGTACCGACTTTTCTGACTGGTCTGAGCCTGCGGTACAGGCGTTTGAATTCCTCAAGAATAGTTTTGCCTCAGCGCCCATTCTGGTGCAGCCCGATGTCTCCTTACCGTTTGTCGTGGAGGTGGATGCGTCGGAGGTTGGAGTGGGGGCTGTACTGTCTCAGGGCCCTTCTTGGGCCAAGTTGCATCCGTGTGCCTTCTTCTCCAAGAAGCTGTCGCCTGCGGAGCGTAATTATGATATTGGCAACAGGGAACTATTGGCCATCAAATTGGCATTTGAGGAGTGGCGACACTTTTTGGAGGGGGCTGTTCATCAGATTACTGTGATAACCGACCATAAGAATTTGCTTTATTTAGAATCTGCTAAGCGCCTGTCCTCCAGACAGGCTCGCTGGGCATTATTCTTCACCCGGTTCAACTTCATTGTTACCTATCGACCTGGGTCGAAGAATGTTAAGGCAGACGCTTTATCCAGGTGTTTTCCTGGTGGAGAGTTATGTGAAGAGCCGGTGCCTATTCTCCAAAAGGGTGTGGTGGTATCTGCCATCACGACAGAGATTGAGGCAGAGATTGCCGAGGCTCAGGAGGTGGTACCGCCGGGGTTACCTGCTAATAAATCTTTTGTGCCGCTACATCTACGCTCTAGAGTGTTGGGCGAACATCACGACACGGTACTGGCAGGTCATCCAGGGGTTAAGAGCACTCTGGAACTGGTATCGCGTCGTTTTTGGTGGCCTAAAATCCGGCAGGATGTGGCCTCATATGTGGCTGCCTGTACCACGTGCGCACGGGCCAAGACTCCTCGTTCCCGTCCCGCTGGTAGCTTGCAGCCTCTCGGGGTGCCCAGTAAGCCATGGACTGAGATTTCCATGGATTTTATTACTGACTTGCCCGCCTCGGCAGGGAACTCGGTCATTTTGGTAATTGTTGATAGGTTCTCCAAAATGTCACATTTCGTTGCTTTACCGTCTTTGCCCAATGCTAAGACTCTTGCTCAGATATTTATTCGCGAGGTGGTCAGACTTCATGGTGTCCCGTCTGACATTGTGTCTGATCGAGGTACGCAGTTTGTGGCAAAGTTTTGGAGAGCTTTTTGTTCTCGCCTTGGAATCAAATTATCTCATTCATCGGCTTTCCACCCTCAGTCGAATGGACAGACTGAGCGGATGAACCAAAACCTGGAGCAATACTTGCGCTGCTTTATTTCCGACAATCAGGAAGAGTGGTCAGCGTTTCTTCCTCTGGCAGAATTCGCAATAAACAACCATTGCCAGGAATCGTCTGGGGAATCTCCTTTTTTTTGTGTGTATGGTCAACATCCTCAATTTTGCACCTTGCGTCAGGGGTGCTCAGTTGGCGTCCCTGAAGAGGACCAGTTGGGAGCTCAATTGTCGTCTGTTTGGAGGAGAGTCAAGCAGCGCTTGTTGAAGGTGGGTTCCAGGTACAAACGGGTGGCTGACTGCAGACGTGTGCCAGGTCCGGACCTGTGTGTGGGTGATTGGGTGTGGTTATCTACTAGGAACATTAAGCTCAAGATACCGTCACTTAAGTTGGGTCCCAGGTTCATTGGCCCATTTAGAATCTCCGCAGTGATCAACCCAGTGGCATTTCGTTTGGAGTTGCCGGCTGTGTATAAGATTCATAATGTATTTCTCAAAGCATTGCTAAAGAAGGTCGTGGGTTTGGTGGATGGTTCCCCCGGGCCACCACCTCCCGTCTTGGTGGATGGCGCGTTGGAATTTGAGGTGTCCAAAGTGGTGGACTCTAGGGTTGTGCGTCGCACTCTACAGTACCTGGTCCACTGGCGTGGCTATGGTCCTTAGGAGAGGACATGGGTGCCGGCCTCTGACATTCATGCTGATCGACTGGTTACTATGTTCCATCGTCGCCATCCGGACAAGCCAGGTCCTCGACATGGTGAGGTTCCGGAGGTCCCTCGTAGAAGGCGGGGTACTGTCATGTCGGACACTGTTCACACCAGGGTGTCCGGCAGACAGCGGTAATACCCTGTTGGCTATTCTGTTCCAGTCGGGATAGGGTTAACCAGGTTGTCATGCTGGCTGAGGGCTGGGCCACGCCCTTGGTCTTTAAATAGTTCGTCCTGACTATGGGCGTCGCCGACTATAGCTTTAGCCTAGTGCTAGCAATACCGGTCAGCAGTGGTGGTGTTGGAGCGTCTGATATCTGGTGCAGTATATCCCTCAGTGGTTCTTTCTCCAATTTGTTATATATATTTGGTTGCCCTTGCACATTATTGTATTCCCTTGTGTATTAACTGTGTGGTGTTTCTTTTACCCCTGTCCATACGTATTTGTGGGGTCTGGTGTCTGGTCCCCTCACTGGGTGGAGGGTGGTGGGTTCAGCTTAGGGCTGGACAGGAGACAGGGACAGGGTGGAGGCTCAGGCAGGCACACCTTCAGTGTAAACCCTGGGTAGAGGGACAGACAGGGTTCCCCTAGTCTGAGGGACATCGCAGGGGTCCCGGGGTTTTTGCCTAAAGTAACCTAGGCATACCATGACACCAGGAGGCCATGGACCCATATTTCAATGGATTTCATCTCTGATATGCCTGTCTCTCAGAGAATGACTGTTATTTGCGTGATTTGTGATAGGTTCTCTAAGATGGTTCATCTTGTACCACTCCCTAAGTTGCCATCTTCTTCTGAGTTGGTGCCCCTGTTTTTGCAACAGGTGGTTCGCTTGCGCGGGATTCCTGAGAACATTGTATCTGACAGGGGAGTTCAGTTTGTGTCTAGATTTTGGAGGACGTTCTGTTCCAAGCTGGGAATTCAGTTGTCCTTCTCCTCTGTTTTTCACCCTCAGACCAATGGGTAGACGGAGAGAACAAACCAGACCTTGGAGTCGTATTTGAGATGTTTTATTTCCGCTGATCAGGATGATTGGGTTTCATTTTTGCCCTTGGCCGAATTTGCTTTAAATAATAGAGCTAGTTCTGCCACTTTGATGTCACCATTTTTTTGTAACATTGGGTTTCATCCTCGATTTTCTTCAGGGCAGGTGGAGCCTTCTGCCTGCCCAGGTGTTGACACTGTGGTGGAGAGAATGCACCAGATCTGGGACCAAGTGGTGGACAAGTTATCTCTGTTATGATTGAGTCACTGTAGGAGGCAAAAACAAAAATGCTAGCTAAGTCCAGAAAACCAGAGAGGTTGGCAGCTATCGGATTGCAGACCCCTGATCCTATCACAACAACTAACAGTAGCCGTGGGGGGTTCCTACGATGCCCTAGACCCCTCGATTACAGCCGGAGAATTAAATAGGCCTAAAGAAAGAAAGGGGAAATCTAAACTGCCCCAGAGCAGACCCCAAAGCAATAGGCAGCCCCCAACATATAATGACGGTGAAGCAAGATGAAAACACTAACACAGACAGAAAGGTAGACTGAGCAAAGACGGGGCCCAAAACTACCTAGATAGGAAAGGACAGGAAGGCTGCTGTCTGCAATCCGTGAAAAACCCTATGAAAATAAGAGCCAACAGGCTGACAGTAAAAAAGGCCCTGAAGACGCTAGGCTTCAAAAAAGCTATATCAGTACTCAGGAATATTCTGAAGACAGAGCAACCGGCAAAAGGAGATTCAGCTCATCCCAGCAGGGAATGGCAGAATCCAGAAAAGCAAGGAAAACAAACATAAAACACAAATGCAAACAGGCAAAGCAGAAACTTAGCTTTAGGGAAGCAGGAATTAGACTGGTGTCCTAGAAGTCCACAGAGAAATCACCCGCAGGGCAGGAGGGCGTCGGCAGCCTTATATCCAGGCAGTGACTCCACTCAGCCAGTCATCCTCATTAGACTCAGGTGCCTGATAATCAGGCTCATTACCTTCCTTTACCAGAATAGGGAGCTCCCAAGACCTCAGTGAAGAAGGGGAAAATGAACTCACAACAGTACCTACCCCTTGAAAAGGGGTCACCTAACCCTCAACCACGCCACCAGGGCGATCAGGGTGAGCCCGATGAAAGGCACACACCAATCTTTTGGCATGAATATCAGAGGCAGAGACCCAGGAATTATCCTCCTGACCATAACCCTTCCACTTAACCAAATACTGGAGTCTCCGTCTAGCCAGACGGGAATCCAGTATTTTCTCTACCTCATATTCCATGTTACCTTCAACCAATACAGGGTCTGGAGGTGCCACCCCAGGAACAACTGGTTCAACAAACCTCTTCAACAAGGACTTATGGAACACATTATGGATTTTAAATGTGACAGGAAGAGCCAAACGAAAAGAGACCGGATTAATAATCTCCAAAATCTTGTAAGGTCCAATAAATCTAGGCTTAAACTTAGGAGAAGCCACCTTCATAGCAATATTTTTTGAAGATAACCACACCATATCACCAATCTTAAACTGGGGACAAATGGTCCTATGTCGATTGGAAAACCGCTGGGCCTTTTCCTGGGAGAGAGATAACTTATCCACCACTTGGTCCCAGATCTGGTGCATTCTCTGCACCACAGTGTCAACACCTGGGCAGGCAGAAGGCTCCACCTGCCCTGAAGAAAATCGAGGATGAAACCCAAAGTTACAAAAAAAAGGTGACATCAAAGTGGCAGAACTAGCTCTATTATTTAAAGCAAATTCGGCCAAGGGCAAAAATAAAACCCAATCATCCTGATCAGCGGAAATAAAACATCTCAAATACGACTCCAAGGTCTGGTTTGTTCTCTCTGTCTGCCCATTGGTCTGAGGGTGAAAAGCAGAGGAGTAGGACAACTGAATTTCCAGCTTGGAACAGAAAGTCCTCCAAAATCTAGACACAAACTGAACTCCTCTGTCAGATACAATGTTCTCAGGAATCCCGTGCAAGCGAACCACCTGTTGCAAAAACAGGGGCACCAACCCAGAGGAAGATGGCAACTTAGGGAGTGGTACAAGATGAACCATCTTAGAGAACCTATCACAAATCACCCAAATAACAGTCATTCTTTGAGAGACCAGCATATCAGAGATGAAATCCATTGAAATATGGGTCCATGGCCTCCTGGGGACCGGCAAAGGCATCAACAACCCACTAGAGCGAGAACAAGATTTAGACCAGGAGCAAGTCCCACAGGACTGCACAAAATTCCTGACATCATGAGACAAGGTGGGCCACCAAAAAGAGCGACTCACCAGATCTCTAGTACCAAAAATACCTGGATGACCAGCCAATGCAGAGCAATGAACTTCAGACATCACTCTCTTCTTCCACTGGTCAGGAACATACAACTTTCCACTGGGACAACGCTCAGGTTTGTCCTCCTGGAACTCTTGCAGAGCAAGTCTCAAATCGGGTGAGATGGCAGAAAGAACTACCCCTTCGCCTAAGATGGTAGCAGGCTTGGTCACCACAGGAGAATCAGCAAAGAAACTCCTAGAGAGGGCGTCTGCCTTGACATTCTTAGTTCCAGGAAGAAAAGAAACCACAAAATCAAAACGTGTAAAAAACAAGGCCCACCTAGCCTGTCTAGGGTTCAAGCGTTTAGCCGACTTTAGGTAAATCAAATTCTTGTGGTCAGTGAGGACCACAACTTGATGTTTAGCTCCCTCCAACCAATGTCTCCACTCCTCAAATGCCCATTTCATGGCCAACAGTTCCTGATTCCCCACATCATACTTACGTTCAGATGGAGAGAACTTTCGGGAAAAGAAAGCACAGGGATTCATTTTAGATGTTACAGGATCCTTTTGGGACAAAACAGCTCCTGCACCAATCTCAGAAGCATCCACCTCTACCTGGAACGGGAGTGAGACATCTGGTTGCCGCAAAACCGGGGCGGAGGTAAATCTTTGCTTCAGCTCCTGAAAGGAAGCAACAGCCTCCGGAGACCAATTCAACACATCAGCACCCTTCTTAGTCAGATCAGTCAATGGCTTGGCAATACTAGAAAATTTTGCTATAAATTTCCGATAAAAATTAGCAAACCCCAAAAACTTCTGGAGGGCCTTCAAAGAAGTGGGCTGAACCCAATCATAAAAGAGCCTGTACCTTGGCCGGGTCCATTTCAATAGTTGACGGAGACAAAATAAATCCCAAAAATGAAATGCTATGTACTCCAAAAAGGCATTTCGATCCTTTGACATACAGGGAATTCTCCCTCAAGATCCGGAACACAGTCCGAATATGTTCCACATGAGAATCCCAATCCTTGGAGAAGATCAAAATATCATCCAGATAGATAATCAAAAATTTATTGACAAAGTCTCAGAAAATATCGTTCATGAAGTACTGGAAGACAGAAGGGGCATTAGTGAGCCCAAAAGGCATCACCAGGTACTCAAAATATCCCTCCGGAGTATTAAACGCCGTCTTACATTCATCCCCCTGCTTAATGCGGATAAGATTATACGCCCCCTGAGGTCAAGCTTGGTAAACCAGCAAGCACCTCTAACTCTAGAGAATAGATCCGAAATCAGGGGTAACGGATACTGATATTTAATAGTAATTTTATTGAGGGCACGATAATCAATACAAGGCCTTAAAGAACCATCCTTTTTGGCCACAAAAAAAAACCCGGCACCTAAGGGTGAAGAGGATGGTCTAATATGACCCTTCTCCAACGCCTCCTTAATATAGGACCGCATAGCCTCGTGCTCGGGTACAGATAAATTGAAGAGCCGACCCTTGGGAAATTCACACCCCGGGCTTAGTTCAATTGCACAGTCATAACTCCTATGAGGAGGCAAGGACGCAGACTCATACTCACTAAATACATCATAAAAGTCCGCCAAATAGTCAGGAACATCATGCGACTGAGGAGAGGTGGAAAAAACCGGAGCCTCACTAAAGGCACACCAACAACCCCAACTCACCACAGACATAGACTTCCAATCCAAAACTGGATTATGAATTTGCAACCAGGGAAACCCCAGAACAACGGCATCATGCAGACCATGCAACACCAAAAATCTGCAATTTTCTTGATGGTCTGGGGCGACCCGCATGACCACCTGGGTCCAAAACTGAGGTTTATTTTTAGCCAAAGGAGTAGCATCAATCCCCCTCAAAGGGATAGGCGTCTGCAGAGGTGTCATCGGAAATCCACAACGTTTCGCAAAATCCAAGTCCATTAGGTTTAGCGCTGCTCCCGAATCCACAAAAGCCTTGGCGGAAAATGTGGACAGGGAGCAGATCAGAGTAATTGCCAGAAGAAACTTAGGTTGAACACCACCAACAGAAAACGTGTGTACAAAGCGTTTCTCTCGTTTAGGACAAACAGAAATAATATGCGAGGCATCTCCACAGAAAAAACACAGCTTATTACGCCTTCTGAACTCCTGACGTTGTGCCTTAGACAAAACTCTATCACATTGCATAGGTTCAGACGTCAGTTCAACCGGTGGCAACACCTCTCGTGCAATCCTGCGGTCACGTAAATGCCGATCATCCTGAATGGCTAATGACATAGAATCGTCCAGACCAGAGGGAACAGGAAATCCCACCATAGTATCTTTTACGGCTTCTGACAAACCCTTCCGAAAGAGAGCAGCCAAGGCATTATCATTCCAGGTAGTAAGGACCGCCCACTTTCGGAACTTTTGACAGTACAACTCTGCAGAATCTCGACCCTGGTTTAATGCCAACAGGGTCTTTTCAGCCTGATCAATAGCATTAGGTTCATCATACAACAACCCCAAAGCTTGAAAGAATGCGTTCACATTAGTCAGAATAGGATCATCTGGTTTCAAAGAAAATGCCCAATCCTGGGGATCGCCACGCAGCAAAGAGATGACAATTTTAACCTGCTGCGTGGAGCTCCCTGACGAGTTAGGCTTCAAGGCAAAAAATAATTTACAATTATTTTTGAAACTCAAAAATTTAGATCGATCCCCAAAAAATACATCAGGTGTAGGGATCTTTGGTTCAACAGCATGCGAACGAGCAAGGTAGGCGGAAATTCCCAGCACTTCCGAAGCGAGCTGCTCCACACGATCAGACAATTGCTTTATCTCCATTGAGAGAAAAAAAAATTCCCCCTACGGCCTCAGAGATATAGAGGAAAGAATATACACACACTTTTTTTTTTTTTTTTTTTAAACACAATTCTTTCCTGCTATTGAGTACCCTAGGATCTGCGGTATGGCGGGTGATTCTGTTATGATTGAGTCACCGTAGGAGGCAAAAACAAAAATGCTAGCTAAGTCCAGAAAACCAGAGAGGTTGGCAGCTATCGGATTGCAGACCCCTGATCCTATCACAACAACTAACAGTAGCCGTGGGGGGTTCCTACGATGCCCTAGACCCCTCGATCACAGCCGGAGAATTAAATAGGCCTAAAGAAAGAAAGGGGAAATCTAAACTGCCCCAGAGCAGACCCCAAAGCAATAGGCAGCCCCCAACATATAATGACGGTGAAGCAAGATGAAAACACTAACACAGACAGAAAGATAGACTGAGCAAAGACGGGGCCCAAAACTACCTAGATAGGAAAGGACAGGAAGGCTGCTGTCTGCAATCCGTGAAAAACCCTATGAAAATAAGAGCCAACAGGCTGACAGTAAAAAAGGCCCTGAAGACGATAGGCTTCAAAAAAGCTATGTCAGTACTCAGGAATATTCTGAAGACAGAGCAACCGGCAAAAGGAGATTCAGCTCATCCCAGCAGGGAATGGTAGAATCCAGAAAAGCAAGGAAAACAAACACAAAACACAAATGCAAACAGGCAAAGCAGAAACTTAGCTTTAGGGAAGCAGGAATCAGACTGGTGTCCTAGAAGTCCACAGAGAAATCACCCGTAGGGCAGGAGGGCGTCGGCAGCCTTATATCCAGTCAGTGACTCCACTCAGCCAGTCATCCTCATTAGACTCAGGTGCCTGATAATCAGGCTCATTACTTTCCTTTACCAGAATAGGGAGTTCCCCAGACCTCAGTGAAGAAGGGGAAAATTAACTCACAACATATCTCTCTCTCAGGAAAATGCCCAGCGGTTTTCCAACCGACATAGGACCATTGGTCCCCAGTTTAAGGTGGGTGATATGGTTTGGTTATCATCAAAAAATATCGCTATGAAGGTAGCTTCTCCTAAGTTAAGCCTAGATTTATTGGGCCGTACAAGATTTTGGAGATCATTAATCCGGTCTCTTTTCGGTTGGCTCTTCCTGTCACATTTAAAATCCATAATGTGTTTCATAAGTCCTTGTTGAAGAGGTTTGTTGAACCAGTAGTTCCTGGGGTGGCACCTCCGGACCCTCTATTGGTTGAAGGTAACATGGAATATGAGGTAGAGAAGATACTGGATTCCCGTCTGGCTAGACGGAGACTCCAGTGTTTGGTTAAGTGAATCATAGAATCATAGAATCATAGAATCGTAGAGTTGGAAGGGACCTCCTGGGCCATCTGGTCCAACCCCCTGCTCAAGGCAGGATTCGCTAAATCATCCCAGTCAGATGTCTGTCCAGCCTCTGTTTGAAGACTTCCATTGAAGGAGAACTCACCACTTCTCGTGGCAGCCTGTTCCACTCGTTGATCACTCTAACTGTCAAAAAGTTTTTTCTAATATCTAATCTGTGTCTCCTCCCATTCAGTTTCATCCCATTGCTTCTAGTCTTTCCTTGTGCAAATGAGAATAAAGTTGATCCTTCTACAATGTGACAGCCCTTTAGATATTTGTAGACAGCTATTAAGTCTCCTCTCAGTCTTCTCTTTTGCAAACTAAACATTCCCAAATCCTGCAACCTTTCCTCATAAGAAAGGGTTTGCAGACCGGCCACCATTCTAGTCGCTCTTTTCTGAACTTGCTCCAGTTTGTTGATGTCTTTTTTAAAATGTGGTGCCCAAAACTGGACACAATATTCCAGATGAGGTCTGACCAAAGAGGAGTAGAGGGAAATAATGACTTCACGTGATCTAGACTGTATGCTTCTGTTAATACATCCTAGAATTGCATTTGCCTTTTTTGCTGCTGCATCACACTGTTGACTCATATTCAGTCTGTGATCTATTAGTATACCCAAGTCTTTTTCACATGTGCTGTCACTTAGCCCTATTCCTCCCATTCTATATATGCTTTTTTCATTTTTATTGCCCAGATGTAGTACTTTGCATTTCTCCCTGTTAAAAACCATTCTATTAGTTGCTGCCCACTTCTCCAGTTTATTTAAATCTTTTTGAATCCTCTCTCTCTCTTCTCTAGTATTAGCTATCCCTCCTAGCTTTGTGTCATCAGCAAATTTAATCAGTTTACCCTCAATTCCTTCATCTAAATCGTTGATAAAGATGTTGAACAATACAGGGCCCAGGACAGAGCCCTGTGGTACCCCACTTGAGACATTCTTCCAACTGGATGTGCAGCCATTTACGACCACTCTTTGGGTCCGATCACTAAGCCAGTTATGAATCCACCTAACAGTTGCCTTGTCCATTCCATACTTAGTCATTTTTTCAATAAGGATTGTATGAGAGACTTTGTCAAATGCTTTGCTGAAGTCAAGATATACTATATCTACAGCATTTCCTTGATCCACCCAATCAGTGATACCGTCATAGAAGGAAATTAAGTTAGTCTGACATGACTTATTAGTTACAAACCCATGCTGACTCTGTTTAATCACTTCATTCTTATCCAGGTATTGACATACATGTTGTTTAATAACTTGTTCAAAGATCTTTCCTGGTATAGAAGTCAGACTCACCGGCCTATAGTTGCCTGGGTCCACCTTCTTCCCCTTTTTGAAGATAGGAACAACATTTGCTCTTCTCCAGTCTTCTGGCACTTCTCCTGTTCTCCAAGAATTTTCATAGATTATGGAGAGGGGTTCAAAAATTTCTTCTGCTATCTCCTTCAGTACTCTGGGGTGTAATTCATCTGGACCTGGAGACTTGAATTCATTTAGGTTAGCTAAGTGTTTCCTCACTATCTTTCTGTTTATAGATATCCTGAATTCTTCTATTCCCTTAATAGGACAGTGAATAACAGTTGATGTTACATTTCCTTTCTGAGAGAAAACAGATGCAAAATAGGAATTTAAAAGTTCAGCCTTCTCAACATCCTGTCTTACCATTTCATCATTTTCATCCTGTAAAAATCCTATAGCATCTTTGACTTTTCTTTTACTTTTGACATATCCCCAAAATCCTTTATTATTGCTTTTGACATCTCTTGCAAGCCTCAATTCATTTTCAGCTTTAGTAATCTGATTTGTGCCCTGCAGGTTCTGCAGACAGCATTATATTCTTCTTTAGATATGCCTCCCTCTTTCCATTTTATAAACATTTTTTTCTTCCTTTTTAGCATATGCTTAAGTTCTGTGTTCATCCATCCTGGTTTCCTTAAATGCTTCCTATTCTTCCCTCTTTTCGGAATTGTTAACAACTGTGCTTTGAGAATTTAATTTTTCAAGATTTCCCATCCTTCCTGGACATTTTTGTCTTTAAGGATATCCAGCCATTGGATCCCTCCAATTCTCTTTCTGAATCCCTTAAAATCTGCCTTTCTGAAATCTAACCTTGACGTCTGAGTCTTCACAGGTCTTCCGCCTCTAGTTATCCAAAATTCTAAAATAGCATGGTCGCTACCTCCTAGGGTCCCAGCCACTTTTACCTCCTCAACCATTTCCTCCCTGTTTATAAGGATTAGATCCAAGGTAGCAGTTCCCCTTGTTTTCTCCCTTACCTTTTGGAAGATAAAGATAAAGTGGAAGGGTTATGGTCAGGAGGATAGTTCCTGGGTCTCTGCCTCTGATATTCATGCCAAAAGATTGGTGCGTGCCTTTCATCTGGCTCACCCTGATCGCCCTGGTGGCGTGGATGAGGGTTCGGTGACCCCTCCTCAAGGGGGAGGTACTGTTATGAGTTCATTTTCCCCTTCACCATTGAGGTCTGATGAACTCCCTCTTCTGGTGAAGGAAGGTAGTGAGGCTGATTACCAAGCACCTGAGCTGGGAGAGGATGACTGGGCGACAGGGATCTCTGACTAGATATAAGGCAGCCGACGCCCTTCTGCCTCGCTGGTGATTTCTCTGTGGAATTCTAGGAGACCAGTCTGATTCCTGCTCCTCAAAAGCTAAGTTTTCTGCTTTGCCTTTTTGCATTTGTGTTTTGGTTTTAGTTTGCCTTGCTTTTCTGGATTCTGCCATTCCCTGCTGGGGTGAGCTGAATTCCTTTTTTGTCGGTTTGCTGTGTCTTCAGAAAATACCTGAGTACTGACATAGTCTTTTTGAAGCCTAGCGTCTTCAGGGCCTTTTTCCCTGTCTGTTGGCTCTTATTTTGATAGGGTTTTTCGCGGATTGCAGACAGCAGCTTTCCTATCCTGTCCTATCTAGTTAGCTTGGGCCCCATCATTTGCTCAGTCTATCTTTCTATCTGTCTTAGTGTTTTTTCATCTTGCTTCACCGTCATTATATGTTGGGGGCTGCCTTTTGCTTTGGGGTCTGCTCTGGGGCAGTTTAGATAGGAACCCCCCACGGCTACTGCTAGTTGTTGTTGATAGGTTCAGGGGTCTGCAATCCGATAGCTGCCAACTTCTCTGGTTTTCTGGACTTAGCTAGCATTTCTGTTTTGGCCTCCTACTGTGACTCATTCATAACACATGGGCCATGCATGAAGTATCATGGTCTGGCCAAGCATTTCCTGCTTGCAATTGAAGTTTCATTGAGAACCTGAAGATAAAGGGAGCAGTGTAGACCTGCTTAGCTGGGAGCCCTGATGCCTCATGCAACACCTAGATTTTTTTTCTAGTCACACTCAGAGAGCAAAAAATAAGTTTCACACAGTAATATTTGTAGAAAAATGTAAGGAAAGTAACACTGGTAGTTGATTGATCAATTCACCGATGGTAGAACCTTTTAAAATGTCACAGAATCAGTCAGACATGGGCCATTCATGAGGTATCAGGGTCTGGCCCATCATTTACAGCTTGGAATTGAACTTTCACTGGATATCTGATGATTAATGGAGCGGTTTAAGCATTCATAAGAAAGAGCCCTGATACCTCATGCAACACCTCCAACTTTTTTTTTTAGTTCCAGCCACAATCAAATGGCACAACAATCAGTTTCATGCAGTAATATTGATAGAAAAATGTAAGGAAAGTAACACAGGTAATTTACGGAAAGTACGGTGGGTACAGAAAGTATTTAGACCCCTTTACATTTTTCAGTCTTTGCTTCATTGCAGCCATTTGGCAAATTCAAAAATTTTCATTTTTGTCTCATTAATATACACTCTGCACCCCATCTTAACTGAAAAAAATACAAATGTAGAAATTTCGGCGAATTTATTAAAAAGGAAAAACTGAAATATCCCGTGGTCATAAGTATACAGACCCTTTGCTCAGTATTGAGTTGAAGCAACCTTTTGAGCTAGTACAGCCATGAGACTTCTTGAGTATGATGCAACAAGTTTTACACAAGTTAATTTGGGGATCCTCTGGCATTCTCCCTTGCAGATCTACTCCAGTTTCACCAGGTTGGATGGGGAGCGTTGGTGTGCAGCCATTTTCAGGTCTCTCCAGAAATGCTGATTTTTGCTTAGGTCAGAGCTCTGGTGGGGGCAGTCAAGCATGGTCACAGAGTTGTTCATTGTCTTGTTGAAAGGTAAACCTTCGGCCAAGTCTAAAGTCCAGAACACTCTGGTAGAGGTTTTCATCCAGCATATCTCTGTACTTGGCCACACTCATGTTTCCTTCAATGGCAACCAGTAGAGTTGAGTGAAACAGGTCGGTCAGATTCAAAAGTTGTCGACTTTCGCCAAAGTCGGGTTTCGCCTCCTCTTCTGAAGTGTCCAAAAATACAAGCACCGAGTTGTCAATGCAGGCTTCTAGTCAGGAACAACACCTTTCCTTGTGTACTTCACCCCCACCTAAAGTGAAGGATGTGTCAGGCCACACTTCTGATTACTCCATGGAGCTCTTTTCACATACCATGCCTGGGTTACCAAGTTAAATCCTGAATTCCCCAGTTCAAGATGAATTTGACATGGAGTGCAGTGATGCACAGCCACTGCTAGATGATTCTGCTGGTACATTGACCTAGGGAACTGCATTGCCCTTGCAGTCTACTGAGCCAAAATCTGACCCTGATGAAGCTCAGGTGCCCCTTCCCGCATACTATACCACCTTACATGGTGACACAGAGGAAGGTGCAGCTGAAATTGAAGAGGAGGTGATGGATGACCCAGTTGTTGACCCGGATTGGCATCCATTGGGGGAACAGGGTGCTGCTGGCAATAGCTCAGAAGAGGAGAAGGATCCGCAGCAGGCATCGACATCGCAGCAGCGGTTATCTGGCAGGCCCGTAACTGTCCAAAAATGTGGTAAAAAAACAAAAAGAGTTGCAGGACAGCTTGCTCAGATGGTCAAATTCGCACAGCGTGCAAGCCCTGATGATTTATACCATAGTAGGAAGAGTGCAGTGTGGCACTTTTTTTACCAAAATTCTATTGATGAGGCAAAGGTTATCTGTAAGAAGTGTGGAAGGTCCTTTAGCCGAGGGAAAAATCTCTGAAATTTGAATACCAGTTGCATACTTAGACATTTAATCACCATGCACTTGCAAGCGTGGATGGACTACAAAACCTCAGGTAGCACATGTGCACCTGCTCCAACTGAAGGTAGCTAGCAATGCTCCATCACTTCCCCCACTGTAAGCTGACCGGTAAGCACACCACCAGCAAGAAATGTTGAGGTGCAGTCGCAAGGCCAAAGCAGTCAGGGAATCACAATGTTTTTGCAACGAAAGACTGAATCTAGGCCATCACCACCAGCACCATCACCAACCCCCTCTCAGTCCATCAGGTCCACCACTACTTCCCCCATATGCAGCTCTCAAGTCCAGCTCACCCTAGCAGACACTCTGAATAGGACAAGAAAGTACTCATTCTCTCATCTGCGTACACTGACTTTGAACGCCTATATTGCCAAACTAATCTCATTAGAGATGATGCCCTTTTGTTTGGTTGAAAGCGCAGTGTTCCGAGACCTCATGGCCTACGCTATCCCATGCTATGACCTACCCAATCAGCACTTCTTTTCTAGAAAAGCCATCCCTGCCCTCCACCTGCATTTGAAAGACCGCATTGTCCATGCACTCAAACAATCAGTGAGTGGAAAGGTCCACCTCACAACAGATACATGAGCCAGTAGGCATGGCCAGGGTCATTACTTGTCCATCACTGCACACTGGGTGAATGTGGTGGATGCAGGCTCCAAAGGGGACAGCGGCGGTGGAACAGTGCTGCCTAGCCCACGGTCCCTCCTCCTCCTCCTCCAGAAGCGAAAGCTCATCGACAGAGTGCAGTCGCACGAGCACTCCATTCGCAGCTGCCAGTGTTGGACACGTGGTGTCCCACTATCGAACAGCTAGTAGTAAGCATCAGCAGGCTGTTTTAAAGATGATGTCTTTGGGCGACAACAGACACACGGTGGAGGTACTGGCCGACTACTTGCAGCAAGAAACTGAGTCATGGCTGGGCAGTCTACATCTTGAGCCAGGCAAGGTAGTCAGTGATAAAGGCCATAATTTTGTTGCAGCCATAACCCTTGCAAAACTCAAACACATACCTTGCCTGGCTCACACCTTGAACCTGGTGGTGCAGTCCTTCCTAAATAATTATCCGGAGTTAACAGCCATGCTCCATAAGGTGCGAAGACTGTACTCGCACATCCGTCGCTCGCCCGTAGACTCCAGTCGTATGCAGAGGCTGCAGCGATCGCTCAACCTCCCCTAGCATCGCCTAATCATAGATGTGCACATGGTTGAGAGGCTGTGCGAACAGAGGCAGGCTGTAATGCATTTGTGGAGGGATACACAGGCAGGCAGTTTGAGGGCAGACATGGAGTTGTTGGGTGTGCAGTGGTCAAAGCTGAAAGACCTCTGTAAAGTCCTTCAGTGTTTTGAGGAATGCACACGGCTGGTAAGCGCAGATGACGCCATCATAAGCATCCCACTTATGCGTCTGCTCATGCAAACTTTGACGTACATTAAGGATCAGGCATCTGCAGCGGAGGAGGAAGAGGAGGAGAGGGAGGAGGGAAGTCTCGATGACAGTCAGCCATTGTCTGATCAGGGAACAGTCCCGGACGAGGTGGAGGATGAAGAGTAGGAGGAGGATGAGGTGGATGATTATTTTGGGGAGGAGGATGCTTCTCGGGGGGCAAGAGAAAATGTTGGCTTGCCAAGGTCAGGTACAGGGTTTGTGCATGACTGGAGTGATGTGGTTTTGACAGAGAGTGCTCCTCCACCCACCACTATCAGTGCATCATTGACAGCTGGAACATTGGCCCACATGTGTGATTATCTCTTGTGCATCCTAAAAAGGACCCCCGCATTGTCAGAATTATGAAGGATGAGGACTACTGTTAGACAAGCATCCTCGATCCACTATATAAAGGCAAATTACAGAACATCATGCCACAGGAGAACCTAGGGCTAATATTGGCGAACAAACAAGCAACTCTAGTAAACGGTTTGTTAGAGTCATTCCCAGCACACAGCAGCGGTGCAGGTTCTACTACGAGCCGTACTGAGCAAAATGGAATAGGTGTTCATGGTGCACACAGCCGAACTGGCGTTGGAGACAGGGGTTTCATGACCATGTTGTGGACTGATTTCTCGAGGACCGCTCACACGACTGATAATACTGAATCGATTGCAACAGACAGGAGACAGCAGATGTCAACTATGGTTCAAAATTACCTCTCCTCCCCTATCGATGTTCTCCCTCACAGTTCATTTCCCTTTGACTACTGGGCCTGTAAACTGGATACCTGGCCTGAATTGGCACAATATGCCTTACAGGAGCTCGCTTGCCCTGCTGGTAGTGTGCTATCAGAAAGAGTCTTCAGTGCTGCTGGAGCAATCCTGACAGAAAGAAGGACCCCGCTGTTGACCCAAACTGTTGATGATCTCACCTTCATTAAAATGAACCATGCATGGGTTTCAAAGGATTTTGTCCCACCTTCCCCCGATGACACATAGGTTGCCAGCAAAATGGCTCGCTTTGTCCTCCTCTTCCTCCGACTTCTCCAATTCCTCCTTTTGCAGCAGCTGAACGTCCAGTCTACACCTCAACATATGCCAGTTTTTTCACCTCCCTAACTGGGCTGTCCCATCCCCCCAGACCCAGCGTCAGCATCTGGCACACGCGGGCAAGTGTCGGGGCCCTGAGCAGGTGGGGGGGAACACTTGTGTGTGACGACACTGGCACAGGGCCCTTCACAGTAGGCCGGTGTCTCTGACAGTGGGGGGGCCCACTCGCCATTACAGACACCATTCTACTATGAGGGGCCCTGTGCCAGAGCGGTCGCCCACGAGAGGGCCCCAATGCTTGCTCAGGGCACCAGCACTTGCAATACTTACCTCTTCCTGCTCCACCGCTGTGACCTCTTCCACATTTCCTGACAGTGACATTCTGGTCAGAGAGCACGATGACATCACGTCTGTACGCCCGCTGCCTGAACAGTCCAAATGCACAGAGCTGGAAGATGGCAACGCTGAGGAGTCTATAGTAGAGCAGTGCCTAGCGAGGACAGGTATTTCATTTTTTTAATGTTTGGAGCAATATATGAGGAGCATTATACACTGGAGAATTATATATGGTGCCCATCATACACTTGAGCATCATAGATAGGGCCCACTATACACTTGAGAATTATAAATGGGGCCCATTATTTATGGAGCATTATACACTGTTTGCATAATTATTATTATTAGGAAATTTGTATTTGAGAGGATTCTTTTTATTATTGAACAACAACTATGCTGTCAATCAACCGAAAAGACTCATAAATTTCAGAGCTTCATATTTTTGGAAGTTGGAGTGGGTTTTTTTTAGATTTGGCTACCTTAGGAGTTTATCTGTTTTTGCAGGTAACTATTACTGTGCATAATTATTAGGAAACTTAATAAAAACCAAATATATACCCATCTCACTTGTTTGTTTTCACCAGGTAAACCAATATAACAACACAAAATTTAGAAATAAACATTTCTGACATTCAAAAAGAAAAAAAAAGGGACCAACATAGGCAGCTTTCTTTACGATGACACTCAAAAGCCTTCCATCCATAGATTCTGTTAGTTGCTTGATCTGTTTACGATCAACTTTGCGTGCAGCAGCCACCACAGCCTCCTAGACACTGTTCCGAGTGGTGTAATGTTTTCACTCCCTGTAGATCTCACATTTTATGAGGGACTACAGGTTCTCTATGGGGTACAGATCAGGTGAACAAGGGGGCCAAGTCATTATTTTTTCTTCTTTTAGACCTTTACTGGCCCGTCACGCTGTGGAGTATTTGGATGCATGTGATGGAGCATTGTCCTGCAGGAAAATCATGTTTTTCTTGAACGATACCGACTTCTTCCTGTCACACTGCTTGAAGATGTCTTCCAAAAACTGCCAGTAGGTCTGGGAGTTGAGCTTCACTCCATCCTCAACCCCAAAAAGGTCCCACAAGTTCATCTTTGATTATACCAGCCCATACCAGTACCCCACCTCCACCTTGCTGGCGTCTGAGTCAGAGAGGAGTCCTCTGGCCTTTACTGATCCATGCCTCAGGCCCATCTATCTGGCCCATCAAGAGTCACCCTCATTTCATCAGTCCATAAAACCTTAAAAAAATCAGTCTTAACATATTTCTTGGCCCAGTCTTGACATTTTATCTTATGTTTCTTGCTCAAAGGTGGTCTTTTTCCAGCCATCCTTACCTTGGCCATGTCCCTGAGTATGGCACACCTTGTGCTTTTTGATACTCCAGTAACATTGAAGCTCTGAAATATGGCAAAACTGGCGTCAAATAGCATCTTGGAAGCTTCACGCTTGATTTTCCTCAATTCATGGGCAGTTATTTTGAGCATTTTTTTATCAACACGCTTCTTGCGACCCTGTTAGCTATTTGCCATGAAACGCTTGATTGTTCAGTGATCACGCTTCAAAAGTTTGGCAATTTCAAGACTGCTGCATCCCTCTGCAAGACATCACACAATTTTTGAATTTTCAGAGACCTTCAAATCTCTCTTCTGAACCATTTTCCCAAAGGAAAGGAAGTTACCTAATAATTAAGCACACCTTATATAGGGTGTTTATATCATTAGACCACACCCCTCCTCATAACAGAGATGCAAATCACCTGATTTACATAACTGGCAGTTGGCTTTCAAGCCTATACAGCTTGGAGTAGGACAACATGTATAAAAAGGATGATGTGATCAAAATACTCATTTGCCTTATAATTGTGCACAGAGTGTATAGCCCCATCATACACTGGAGCATCATATGGGGCCCATCATATACTAGAGCATCATATGGGGTTCATTACTTATGGGGCATCATAAAGAGTATGGAGCATTATATGGAGCACATATGAGGCCTATTCTGTATGGAGCATTATATATAGCCCATTCTGTATGGAGCAAAATATGGGGCCCATCATATACTGTATGGAGCTTTATATGCGACTCATTATACTGTATGGAGCAATATGTGGAGCTCATTCTACTCTATCGGGACCGCTCTATAATGTATGGCACATTTTATGGAGACCATCATATACTGTAGAATTATGTGAAGCTCATCATATACTGTATGGAACATTATATGGGACCAATTATTCTGTATGGAGCAATATATAGGGCTCATTATTCTGTATGGTGCACTATGTGGTGGCCATAATACTGTATGGAGGTATATACTGTCCGGTTTTTGAGCTATTGTAGAATTTAATATAGATATCAGTCATGTAATGTATGAAGTGAAGTATTTGTCATTGCACTATACCAAAATTTCTCTGCCATATCGGAGCATCATGAATTGTGGTATGTGTTAAGCCATTACTGCGCAAATGCCACACCGTATCTCAGCTACAATACACAAAACAGCACAGAGACAAGCCTCTAAACTTCTGGAATAAAGTTATTTGAAGTGATTATACCAAAATTGAACTTTTTGGCCAAAACCATAAAAATAATTGTAGAGAGGTCAACAAGGCCTATGATGAAAGGAACACCATTCCTACTGTAAAGCACAGAGGTGGATCGCTGATATTTTGGTGATGTGTGAGCTACAATGGCACAGGAAACTTGGTCAAAGTTGAAGGAAAGATGAATGTAGCTTGTTATCAGCAAATACTGGTGGCAAATTTGCATTCATTAGCTCGGAAGCTGTGCATGGAATGTACTTAGATGTTCCAACTTGACAACGATCCATAACACAAGGCCAAGTTGACCTGTCATTGGCTACAGCAGAACAAAGTGAAGGTTCTGGAGTTGTAATCTAAGTCTCCTGACCACAATTTCATTGAGCCACTCTGGGAAGATCTCAAGCGCGCAGTTCATGCTAGACGACCCTGGAATTTACAGGAACTTAAGGCATTTTGCCAAGAAGAATTGGCAACTTTACCATCTGAGAAAATAAAGAATGTCATCCACAACTACCACAAATGACTTCAAGCTGTCATTCATGATAGAGGAGGCAATACATGAAATGGGGTATGTAAACTTTTGATCAGGGTCATTTGGATGTTTTAGGTTGTCATTATGATTTATAAAGAGAAAACACAGTAGTTTGACAATAAATGGCTTCACCCAACCACCCACCATTAGTAGAGAAAAGGTTTTGATATTATTATTCATAGTCTCTGGCAAAGAAAGCAAAATTCTGCCTGGGTATGTAAACTTTGATCACAACTATATGTAACAGACTGTAGACTTGTGTGTGTAATAAATACCATTTATTGATGCACTGTTTTGTCTCAGCTAGTATGTAATAAGGAAAAGAATGTTAAGACGTTACTAAGTGGATATTAATTATTAATAGTTAATATCAGACCTCAATAGAGGTACAGGGAGAGTTCCCGATTAAATTACTATAATTAAATATTTTTGGGTGGGAAACTCATCCATTTTCATAGGTTAAATCGAAATTAACAAAAATCAAAACCTTATTTTCAATCGAAAGAATTATGTGTTGCATCATGCAGAGACCTAGTGATACACTGCAGGTCAGACAGTTTCTACTTGTTACAACTAGAGAAGATCGTGTCTCCCAAAATCGAATTCAGGATATTAGATTGAATTCAGCTGAATAGTTTGATTCTATGAGAATAAAATGTTTCCGGATTGCCATTAAAAGATGTTTATTTTGCGCTGAGGTCTTTCCAGACTCCTCAAGTGATTGGCATAAATCAGTGAGAATTAATAAAAGTGAGACCAACTGGAGACCATGGAGTCAGTACTGGAAGACCATGGAGAGCAAGGAGAGGACCAAACATTGAGGTGCAGAAAGACAACAGAGGGGGAAATTAGGTATTATATATTATAGTTTATTATCAAGCCTCAATTTAAAAAAGACTCAGAGAAAATGTTAGTTTGCCAGATGTCATTTTGATGACATTAATAGAAATTTGATTCTGAAGAATCTTTGTCTTAATCTGAATTTTGTAGTGAATTTGATGTGCTTTCAATTGATTCATTCAACTATACATTCAACACATTTAGTGGATGCAAAATAAAGACATGGGTAACAACCTGAGATGTGACTAATGTTTTCAGCTATAGGATTTTGAGATTCAAAGTTGAATGAAACCTTTGAATTTTACTTTTGAACTTATCGTTTTACCTTCTCCATCCATTTAAAAACCTATCACTCATTTTTTGCATCGCTCTCTTGATCTCGTTGTTCCTCAGACTGTAGATAATGGGATTCAGCAATGGTGTCACCACTAGATACAACAGGGATCTGTATTTGTTGATGTTGGATGAGCTCTCATCAGATGGAGTTATATAGACTGCGATTAGGGAGCCGTAATACACACACACTGTGGTCAGGTGGGAGCTACAAGTGGAGAAGGCTTTTCTTCTACCATTAGTTGAAGAAATTTTAAGGATGTTGACAAAAATGCAAAAGTAGGAAATAATAATAAGACTAAATGGGAAAAAAACCAAAAAGATGCTATAAACTAAGTCTTGCAAAATGAAAATAGAAATGTCTGAACTGACCATCTGCAATATGGGACTAAAATCACAGAAGAAGTGGTCAATGGAATTCAAGCCACAGAAGTTAAACTGGATAATAACAAAGAACTCACTTGATATCAACCCAATAACCAAACACCAAGACCCAATAACCAGCCGAAGGCAAAGATCTGGAGTCATAAGAGAAGAATAGCGTAATGGATGGCAGATGGCCAAATATCGATCACAAGACATGACGGCGATGATTAAACATTGAATAAATCCAAATATACCAAAGGCAAAAAGCTGCAATAGACAGCCCCAAAGGGACATAACTCCTTCCTCTTCAATTGCTATGTCCAACATCATGGGGATAACACTGGTGGTCAGTAAGACGTCTGCAATGGATAAATGTTTGAGAAAAAGAAACATTGGGATTTTGAGGTGGTCAATGGTGGTCACTAGAAGGATAATGAGAAGGTTTCCAGCCAGTATACAAATGTAACTCAGGGTAAGCAGAAGGAATAGAAGAGGTTTGTATTTGGATAGACTTTGGAATCCAAGAAGACGTATCTGCGTGACTTGTGTCTGGTTCTCCTCACACATAATTGTGGCCCATGAATATTCAAAAAATGTTTATCTCCTAAACATTTAAGAGAATTTAATAAAAATCATTTATAAACTATTGAAATATATCACAGTAAAACATTTTATGATAGTTCTTCTTACAGGAGGCTCTCAAGAGACTTTTGATCATTTCAGCCATGATGTGATATGTAACCATTGTTGAGTCTTCTCATGTAAAGATGAAATCTCCCAAATGTGGACGTCTTTTATAATGTCAGAAAAACATGGCAAATTCCCCCTGGATCCCGATAATCACATTCTGCTGGAAGAAGTAAACACACACAAGACTGGCTGCTTAGATTAAATGAGAGTATAACTGTCCAAGGGGAAGTCTAGTTATGGATCATTATTTTGTAAAGCCTAATGGTTTATTATTGCTAATAATTATTATTTTTCACAAGAACATATTTTATTTTCAGATAAAAAATTATGAAAATTTTCCTATTTTTGCATTCTAATGTATTCTTTAGATGTGATAAAAAGCAAAGTTTCAGAAGAACAACTGACAAATTTTGTAACTATACGGCTAATTAAAAGTTTTGTGTCATTATATGATACATCTGTTAGGCATCGGGTTCTTGCCTCTGCACAGGAGGAATCCTGATCCTTGCCGTCTGTGGTCTTTCATTCCTCTCCGGCCACAGAGGAGCCTGCTCAGCAAAGATGTCGTTCTTGGCATCTTGCTCAGTCTACTACTGTTGGCTTGGTTACTGCCTGCTAATCAGGTTCAGCTATAGTAACCTGCAACAGGCAGCAGCGAGCAGCTCCTGGGACTAAGTCCTTCTTTCGGTCCGCTGAGCGTGCCTGTGGGAAGTCCTCTCATTGGAGGTCTGGGGTCACATGCTCAGGTCCTGTTGCTGCTCCCATTGGACCGGTAGGAAGGTCCAGGAAGGACACTGCTATAGAAGAGTCACATGACCGCATGGCCATGCGCTAGTTTAGACTCTTATGCTTATTTGTGTGTATGATTATGGATGCATGTATCTGGTGACTGACTCATTAAGATTCCCTCCCTCTGGTTGTGTTTGTGTTAAGGATTCAGAGTTAGAGTCAACGCCAATGGGTGGCTACGCTCACACCACTGTGCTCCTAGTACTCTGCACACACTAGTGTCTGATGGTGTCGCCAACTGCAGGGGACTATTGTACCATGGCAAGTGGCAGCTACCGTTTGTGCAGCCGCTTACGCAAACTGTGCGCTTATCTGGCCCAACCCTTGGCGATTAGATGCGTCTGCCTGAGTGGCTCTGTGTGCACCTGCACGCTTATCTGACATTTTTATCCCATGCTGGCACCGCTGCAGCAGCGCCGAGTGCTAGTGGACTAGATGGACTCTAATCCTGTGTCCTTGGGACAGAGTCCTGTGTCCGTAATCTATCGCTCATCAGGCCAAATCCTGTGAGCTTAACAGGCTTCGGCATTTACTTGTGCAGCACCACGGTTCTGTGAAGTAACAACTCACGTCTGTACACACCCAGTGATGTTCACCCGTGTGTGTTCATTTATTGTCTGCTGTATAACATCAACCATTACCAAGCAGCAGTTCTACACCTCTGCACTGTGGACCACAGGCTGTGAACGCACTTAATGGTCAATTTTAATATTTGGTGGGTTCCACCAGCCTAACATTATACTAGCGCCAGGGTCTGGCCAGTAATGGCGGATGAACAGCGACTGCTGCAGTACATCCAGCAACTGGAGGGCAGGTTGGCGGCTCTCGAGTGTTTAGCCTCAGCTGCGGATGTTACTGCTGTCACTGTTCAGGCAGCCACGGAGGCTGTCTCCCGTGTGACCACTGCCATCCCTGCCCCGACTTTGTCCCGTCTCCCGCTGCCCGAGAAGTTCTCGGGTGATAGTGCTTCATGTAGGGGCTTCGTGAGCTAGTGCTCTATACAGCTAGAGCTGCTGGTGGCACGATTCCCCTCAGAGCGGGCTATGGTGGAATTTGTCATTTCCCTCTTGTCGGGCAGGGCTTTGGAGTGGGCCACACCGCTGTGGGAATGTGGTGGTCAAGTGGTGCAGAGCACTTCTCAGTTCTTGGCCGCTCTGAAGTAAGTCTTCTTGGGGGCCACAAGCCACCCGTGACACCACGCTCCAGCTGCTGGCATTATCACAGGGCTCATCCTTGGTCAGCCACTTCGCCATCCAGTTCCGGACTCTGGCCTTAGAGTTGTAGTGGCCAGATAAGGTCCTCGTTCCGGCTTTCTGGACAGGTCTGGCCGACCATGTGAAGGACGCCCTGGCCACCAGGGAGGTTCCCGCCACACCGGAGGAGCTTATCACCGTCTCCACCTGCATAGACCTTTGCTTTACCGAGCGAAAGTTGGAGCGGTCCCAGTGTAGGCAGAGATTTAGGTTGGCACCTAATTTTACTAAAACTCTGGAATCTCCCGATCGGGAGTCCGAGCATCTGGGGGCTTCCCGTGCGGGATCTAGCCCCGGTCTGTTTGAGCTCCTGTGACTAGTCATGTTTGCCAGCAGTCTGGTCACCCTGCCAGCTGGTGCCCACAGTGGCCGGGAAAACTCTCGCGTCTAGTTGTCGTAGGAGGCGGCTCGCTAGAATCAGCGTTTTCCTCAAAGCTGTCCTTTAAGGGGACACTTGAGTTTGGTTCTTCCACTCTGGCAGTGGAGGTGTGCGTGGATTTCGGAGCAGAGGGCAATTTTATGTCATCTGCCTTCGCTCAATGGCACGCTATACCTCTGGTTATGATATCTAAGCCAGTTACCGTCAGAGTGGTGAATGGTGTAACTCTACCCTCACAGATTATCCACCAGACCGCCCCTTTGATACACTCCGTTTCTCCATCTCATCAGGAGACGATATCCCTCCTCGTCATACCCGAGGGTATCGACCAGGTCTTTCTAGGAGTCCCCTGGTTGCAGTATCATTCCCCCAATATAGAGTGGTCCTCGGGGAAAATTCTTGGTTGGAGTAAGTCATGTGAGGGTAGATGTTTGAGAGAGTGCGTCCAGGTTGCCTCCACTGAAGTCCCCGCAGATCTTTCCTCACTTCCAAAACACTATCGACAGTATGCGGATGTGTTGTCCAAAAAGGTGGCAGAAACCCTTCCCCCACATCGCCCCTATGACTGTCCTATTGACCTTTTGCCTGGTGCTGAGCCACCTCTGTGTCGAGTCTACCCCTTATCTCTCCTGGAAACAGAGGCCATGACTCTATACATCAGGGAGAATATGGCAAGATGATTCCTTAGGAAGTCAGTGTCACCAGCGGGGGTGGAATTCTTCTTCGTCCAGAAGAAGAATGGAGAACTACATACGTGCATCGATTACAGGGGTCTTAACGCCATCACCATTAAGAACAAGTATCCTTTGCCCCTGATATCAGAACTGTTTGATAGATTACGGGGAGCGAGAGTTTTCACCAAATTAGATTTGGGGGGGCCTATAACCTGATACGAATCCGTGAGGGGGATGAATGGAAGACAGCATTTAACACCAGGGATGGCCATTATGAGTACCTGAATAATCAAAAAAACTTCGGCACTCAAAATTATTTTTATTATTTTTCACAAAATATCAGGCAGGGGCTTGTACAGAAAGAAAATCAGGGCATTTATGACACAACCCTTTCAAAGAAAATTCTAAAAATTCTTGATAATTCAGACACTTGCAATTCAGACACGTTCAACATTTCGGCTAATATAGGCCTTTGTCAAGCCTCTATCTGCATGAAAATATAAAACACAGTATAAGATTTATATACATAAGAGATAATTCAATTATCACTAGCCAAAGATTTAAAGAAATCCGTGAAATTACACAGAAATTTCAAAAAGTATTATCTAATTGAGTCCCATCGCAAAATGATGGTCAAATATTCAAAAAGAAAAAGACATGTTGTCATAGACATATCAATAGTTAATCTCATCATTAATCATAATAGGAAAAAGAGAAAAAGTTACAAATCATAGAAAAACATGAGAAAAATTTACAATCATTTAAATTCCAATAGGAACACACTGTTCCTTTAAATAAGAATGAAATCATATTACCTGAAATATGCAGGATCAGTTTATCTAGCTCTCAATAGAGTCCACATATGGGGCAATCAGTAATGGTGCTATCCCCAAACGGGGAACAAAAGAATCTGCTGACTGCAATTTAATGATATACACATCAGGTAAAGTAGAGAAACAAGAAACAGCTTTAGACTAAACTCAAAATCCCCACAAGATAGCCATAGAATTATCACAGATATCTCATACCTGTCAGGAAGCCGTTATCACATATGAGTGCCAGAGCCCGTGTACATAGTGAGAGAAGCGCCCCTTTTATAGCACCATAATTGTGGTCTCCCGCATGTTTCCTGTTTCAGGATGGCTGAGCGTTCAATGTCACAGGTTAACCGAGCGCTTCCTGTGAGGAGGATGTGTGGCACCCATGAGGGTTCAGTCGCCACAGAGGTACTGCACCTCCTCCTGAGGTGTGGTATCCCACTATCCAGGTAAGGTGGAGACACCTGTCCACACTCCAACACTCACATCCCACACACACCGGTAGTGTAGCAGAGCAACCTTTGTGGCCCCCTGATTGGAACACGAAGAGTGCTGGGAGGTGGGAGGAGCTTAGACTGCACAAGAGAGCGGGAGAATGTTAGGAAGTGGTCAGTTATTGAGAGAAGATCCCCAGAGTGGGATGGAATGAAAGCAAGTGCTGCAGCAGACTTCTGTGACCTGGAGCTGCTGGCACGGGAAAGAGCAAGATAAAGCCTGATTCTTCAGATGGAAGACACTTTAGTATGGAACATAAAGAGAAGAAAACTAAGGACTAGTGTCAGAGCAGAGCCCTTCCTCAAGTTAGGAGCGCATGGTCCGGAGTCCGGTCTCCGAGGTTGTATGGATACTGATGTTCCTGCAACAGAAACCGGAGGAATAGGAGTCGTCATCACTAGAGTTGAGCGACTTTTGGTTTTTTAGGGTCGCGTTTCGTTTCGTGAAACCCGACTTTTCCAAAAGTCGGGTCGAGCAAGATCGTCCGATTATAGGGAAAAGTCGGGGTCGTCCCGAAACACGAATCCCAATGTAAGTCAATGGGGAATAAAAGTCGGCAGTGAGAGGAGGACAGGAAACACACCTACAGTGCCCATTTGAATGCCAAAAGCATCATTTCTTCTTACTTAAGCTTGTCAACCTTAATTAACTTCATAATACAAGTTACGCACTGAAAAATGGGGGTTATTTGGCTAAAGTGGGGGGGGGAGGGCTGGCTGCAGGTTTTCATGTGCCCTGGGCGAAAGAGCGCCCCTTTAACACATACCACAACTCATCAATGATCATGCTCCGATACGGCAGAGAAATAGCGGTATAGTACAATGAAAAATACTTCACTTTTTACATCTCATGACGAGGCCCATCTATTTCTCCATACAGAATCATTGGTCCCATATAATGTTTGAAACAGTATATGATGAGCTCCACATAATGCTACAGTATATGTGGTCCCCATGGATGAAGCTCCACTGTCTTATGGGCCCAAATAATGCTCCAAACATAATGGGCCCCATTTCTAATGCTCTAGTGTATAATGGGCCCTGTAAATGCTGCTCCAGTGTCTGATGTCCACCTTTGGAATGTTCCAGTGTATGGTGGGCCCCATCTATCATTCTCCAGAGTAACGTGCTCCCCAAAAATTGCTGTCCCAACATTGAAAACAATCAAATAAGTCTCCTCGCTAGGGAATCCCTGTACTAGTCTGGACTCCTCGTCATCCCCATCTTCCATCTCACTGCACAGTATTTCAACCTTGCAAGTGCTGTGATCCTGAGCAAGCAGGGGGGGCCCACTCGTTGGCGACGGCACTGGCACAGGGCCCCTGATAGTACGGTGGTGTGTCTGATGGCGGGTGGGCCGAACCTGCACTTTCATCTGCAGCTTCCTCTTTGTCACCGTGTAAGATGGAACTGTATATGGGAAGGGTAACCTGAGTTTCATCAGGGTCAGATTCAGGCCGTGTAGCGTGCGAGGGGAATGTAGTGGTCTGGGTCAATGTACCAGCAGATTCATCGAGCAGTGGCTGGGCATCAGTGCACTTGTGTCGCCCCCAGGAGTACGGTCGCCACAGTGGCATTACCTTCCTCCTAGGGAGTGTGATGTCATGCTTGGGAGCAATGAAGGATCTCTCTAGCAGGTTAACTGATTGGGCGGCGTTATTCCCACGAGTCATGACCCTCCAAACAGCGTTCATGAAGGCAAAGTGTTTGTTTTACATGGGCAGTATGGTTGCAAGGCTGAACCTTAAAGGAATGTCCAGAAGGGCACCACCAGGAGTGGAACCTACGGTTAAATTCGACTCCACCTGGGAAACCTCAACCATGCCAGCTACAGAACAGATGCACACATTGCAAGCTTAATTCCGTTAACGAACGAGACTCCGTCATGCCCCGCGGTCCGAGTCCGGCTTACTAGAGGGACACGTGAGGCTCTGGAACATGAGATTGGCCAATAACTGGTGTGTCATGCCCTTACATGTCCGTGGCTGCATGTGCGCTACACTGAAAAGGCCAGCGTTTGTCGCTTACAGGTGCAGATAACCCGCTGAACAACGTTAGTGATGGGGATCACTGATTACAATTATTACCCGCGAACAATGATTTCCCAGTAAGTGCAGGTCAACTGCAGTTCCGGAATTAGGCCTAACCGTCATTCCTGAAAAAATGAAAAACTTACGTGTGCAAACCACAGGTGCTGTAGCTTGCTTAACAGCTCGCCAGCCGTTCTCACGCCCAGTATGGATTACACGTGATTGCACAAAGGTTAAAAAGGGTACCGTATCCCCAGATAACATGTATGGATAGCGTACACATTCAAAATATATGTCTCAGGAGGCAGGCTCAGACGGTGTTAGGCCCAGTATGGATTGCACGTGATTGCACAAAGGTTAGAAAGGGTACCGTATCCCCGGATAACATGTATGGATAGCGTACACATTCAAAATATATGTCTCAGGAGGCAGGCTCAGACGGTGTTAGGCCCAGTATGGATTGCACGTGATTGCACAAAGGTTAGAAAGGGTACCGTATCCCCGGATAACATGTATGGATAGCGTACACATTCAAAATATATGTCTCAGGAGGCAGGCTCAGACGGTGTCAGGCACAGTATGGATTTGATGGCCCAGATTACACAGCGGAGGAGCAGGGAGAGGTAAAGATTGCAAATGCTGGGGCCCTGCCCAAGCAAGGGGGGCCCACTCGTGGGCGTCGGTACTGGCACTGGGCCCCTCATAGTACAGCGGTGTGTCTGACGGCGGGTGTGCACCACCACCGTCAGAGACACTTGATTGCACTATGAGGGACCCTGTGCCAGTGCCCGCGCCCAAGAGTTGGCCTACCCACCTGTCCAGGGCAACGGCACTCGCACGGTGTCGTGCGCTAGGTGGTGACCCCGGCCATGGGGGGGGGGGAGGCAGCACAGTTAGGGAGTTTTAGAAAGTGGCATATGTTGATGTTGGACATTCAGCTGATGCAAAAGGCGAAATAGGTCAAGTCCCAGGAAGAGGTGGACCAAAGCAAGCCATTTTTCTGTCACCCTATGTGTCATCAGGGGAAGGTGGGACAAAATCCTTGGAAACCCATGCATGGTTCATTTTAATGAAGGTTAGATCATCCACATTTTGGGTTGACAGACGGGTCCTTTTTTCTGTCAGGATTGATCCAGCTGCACTGAAGACTCTTTCCGATAGCACACTTGCAGCTGGGCAAGCGAGCTCCTGTAAGGCATATTGTGCCAATTCAGGCCAGGTGTCCAGTTTAGCGGCCCAATAGTCAAAGGGGAATGACCTGTGTGGGAGAACATCGATATGGGAGGAAAAGTAGTTTGTAACCATGGTTGACAACTGCTGTCTCCTGTCACTTTCCATCAATGCAGTATTACCAGTTGTGTGAGCGGTATTTGAAAAATCAGTCCACAACATTGTCATGAAACCCCTGTCTCCAACGCCACTTCTGCGGTGTGCACCACGAACACCTCTGCCAAGCTGCCCCCGGCCCGTATGGCTCGTGTGAGAACCATCACCGCTGCTGTGTGCTGGGAATGCCTCAAGCAACCGATTTACCAGAGTTGCTTGTTTATTAGCCAATATTAGGTCAAGGTTCTCCTGTGGCATGATGTTTTGGAATTTGCCTTTATAGCGTGGATCCAGGATGCTGGCCAACCAGTAGTCGTCATCGTTCATCATTTTGGCAATGCGGGGGTCCCTTTTTAGGATCCGCAAGGCATAATCTGACATGTGGGCCAATGTTCTCGGTGTCAATGATGCACTGCGAGTGCTGGTTGGAGGAGCACTTTCTGGCAAATCCACATCCCTCCAGTCACGCACAAACCCTGTACCAGACCTTGCCACGCCAACATTTTCACTTGCCCCACGAGATGCATCCTCCTCCCCTAAGTAATCATCCCCATCATCATCCTCCTCCTCCTCTTCTTCCTCCACCTCGTCCAGGAGAGGTCCCTGAGCAGACAATGGCTGAATGTCATCAAGGATTCCCTCCTCCTCTTCCTCCTCATCAACATTGGCTGCAGACGCCTGCTCCTTAAGGTGCGTCAAAGTTTGCATGAGCAGACGCATAAGTGGGATGCTCATGCTTAGGATGGCGTCGTCTGCGCTTACCAGCCGTGTGCATTCCTCAAAACACTGAAGGACTTTACAGAGGTCTTTCAGCTTCGACTACTGCACACCTGTCAACTCCATGTCTGCTCTCAAAGTGCCTGGCCGTGTATCCTCCCACAAATGCATTATGGCCTGCCTCTGCTCGCACAGCCGCTCCACCATGTGCAGGGTGGAGTTCCACCTTGTTGCAATGTCGATAATGAGGCGATGGTTGGGAAGGTGGAGCAATCGCTGCAGCTTCTGCATACGAACGGAGTGTACAGGCGACCGGCGGATGTGCGCGCACAGTCTTTGCACCTTCTGGAGCAGGGTTGTTAACTCCGGATAATTTTTGAGGAAGCACTGCACCACCAGGTTCAAGGTGTGAGCCAAGCAAGGTATGTGGCTGAGTTTTGAAAGGGCTATGGCTGCCACAAAATTACGGCCGTTATCACTAACTACCTTGCCTGCCTCAAGATGTACACTGCCCAGCCATGACTCAGTTTGTCGCTTCAAGTACTTGGCCAGCACCTCGGCGGTATGTCTGTCGCCCAAACACATCATCTGCAACACAGCCTGCTGACGCTTTCCACTAGCTGCTCGATAGGGGGACACATCGTGTGCAACAGTGGCAGCTGCAGATGGAGTGCTCGTACGACTGCGCTCTGTGGACGAGCTTTCGCTTCTGGAGGAGGAGGAGGAGGAGGAGGAGGAGGAGGGTGGAACGCCTACAGCCAACTGTTTCCTATACCGTGGGCTAGGCAGCACTGTCCCACCACCGCTGTCCCCTGTGGACCCTGCATCCACCACATTAACCCAGTGCGCAGTGATGGACACGTAATGGCCCTGGCCATGCCGACTGGACCATGCATCAGTTGTGAGGTGCACCTTTCCGCTCACTGACTGCTTGAGTGCATGGACAATGCGGTCTTTCACATGATGGTGGAGGGCTGGGATGGCTTTGCGAGAGAAGAAGTGGCGACTGGGTAGGTCATAGCGTGGTACTGAATAGGCCATGAGTTCGCTGAAAGCTGTGCTTTCCACCAACCGAAAGGGCATCATCTCAAACGAGATTAGTTTGGCAATGTGGGCGTTCAAACCCAGTGTACGCGGATGAGAGACTGAGTACTTTCTTGACCTACTCATAGTGTCTGGGAGGGTGAGCTGGACTTGAGAGCGGCATATGGTGGAAGTAGCGGTGGACAGGGCGGACTGAGAGAGGGTTGATGATGGTGATGGAGTTGGTGTTCTTTCTGATGGCCTAGAATCAGTATTTCGTTGATATAACAGTGGGATTCCCTGACTGCTGTGGCCTTGCAACGACACCTCAACATTTGCTGCTGTGCTAACCGGTGGGCTTACAGTGGGGGAAACAATGTAGCGTTGATGACTACCTTCGTTGTGATCAGTTGCACATGTGGCACTTGAGGTTTGGTGTTGTGTCCACGCTTGCAAGTGCATGCTGGTTAAATGTCTAAGCATGCAACTGGTATTCAAATTTTTCAGATTTTTCCCTCGGCTAAAGGTCTTTGCGCACTTCTTACAGATAACCTTGGCCTGATCATGAGGATTTTGTTCAAAAAAGTGCCACACTGCACTCTTCCTACTTTGGCAGACATTTTGCGGCCTAGCACGCTGTGATCTTTTGACCCTCTGGACAAGCTGTCCAGCAACTCTTTTGATGTTTGGAACCTGTCTTTGGAGTGCTCCGGGCCTGCCAGATAACAGCTGTTGCGATGTCGATGTCTGCTGTGGATGCTCCTCATCTGAGCTATTGGAAGCAGCACCCTCTTCCCCCAATGGATGCCAATCTGGGTCAACAACTGGGTCATCCATCACCTCCTCTTCTATGTCATGTGCACCTTCCTCTGTGTCACCGTGTATGGTGGTATAGTGTGCGGGAAGGGGCACCTGAGTCTCATCAGGGTCAGAATCTGGCTCTGTACACTGCGAGGACAATGTAGTGCTCTGAGTGAATGTACCAGCAGAATCATCCATCAGCGGCTGTGCATCAGTGCACTCCATGTCAGATTCATCTTGGCCTGGGTAATTCACCATTTGACTTGATAATCCAGGCATGGTATGTGAAAACAGCTCCATGGAGTAATCAGTAGTATGGCCTGCGTCATCCTTCAATCTTGGTTGGGGTGAAGGACACAAGGAAAGGTGTGGTTCATGAACATGAGCCTCCAATGACGACTCAGTGCTTTTACTTTTTACAACTGAAGAAGAGGAGGCGATAGAGCTGGAGGCTGAGTCAGCAATGTAAGACAAAACTTTTTCCTGATGCTCTGGCTTTAAAAGCGGTTTGCCAACTCCTAGAAAACTAAGCGTTCGAGGCCTTATGTAGCCAGACGATGACGCAGGCTCAACACCTCCTGCATTCGGTCCTATTTTGCTCTTGCCACTACCATCAGATCCACCACCAACACCATCATTACCAGCTGCCAACCCCCGCCCAATTCCACGGCCTCTTCCACCAGCCTTCCTCATTTTTGGTAGAAATGTAGACAAAATCCAACAAACTATATAGTATGTAAGACAAGGTACAAGGTGTCTATAGGACAGGGGAGATTTTGAATTTCTGCACACACTTTTGGACACTGGACACTTTTGGATTGTGTGAGGCCCAATGAATATCTGAGCGCTATGTGACAGGCTCGATGGCACAGCTGTGACCTAAGTGACTAGAGGATAAGTGAGATTTTGAATCTCTGCACACACTTTTGGACACTGGACACTTTTGGATTGTGTGAGGCCCACTGATATCTGAGCGCTATGTGACAGGCTCGATGGCACAGCTGTGACCTAAGTGACTAGAGGATAAGTGAGATTTTGAATCTCTGCACACACTTTTGGACACTTTTGGATTGTGTGAGGCCCAATGAATATCTGAGCGCTATGTGACAGGCTCGATGGCACAGCTGTGACCTAAGTGACTAGAGGATAAGTGAGATTTTGAATCTCTGCACACACTTTTGGACACTGGACACTTTTGGATTGTGTGAGGCCCAATGAATATCTGAGCGCTATGTGACAGGCTCGATGGCACAGCTGTGACCTAAGTGACTAGAGGATAAGTGAGATTTTGAATCTCTGCACACACTTTTGGACACTGGACACTTTTGGATTGTGTGAGGCCCAATGAATATCTGAGCGCTATGTGACAGGCTCGATGGCACAGCTGTGACCTAAGTGACTAGAGGATAAGTGAGATTTTGAATCTCTGCACACACTTTTGGACACTGAACACTTTTGGATTGTGTGAGGCCCACTGATATCTGAGCGCTATGTGACAGGCTCGATGGCACAGCTGTGACCTAAGTGACTAGAGGATAAGTGAGATTTTGAATCTCTGCACACACTTTTGGACACTGGACACTTTTGGATTGTGTGAGGCCCACTGATATCTGAGCGCTATGTGACAGGCTCGATGGCACAGCTGTGACCTAAGTGACTAGAGGATAAGTGAGATTTTGAATCTCTGCACACACTTTTGGACACTTTTGGATTGTGTGAGGCCCAATGAATATCTGAGCGCTATGTGACAGGCTCGATGGCACAGCTGTGACCTAAGTGACTAGAGGATAAGTGAGATTTTGAATCTCTGCACACACTTTTGGACACTGGACACTTTTGGATTGTGTGAGGCCCAATGAATATCTGAGCGCTATGTGACAGGCTCGATGGCACAGCTGTGACCTAAGTGACTAGAGGATAAGTGAGATTTTGAATCTCTGCACACACTTTTGGACACTGGACACTTTTGGATTGTGTGAGGCCCAATGAATATCTGAGCGCTATGTGACAGGCTCGATGGCACAGCTGTGACCTAAGTGACTAGAGGATAAGTGAGATTTTGAATCTCTGCACACACTTTTGGACACTGAACACTTTTGGATTGTGTGAGGCCCACTGATATCTGAGCGCTATGTGACAGGCTCGATGGCACAGCTGTGACCTAAGTGACTAGAGGATAAGTGAGATTTTGAATCTCTGCACACACTTTTGGACACTGGACACTTTTGGATTGTGTGAGGCCCACTGATATCTGAGCGCTATGTGACAGGCTCGATGGCACAGCTGTGACCTAAGTGACTAGAGGATAAGTGAGATTTTGAATCTCTGCACACACTTTTGGACACTGGACACTTTTGGATTGTGTGAGGCCCACTGATATCTAAGCGCTATGTGACAGGCTTGATGGCACAGCTGTGACCTAAGTGACTAGAGGATAAGTGAGATTTTGAATCTCTGCACACACTTTTGGACACTGGACACTTTTGGATTGTGTGAGGCCCAATGAATATCTGAGCGCTATGTGACAGGCTCGATGGCACAGCTGTGACCTAAGTGACTAGAGGATAAGTGAGATTTTGAATCTCTGCACACACTTTTGGACACTGGACACTTTTGGATTGTGTGAGGCCCACTGATATCTGAGCGCTATGTGACAGGCTCAATGGCACAGCTGTGACCTAAGTGACTAGAGGATAAGGGAGATTGGATTGCTTTTAAAAAAGCAGTTTGCAGAGCAGTGGGTAAACAGCAATGCCAGCCTGTCAGGAAGCCTTAAAAGGCAGCCCAACAACCAACACCACTGATACACCACAATATAGCCTCCCCTTGCACTGCACACACAGTGACTGGTTTGTTGTGCAGGCCAAATTGCTATCAGCAGCAGAAGCAGTTTTTTTTTCTTCTCAGCAGGACAAAAAAAAAAATTGGGATTGCTTTTAAAAAAGCAGTTTGAGGCCCAATGAATATCTGAGCGCTATGTGACAGGCTCGATGGCACAGCTGTGACCAAAGTGACTAGAGGATAAGGGAGATTGGATTGCTTTTAAAAAAGCAGTTTGCGGAGCAGTGGGTAAACAGCAATGCCAGCCTGTCAGGAAGCCTTAGAAGGCAGCCCAACAACCAACACCACTGATACACCACTATATAGCCTCCCCTTGCACTGCACACACAGTGACTGGTGTGTTGTGCAGGCCAAATCGCTAGCAGCAGAAGCAGTTTTTTGGTCTTCTTCCCTGCCTAACGCTCTCCCTACAGAATCAGCAGCAACCTCTCCCTATCCTGAGATCGGCAGAAGTAAGATGGCGGTCGGCGTGCACGCCCTTTTATACCCCCTGTTACGCCCACCAAAGCAAGCCAATCACTTGCATGCCCTTCTGAAAGATGGTGGTGACCCGTGCCTATGTCATCACGTTGCCCACAGTGTCCGTGGATCCTGATTGGCTGAAAAAGAGCGCAAAACAAACTTTTGAAACGCGACTTTGGCGCGTAAGTCGCCGACCTCGTGGCCGACCTCATCCTAGGGTCGGGTTTCGTTTCATGAAACCCGACTTTGCCAAAAGTCGGCGACTTTTGAATTTTTTCAACCCGTTTCGCTTAACTCTAGTCATCACTTTATTCCCATCTAAGACTTGGGGGCACAACAGCAACTTGTGTGAGCTGGGACACGATAGTAGGAAGTCCCTGAAGCAGGCTACAGCTGTCTGCCGTAAAAGTATAGTTCTAAGTAACTTCTGGAGGGAGGAACTTGAGATTAATTCACAACTACAAGTACTTCAGTTTAAGAGCTAGTAAGGAGACGTTCAGAGAAGGCACATGTTGCCGGAGTGTTGGAACGGTGTACTTTACCTTGCCTGGGAGTTGGCTGAGCCCCTGACCTGGAGGACATGGCACTGAAGTGGGCATCTGTGCGCACCAGACTGTGAGTAAAGCTTTGGAACTACATTCCCTTGTGTCCTACACTTATTCCTGTATCTTGCACCCGGCTCTGCTACATCTACTTCTTACACCATCTCCTCACTTACAAACCTCATCTACTACTGCCCTGGGACTATAGCTCCACCTGTGGGGAGCTTCAACATCATTGCTGCACCACAACATCTGTCCCAGAGAAGCAACCCTGCAGCGCTGGTCAAACTGACCAGAAACCACAGGTGGCATCACGAATCATCACAATAACTTTATCCCCATCACTCTATCCCTTTTACATTGACTGCCTGAGGCCACGGACCGGGTCACTGCCACTGTGACATCTCCCATTGAAATCAATGGGCCCAGCACCGAGTACCCCACGGTCTCTGGGGCGAGTCAGACGCCTGTGCACTGACACCTCAGGAGCCGACAAGGCAATAGCCTATACTGCGGGTGTGCAGACCGGGAAAACCCTGAAAAGCCCGAACTAGATGTTACAACTCTACCTAAGAATCGTGATGTTTATCTGCGCATGTGTGAAGTCCCCATAGTAAATTCTATGGCACTCTTTTCAAAGTCCCAGCCAATTAAGACTGTAACAAATAGCGGCAATACTAAATTCATTAATAAAGATACAATAATGAAATAGTTTAATGGATTAGTGCATAATGGCTATATTAGTAAATTAAAAACATGGTAATTAAGAATGAATTAATAAAAAAAAATGTTAGTATAATACCGAACATTAACTAACAGATACCTGTTGTAGAATCTAATGAGATATCTAGGAGAAAAAAACTAAATTGATAAAAAATATATGATACTACAAATATAAATCCAAAAAATCTATATTGCTAATAATATAGACCATATACATAAGGGAAGACTAATATTGAATTTCTTATTCTCTCTTTAATCCTAAAGGCATTAGGGTTTGTAGGGTATGGATCTAGAATGCTTCACGAGTCTTAAGAATCTTGACCCTATTGCCACCCTTTCTGTGAGCCGGAACGTGATTGATCACTTGATATTTAAGCTGTGAAATTTTATGTCCCATAGAAATGTAATGAGATGGTATAGGTATCAAGGTACATGCGCACCTAATGGTGGACTTGTGTTGTGAAATACGGTCTCGGATATGTTGGGTCGTCTCTCCAACATATCCGAGACCACACGGACACCTAATCAGATACACTACAAACGAGGATTCACAGCTAAAAAAACTTTTAATAGTAAAACGTCGACCAGACTGAGGGTGGGTAAATGTATCTCCTTTGAGTATGTTAGAGCATAGCAAACACCCCAAGCAAGGAAATGTTGAGTCCGTTGACTCAATAATGTTTTCGCAGTGTCTACATCGGCCCTCACCAAATGGTCCTTTAAATTGTCCGGTCTCTTATTGCCAGTGTTGAGCGATACCATCCGATATCGTGAAATATCGGATTGGATCGAACGATACCCAAATCGGATATCGCCGATTCCGATACCGGAAACCAATGCAAGTCAATGGGACAGAAATATCGGAATTAAAAAAAACCCTTTCTTTCCTTGTAGGTTAATTCTACATAAAGAAAAACAACTAATAATAATGTAGAATGTATTGGGGGAGGTGGAGGAGACATTAAAGCCATAGAGGTTTAGCCCAATCAAATGGAATAGCAGGAATTAATTTTTTTTAAGACGTTCGGAGTTACAAAAATATTGACTATGTTAATCTTTTTTATATTTTGTCAGATATGTATGTTTCACTACTTCCATGCTCTTCACCTTCTTTTTTACTTCTCCCACACTTTCTCCTTCATCATCCTCAGCAGCATCTTTTTCATCAACTTCTTCTTCACCTTATTCATCTTCTTCTTCTTCACCTTCTTCCTATTATTCTTTTTTTTACATTCTTCATATTCTTCTTATTCAACTATTATTCTTCTTCATATTCTATTTCCTCATCTTCTTCCTATTCTTCTTCTTCATCATATTCTTATTGTGACAGTCATTCCTGTAGTTGTTATCTATAAAAGTTTGAAGATTACACCTTCCGTTCTGCCTGTTACAAAAGATTTACAACAGGATTTGTCCGCGTTCAGTTTGGCCTGCAGTAGCAGGCATTTTCCATGGGCACCACGAGGAGGAACGGACTCACCCCCATACACTGCTTAGTCTTATTCTGCTTATAATTTAGATAATATCTTTTGCTCTGATCTTTAGTCTTGTGCTTAATGTTCTTCTGCTTTTTGTTCTTCTGCGTCTTGGCCTTCTGCTTCTTGGTCTTCTGTCTCTTGTTGTTCTGTATCTTGGTGGTTGTCTTCATGCTCTTTGTCCTCTTGGTCATCTTCTTCAGGGTCATCTTTTTGGTCTTCTTCGGGGTGGTCTTCTGGGTCGTCGTCTTCATGGTCATCGTTTTCGTGGTCGTCGTCTTCTTCAGGGTGGTCTTCAGGGTCGTCGTCTTCAGGGTCATCGTCAGGGAGATCCAGAGTGATAACCAAAAACCATTCGGTGCTGGAACCCAGATGGGTAGCAGAAGGTACCCATGAAAAACAAAGTTGCAAGGCCGCTAGAAGGCCACAGTTACCGAAACCCACAGTCCTACAGGGGGTGCTTGTCCTATTGGCACTACGGAACCAGATCCCGCGGCCCACATAGGAAGCCCATAAACTGCAGGCACCATAGACTCGGCTAACCTGCCGGCAACACGACAGGACAACGTATTGGTGGCAAAGTGACGTTGACACTACCCGGAAACAGCAGGCGTGCTGGAACCAGGCTGGGCAGGAGGGAGTACCCGTGCCAAAGACACTGCTGAGAACCAGCTGACGGTGCTGGAACCCGGAGGGGCAGCAGAAGGAACAAGAGCCAATTGCACTACCGAGGACCAGCTGACGGTGCTGGAACCCGGATGCTAAGCAGGAGGTACCTGTGCTCGAAAGCACTACCAAGGATGAGCAGACATTTCTGGAACTCAGATACCGAGAAGGAGGCACCTATGCGAAAGGCACTGCCAAGAACCAGCTGACAGTACTGGAACCCAGATGGGTAGCAGAAGCTGCAAGAGCCAATGGAACTAGCGAGGACCAGCTGACGGTGCTGGAACCCGGTTACTAAGCAGGAGGTACCTGTGCTAGAAAGCACTACCAAGGACCAGCAGACGTTGCTGGAACTCGGATACCGAGAAGGAGGCACCTCAGCCAAAGGCACCGCCGAGAACCAGCTGACGGTGCTGGAACCCAGATGGGTAGCAGAAGGAACCCATGAAAAACAAAGTTGCAAGGCCGCGAGCCGGCCACAGTTATCGAAACCCACAGTCCTACAGGGGGTGCTTGTCCTATTGGCACTATGGAACCAGCCTTTGTTGCCAGATCCCGCAGCCCACATAGGAAGCCCATAAACTGCAGGCACCATAGACACGGCTAATCCGACCGCAACACGACAGGACAACGTATTGGTGGCAAAGTGACATTGACACAACCCGGAAACAGCAGGCGTGCTGGAACCAGGCTGGCAGGAGGGAGTACCTGTGCCAAAGACAATGCCGAGAAACAGCTTGCGGTGCTGGAACCCAGGGAAAATACTACAAACAGAGTGGAGACAGAGGCCTAATTGGAGTAAATTTAAAATCTGTAGTTGTGTGAGTGTGGACAGAGCAGGAGAAATTGCCGGACACACAGCTGGGAATCAGATGACATTTCTGAACCCCAATAACACTGGAGCATATGTTGACTGTTGAGACGGCACTTCTGAGCAGCAACTGGCGATGTTGGAGCCCAGGGTCAATCAGGGTTTAGGCTGAGGCCTAATTGGAGCAAGTTTTATATCTGATGTAGTTTGAATGTGGAGGCAGCAGGAGACTTTGCCGGACACACAGCAGGGGAGCAGCTGGCATTACTGAACCCCACTAACACTGGAGCATGTGTTTTTCTCTGTGCAGATGGCACTTCTGAGCAACAACTGGTGGTGTTGGAGCCCAGGGTCAATCATGGAGTAGGCTGAGGCCTACTTGGATCAAGTTTTATATCTGATGTAGTTTGAATGTGGAGGCAGCAGGAGACTTTGCCGGACACACAGCAGGGGAGCAGCTGGCGTTACTGAACCCCACTAACACAGGAGCTAGTGTTTTTCTCTGTGCAGATGGCACTTCTGAGCAACAACTGGCAGTGTTGGAGCCCAGGGTCAATCATGGAGTAGGCTGAGGCCTACTTGGAACAAGTTTTATATCTGATGTAGTTTGAATGTGGAGGCAGCAGGAGACTTTGCCGGGCACACAGCAGGGGAGCAGCCGGCATTACTGAAACCCACTAACACTGGAGCATGTGTTTTTCTCTGTGCAGACGGCACTTCTGAGCAGCAACTGCCAGTGTTGGAGCCCAGGGTCAATCATGGAGTAGGCTGAGGCCTACTTGGAGCAAGTGTACAATCTGATGTAGTTTGAATGTGGAGGGAGCAGAAGATATTGCCGGACACACAGCAGGGGAGCAGCTGGTGGTACTGAACCCCACTAACACAGGAGCTAGTGTTTTTCTCTGTGCAGATGGCATTTCTGAGCAGCAACTGGCGGTGTGGGAGCCCAGGGTCAATCATGGAGTAGGCTGAGGCCTACTTGGAGCAAGCGTAAAATCTGATGTAGTTTGAATGTGGAGGGAGCAGGAGACTTTGCCGGACACACAGCAGGGGAGCAGCTGGCGTTACTTAACCCCACTAACTCAGGAGCTAGTGTTTTTCTCTGTGCAGACGGCACTTCTGAGCAACAACTGGCGGTGTTGGAGACCAGGGATTACAGTTCAGGCGGTAGAAACATGAACACAACAGGAGACCTGGATACTGTTGCCAACCAATTATTTATTCTGGAAGAGGACTGGCAAATTTCGGCGAGATCCAGGCCTTGTTCATTTTCAGAAAAGTAAGCCGGTCAACGTTATTGGAGGATAGTCGCGTGCGACGGTCTGTTAGTACACCACCTGCGGCACTAAAGACGCGTTCCGATAATACACTAGCAGCAGGGCAAGCCAGCACCTCCAATGCATACTGGCTAAGCTCTGGCCATGTATCCAGCTTAGAGACCCAAAACTTGAAGGGGGAAGAGCCGTCTGGGAGTACACTGACAGGGCAAGACATGTAGTCTGTCACCATCTGACGGAAACGTTGCCTCCTGCTGACTGGAGCCGTCTGTGATGGTGTAGACATTTGTGGCGGGCACACAAAACTTTGCCACATTTGGGCCATACTGGTCTTGCCTTGTGCTGAGGCGCTGCCTCTGCTCTCTCTTTGTGCAGAGCTTCCTCCACTGCCTCGATGCACAGAACTGCTTTGTAAAGCACTAGCAGCACTGCTCTCGGGTGTAATGGAGAACATGATGGAATGCATCAGTGTGTCTTGGTACTCCCACATTTTACGCTCCCGGTTCAACGGTGTTATGAGGCTTTGTAAGTTGTCCCGGTAGCGAGGATCTAGGAGGGTGTACACCCAATAATCAGCCGTGTTGAGAATGTGGGTGATGTGACGGTCGTTTCTCAGGCACTGCAGCATGAAATCAACCATGTGCTGCTGACTCCCAACTGCCCAAGCAACGGTGTCCCCTGCTTGAGGCATCATCTCTGCCTGCTCTGCATCACCCAACCCTCGCTGTACATACTGACTACTAGAGCATTGTGTACCTCCCTCCTCTGGAGAGATGTCTTCCTCCTCCATTGACTCCTCCTCACAAAGTATCCCCTGCCTAGGCCTTTGTGAGGAACCACGTTGCGCAGACTGTCCAGAAGCAGATGGCATTTGTGACTCCTCATCCTCCATCTCTTCCAAAACCTCCTCCCTTAGTGCTTGCAGTGTTTTTTGAAGCAGGCAGATAAGGGGGACAGTCATTCTGACTAGCGCATCATCTGCACTCGCCATCCGCGTGGAATCATCGAAGGCACGCAAAACGTGGCAGATGTCCTTCATAGAGGCCCACTCAGTGGTGCTGAAGTGTGAAAGGCGCACAGTGCGACTTGTTTCGCCTGATGCAGCTGGTACTCCATTACTGCTGCCTGCTGCTCTCACAACCGCTCCAACATATGTAACATTGAATTCCACCTGATGGGTAGGTCACATATGATGCGATGTTCCGAAAGGCGGAAACGGAGCTGCAGAGCTGCAATGCGCGATCTTGCCATGATGGAACGCCGCAAGTGAGCACACTCTATGCGGACCTTGTACAGCAGTGCATCAAGATCCGGATAGTCCCTCAGAAAGCTCTACTAGACCCAGTTGAGCACATATGCCAGACATGAGATGTGATTGAGGTTGCCTAGGTCCAGAGCTGCCACCAGATTTCGGCCATTGTCACACACTACCAAGCCTGGCTGGAGATTCACTGGCACAAACCACACGTCGCTCTCCTGCTTGATGGCATTCCAGAGCTCCTGCGCTGTGTGGCTTCGATTTCCCAAAGAAATTAATTTCAGTACGGCCTGTTGATGTTTGGCCACGGCTGTGCTCATATCGGTCGTAACAGGCTCCTGCAGCGCTGATTCAGAGGAACTGGAGTATGAGGAGGAGTCAATGTGTACAGACTGGATTCCTGCAATCCTTGGAGTTGGCAGAACATGTACAGCGCCACTCTCAAGATCTGTACCCGGCACCACAACAATGACCCAATGGGCAGTGAGGTAAAGGTATCATCCCTGTCCATGGTTACTGGTTCACGCATCGGTAGTCAGGTGGACCTTGCTACTGATGGTGTTTAGTAGCGCTTGTTTAATTTTTCCCTCCACATGCTTTTTCAGGGCAGGGACGGCTTGCTTGCTGAAATAAAAGTGGCTGGGCACGTTGTATTGTGGGACTGCCAATGCCATAAAGTTAAGGAAGGTGTCAGTCTCCACCAGCCTGAATGAGAGCATTTCAAGGGCCAGTAGTTTGCAATGCCAGCATTCAGAGCCTGTGCTCGGGGATGGTTTGCCGAGTATGGCCGCTTTTTCTCCCATGCCCGTGCTACCGATGGCTGTAGAGTGGCCTGGGAGTGTGAGGATGACAGGGAACGTGGTGCTGTGGGTGGAATGTCACTGGGTCTCTGGGCAACAGTGCCAGAGGTTCTTCCATGGTGATCCTGTGAGGAAGCCAAACCAGCTGTGTGTGAGCTGGAGGAAGAGGCTACAACATGAGCTGAAGAGATGGTAGGTGGTGCTGTAGGTTGGCCTACGTCTTCAGTGTGTCTTTGTAACTTCACCATGTGCTTGGTCCGCACATGTTTCCACATATTTGTAGTATTGAGGTTGCTGACACTTTTCCCTCTTTTGACTTTCTGATGACACAGCTTGCATTTGACAAAGCAAATGTCATCTGCAAGTGTGTCAAAAAAGGACCACGCACTGCAAGTCCTGGGAGCGCCCCTTTTGGGTTTTGGAAGAGGAATGCTCCTAACGGATGCCGAAGTGGAGGCTACAGGCAACCAAGTCTGCCCCCACCCTCTCACTCCTGTTTTGGCCATACAGGGAATCTCTTCCTCAGAGCTGCTCCCACCACCTTCCTGTTCCTCACGCCATGATGGGTCAAGGACCTCATCATCTACACTCCCCTCCTCAAACACCTGCTTCTCCTGGGTAGTCTCGCCAGCACTTTCACCAGAAAGTGGCACCTGAGTCTCATCATCTGATGCATACTGAGGTGTGCTGACCATAGGCACTGGCCCACCCGCCTCTTCAGATTCAGAGGGACAAAGCAGTTGCGCATCACTGCATACTCCCTCTTCTTTACATTCTAGAATGCTGCTTGGCTGGCCCCCTGTTTCCAAGTCAACAGATTCAGAGAACAGAAGTAGAGATGACTCCTGTCCAGGGCTCTCTGACTGCCTGGGCAATTTGGCAGGTGGTGAAGAGACAGATGGTTGCTCTTCAGTGCTCTGGCCCTGAGAGGATATGGAAGTCATTAAAGTCGATGCGTTAGCTGCCATCCATCCGACAATGGCTTCAATTTGTTCGTCCCGCAGCAGTGGGGTACGGATAGGTCCTACAATGCAGCGCATAAAGGACTGTTGCCTGGTAAAACTGGGGGATGCTGAGTCACTGGTGCCCGCAGCAGGCACAGAATCCTCACGTCCTCTCCCTTCTGAAACTCTACGGTATAAGAAACATTAATTTTTTAAAGTGTGTGAACTACACGTTAATATGAACTAATGTGGCCTACACAACTGTCAAATGGAGTGTTTGGTGAACTTAGAATCAGAGAATCATAGAATCGTAGAGTTGGAAGGGACCTCCTGGGCCATCTGGTCCAACCCCCTGCTCAAAGCAGAATTCGCTAAATCATCCCAGTCAGATGTCTGTCCAGCCTCTGTTTGAAGACTTCCATTGAAGGAGAACTCACCACTTCTCGTGGCAGCTTGTTCCACTCATTGATCACTCTAACTGTCAAAAAGTTTTTTCTAATATCTAATCTGTGTCTCCTCCCATTCAGTTTCATCCCATTGCTTCTAGTCTTTCCTTGTGCAAATGAGAATAAAGTTGATCCTTCTACAATGTGACAGCCCTTTAGATATTTGTAGACAGCTATTAAGTCTCCTCTCAGTCTTCCCTTTTGAAAACTAAACATTCCCAAATCCTGCAACCTTTCCTCATTCGACAGGGTTTGCAGACCGGTCACCATTCTGGTCGCTCTTTTCTGAACTTGCTCCAGTTTGTTGGTGTCTTTTTTAAAATGTGGTGCCCAAAACTGGACACAATATTCCAGATGAGGTCTGACCAAAGAGGAGTAGAGGGAAATAATGACTTCACGTGATCTAGACTGTATGCATCTGTTAATACATCCTAGAATTGCATTTGCCTTTTTTGCTGCTGCATCACACTGTTGACTCATATTCAGTCTGTGATCTATTAGTCTACCCAAGTCTTTTTCACATGTGCTGTTGCTTAGCCCTATTCCTCCCATTCTGTATATGCTTTTTTCATTTTTATTGCCCAGATGTAGTACTTTGCATTTTTCCCTGTTAAAAACCATTCTGTTAGTTGCTGCCCACTTCTCTAGTTTGTTTAGGCATGTTAATTAACTTTATTTACATGTTTTTTTAAAAAAAAAACAAAAAGGACATGACCAAAGATGTGAAAGCGATAGTATCACAAACTTTTTGGAGCTATTACAATGCAGGAAGGTAACCTACAATGCAATAGTTGAGGCTCAAAAAAATAGGCTAATACTATTCTGGCTGCGGCTGCAGGGCACAAGCCAGCAAAAAGGCTCCTCTATCTACTCCTATATAGTGTTTGCAACCATCCAATGTAGATGGATACGGATGGATGCACACTAATAGGAGAAAAAAATCAGGAAAAATGAGCTACAATAAAACAAAAAAAGGACTATGTATGAGGCAGTGACGCACGCTGAGCGGACTACAACCAGAGGTGGCTGCAGAACACGCTACAACGTGAGCTGCACTCACACACAGAGACCTCACAGACAGCCGTGAACAGTGCAGAGAACTCGGCACTAGCACTGAAAGGCTGCAAAAAGTCTCCGCTGTCTACTCCTATAGTGTTTGCAACCAATATATATGGATACGGATGGATGCACACTGATAGGAGAATTAATGAAAAATGAGCAGCAATAAAACAAAAATATGTATGAGGCAGTGACGCACGCTGAGCGGCCTACAACCAGAGGTGGCTGCAGGACACACTACAGCGTGAGCTGCACTCACACAGACCTTGCAGACAGCTGTGAACAGCGCTGCAAGGCAAAAGAAAGCTACAGTGATTGATAGTGTAGCCTGGGTAAAGCACAATATTATTAAGCAAATCGCTATCTCTAACTGTCCCTCAGAGTCTTGAACAGCAGCCTGTCCCTAACTGAATTCACAGCAGAGTGAACCCTAAATGGCGGCGGCGGCTTTTATATTGCATCATGACATCATTTCAGCAGCCAATCACAGCCATGCCATTAGTTAACATGCCTACATGCCTAACAGGATGTGCCCACACTTCTGAGAATTCCTCATTGGCTGAATCAAATCAAACTGGCTCATAGCATTATGGGAACTTCCGATTCCGGTATTCAATATGCAAAAAGTATCGGAACTCAGTATCGGAATTCCAATACCGCGAATATTGGCCGATAGCCGATATTTGCGGTATCGGAATGCTCAACACTACTTATTACCCATAATGGGAAATTTTTTAAATGCAGAAATCTTTGGATATGATTCCTGGAGGATGTGCCAATGTTTTAGTATACACTTATTAATTTGAGAATTAAAAGGATAGAATGTACTAACAAAAAACAACCTTTGATCCTTATCCCTTTGTGGCTTAGCAGTTCTAGAGGATTTTAATATCCAGTCTGGATAACCTCTATTTCAAAACTTGCAATCCATTTCTTGATGTCTCATTATACTTGTATCACTAATGGAAACAATACGTTGTACGCGTTGATGTTGCGACCTAGGTAATGACCTTTTGATATGATGGGGATGACAACTAGAATAATGGAGTAAGCTATTCTTGTCAGTCGCTTTAACGGAAATATCAGTTTCCAATTTCCCATTAGTAGAAAATGAGAACAAAGTATCAAGAAAATGGATAGAGGTAAGTTCAGAATGAATAGTAAAAGATAAACCCGAAACAATGGAATTAATATAATGAAAGAAACAACAAAGTTCCTCTTTGCTACCCGTCCAGATCAGGAAAACATCATCAATAAATCGTTTCCACTGTAATACATGTTTTATGAACAGGTCATGATTATATACAAATGAAGTTTCCACATAATTCATAAAGATGTTCGCTTATGGAGGCGCCATATTGCTCCCCATCGCTGTACCCCTCTTTTGTAGAAAAAACTGATCCTCAAACAAGAAAAAATTTTCACAAAGAATCAATTTAAGTATATCAATACTAAATGATATTTGATCTTCAGACAGAGTTTTATATTCATTCAAAAATCTACCAATGAATATACAACTCTCTCTGAAGACCAAATATCATTTAGTATTGATATACTTAAATTGATTCTTTGTGAAAAATTTTTCTTGTTTGAGGATCAGTTTTTTCTACAAAAGAGGGGTACAGCGATGGGGAGCAATATGGCGCCTCCATATGCGAACATCTTCACGAATTATGTGGAAACTTCATTTGTATATAATCATGATCTGTTCAAAAAACATGTATTACAGTGGAAACGATTTATTGATGATGGTTTCCTGATCTGGACGGGTGGCGAAGAGGAACTTTGTTGTTTCTTTGATTATATTAATTCCATTGCTCCGGGTTTATCTTTTACTATTCATTCTGAACTTACCTCTATCCATTTTCTTGATACTTTGGTCTCATTTTCTACTAATGGGAAATTGGAAACTGATCTTTTCGTTAAAGCAAATGACAAGAATAGCTTACTCCATTATTCTAGTTGTCATCCCCATCATATCAAAAGGTCATTACCTAGGTCGCAACGTCAACGCGTACAACGTATTGTTTCCAATAGTGATACAAGTATAATGAGACATCAAGAAATGGATTGCAAGTTTCGAAATAGAGGTTACCCCGACTGGATATTAAAATCCTCTAGAACTGCTAAGCCACAAAGGGATGAGGATCAAATGTTGCTTTTTGTTAGTACATTTCATCCTTTTAATTCTCAAATTAATAAGTGTATACTAAAACATTGACACATCCTCCAGGAATCTTATCCAAAGATTTCTGCATTTAAAAAATTTCTCATTATGGGTAATAAGAGACCGGACAATTTAAAGGACCATTTGGTGAGGGCCGATGTAGGCACTGTGAAAACATTATTGAGTCAACGGACTCTTGCGACACCACGCAATGGAACATTTCCTTGTTTGGGGTGTTTACAATGCTCTAACATACTCAAAGGAGATACATTTACCCACCCTCGGTCTGGTCGACGTTTTACTCTTAAAGGTTTTTTTAGCTGTGAATCCTCATTTGTAGTGTATCTGATTAGGTGTCTGTGCGGTCTCAGATATGTTGGAGAGACGACCCAACATATCCGAGACCGTATTTCACAACACAAGTCCATCATTAGGTGTGCACGTATCTTGTTGCCTATACCATCACATTTCATTTCTATGGACATCAAATATCACAGCTTAAATATCAAGTGATCGATCACGTTCCGGCTCACAGACAGGGTGGCAATAGGTGGCTCAGTCTACTACTGTTGGCTTGGTTACTGCCTGCTAATCAGGGTTCAGCTATAGTAACCTGCAATAACCAGCAGCTCCTGGGACTAAGTCCTTCTTTCGGTCCACTGAGCATGCCTGTGGGAAGTCCTCTCATTGGAGGTCTGAGGTCACAAGCTCAGGTTCTATTGCTGCTCCCATTGGACCACTAGGAAGGTCCAGGAAGGATGTTTCTATTAAAGAGCCGCATGCCTGTGCGGTCATACGCTAGTATAGACTCTTATGCTTATTTGTGTGTATGATGATGGATGCATGTATCTGGTGACTGACTCATTAAGATTCCCTCCCTCTGGTTGTGTTTGTGTTAGGGATTTAGAGTTAGAGTCAGTGTAAATGGGTGGCTACGCTCACGCCACTGTGCTCCTAGTACTCTGCACACAATAGCGTCCGATGGTGTCGCCCACTGCAGGGCACTATAGTACCGCGGCAAGTGGCAGCTACCACCTGTGCAGCGCCTTGCACAACCTGTTCACTTATCTGGCCCAACCCTGAGCGATTAGAGGCGTCTGCCTGAGTGACTCTGTGCACACCTGCACGCTTATCTGGGATTATTATCTGGTGCTGGCACTGCTCCAGTGGCGCCAAGTGCTAGTGGACTAGAAGAACTCTAATCACGTGTCCTTGGGACAGAGTCCTGTGTCCGTATTCTAGTGCTCATCTGGCCGAGTCCTGTGAGCTTAACAGGCTTCGGCATTTACTTTGTGCAGCACCGCGGTTTTGTGAAGTAACAGAACTCGCGTCTGTACACACTGGGTGATGCTAACCCATGTGTGCTCATTATTGTCTGCCGTATAACCTCCGCCATTAACGAGCAGCAGGTCTACATCTCTGCACGGTGGACCCCAGGCTGCAAACGCACCTCATTGTCATTTTTTTATTATTTGGTGTGTTCCGCCAGCCTAACAACATCACACAACCTCATTGTGCAGTTCAGTGTAGAGCAATCTTAACATAAAATATACAAAGAGACCTGAACATTTAATAGTTAGAACAGACCAGAGATTGATTGTTTGTTTTTTTTCATCTGAGACAAAGACTGAAACATTTTGCAGCAGATGCGAGTTCATCTTTTACTTTGTATGCATTCAATTTGTAAGGTTTCTGTTATGCTTCATATGTTAAAAAAAATTCTCATTAGAGAAAGTGTTATACTAAGACTCTAAAACACATCATTCAAGTTTTTTCTTTTGTATTTCTGTGACAACAACTTGGACTAACTAAATATAAATTAATAAGTGGAACTGCAAGAGATACTTTTCCCAAACAAAATACCAGGAGATCTGGGGTTAGAAGATCACTAAGTATTGTGAATCATATATCTTTCATTTTACCTGTGTGTTTGGGTCTCAAGTTAAATGGATTTAGTTTCCTTTGGTGCTGAGGAGGTTAACAACTATTTCTATGCTCATTGGAAACTTGCAGCTTTTTCAGCTGCTTCTGATCTGGTCATTGCCTCTCCCTATAAAATCTGGCCAGACCCTCTCTGCCTTGCTAGTGAAAGTTTAGCTTCCTAGCTCCTAGGAACCCTGTTATGATGAGTCACCGAAGGAGGAAAAAACAAAATACCAGCTAAGTCCAGAAAAACAAGAGAGGTTGGCAGCTATCGGATTGCAGACCCCTGAACCTATCCACAACAACTAGCAGTAGCCGTGGGGGATTCCTACGGTGCCCTAGACCCCTTGATCACAGCCGGAGAAATACATAGCCTAAAGACAGAAAGGGAAAAAACTAAATTGCCCCAGAGCAGACCCCAAAGCAATAGGCAGCCCCCAACATATAATGACGGTGAAGCAAGATGAAAGCACTAACACCGATAGAAAGATAGGTCGAGCAAATGATGGGGCCCAAGCTAACTACATAGGACAGGATAGGAAAGCTGCTGTCTGCCATCCGCAAAAACCCTATCAAAATGAGCCAACCGACTGAAAGGAAAAACAGGCCCTGAAGTCGCTAGGCTTCAAAAGACTATATCAGCACTCAGGTATATTCTGAAGACAGAGCAAAAGATCAACAGATCAGAGACAAAAATGGAATTCAGCTCACCCCCGGCCGGGGATGGCAGAACTCCCAAAAAACAAGGCAAAACAAAAACAAAACTGAAGAGTACAAAGCAGAGCAGAAAAACTTAGCTTTGAGATGCAGGAATCAGACTGGTCTCCAAGAATCCAGCAGGAAAATCACCAGCCAGGAAGAAGGGCGGCCTTATATCAAGTCCTCAATTCCAGCCACCCAGTCATCATCGAGCTGCCCAGGTGTTTGGTAATCAGCCTCACTACCTTCCTTCACCAGAGGAGGGAGTTCATCAGACCTCAATAGTGAAGGGAAAAATGAACTCACAACAGTATCTCCCCCTTGAGGAGGGGTCACCGAACCCTCATCCATGCCACCTGGGCGATCCGGGTGAGCCTGATGAAAGGCACGCACCAATCTTTCTGCATGAATATCAGAGGCAGAGACCCAGGAATTATCCTCCTGACCATAACCCTTCCACTTAACCAAATACTGGAGTCTCCATCTAGCCAGACGGGAGTCCAGTATCTTCTCTACCTCATATTCCATGTTACCTTCAACCAATATAGGGTCAGGAGGTGCCACCACAGGAACTACTGGTTCAACAAACCTCTTCAACAAGAACTTATGAAACACATTATGAATTTTAAATGTGACAGGAAGAGCCAACCGAAAAGAGACCGGATTAATAATCTCCAAAATCTTGTAAGGTCCAATAAATCTAGGCTTAAACTTAGGAGAAGCCACCTTCATAGAGATATTTTTTGATGACAACCAAACCATATCACCCACCTTAAACTGGGGACCAACGGTCCTATGCCGGTTGGAAAACCGCTGAGCCTTTTCCTGGGAGAGAGACAACTTATCCACTACTTGGTCCCAGATCTGGTGCATTCTCTCCACCACAGTGTCAACACCTGGGCAGGCAGAAGGCTCCACCTGCCCTGAAGAAAATCGAGGGTGAAAACCAAAGTTACAAAAAAAAGGTGACATCAAAATGGCAGAACTAGCTCTATTATTTAAAGCAAATTCGGCCTAGGGCAAAAATGAAACCCAATCATCCTGATCGGCAGAAATAAAACATCTCAAATACGACTCCAAAGTCTGGTTTGTTCTCTCCATCTGCCCATTGGTCTGAGGGTGAAACGCAGAGGAAAAGGACAACTAAATTCCCAACTTGGAACAGAAAGTCCTCCAAAATCTAGACACAAACTGAACTCCTCTGTCAGAAACAATGTTCTCAGGAATCCCATGCAAGCGAACCACCTGTTGCAAAAACAAGGGCACCAACTCAGAGGAAGATGGCAACTTAGGGAGTGGTACAAGATGGACCATCTTAGAGAATCTATCACAAATCACCCAAATAACAGTCATTCTCTGAGAGACAGGCATATCAGAGATAAAATCCACTGAAATATGGGTCCATGGCCTCCTGGGAACCGGCAAAGGCATCAAGAAACCACTAGAGCGAGAACAAGGTTTAGACCGGGAGCAAGTCCCACAGGACTGCACAAAATTCCTGACATCATGAGACAAGGCGGGCCACCAAAAAGACCGACTCACCAGATCTCTAGCACCAAAAATACGTGGATGACCAGCCAATGCAGAGCAATGAACTTCAGACATCACTCTCTTCCTCCACTGGTCAGGAACATACAACTTTCCACTGGGACAACGCTCAGGTTTGTCCTCCTGAAACTCTTCCAGAGCACGTCTCAAATCGGGCGAGATGGCAGAAAGAACTACCCCCTCGCCTAAGATGGTAGCAGGCTTAGTCACAACAGGAGAATCAGCAAGGAAACTCCAAGAGAGGGCGTCTGCCTTGACATTCTTAGTGCCCGGAAGAAAAGAGACCACAAAATCAAAACGTGTGACAAACAAGGCCCACCTAGCCTGTCTAGGATTCAAGCGCTTGGCCGACTCCAGGTAAATCAAATTCTTGTGGTCAGTAAGGACCACGACTTGGTGTTTGGCTCCCTCCAACCAATGTCTCCACTCCTCAAATGCCCATTTCATGGCCAACAGTTCCCGATTCCCCACATCAGAGTTACGTTCGGATGGGGAGAACTTTCGGGAAAAGAAAGCACAAGGATTCATTTTAGATGTCACAGGATCTTTTTGGGACAAAACAGCTCCTGCACCAATCTCAGAAGCGTCCACCTCCACCTGAAACGGGAGTGAGACATCAGGTTGCCGCAAATCCGGAGCAGAAGTGAATCTTCGCTTCAGCTCCTGAAAGGAAGAAACAGCCTCCGGAGACAAATTCAGCATATCAGCACCCTTCCTAGTCAAATCCATCAATGGCTTGGCAATACCAGAAAAATTAGCTATAAATTTCCGATAAAAATTAGCAAAACCCAAAAACTTCTGGAGGGCCTTCAAAGAAGTGGGCTGAACCCAATCATAAATGGCCTGTACCTTGGCCGGGTCCATTTCAATAGTTGACGGAGACAAAATAAAACCCAAAAATGAAATCCTCTGTACCCCAAAAAGGCATTTCGATCCCTTGACATACAGGGAATTGTCCCTCAAAATCCGGAACACAGTCCGAACATGTTCCACATGAGAGTCCCAATTCTTGGAGAAGATCAAAATATCATCCAGATAGATAATCAAAAATTTATCCACAAAGTCTCGGAATATATCGTTCATGAAGCACTGGAAGACGGAAGGGGCATTAGTGAGCACAAAAGGCATCACCAGGTACTCAAAATGTCCCTCCGGAGTATTAAACGCGTCTTCCATTCATCCCCATGCTTAATGCGAATAAGATTATACGCCCCCCTGAGGTCAAGCTTGGTAAACCAGCAAGCACCTTTAACTCTGGAGAATAGATCAGAAATCAGGGGTAACGGATACTGATATTTAACAGTAATTTTATTGAGGGCACGATAGTCAATACAAGGCCTTAATGAACCATGCTTTTTAGCCACGAAAAAAAACCCAGCACCTAAGGGTGAAGAGGATGGTCTAATATGACCCTTCTCCAATGCCTCCTTAATATAGGATCGCATAGCCTCGTGCTCGGGTACAGATAAATTCAAAAGCCGACCCTTGGGGAATTTACACCCCGGGTTCAGCTCAATTGCACAGTCATAACTCCTATGAGGAGGCAAAGACGCAGACTCATTCTCACTAAATACATCATAAAAGTCAGCCAAATAGGAACATCATGCGACTGGGGAGAGGTGGAGAAAACAGGAGCATCACTCTGGGCACACCGACAACCCCAACTCACCACAGACAAAGATTTCCAATCCAGAACTGGATTATGGATTTGCAACCAGGGAAACCCCAGAACAATGGTATCATGCAAATTATGCAACACCAAAAATCTGCAATTTTCTTGATGGTCTGGGGCGACCCGCATTACCACCTGGGTCCAAAACTGAGGTTTATTCTTCGCCAAAGGAGTAGCATCAATACCCCTCAAAGGGATAGGCGTCCGCAGAGGTGTCATAGGAAATCCACAACGTTTAGCAAAATCCAAGTCCATCAGGTTCAGAGCTGCTCCTGAATCCACAAAAGCCTTGGCAGAAAATGTGGACAGGGAGCAGATCAGAGTAATTGCCAGAAGAAACTTAGGTTGAACACCACCCACAGAAAACGTGTGTGCACAACGTTTCTCTCGTTTAGGGCAGACAGAAAGGGAAAAAACTAAACTGCCCCAGAGCAGACCCCAAAGCAATAGGCAGCCCCCAACATATAATGACGGTGAAGCAAGATGAAAACACTAACACAGATAGAAAGATAGGTTGAGCAAATGATGGGGCCCAAGCTAACTACATAGGACAGTATAGGAAAGCTGCTGTCTGCCATCCGCAAAAACCCTATCAAAATGAGCCAACCGACTGATAGGAAAAACAGGCCCTGAAGTCACTAGGCTTCAAAAGACTATATCAGCACTCAGGTATATTCTGAAGACAGAGCAAAAGATCAACAGATCAGAGACAAAAATGGAATTCAGCTCACCCCCGGCCGGGGATGGCAGAACTCCCAAAAAACAAGGCAAAACAAAAACAAAACTGAAGAGTACAAAGCAGAGCAGAAAAACTTAGCTTTGAGACGCAGGAATCAGACTGGTCTCCAAGAATCCAGCAGGAAAATCACCAGCCAGGAAGAAGGGCGTCGGCAGCCTTATATCCAGTCCTCAATTCCAGCCACCCAGTCATCATCTAGCTGCCCAGGTGTTTGGTAATCAGCCTCACTACCTTCCTTCACCAGAGGAGGGAGTTCATCAGAACTCAATAATGAAGGGAAAAATGAACTCACAACAGAATTCATTGTTGCTACTGGAGATTGTTGCGTTCTCTTTTCGGGTGTATGCTTAAATCAAGGTCCTATTCCCATTTGGTTGGTAAATTCCTATCCTTCCCTATCTACCATTTTATCTTTGGTGAGTGTTTGCTTGTTTGTTGCTTTCTATTACCTCAGTTTTGTCTTGTTTACATTATATTTCTGTTCCAGGCCTCAAGAGGCAGTGGAGGGAATAGATCAGGGTTTTACAAAAGCATAGTACGGTCGAGATTCGGGCCTCTTTACCTTCAAGAGTACCCCCAGGACAGGGATAGTTAGGGTCCCAGTTCCACGGACAGTTTGAGACCTTCCTTCCTAACAAAAGACCATCACAGTGTAAAATGAAGTGTCCATACATTATGCCCCATAGTGTAGAGCCTCCATATTTTGTAGAGCCCCTAGACATTGTTCCCAGCTTGTGCTTCTGCTAACACACAACATGTAAATTCTTACATACTCTCTTCCCACTGCAGAAATGCCAAATATGTGGCCACTTACTGTGGTTTAGGCACAGTGGGGTTCAGAAAGTGAGGGGCATTTAGATTTAGGAGCGCAGAATTCACGGAATTTTATTTCTTGCTTTTCCAGAGTCTTTGTTCTGTCATTAGCGTGGAAATCCCCTATAGTTCCAGTGACAGATAACAGGCCTGAGTGGGAGATAGTTTGGCTCTGGATAAATTAGTGATTTTATTGGTAACATTTTCGGGTATATAATATTTTTGATCGTTTTCAGTATAAGGTTGGGATCACATTCTTGTGTTATATGGTGAGCACTTAAATAATTTTTCCATGTAAATCTTACAAAAATTCCCAACAGCCCAACAAAACAACCCGCCATAATGAGGCAGATGGAGACATTTTGGAGTCCATTTGGCTTGTGCTCCAGTGCTGTCCATCTTTTTAGGCCTGCACAGATCTGTGGTCGACCATAAATGTGCGCTAGAAATTGACCTAAAATGATGGGACACTGCCGGAACACAGACCAGTCCAAAGTGACTCCATCTGCCTCATAAGTGAGTAGTTTTTCCTGGAGTTTTGTCTGAATCCAGATTTTCGAGAATTTACATGAAAACCCCAAAGTAAGCACTCAGCGCATAGAGCAGGATAAATGTGACCAGAGCTTTATTCTGAGCTTTGGTGTTATCTTTCATGTTCTCTGAAAAAAGGCCAAGAAAACAAAAATTCTGACGGAGTATGTAAACTTTAGAGCACAACAGTATGTAATAGACTGTAGACTGTAGACTTGTGTGTGTAATAAATATCATTTGTTGATACACTGTTTTGTCTCAGCTAGTATATAATAAGGAAAAGATAACATTATGGCATTACTAAGTGGATATTAAATATTAACAGTTTATGGTCAGGCCTCAATAGAGGTGCAGGGAGAGTTCCCCCTTTAATAAATATAATTTAGTAGTTTTTGGAGGAAAACTCATCCTTTTTCATTGGATAAATATAAATGATCAAAAATCAACACCTTATTTTCAATTCATTGTATTATATGTTGCATCATGCAGAGACCTTGTGATACACTGCAGGTTAGAGAGTTTCTACTTGTTACAACTAGAGAAGATCGTGTCTCCCAAAATCAAATTCAAGATAATAGATTGAATTCTGCTAAATAATTTGATTCTATGAGAATAAAATGTTCCCAGATTGTTATTAAAGGTGTTTGTTTTGCGCTGAGGTCTCTCCAGACTCCTCAAGTGATTGGCATAAATGTCAGTGAGAATTAATAGAAGTGAGACCAACTGGACACCAAGGAGTCAGTGCTGGAAGACCATGTGTCACGTGTACCTGTCCAGTGTGACACGACCCGCAGGGCGGTAACTGAATAAACAAGACAAAGGGCAAGGGAAAACAGTTACAATGGTGGGCCCTGCAATAGGGAACGGGGACGTGGAGAACTTCTGCACCTCATATAGCAGTGTCCCTGAAGACTCCTAGCGTTCCCTATACAGGCTCCTCACCTGTCGCCGAGCAGGATACCTGTGTCCCTAACTCACCTTGTACCTATCCTGTGATATACAATGTCTGCAAGATTTGTTTTCTGTTGGAATGTGCTAAAAAAAATCCTCCATTTTGTCAGAAGCTGCCTGCCAGTGTCTCAGTTACATTGCACACTGCAGCAGCTTCCCTTCCCCCCAAGTGTTATAAACCAACTTCCTCTTACACCATTTGGCTTCTCTTAGCCTCAACTGAAAGGAAAAAAAAGTGCGGGAAAAAGGTCTTTGTCTGAAATAAAGGTTAGAAGTAAACCTTTAAGAGCCTGCCCTGCGAAAGCCCTATAACATAGATATATAATAACCATATCTCTGTGATCCGAGCAGTCCCAGCTCCGCTACAGTGTCACTTCTGCAGTTCTACCATGTCCAGAACCTAAGATATGATTTGCTCCCAAATAGAAGGTCGTACCTATGCCGTGTGTGGTATTGTTTTATTCTATGTGGTAAATCACAAACAATGGTGCCATATATATGTCTGTGCGGGTTTCCCTCATGAAGATATGATGATTATAAGTTTTTAGTAAGATTTCTAACTTGGAAGAGCGGGGTGGGATTAACCCAGAATGCATCTCTCCGTGATGTCACAAAGCAGAGCCTATAATGCATTCCCTTGGCAAAACCAGTTCAGAAGAGCTCCAATCCTTGTGCTGACAAGAACTCCAGATGAGTGGAGATGGGTGGCTCCACCCCCCTCAGCCGCATGGGTTTGCCTAAAGAGTCATAAACAACTGTGAGTGTACCTCTGTTTTTAATCCCTTTATTTTATATTTGTACTGTACATATTTTATGATTACATTTTATACCAACTTTTATCTGTAACCACTGCCCTACTTTTTCGGGGAATAAATGATAAAATTATTTAGTTCTGTCTCTATGCTCTAAGAATCGAACTATACGCCTTTTTTAGATAATCGCTACTAATTTGTCGGGTTGGCTTCGAACCCCTCCCTTGAGTCTATAACTTAAGCGGAGAAACCAGGAGCTGGTGGCAGCACGTTGTGTATGGCTATTGCGGCTTGTTGGCAGTACAGAAGGGTCTTATATTGCTGAATGAGGGGCTGCGGCCACAACATTGATAATTCCCTTACTGCAGAAGCCTAATTGCTGGTTCACAACAGGCAGCCCGTCTGGCGACTAATTATCCTAGGTGCAGTTCCCTGACTGACCTGAGGGTAAGGGGGGCGCCAGAGAGCTGCGAGTTCCAAAGTGGAACTGAGAAAGTGGGATATACATAAATCCCTGCAGTACTTGGAAGATTGATAGCAGTGGTGGGGCATCCAAATTAAACTCCCCCTGCGGAAAACTATCAGAGCGAGATTAGCTTGCTGGATATTTTTGGTCACATGGTGCCAGTGGTGGGATATCTAGGATAAGCCCCCACTGTGCCTGAGATAGCCGTGTGCCGGCAGTGTGTCTCGTCCCTCCGTCCGCTGATACACCCGTGTCAGTGGTGGGACTGTGACATAGTGGTGACACAGGGTCCGCTGTCCGTCGCGTTTGGGTGGCAGCGGGACCCCCGTCAGTCGCCGTATCGGACGAGCGGTGGTGGGCTGTTCGTCACATATCCCTTTCTAGGGAACTGGGTGATGCGGACACTAGTCCCCACCGCTATACTAACACACACCAAGGAAAATATACAAACAGGGGAAACCACCAAAAACACTTATCTTGCTCTGTTGCAGCACCAGGCAGCAGAGTGCATCACCGGATTAACTTTTCGCAGTGGCTTGACTCCTCAGCCAGCTGCCACCTTCACCATCTCACTCTGCTGCCGACACCGGGCAGGCAGAGTTCACACCAGTTTCAGCAGTGGCTTTATACCTCAGCCAGCTGCCCACTTCACCAGGTTTCAGCAGTGGCTTAACACCTCAGCCAGCTGCTCCCTTCACCATGGTTGGAATCCAACTAAGAAAAAGCTGCTATCACCAACACCTGCTGATACACCATGTGACCTAATATAACAAAGGAGGAGTGGTCACATCAGCAGGGAAACCAAAAACATGTAATAACCCCAGTGACCACCGGGGGCCAAAGGTAAAACAAAGAAACCTATCAGGCTGTAATGACACTTGTGGCCACCGGGGGCAAAAACCCATATTAAGCCCCAGAAGCCTGAAAGGAAAAAAAAGGTTTACCTGAGGCTTTAAATGAGAGAATCCCGAATCTAACACAGATCCAAGAATTGGACTGTGACACCATGGAGAGCAAGTAGAGGACCAAACATTGAGGTGCAGAAAGACAACAGAGGGGAAAAATAAGTATTACATATTATAGCTTATTACCAAGTCTCAATTTAAAAAAGACTCAAAGAAAATGTTAGTTTGCCAGATGTAGAGATGAGCGACTTTGCCTTTTTTCGGGTCGAGTTGGGTTTCGCGAAACCCGACTTTCACAAAAGTCGGGTCGAACGAAATCGGCCGACTATAGGGAAAAGTCGGGGGTCCGACTGAAACACGAAACCCAATGTAAGTCAATGGGGAAGAACAGTCGGCAGTGAGAGGAGGACAGGAAACACACTTACAGTGCCCATTTGAATGCCAAAAGCATAAATTCTTATTACTGAAGCTTGTCACCCTTTATTTACTTCATAATACTAGTTACGCACTGAAAAATGGGGGTTATTTGGCTAAAGTTGTGGGGGGGGTAGGGCTGGCTCCAGGTTTTCGTAGGCCCTGGGCCAAAGTGCGCCCCTTTAACACATACCACAACTCATGATGCTCCGATACGGCAGAGAATTAGTGGTATACTACAATGAAAAATATTTCACTTTTTACATCTCATGACTGATATCCATTTTAAATTCTCCAATAGCTCCAAGAACGGACAGTATATAACTCCATACAGTATTATAGCCACCGCATAGTGCGCTATACAGAGTAACGAGGCCCATCTCTTTCTCCATACAGAATCATTGGTCCCATATAATGTTTGAAACAGTATATGATGAGCTCCACATAATGCTACAGTATATGTTGGTCCCCATGGATGAAGCTCCACTGTCTTATGGGCCCAAATAATGCTCCAAACATAATGGGCCCCATTTCTAATGCTCTAGTGTATAATGGGCCCTGTAAATGCAGCTCCAGTGTCTGATGTCCACCTTTGGAATGTTCCAGTGTATGGTGGGCCCCATCTATCATTCTCCAGAGAATAGTGCTCCCCAAAAATTGCTGTCCCAACATTGAAAACAATGAAATAATTCTCCTCGCTAGGGAATCCCTCTACTAGTCTGGACTCCTCGTCGTCCCCATCTTCCAGGGCGTACAGACGTGATGTCATTGCACTCTCTGATCAGAATATCACTGTCAGGAAACGCGGAAGACGTCATGGCAGTGGAGCAGGGAGAGGTAAGTATTTCAACCTTGCAAGTGCTGTGATCCTGAGCAAGCAGGGGGGCCCACTCATTGGCGACGGCACTGGCACAGGGCCCCTGATAGTACAGTGGTGTGTCTGACGGCGGTTGGGCTGAACCTGCACTTTCATCTGCAGCTTCCTCTTTGTCACCGTGTAAGGTGGAACAGTATATGGGAAGGGTAACCTGAGTTTCATCAGGGTCAGATTCAGGCTGTGTAGCATGCGAGAGGAATGTAGTGGTCTGGGTCAATGTACCAGAATCATAGAATCATAGAATCATAGAATCGTAGAGTTGGAAGGGACCTCCTGGGCCATCTGGTCCAACCCCCTGCTCAAAGCAGGATTCGCTAAATCATCCCAGTCAGATGTCTGTCCAGCCTCTGTTTGAAGACTTCCAGCAAAATCATCGAGCAGTGGCTGGGCATCAGTGCACTTGTGTCACCCCCAGGAGTACGGTCGCCACAGTGGCATTACCTTCCCCCTAGGGAGTGTGATGTCATGCTTGGGAGCAACGAAGGATCTCTCTAGCAGGTTAACTGATTGGGCAGCGTTATTCCCGCGAGTCACGACCCTCCAAACAGCGTCCATGAAGGCAAAGTGTTTGTTTTACGTGGGCAGTATGGTTGCAAAGCTGAACCTTAAAGGAATGACCAGAAGGGTATTCCTGAAAAAATGAAAAACTTACGTGTGCAAACCACAGGTGCTGTAGCTTACTTAACAGCTCGTCAGCCGTTCACAGGCCCAGAATGGATTACACATGATTGCACAAAGGTGAGAAAGGGTACCGTATCCCCGGATAACATGTATGGATAGCATAGTTTACACATTCAAAATATATGTCTATAGATCAGGAGGCAGGCTCAGACAGTGTCAGGCCCAGTATGGATTACACGTGATTGCTCAAAGGTGAGAAAGTGTACCGTATCACTGGATAACATGTATGGATAGCATAGTTTACACATTCAAAATATATGTCTGTACATCAGGAGGCAGGCTCAGACGGTGTCAGGCACAGTATGGATTTGACGGCCCAGATTACACAGCAGAGGAGCAGGGAGAGGTAAAGATTGCAAATGCTGGGGCCCTGCCCAAGCAAGGGGGGCCCACTCGTGGGCGTCGGTACTGGCACTGGGCCCCTCTTAGTATGGCGGTGTCTGACGGCGGGTGTGCACCCCCACCATCAGAGACACTTGATTGCACTATGAGGGACCCTGTGCCAGTGCCCGGGCCCAAGAGTCGACCTAACCACTTGTCCAGGGCAACGGCAATCGCACGGTTTCGTGCGCTAGGTGGTGACCCCGGCCTTGGGGGGGGGGCAGCAAAGTTAGGGAGGTTTACAAAGTGGCATATGTTGATGTTGGACATTCAGCTGATGCAAAAGGCGAAATTGGTCAAGTCCCAGGAAGAGGAGGACCAAAGCAAGCCATTTTTCTGTCAACCTATGTGTCATCAAGGGAAGGTGGGACAAAATCCTTGGAAACCTATGCATAGTTCATTTTAATGAAGATTAGATCATCCACATTTTGAGTCGACAGACAGGTCCTTTTTTCTGTCAGGATTGATCCAGCAGCACTGAAGACTCTTTCCGATAGCACACTTGCAGCTGGGCAAGCGAGCTCCTGGAACGCATATTGTGCCAATTCAGGCCAGATATCCAGTTTAGCGGCCCAATAGTCAAAGGGGAATGACCTGTGAGGGAGAACATCGACATGGGAGGAAAAGTAGTTTGCAACCATAGTTGACAACTGCTGTCTCCTGTCACTTTCCATCGATGCAGTATTACCAGTCGTGTGAGCGGGACTTGAAAAATCAGTCCACAACATGGTCATGAATCCCCTGTCTCCAACGCCACTTCTGATATGTGCACCACGAACACCTCTTCCAAGCTGCCCCTGGCCCCTACGGCTCGTGTGAGAACCATCACTGCTGCTGTGTGCTGGGAATGCCTCAACCAACCGTTTTACCAGAGTAGCTTGTATGTTAGCCAATATTAGGTCAAGGTTCTCCTGTGGCATGATGTTTTGGAATTTGCCTTTATAGCGTGGATCCAGGATGCTGGCCAACCAGTAGTCGTCATCGTTCATCATTTTGGCAATGCGGGGGTCCCTTTTTAGGATCTGCAAGGCATAATCTGACATGTGAGCCAATGTTCCCGTGTCAATGATGCAGTGCAACTGCTTGGTGGATGAGCACTTTCTGCCAAATCCACATCCCTCCAGTCAAGCACAAACCCTGTACCAGACCTTGCCATGCCAGCATTTTCTCTGGACACACGAGAAGCATCCTCCTCCCCTAAATAATCATCCCTATCATCACCCTCCTCCTCTTCCTCTTCTTCCTCCACCTCGTCCAGGAGAGGTCCCGGAGCAGACAATGGCTGACTGTCATCAAGGATTTCTTCCTCCTCTTCCTCTTCGTCAACCTCAGCTGCAGATGCCTGCTCCTTAATGTGCGTCAAAGTTTGCATGAGCAGACGCGTAAGTGGGATGCTCATGCTTATGATGGCGTCGTCTGCACTTACCAGCCGTGTGCATTCCTCAAAACACTGAAGGACTTTACAGAGGTCTTTCAGCTTTGACCACTGCACAGCTGTCAACTCCATGTCTGCCCTCAAAGTGCCTGTCCGGGTATCCTCCCACAAATGCGTTACGGCCTGCCTCTGTTGCACAGCCACTCAACCATGTGCAGGGTGGAGTTCCACCTTGTTGTAACGTCGATAATTAGCCGATGCTAGGGAAGGTGTAGCAATCGCTGTAGCTTCTGCATACGACTGGAGTGTACGGGTGACCGGCGGATGTGCGAGCACAGTTTTCGAACCTTCTGGAGCAGGCCTGTTAACTCCGGATAATTATTGAGGAAGCACTGCACCACCATGTTCAAGGTGTGAGCCAAGCAAGTTATGTGTCTGAGTTTTGAAAGGGCTATGGCAGCCACAAAATTACGGCCGTTATCGCTAACTACCTTGCCTGCCTCAAGATGTAGACCGCCCAGCCATGACTCAGTTTGTTGCTGAAAGTAGTCGGCCAGTACCTCCGCGGTGTGTCTGTCGCCCAAACACGTCATCTTCAACACAGCCTGCTGACGCTTTCCGCTAGCTGATCGATAGGGGGACACCTCGTGTGCAACACTGGCAGCTGCGGATGGAGTGCTGCTGCGACTGCACTCTGGGGACGAGCTTTCGCTTCTAGAGGAGTAGGAGGGTCGAATGCCTACAGCCAACTTTTTCCTATACCGTGGGCTAGGCAGCACTGTCCCACCACCGCTGTCCCCTGTGGACCCTGCATCCACCACATTAATCCAGTGCGCAGTTATGGACACGTAACGGCCCTGGCCATGCCTACTGGACCATGCATCAGTTGTGAGGTGCACCTTTCCACTCACTGATTGCTTGAGTGCATGGACAATGCGGTCCTTCACATGAAGGTGGAGGGCTGGGATGGCTTTGCGAGAAAAGAAGTGGCGACTGGGTAGTTCATAGCGTGGTACTGCGTAGGCCATGAGTTCGCGGAAAGCTGCGCTTTCCACCAACTGATAGGGCATCATCTCTAGCGAGATTAGTTTGGCAATGTCAGCGTTCAAACCCAGTGTACGCGGATGAGAGGATGCGTACATTCTTTTCCTACTCATAGTCTCTGGCAGGGTGAGCTGGACTTGAGAGCTGCCTATGGTGGAAATAGCGGTGGACAGGGTGGACTGAGAGAGGGTTAATGATGGTGATGGAGTTGGTGTTCTTTCTGATGGCCTAGATTCAGTCTTTCGTTGATATAACATTGTGATTCCCTGACAGCTTTGGCCTTGCAACGACACCTCAACATTTCCTGCTGTGCTAAACGGTGCGCTTACAGTGGGGGAAACAATGTAGCGTTGCTGACTACCTTCTTTGGGAGCATTTGCACATGTGGTACTTGAGGTTTGGTGTTCCGTCCACGCTTACAAGTGCATGGTGGTTAAATGTCTAAGCATGCAACTGGTATTCAAATTTTTCAGATTTTTCCCTCAGCTAAAGGTCTTTGCGCACTTCTTACAGATAACCTTGGCCTGATCATTAGGATTTTGTTCAAAAAAGTGCCACACTGCACTCTTCCTACTATGGAAGACATTTTGCGTCCTTGCATGCTGTGCTATTTTGACCGTCTGGCCAAGCAGTCCAGCAACTTTTTGGCTTTTCACAACCCGTTTTTGGACTGCTCCGTGCCTGCCAGATAACAGCTGTCGTGATGTCGATGTCTGCTGCGGATGCTCCTCCTCCTCTTCGGAGCTATTGGCAGCGGCACCCTCTTCCCCCAATGGATGCCAATCTGGGTCAACAACTGGGTCATCCATCACCTCCTCTTCAATGTCATGTGCACCTTCCTCTGTGTCACCGTGTACGGTGGTATAGTATGCGGGAAGGGGCACCTGAGTTTCATCAGGGTCAGAATCTGGCTCAGTACACTGCGAGGACAATGTCGTGCTCTGAGTGAATGTACCAGCAGAATCATCTATCAGTGGCTGTGCATCAGTGCACTCCATGTCAGATTCATCTTGGCCTGGATAATTTACCATTTCACTTGATAACTCAGGCATGATATGTGAAAACAGCTCCATGGAGTAATCTGTTGTGTGGCCTGCCGCATCCTTCAATTTTGGTTGGGGTGAAGGACACAAAGAAAGGTGTGTTTCATGACCATGAGCCTCCAAAGACGACTCAGTACTTTTATTTTTTAAAAGTTCAGAAGAAGAGGCGATAGAGCTGGAGGCCGAGTCAGCAATGTAGGCCAAAACTTGTTCCTGAAGCTCCGGCTTTAAAAGCGGTTTACCTACTCCCAGAAAAGGGAGCCTTCGAGGCCTTGTGGAGCCAGACGATGACGCAGGCTCAACACCTCCTGCATTAGGTGTTATTTTGCTTTTGCCACTACCAGCAGATCCAACACCAACACCATCATTAACAGCTGGCAACCCCCGCCCACTAACACGGCCTCTTACACGACACTTCCTCATTTTTTTGAAAAATGTACCCACAATTCCATCAACGATATGGAACTGTAAAACAAGGTACAAGGTGTATATAGGACAGGGGAGAATTTAATTCTCCTACCACTTCTGGACACTGATGTATTGTGTGTCCCAGTGCATATCACACCGCTGTATCACAGGCTGAATTTGGCTGGTGTGAAAAATGTGATATAGGTCGGGAGAAATGGAATGTTCTTACACACTTCTGGACACTGATGCATTGTGTCAGGTCCAGTGTATATCACACCGCTGTATTACAGGCTGAATTTGGCTGGTGTGAAAAATGTTATATAGGACGGGAGAAATGGAATTTCCTTACACACTTCTGGACACTGATGTTTTGTTTCAGGCCCAGTGTATATCACACCGCTGTATCGCAGGCTGAATTTGGCTGGTGTGAAAAATGTTATATAGGACGGGAGAAATGGAAGGTCCTTACACACTTCTGGACACTGATGTGTTGTGTCAGGCCCAGTGTATATCACACCGCTGTATCACAGGCTGAATTTGGCTCGTGCGAAAAATGTTATATAGGACAGGGGAGAAATGGAATGTCCTTACACACTTCTGGACACTGATGTATTGTGTCAGGCCCAGTTTATATCACATCGCTGTATCACAGGCTGAATTTGGCAGGTGTGAAAAATGTTATATAGGACGGGAGAAATGGAATGTCCTTACACACTTCTAGACACTAATGTATTGTGTCAGGCCCAGTGTATGTCACACCGCTGTATCATAGGCTGAATTTGGTAGGTGTGAAAAATGTTATATAGGACGGGAGAAATAGAATGTCCTTACACACTTCTGGACACTGATGTATTGTGTCAGGCCCAGTGTAAATCACACCGCTGTATCACAGGCTGAATTTGGCAGGTGTGAAAAATGTTATATAGGACGGGAGAAATGGAATGTCACTACACACTTCTGGACACTGATGTATTGTGTCAGGCCCAGTGAATATCACACCACTGTATCACAGGCTGAATTTGGCAGGTGTGAAAAATGTTATATAGGACAGGGGAGAAATGGAATGTCCTTACACACTTCTGGACACTGATGTATTGTGTCAGGCCCAGTGTATATCACACCGCTGTATCACAGGCTGAATTTGGCTGGTGTGAAAAGTGTTATATAGGACGGGAGAAATGGAATGTCCTTACACACTTCTGAACACTAATATATTGTGTCAGGCCCAGTGTATATCAAACCGCTGTATCACAGGCTGAATTTGGCTGGTGTGAAAAATGTTATATAGGACGGGAGAAATGGTATGTCCTTACACACTTCTGGACACTAATGTATTGTGTCAGGACCAGTGTATATCACACCGCTGTATCACAGGCTGAATTTGGCTGGTGTGAAAAATGTTATATAGGACGGGAGAAATGGAATGTCCTTACACACTTCTGGACACTGACGTATTGTGACAAAAAAGAAGAGAAAACCCTCAAAGTGCATTTTTAATACATACTGTGCAAGTGCACATAAATGCCCCAAATGTAGATGGAAATGTAGGAACGACTCAAAAAGACTATGAAAAAAGGAGAAACTGACCCAAAGCTACAGTAAGGCAATATAATTTATTGAAGCAAAGCAACATGGAAGCAAGACAGCAAAGGCCTAAAAAAGGTTCAAATGAGATAGCATAGTCATCATCACCGGATACAAAAAGCACCCTGAACAGAGGAAGATGTTAGGGTGAATGAGGGTATGCATGGGAGTTGACACATGACGGGCGAGCAGAAGACACAGAGGAAAGATGAACACCCTCAAAAATTCACATCCAAAAAGTAACCATCACATATGAATACAATCATCATAAATAGTAAAGTGGAGTGAAGGAGAAAAAATCCAAAGGTTTAAACACTAAGCCCAGTATATTCACAATATATAAGGCATACCCATCATTACAGCTTCCAACCCGCCACTGTCCAGGAGAGCCCCAAAAATGTTATATAGGATGGGAGAAATGGAATGTCCTTACACACTTCTGGACACTGATGTATTGTGTCAGGCCAGTGTATATCACACTGCTGTATCAAAGACTGAATTTGGCTGGTGTGAAAAATGTTATATAGGACGAGAGAAATGGTATGCCCTTACACACTTCTGGACACTGATGCATTGTGTCAGGCCCAGTGTATATCACACCGCTGTATCAAAGGCTGAATTTGGCTGGTGTGAAAAATGTTATATAGGACAGGGCAGGACTGGAATCTCCCTAGAGTGTAGGTCTGTAAGAACGGAACAACTCCTCGACTTATCCTTACAGAGTCACACACATAACTTCAATTTTGCCGTGATAACAGCCGTTACACGGTACTGAGAGAGCAGCGTGCACGTACACCGCTGTCCGGTGTATGTTAAATTGTCAAGCTCCGTGTTTTTGTATACGGACTGACACACGCTGTCTCTCTATAGTTTTGAATGTAATCAAACAGCAAATAGACTAGACTGTTTGAAAAACAGACAAAACTATAAGATGGAGGTCTGTCAGATCGGAACAACTCCTCGACTTATCCTTACAGAGTCACACACTTACCTTCACTGTGGCCGTGATAACAGCCGTTACACAGTACTGTGTGAGGAGCGTACATTGCTGTACGGTGTGAAAAAATGCACGCTCAGTATCTCACCAGGGCAAAAAAAAAGGATTGCTTTTAAAAAAGCAGTTTGCAGAGCAGTGTGAAACCAGCAATGCAGCTACCAGGTAGCCTTACAAGGCAGCCTAACAACCAACAGAGCTGATCCACCAAAATATAGCCTCCCCTAGCACTGCACAGTGACTGGTGTGTTGTACAGGCAAAATCGCTAGCAGCAGCAGCTGATTTTTTTTCTTCTTCCCTGCCTAACGCTCTCCCTACAGAATCTGCAGCAGCAGCAGCTAGACCTATACTGATATCAACAGAAGTAAGATGGCGGTCGGCATGCACGCCCTTTAATACCCCCTGTGACGCCCCCCAAAGCAAGCCAATCACTTGCATGCCCTTCTCAAAGATGGTGGGGATAGCTGCCTATGTCATCACGTTGCCCACAGTGTCCGTTGTTCCTGATTGGCTGAAAAAGGGCACTAAAGCATCATTTGAAAGGCGACTTTGGCGTTAAAGTCGCCGACCTCGTGGCCGACCCCACCCTAGGGTCGGGTTTCGTTTCATGAAGCCCGACTTTACCAAAAGTCGGCGACTTTTCAATTTTTTCGACCCGTTTCGCTCAACTCTAGCCAGATGTCATTTTGATGACATTAAAAGAAATCTTAAGGTATCCTAATCAGAATTTTGTAGTGAATTTGGTGTGCTTTGAATTCATTCACTCAACTACAATTTCAACACATTTAATGGATGCAAAATAAAGACATGGGTAACGACCTGAGATGTCACTAATGTTTTCAGCTATAGGATTCTGAGATTCATAGCTGAAGGAAACCTTTGAATTTTACTTTTGAACTTATTGTTTTACCTTCTCCATCCATTTAAAAACATATAAGTCATTTTTTGCATCGCTCTCTTGATCTCTTTGTTCCTCAGACTGTAGATAATGGGATTCAGCAATGGTGTCACCACTAGATACAACAGGGATCTGTATTTGTTGATGTTGGATGAGCTCTCATCAGATGGAGTTATATAGACTGCGATTAGGGAGCCGTAATACACACTCACTGTGGACAGGTGGGAGCTACACGTGGAGAAGGCTTTTCTTCTACCATTAGTTGAAGAAATCTTAATGATGCTAACAAAAATGCAAAAATAGGAAATAATAATAAGACTAAATGAAAAAAAAAGCATAAAGATGCCATAAGCAAAGTCTTGCAAAATGAATATAGAAATGTCTGAAGTGGCCAATTGCATTATGGGACTAAAGTCACAGAAGAAGTGGTCGACGGAATTGAAGCCACAGAAGTTAAACTGGATAATAACAAAGAACTCACTTGATATCAACCCAATAACCAAACACCAAGACCCAATAACCAACCAAAGACAAAGATCTGGAGTCATTAGAGAAGAATAGCGTAATGGATGGCAGATGGCCAAATATCGATCATAGGACATGACGGCGATGATTAAACATTGAATAAATCCAAATATACCAAAGGCAGAAAGCTGCAATAGACAGCCCCAAAGGGACATAACTCCTTCTTCCACAATTGTTAAATGCAACATCATGGGGATAACACTGGTGGTCAGTAGGACATCTGCTATGGATAAATGTTTGAGAAACAGAAACATTGGGATTTTGAGATGGTCAATGGTGGTCACTAGAAGGATAATGAGAAGGTTTCCGGCCAGTATACAAATGTAACTCAGGGTAAGCAGAAGGAATAGAAGAGGTTTGTATTTGGATAGACTTTGGAATCCAAGAAGACGTATCTGCGTGACTTGTGTCTGGTTCTCCTCACACATAATTGCGGCCCATTAATATTCAAAAAATATTTTTCTCCTAAATAATTAAGAAAATTTAATAAAAAATCATTTATAAACTATTGAAATACATCACAGTAAAACATTTTATGACAGTTCTTCTTACAGGAGGCTCTCAAGAGACTTTTGATCATTTCAGCCATGATGTGATATGTAACCGTTGTTGAGTCTTCTCATGTAAAGATGAAATCTCCTAAATGTGGACGTCTTTTATAATGTCAGAAAAACATGGTAAATTCCCCCTGGATCCCGATAATCACAATCTGCTGGAAGAAGTAAACACACAAGACTGGCTGCTCAGATTAAATGAGAGTATAATTGTCCAAGGGGGAGTCTCGTTATGGCTTATTATTTTGTAAAGCCTAATGGTTTATTATTGCTAATAATTATTTTTCACAAGAACATATTTTATTTTCAGATAAAACATTGTAAAAATATTCCTATTTTTGCATTCTAATCTATTCTTTAAATGTGAAAAAAGCAAAGTTTCAGAAGCACAACTGACAAATTTTGTAACTAAATGGCTAATTGCAAGTTTTGTGTCACATCATATGATGCATCACACATATTCATTGTGCAGCTCAGTGTAGAACAATCTTGGCATAAAATATGCAAAGAGATCTGAACATTTAGGCTATGTGCACACGTGCGGAATTTCCGCTGATATTTCAGCAGCAATTCCACAACTCCCTGCAGCTGGGAATACGCGGGAAATACACATGCTGAATTCCAGCGAAAAACTAGTGTTTTGCAAGCGTCATTGGCTTGCAGAATGCTAGCGTTTTCCAAGCGATCTGTAGCATCGCTTGGGAAACTGATTGTCAGGTTGGTCACACTTGTCAAACACAGTGTTTGACAAGTGTGACCAACTTTTTACTATTGAGGCTGCCTATGCAGCTTCAGCAGTAAAATATATAATGTTAAATATAATAAAAAAAAGAAAAATTGTGATATTCTCACCTTCCGGCGGCCTCTGCAGCCTTCACGAGCCTCGCGATGCTCCCGGCAACTCCCGTTCCAAGGGATGCCTTGCGACAATGACCCCAGATGACGTAGCATCACTTATTTGACTGCTACATCATCACAGGTGATTGTCGTAAGGCATCACTGGGAACGGGACTTGCCGGGAGCATCGCTGAGGTCTGCGAAGGCTGCTGGGGTCGCCGGAAGATGAGAATATCATGATGTTAGGGATGCGGATCGCACTAAATATAAAATATAAGGAAGTGCGGTTGCAAACCGGGGTCCACCGTGCAGAGATGGTAAACTGCTGCTCGGCAATGGCAGAGTACTAATTGAATACCAGCACGTTATTCACTGACCCAGTGTGTACAGGGGTGAACTCTGTTACTTCACAGAGCTGCTGAAACAAATGCCAGAGCCTGATAACTCACAGAGCCCGGCAAGGAGAGCGCTAGTGTAGAGACACAGGATTCTGCCCCAAGGACACAGGGATAGAGTCCCTCTAGCCCCACTAACGATCAGCACCGCAACTGTGATGCCAGGAGAACAAAACTAAAGTAAACCGCTACTGGAGCATGCAGCGCTGCACTGGCACATGCCACTAACCAGCCTAAACTTAGAGCTGGAAAGCATAATATCTGCGCACAGTGCCGCTCTGAGTCACGCCGCAGTATATGCGGTAATGAGGTCCCTTGTGCTGAATGGCACACTCTGGCGCTAGCATGTGGGAAGAGCTGGAAGCAGGGCTGCCACCAGGATTTTCGGGGCCCCATACTGGTAACATTTTTGGGCCCCCTTGAGACTCCGCTCAGGCCTCGAACCATCCACAGTCCCACCGCCCACTCTTCGAAAAACTCCACTTCTGCACTGCATCCTCATCAATCACACGTTAACAGTTACCATGGAACACCAGATCACACATATAGGCAGCAGTTTTCGTTTTGGCCAAAAGATTTTTTTTAAGCTTCCACCACGACAAGGTAGACTCTTTTGGTCCGAGCCCTACGCTACTCTGACCTATTAAACATTTCATGAAATATACAGTACTCTTGTTAGCTATATTTTTCTTTAAGGGAATATGTAGCATACATTTTTTAACACCATGGCCAAATCACATATTACCATCATAAAGTAATCAAATAATACCACATACAAGGAACAAATACCACCACACCATGAGCAGATCACATATTATATCACAGTGACTGAATAATACCATATACAAGGAATAAATACCACTGCACCATGGCCAGACCACAAATTACCACCACATAGTGACTGAATACTACTACAATACTGATCATTAATAAAAAAAAAACACAATAATATTACCATATTACCATAAGTGACACAGTATATAGTGTCAGTGTACAGGTAATGCAGGGATCACAAGTGACATTATACATAGGAGCTCTGTATATAGTGTCAGTGTACAGGTAATACAGTGATCACCAGTGACATTGTACATAGGAGCTCTGTATATAGTTTCAGTGTACAGGTAATACAGTGATCATCAGTGACATTATACACAGGAGCTCTATATATAGTGTCAGTGACAGGTAATACAGTGTTCACCAGTGACAATATACACAGGAGCTCTGTATATAGTATACAATGTGTAGTGTAAGTATACAGGTAACACACTTTAAGATACTCATCTTCTCTTTGCTTCTTCATCCAGCACAGACCGCCATCACTTCTACCAGGCAAGACTCATCTCTGCAGAAAATAACACAGTTATGTAGAGCACATTCCCCAACTTCTACACTATGCCAGATGAAGAAAAAAGTGAGTGTCAGAGAGTGAGTAGGGGAGGTCCTGAACAGTAACAGGACCTCCCCTACCATTGAAAACAGTGTACTCAAAAATAAAAAATATATATCACAGCAGTATTTATATCCCTTAATCAGCCCCAACAGTAATAATGTCCTAAGTCCTGCCACCTTCCTGTAATTAATGTCCTCCATGTGTCCTCCCATTCTGGCCCCATGTGTCTGTCCGCCCATTCTGGCCCCATGTGTCCTCCAATCCTGCCTCCCCATATATCTTCATCCTCCCCCATGTGTCTTTATAATGCCTCCATATATGTCCTCCCATCATGGCCCCATATATGTATCCATTCTGCCCATATGTCTCCATCCTGCAGATATATGTCCGGATCCTGCCCCCCTATATGTCCTCTCATCATGGCCCCATATGTCTCCATCCTGCCCCCATATTTGTTCTCTCATACTGGCCCGATATGTCTTCATCCTGCCCCATATGTCCGCTCATCTTGGCTGCATATGTCTCCATCCTGAACACTATATGTCTCTATCCTGCCCCCATATTTTTCCATCCTGCCCCCCATATGTGTCCATCCTGCCCCCCATATGAGTCCATCCTACCCCCATATGTCCATCCTACCCCCTATGTGTCTTTATCCTGCCCCATATGTCTCTCCATCCTTCCCCATATGTCTCCATCCTGCCCCCTCATGTGTCCTCTCATCCTGTCCCATTTGTCCATCCTGCTCCCATGTGTCTCCATCCTGCCCCATATATGTCCTCTCATCCTACCTGCCACCCCATATGTCTCTCCATATTGCAGATTTCAGTGGAAAAAAAAAGTTTTTCCTTACCTGGCCGCAGTCCAGTGGTGTCCTCTTACTTAACCATTTGAGGCACTGGCGCATGACAGTGATACTATATGCCGGCCATGTGAGCTGCCGACCTCTTAGGGTACGTGCCAAGATCAGGAATTGCTGCGGTTTTGATACTGCATATTTATGCAGTATCAAGACCGCAGTGGTCAGATGTTACAGCATAGTGGATGGGATTTCTAAAATCCCATGTCCACTATGCGTGCTTGTGCACCTGTGGATCACCTGCGGACACTGAGATGCGGTGGAGGTTTATGAGCCACAGCATGTCTATTTCTCTTGCGGAGACGCTGGAAATTTCAACAACATAAATGTATTTGGATTCAGTAAATCCGCACGGTTCAGTGAAAACATGTGGATTTACTTGCGTGATTAGAACGCAGCACTGTGGATGCAATGACAATACACTTAATCCAAAGTACTGCTACTTCCTGATCATGGGAACATAGCCTAATTGGCTGGTGGCTCCTATTGCCAAGCAGGAAGTGGTCCTGCATGACAATAGATTTCAACTGAATGCGCATCGCGTTCAGTTCCTGAGCGAACGGCTGACTCGTGCCCCTCGGGCCCGGTGATGAGCGGAGCCTGGACTGGTGATGAGTGGAGCCCGGACTGAGGACACGTTCAGTTACTGAGTGAATGGCTGAGTCCCACTCCTGTAGCCCGGACTGGTGGGGAGAGGGGCCCCGACTGGTGAGGAGAGGGGCCTGGACTGAGGACACATTCAGTTCCTGAGCGAACGGCTGACTCCTGCCCCTGGGGCCTGATGATGAGCGGAGCCTGAACTAGTGATGAGAGGGGCCCAGACTGGTGAGGAGAGTGGCCCAGATTGGTGAGGAGAGGGGCCCTGACTGGTGAGGAGAGGGGCCTGGACTGGGGAGGAGAGGGGCCCAGACTGGTGAGGAGAGGGGTCTGGACTGCTGAGGAGAGTGGCCTGGATTGGTAAGGAAAGGGGCACAGACTGGTGAGGAGAGGGGCCCAGACTGGTGAGGAGAGTGGCCCGGATTGGTGAGGAAAGGGGCCCGGATTGGTGAGGACTGGGGCCCGGACTGGTGAGGTGAAGAGCCCGGACTGGTGAGGAGAGGGGCCCGGTTTGGTGAGGAAAGGGGTCCAGACTTGTGAGGAGAGGGACCTAGACTGGTGAGGAGAGGGGCCCGGACTGGTGAGGAGAGGGGCCCAGACTGGTGAGGAGAGGGGTCCGGACTGGTGAGGTGAAGAACCCGGACTGGTGAGGTGAGGGGCCCGGACTGAAGACGCATGTTCTGTAAAAATAGGCGGCACACAGAATGGGATCAGGGAGGCAGCAGTAATTTGAACAATCTGTTCCCCCAAACTGGACGAATCCCACCCCCCGTTTATGTCCTTTCATGACAGCCTGTAACATCACAGGCTGCAGCCAATAGAAAAGAGACACAATAATGCATCAAATTTTGTCATACATGACAAGCAGCACTGGCATATATGGCCAATATACTGCAGCCAGACAAGAGGGAGGACAGTGCAGGAGAAGGGGTAAGTCAGGCCAGTGTCTTATATTCAGCCACCTCACCTGTCTCTGTTGTGTCTCTTGCCTCTCTTGTCTTCTGCCTCTATCTTTGCTGTTTCCTGCCTCTGCCTGTCTCTCGTCACTTCTCCCATCTTTTTTATCTCTTGCTCTTTTCTTTTCTTCCGCAGGGATGTCTGTGTGGCTCCACCCCCTCCATCTAGCCCCACCCCTCCATGTTGTTCCACACTCCGCAGCCTGATGCTCTGACGCTGATGGAGGGGAGAGATCGGCTGCTGGCTCCTGGCTCCGCAGCTGACTGCAGGCTGGGGTGAGTGATTTTACCTTGTGTCAGGGCCGCTACTGCACAGCCTGCACTGCAGCGAAGAGTGCTATATCTCAGCGGGCGGCATAGAGCTCCTGCTGCAGGAGACCATGGGAGCACAGATGCCGACATTAGAACCGGACCCGAGCACTTCTTCTTGTCGGTTCTGCAACTGAGTCTGCAGAAGCATCAGAATTCCACCCCTGATCAAAAATAAAGCATGTTTTAAACTGCCCGGTGAGCAAAAGCAAAAGAAGGGGAGCAGCGTGTCTCTGTCAGTCCAGGCCCCTCCACTTCAGCGGGCCCCTTACACAAGTAAGGGTAGTTGTTATGAATGAGTCACCGAGGAGGAAAAAACAAAAAGCAAGCTAAGCCCAGAAAACCGGAGAGGTTGGTAACTAGCGGATTGCAGACCCCTGATCCTATCCACAATAACTAGCAGTAGCCTTGGAGCGTGCCTACGGTGGTCCTAGAAGCCTCGTCACGGCCGGAGAACTAAATAAGCCTAAAGAAAGAAAGGGAAAATCTAAACTGCCCCAGAGCAGACCCCAAAGCAATAGACAGCCCCCAACATGTATTGTCAGTGAAACAAGATGAAAACACAGACACAGATAGAAAGATAGGCTGAGCAAACGATGGGGCCCTCACTAACTAGAAAGGACAGGAAAGAAAAGCTGCTGTCTGCAATCACGCAAAAAACCCTACCAAAAAAATGTCCAACACGTCTGACAGAAAAAGGCCCTGAAGACGCTAAACTTCAAAATCACTATATCAGCACTCAGGTATATTCTGAAGACAGAGCAAAAGAGATCAACTGATCAGAGACAAAATGGGGATTCAGCCCAGTCCCAGCCAGGGCTGGCTGAACACAAAAACTAAGTAAACCAGACAAAAACTCATATGAACAATAGCAGAGAAAACATAGCTTTAGGAAGGCAGGAACCAAACTGGAAACCAGGAGCCACTGTCAGGAAAAATCACCAGCAAGAAACTAGGGAGTCAGCTGCCTTAAATCCAATCAGAAACTCCTGATGTCCAATCGCAGTCCTCCTCCTCAGGTGGCCGGTCTCTGCCATTTAGATCAGCTTCATTACCTCCCTTCACCAACAGAGGGAGTCCAGATAGAGAACTCACTACTCCTCTGTCAGCACAGCCAGCTCCATAACCCTCACCAGAAGCCAGAGGCAAACCCGAAAATGAGCTCACAACAGGTAGTAATGCCCTGATGGCAGCCCTGGCTGGGAGCACTGAGGCCCTAGGCAGTGCCACAACTCGGAGCGGACTCTGACATCACAAACCCTATCACATGCACAACCAAGGGAGGGAGTCATAATGAGTCAGTCACCTGTCACAAGCATCCATCAAATTACACACACTTAGCCATTAGAATCTATACTAGCGCATTGCCGAGTGTCCATGCGAGCCTTTTATAGCAGTGTCCTTCCGGGACCTTCCTGATGGTCCAATCCAAACTGCTTGAGGACCTGAGCATGTGATCTCCAACCTCAAATGAGAGGTCGTCCCATGGGCATGCTCAGTAGGCTGCAAAAAGGACAGCCTCCGGAGCTGCTCGCTGCTGACTAGTGCGGATTGCTAAAGCTGAACCAGAGGTGGCAGCAACAACCAACCTGACAGCACTAGCTTGAGCAAGATGTCGGGATCGACGCCTTTGCTGAGCAGCCTCCTCTGCGGTCGGCACTGAATGGGAGACTGCAGAAGGCAAGGCTCGGGATTCCTCCTGTGCAGAGGCAGGAACCCGACTTCTAACGCATGAATTTTTATTTTTATTTATTTTTTAACAGGGATATGGTACCCAGGGCCTGGAGGAGAGTCTCCTCTCCTCCAGACCCTGGGTACCATCTGACCATGATCCGCCTACTTTGCGCATGGTGGGCATAGCCACATGCGTAAAGTGAGCAGATCAATGTGTGGTGCCCTGTTTCTTTGCCGCCACAAAATGGCCAAATATGTACTATTTTATATGTGTTTTGTAAATGATGGGATTTATTGATTTATCTGCTGGAGACAACTGCACATACAATTTTACCCCACTCCCTAAAAACTTATAGCTTTGTAGAGATACCCTAACTGGAAGGGGAGGAGTTTTATTTAGTCTGTGAGGAAAGAAGGTGTGAGGAAAGATGGAGAATGTTCTTGGAGCAGCTACATGTGCTCTCTCCAGGAACAATGCTGAGAAAGATCAGAGGTTCAGTTCCTAGGCCATCTATGCGTCTAGAGTCAGATGGTTATGCTGAGAGGCTGTGTGATTTACACAAATAGCAGTGGAGTGTCTTCTCCCAGAAAAACTACAGCAACAGAGAATCAGTGAGGGATTATGCCAGAACAAACACGTGCTTCACATAGGATTTAAGCTGCATGTTGCCGGGGCAGAACTGTGAGTACTGGTAGGATTAGAAGTTTCAGATCTGGTGAGAGTTGTATTTTATCCTCTAAACTGCATCTGGACTTCAGTAAATGATAAAGTGACTTTCCTGGTCTCCTGCCTTGTTACTCTGTGCCATCTACTTTCATCACTATCTCTGGGGGCCAGCCCTAGTTGGAGGGGGTTAAACACCTGCACTGCCATCATCATCTACCCCCCAGGGATCATCTGCAGTGCCGGCTATCTTAGAGTCAAACACTTCAACTGGCGTCACAAACTCTTTTTCAAATTTTTTTGCTTTCCTTTTTTATTTTTATTTTATTTTTAATCCCTATTGTCCCCTGAGCACAGGCACTCGGCATGGCTGCCACTCCCATGACCCCCTGAATCCAATGCTGCCCGGCGACCTGAGTACCTCGATCTGGGTGATACAGATGCATTCCTATGTGTACTGAATCCCCGCGATTCCACACAAAGAATGAGCATGCTGCGTATTTTTCCGCGATGCGATTCCGCCGCAGAAAAATACGCAGTATTAGCACAGCATGTGAGGAATGCCATTGAATACAATGGGTTGCTTATTTTATACGTTTTCGCAGCATTTTCCGGCTATGCGTTGTTGCTCCCATTATTCTCCTATACTGTGATTGAGGAAGCAGTGAGCAGCAGTGCTGCCAAAATTTTGGACGCAACCCAAAACGAGACATACAGGAGGGCCTCATGAAAAAAATTTCACATTATTAGGAAGTGGGTCTCCCATAGTGTTTGCCTCTGCAACCCAATAATGATTTGACGAGACGTACAGGAGGGCCTCATGAAAAAATGTTCCATACTGTTTGCTTATGTATTGACTGCAAGGCCTGCCCTGCACCAAAGTTACATGCACCCCAATAAGCCTTTGAACCGAGGTACTAGATGGACACATGAAACCAAAGTTCCCATTATTCTGATTTTTTAAGTCACCTAAATTTTGCCCATGAAGTGAATACAAGGTCTGCCCAAAGTTTGCACACACTCCAATCCCCCAAGGAAGAAATGTGGACGATGGAGTTCGGAAAATGTTTTCCCAGTTTAAAGGAGCAGGTCTCTTATACTTGTAATGCCCACACACTAAGCGTATGGGCTGAAAAACATTTTTCTATGGGGGGTACACATCAACCTACTGTGTAAATATTGTTTTACAGCCATCATAAACACACTTGCAAAAAACTATAGTGGCTGTTGCATCACGGACCACGATAACTCTCGTGATCTAGTGGTGGTGTCGGAAGAAACGTGGAGTATGGCCTCCAAAAAATGATTTCCCAGTAAAAAGGAGTGGGTCTCCTACACTTGTAATGTCCATACACTAAGCGTATAGGCTGAAAAACTTTTTCCCCTAGGATAGGGACACCTCAACATAGAATGTAAACATTTTTGAAATGGGTATCATAAACAGCCTTGAAAAAAATTACTTGGCTCTTGCATCATGGAACACATTCATTGTATTGATCTAGTGGTGGTGTCAGAAAAAACGTGGAGGATGGCCGCCAAAAAATGCTTCCCAGTTTACAGGAGCGGGTCTCCTATACTTACAATGCCCATACATTGGGCTGACAAACATTTCCCCCTGGGGGGTACACATTGTCGTAGCTGTTTTTGTCCTGACCAAGCGTCAGCTGTCCATATCACCAGTGAGTCCGAATTGTGAGGTTTTTCGCCCTTTCTGTTCACAAGCGCTTGGAGACAAAGAGACTTCAACACACAAGCCATGGTCAAATCACTTTATCTGACGTAATGAAATATAAGACATGTTTTTATACCATTTACAACAATATGTGACTCAATATGTGGAGCTCATTTGGCCCCCACCATCACCTCAGGGTCGTACCTTGTTTACAATATAGCCAGAACATGTTGTTGAGAACAAATATGATAACAAGTATAGTTTCCTTGCAGACAGAGACTACTAGTCTACATAAGAATAATTCTAGCAATAATAAGGCAAAAGGCAATTGAAGTCTTAATGGCATTTAAAGGGATATAAAAGCAAACCATTAACTCTTCTATATCAATTTCCCCCTTTTGTAAATGGTATAACCTTTGCCACAGGGTCAGCTGATGTCCACAAAGGAGCTACTGTCTCATGGGTCTAGTACCCATAAGGGGGCTTCCTACCTGCTTCGCCCATCCACCCTCAGTGTGGACACTCACCTTCCCCATCAGCAATGGTTACCTGGGGTCTATGATACACTACAGAAGGTTCAGTCTTAGATTCTTTTTTAAGCATACATTATTCAGTAGCTTAAGTAATACATATATTAGCGCTTTTACGGCTACATAAAGCAATAAGCAGAACAACAAAATTTGCATACAAGTCTGTACAATGCCAAAAATCCATCCTGCAAGGCCATTAAACCAATTTGCTGGATTTAGAAAAGAGAATGTGCTACCCCACCAGGAGTCTCTGATTGCACTGTGCTGCTTTAACCATTTGTCTCTAAGTTCACCTATTTTGTCTATACTGGCCCTGATCTGGAGATTGCCAGCAGGGTCGATATAGTTACAACAGGTGGGACCCATTATCTGACACATTCCTCCTTCTTTTGCGGTCAGGTAATCTAGTACTATAGAATGCTGGTTAGTAACTACGATTAATTGTCTCTGTATTGTATTAGTTTCATTAAGAACTTCAAGAATCTGGAAAATCTGATCGTCCAGGTAGTCGGTAGATTCCACTAATTTATCCCACATTTGTGTTATGAAGGGGTATATTAGCATACTACTGAATATTTTATTTGTTATCCCCATTTCTACTAGATGCGGCCTACCATGTGGCCGGGGCTTATTGTCTGCAGCCCTTCTATACAAAGTACGAATTGGAGCTGCTGCTGTGTCTATTTTACTATGAGGAACTATGAAAGTGGCTGGTGTTAGTTTGGCAAGAGTGCTAACCCCTCTTATGTCTGGGCTCACCCACCTGTAGGCACGATGTCCATAAACCAAGAATACTCCGTCAGGGAGGACACAAACGTGACCAGGGGTCTGTATACATTGGTATAAACTCAAAAGTCCTGACATAGGCTTATGGGCACACCACGTATTATTCATTTGTTTTCCCCTTACACCAGATGTACATTTACCCCTTTCTTTCCTTATTATTTTACCCGTAGATGCTTTACAGCCTTCAACACCATCCTGGTACACCGTCTTATTAACCTGTGTTTGATTGCGAGTGTATATGCGGAAGCAATTATTGTCCTCACCACAGGTGTCTGCTCCAGTGTGTTGAAGACTGAACCACAGTCCATCATTGGGAATAGGACCATATTTCCGACATCTGAGTCATATTCCCACCACCACATTTGTACCTTAGGCCGCGTTATATTAAACTGAAACCAGGGATTAGCGGCCCATCCGATAATAACCAATGAGGCAGATATATCACGGGGCACATCTTTTCCTCAAAACCTAGATTGCGTCCAAGTCTCATGGTGTATGCAGTGTGGGGTTAATACCTCCCATGGCTCCAGAGGTAAGGCTAAGTACGGCATAGTCCTTGCAGATACTGGGCTGTGTGTACAGATCCAACAGTCCTTCAGTTTCTGTCCTTCCATGTCCTTTATAAGAAGAGCATGATGCCGAATCAGTCTGTTGTCCCAGTCAGCATTTAAGAGTTTATCCTGTGTCTCTGTAGAGTGCAGTAACCCTGTCACTGCCAGCAAGGTGATGAGGAGTACAGTCATTCTGCTCTTGACAGGACCTTCTTGCAGTGACTGGCGTGGATCCAGGTGGGTTTTCTCTCAAGTTTTACTGAGGTGGATGTGGTCAGCTGGACTTGGAAGGGGCCATCAAATCGTGGGTCCAGGCTCCTTCTCACGTGTCTGCGTATAACCACCCAATCATCTGGATTCAGCTGATGAACATCTGCACTGTCATTAGGATCTGGAATGTATGAGAACACATGTTTATGCACCACATTAAGGCTTTCCTGAAAGGCATGGACGTAGGCTGTCATAGCACCGTGTTGCATCTGTAGCACCTGTGGGAAGTACAGACCAGTCTTTGGTGCACTACCAACAGGACTTCAGAAGGAGACAAGCCTGTGTTTCTATTTTGGAGTGTGTCTGACTGAAAAGAGTGCAAGAGGCAAGCACTCCACCCAGCTCTTTCCTGTGTCTGCCATGGCCTTTTGAATTTTCAGTTTAAGTGTCCCATTTAGTCTTTCCACTTTCCCACTACTTTGTGGCCTATATGGTGTATGAAACGTTTGCTGTACACCCGGGGCCTGCATGACTTCCCCGTGAAGTGTGTACCCCTATCTGTTTCTGCGGTTTCTGGGACACCATACCTGCAGATCAGTTCTTTCATCAGTTTGTCTGTAGTCATTTTAGCATTTGCACATTTTACCGGATAGGCTTCCGGCCAACCAGAGAAGAGATCTACACATACTAGGATATTTGCATACACTCCTACCTTGGTAGCTGTATGTCGTCAATCTGCAAGGCTCTGAAACGGGTAGAGAGGCCTAGATGTCGCTTTCTTAGGGACTTTTACTGTTTTACCTGGGTTGTGCTGTGCACAGATGAGGCATGATTGTACAAGTTTCGCGGCTGCGTAACTGAAACCAGGAGCGATCCAGAAGGCATCTACCATAGCACACATGTGACTTTTTGAGGTGTGAGTGGGGCCATGTGCTGCTTGCGCCATGATTGGGAACAGGGACTTTGGTGGGCACAATTTATCCTTACTCTCCCATACTCCTTTTGAGTACAGCTCAGCTCCCATTCACCCCCAGTGTACCTTCTCTGTTTGGGCAGCCTTTTGCCGGAGAGATTTCAGGACACCTAGACCCAATGTGGCTGGAATACACTGACTCCCCGCCACCGTCCACTGCTCTCTCTAGGCCGCATTGTGCTACTTTAGCAGCCTCATCCGCCCTTCTGTTGCCCTCTACCTCCACGGAGTCACCTCTTGTGTGTGCTTTTACCTTGACAATGCCAACCTGGACTGGTAACATCAATGCCTCCATCAATTGTTTCACCAGCTCTGCATTTTTAATGGGCTTACCAGCTGATGTAAGGAACGCTCTTCTTCTCCAGATAGGGCCATAATCATGGGCTATTCCCCATGCATAATTCGAATCAGTGTAAATATTAGCGACTTTACCTGCAGCGGCTCTACACGCCTCAGTGAGTGCCTTCAACTCTGCCTCCTGCGCCGACATGTGAGGAGAGAGTGGTTCAGCTCGGATTACCTCATGTGAGGATACTACTGCATATCCAGTGTAGAATTGTCCATCCTGGTGGTATCTGGGGCCATCTACAAAAAAGAAACTCAAAGTCTGCATTAGGAACAGGTTTTTTTAATAAACGTGTGCAAACCCAACTGTCTCCTGACTCATCAGTTCTATGCAGACATGTTCATGTGTCATGTCAAAGTATCCTTCCTCACTCGCTAATACGGTCACCGATTCCCCCTTTTCTGAATCCACAGGCAGGAAGATGGCTGGATTCAGAACGTTACACCTTTTGAGGGTGGCATACTCAGGAATTAGTAGAGCACACTCAAGTCGGAGCTGTCTGGCCATAGACAGATGTTTTGGTTGAACTTGTACAAGTATGGCATGGATGTCATGTGGGGAATAGATTGTCAAAAGAAACGTCAGTGTGATCTCACATGCCTTTCCTAGTAGTAGTGCATCTGCTCCTACCGAATAGAACAATCAATTTTGTGTGAGGTCCCGGGTCTGATGACAAGCAGTCATAAAGTGGTTGGAATATTTGTGAAGCGGACCTTATCCAAGGCCTACTGTAGGTCACTATACCTAGGAAAGTGCATAGATGCTGAGGTGACCTGGGTAGAGGGAGATCTTGAATTGCCTGTTTCCTGTCAGGTGTCTGGTACCTTCGGTAATATAATGTCCCAACAAATGTCACCTTTTGTTTGTAATACTGTAATTTGTCACGTGAGACCTTGCAACCCTTAGGGTCATCCACGTACTGTAATAGTACAATCAGCGGATGAGGTGATTGCCACTACTCAAGGATCCCATGTTGGGATTGCTTTAAACAAGGAGGAGTGGTTCCTTTTTTTTTTTTTCCCATTTAATCATGACAGGGGGAATGGGCAGCCGACCCACATCATTTTTCCCCCTTGCCAAACAGTGTCTGGCACCTGTCCCATTTCCTCATCCTCAGGCATTTTGGTGTCAGGTGTTAGTTTCACCGCTTTTGTCATATACACCATTGCCGCAATCTTACACAAATGTTTATCTGAGAGGGGACTTGTGACTGTAATACCCTCAGGAGAGTACTGTATGGTGGCCGGGATCGCACTCAGCACATCTGCTCCCAGTAATTTCATAGGGGTATTGTCACTAACAATAAGTTTTGTAAGCACCTCTTGGCTATCTCGTAATTTTAATCTTATTTGTTTAGTCATAGGGGCTTCTGTCACTTGCCCCTCTACCCCCACACATTCCACAATCTCATTAGTAATCATGTCTGGCATTATCAAGTTTCTGTGTACCACAGTCCCGGCTGCCCCAGTGTCAATCAAAAATTCTGCCTCTTTCCTTCCCGGCATTGTTATGGTGGTCATCAAGGCAGGACCAGGTCCGGAAGGGACAAGAACAGGGTACACATTTGTCACTGGGTTGCCAGTTTCCTAGTCTGTATGTGAAGGAGGTGGAAGATTGGTCTGCTTATTTTCCTTTACAGGGTTTCTGCAATGGCTGGCGTAGTGCCCATTCTCACCACAATTCCAGCACTTCACTGTTTCTAGGCCCTTAGGTCCCTTATTACGTCTCCACTTTTTTCCTTGTGCTCCAGCATACATGATAGGTCGTCTTATTGTCCTTGTTTGCTCAATTTCTGTAGCCACCTTAAGGAGGTCTTTCGGATCTACATGTCTCCATTCAGGTCAGGCTGTCTGTACTGCGTCTCGTAAGTCTTTGTTCATACCGTCAATGAATGCATTCACCAGTATTCTAACATCAAGTGGGTTTATGCAAATGTACCCCATGTCTGCCCATTTCAGCTGTATCCGTCCAAAGTACATCTCTACACTCTCTCCTTTTTGCTGTGTCACGACAGTCAGGAGAATGGACTGCTCTGATTGTTTCACTATAGCCCATTGTTTTAGCGATTGAAGTCTTAAAGGCATTTAAAGGGATATAAAAGCAAGCCATTAACTCTTCTATATCAACATCAACATATTTGTTGAAAAATTTGTTACAGGTATCATAAACACCCTTGCAAATATTTCTAGTGGCTGTTGCATCACAGACCACTTTCACCATGGTGATCTAGTGGTGGTGGATGATGAGGATGAGGAGAAGGAGGAGGATAGCAGAAAATATCCAAAATCAGGAAGTATATACCCATGCGTGGGTGTGAAGAGGTGCATCGGAATATACCTCCCAAAAAAAGACACTGGATTTGAGGTTAGGTTTCACTGTTATCACGCGGTGGTGTACAGAAGTCTGGTCCTATCCAGCCCTTGTTCATTTTTATAAGAGTCAGCCTGTCAGCGTTTTCTGTTGACAGGTGGATGCACTAAGCAGTTATATTTCCACCAGTGGCACTAAAGACGTGCTCTGACAAAACGCTAGCGGCAGGAGAGGCCAGGACCTCCAACGCGTAGAAAGCCAGTTCATGCCACGTGTCCATCTTTGAGACCCAATAATTAAAAGGCTTAGAGTAATCTTGGAGGACGTTGGTACGATCAGCAAAGTACTCCCTCACCATCTTCCCAAACTTTGCACTCCTAGTGAGAGTATCCCGCACCTCAGGGCCACTGTTATGGCAGTGTTCCCCTGCCTCTGCTGGATTTGAGTTGAGTCTCACTTGCCTGTACTCCTTGGTTGTCCAATGAACTGTGACCTCTGCCACCAGCTTTTTCAGATGGGAATTTTTTTAATAATTCCGCAACAAGGGCCTTCTGGTACTGCAACATTTTAGTACATGCTGATAGCGCATGTGAAGGTTCACACAAGTGGTAGCCAAATTATTGCCGTTTTTACCTCGACTCAGGTTTTTTTTTTGCAAAGTTGGCAGATTACATGAGTTGGCTCATCCTTTGCAGTGTCAAAAAAGGCCCAAGCGAGGCAACCGTTGCCACCCCTGCAAGCTGCAGACTCGTGGATTCTGCTGGTCAGAAGCAGTGTTGTAGCTGAGGATGCATCACTCGTCGTGGCTGCATCACTGCATGTCTGCGATGAACGACGCAACGTAACCTCCTCATCTTCCTCCTCAGATGACCTACTAAGCTGTTTGCCTCTATGTTCATGCCAACTGGGATCTAACACCTCATCATCATCCTCTGCATTATCACATTTCTGGCCATTGGAATCACTCTCCTCCTCTTCTTGCATTGGCAGCACAGTAGAGTCCGTGTGAGCCTCAAAAATCTGAGTCTCATCAGGATCACCTCCCTTCAGAGGTTAACGTCTGATGATGAGGGTCAGAATGCTGTTGGAACCGTACTTCTTCCTGCCCTGGATCCAAATTAAAAAAAATGTTGGCATTGGTACAGATTTCCTCATCTTGACTCTGCAAAGCTTTTGAGTACACTTTTGATGAACATGGCATAGAAAGTGTGAACAGCTCTTCAGAATCACCCATCTGTAGTTCCGTGCAGTCAGTTGATTGTTTGGATAGTTGGGACACAGGGGAAAGTAAGCGGAATTTGTTTGCCACATCTGTGGACTGTACTGGGTGTGATGTTGAGGTGGAGGAAGAGGTGGAGAGGCCACTTGAAGCTGCACTTGCCATCCACTCGAGTACAAGATCTTTCTAGGCATCATTGACAAGGAGTACCACTATGCGGCTGTTAAAAAAAGGTAGTGATGTAGCCTGTCCAATGAAATAAGTTGTCAGTTGTCTTTGCATAGGACGTGACGTTGTTGGTTCACCAGTGCTTTCACCAACATTACCACCTGCCCCACATACACCTTGAACACCAAGCCTAATTCCCCTTCCACCACAGCTCAGATAGTGTGGTAGGAGCACAGAATTAACAACTAAAAATTAGATATTAAACTTTGCACCACCTCTGCAAACAGCTAAATTTCAAAGACAGTAAATATAAAGTCGAACTATGGCATGCTGTATCGTGCAAGTCACAGAAAAAAAAAATTTGGACCAAGTATCAGACCTCTAAAACACAGTTGATGCTACAAACTCTTTTTCAAGTCAGGTCCCTTACTGTATGACATTCATAACAGAAGAATTTGTTTGTGGCATCAGAATCAGGCCTCTGCAGCCTAATTTCGACCCAAACAAATGACAAAGTGTGATACGGCAGATTGTCTTACTTTTTGCAACTGAAAAATTATAATTTTGTTTTAATGTGCCTTAGGCCTGTAGTCAGGTTACTACAGTCATATGTAAAAGTTTGGGCACCCCTATTAATGTTAACCTTTTTTCTTTATAACAATTTTGGTTTTTGCAACAGCTATTTCAGTTTCATATATCTAATAACTGATGGACTCAGTTATATTTCTGGATTCAAATGAGGTTTATTGTACTAACAGAAAATGGGCAATCTGCATTTTAATAAAATTTGACCGGTACAAAAGTATGGGCACCACAACATAAAAGTGACATTAATATTTCGTAGATCCTCCTTTTGCAAAAATAACAGCCTCTAGTCGCTTCCTGTAGCTATTAATGAGTTCCTGGATCCTGGATGAAGGTATTTGTGACCATTCCTGTTTACAAAACAATTCCAGTTCAGTTAAGTTTGATGGTCGCCGAGCATGCACAGCCCGCTTCAAATCATCCCACAGATGCTCAATGATGATCAGGTCTGGGGACTGGGATGGCCATTCCAGAACATTGTAATTGTTCCTCTGCATGAATGCCTGAGTAGATTTGGAGCGGTGTTTTGGATCATTGTCTTGCTGAATTAACCATCACCTGCGTAACTTCAACTTCGTCACTGATTCCTGCACATTATTGTCAAGAATCTGCTGATACTGAGTTGAATCCATGTGACCCTCAACTTTAACAAGATTCCCGGTGCCGGCATTGGCCACACAGCCCCAAAGCATGATGGAACCTCCACCAAATTTTACTGTGGGTAGCAAGTGTTTTTCTTGGAATGCTGTGTTTTTTAGCCTCCATGCATAACGCCTCTTTGTATGACCAAACAATTCAATCTTTGTTTCATCAGTCCACAGGACCTTCTTCCAAAATGTAACTGGCTTGTCCAAATGTGCTTTTGCATACCTCAGGCGACTGTTTGTGGCGTGCTTGCAGAAACGGCTTCTTTCGCATCACTCTCCCATACAGCTTCTCCTTGTGCAAAGTGCGCTGTATTGTTGACCGATGCTCAGTGACACCATCTGCAACAAGATGAGGCTGCCGGTCTTTGGAGGTGGTCTGTGGATTGTCCTTGACTGTTCTCACCATTCTTCTTCTCTGCCTTTCTGATATTTTTCTTGGCCTGCCACTTCTGGGCTTAACAAGAACTGTACCTGTGTTCTTCCATTTCCTTACTATGTTCCTCACAGTGGAAACTGACAGGTTAAATCTCTGAGACAACTTTTTGTATCCTTCCCCTGAAAAGCTATGTTGAATAATCTTTGTTTTCAGATCATTTGAGAGTTGTTTTGAGGAGCCCATGATGCCACTCTTCATAGGAGAATCAAATAGGAGAACTACTTGCAAGTGGCCACCTTAAATACCTTTTCTCATGATTTGATACATCTGGCTATGAAGTTCAAAGCTCAATGAGGTTACAAGACCAATTTAGTGCTTCAGGAAGTCAGTAAAAAGTAGTTAGGAGTGTTCAAATCAAGAAAATGATAAGAGTGCCCATACTTTTGCACCGGTCAAATTTTATTTAAATGCAGATTGCACATTTTCTGTTAGTACAATAAACCTCATTTGAATCCAGAAATATAACTGAGTCCATCAGTTATTAGATATGTGAAACTGAAATAGCTGTTGCAAAAACCAAAATTGTTATAAAGAAAAAAGGTTAACATTAATAGGGGTGCCCAAACTTTTACATATGACTGTATCTCCACCACAAAATGACAACGTGGGATGCAGCAGGCTGTTTCACATTTAGCAACAGAAAAAATTATAACTTCTTTTTTATGTTCCTTAGGTCTGCAGACAGTTTTATTTCACCACAGCACTAAATGACAAGGTGGGATATAGCAGGCTGTTTAATATTTTTTCACTAGCTACATGTGAATTAGAATGCTATACTTGTACATGGTTCTCAATAGTATCACTGCACAACACCTGTCCAGCTGGATTTCTTTGTGGACCTCAGTATGGCCAAAAGTCAAAAAAAAGTGCTGGAAGGTAAATTCTACAGCCACACTGGCTACCTACAGTATCTGACTGATATACTGTACAACCACCTATCTAACTAGCTTAAATGTGGGATACAGCAGGCTGTTTCACATTTACCTACTGAAATATTATTTAGAACACTATAGTCATGCATGAAGCACTTCTCAATCTACTTGTAGGACACGTGTGTTAGGTGTCGGGTTCCGGTCGCTGCACAGCAGGAATCCCGAGCCTTGCATTCTGCGGTTTCCCATTCCTCTCCAGCCACAGAGGAGGCTGCTCAGCAGACTCATCAATCCAGGCACTCTGCTCAGACCAGCTCTGTAGGTTTGGTTGCTGCTGCCACCTCTGGTCCAGATATAGCAACACATGCTGGTCAGCAGCGACCTACTCCAGGGACTAAGTCATCCTTTCGGTCCACTGAGCATACTTGTGGGACGGTCTCTCATTGGAGATCGGAGGTCACATGCTCAGGTCCTTCTCCAGCTCCGATTGGACCATCAGGAAGGTCAGGAAGGGCCCAGAAGGATGTGGCTATAAAAGGTTCACATTGCCGCCCGGCCATGTGCTAGTATAAACTGCATTACCAGACTATGAGGAGTGAGTGTTGTATGCATGTATGAATGTCTCTGGTGAATGACTCATTGGAAACCCCTACCCTTGGTACGCATGTGTTGTGCAGCCTAGCCTGTTAAGCGCCCAGGCTTAGGTGTAGGTAGAGGCAGCCTCTATAGTGGCATCTGCAGGTGCGACACCCCACACTCAGAAGGTCTAGAGGGACTCTGACCCCGTGTCCTTGGGGCAGAGTTTTGTGACCGCATTCTGTGCACTCCGTTGCTGAGCTCTGTGAGCTAAACAGGCTCCGGCATTTATGTTCTGCAGTAGTGCAGCTCTGTGAGGTAACAGAGTTCGCCCTGTACACACTGGGTGTTCTTCCATTATACGGCCATATAGCGTCTGCCATTACCTAGCAGCAGTATACCACCTCTGCACGGTGGACCCCGGGTTGCAATCGCACTTTCTCATATTTTATATTTAGTGCGATCCACAATCCCAACAACGTGCCCTAGTGGCTAGGTCTGAGATCCTTAGTAATGGCCCCCCAAAAATAAAAATCCATAAGGTAAATTTTACAGCCACACTGGACAGTATCTAGCTACACTATCTGACTGATATGCAACCACCTATCTAACTAGCTGCAATGTGGGATACAGCAGGCTTTTCCACATTGAGTTGCTGAAATAATATTATTGAAAATGCTATACTGTTGCATGGAGCACAATAGAAGCAGTGCACAACACACTTGTAGGACATGTGTCCAGACAGATTTGTCAGAGAACCTCAGTTATGCCCCCAAAAAAAGAAATCTGGAAGGTAAAATTTACAGCCACACTGGACACTATCTAGATACACGATCTGACTAACCACCTAACTAAATAGCTGAAATCTTGATGCAAACGGTGGCAGCGTCTGGAGCAGCCTCTATGTGCTGCATCAGTCTCAAAATGGCGCTAAAACAAGAAGTCCGCTAATTACATGCAGAGGGCATGTGATTTCAGCAGCCAATGACACAAGCCGTTGTGTCAGGACATTGTGGGTGTTTCCTGAACCCTGATTGGCTAGCTGCAATGTGCACAAGTAAAGTTAGGGAAAAAAATGACTGCTGTGTTGTGTTTACCTCTGAGCTCTGCAAACCCCCTTCCATCATCAAACATGTGCCAAACGCTCATGATACACCACCATTATTGTTGCTAAAGTGCTGAAAATATTTTTGTGGCAACACAAATATTTTCCCACACTTTTTTCTAATGTTACCGATTTTTACCAATTATATAAAATTTTGCTCTGGTTTCTGATCACGAATCTGAATGTGCCATAATCGTGATGAATTTATGTTAGGCGATCATTTTCTGAACAAATTTGCTCATCTCTACTCCTAACCAGCAAGTCATTTAATTTTTTTATCTCCTAGAGGTCATGGAAGGGATTGCGCTCAAATAGGTCCCCAGGGAGGGATTAGTCTCAAGAATGGCTTAATGTTTGGCCAAAATTTGCCTCATGCTATCCCACTCATGATTGTAAGTGGAGATGAACCCTATCGGCCCCTCTCCATTCGTACTTTTACGGCCCTTGAAGGAGTGCAAAAGACTACTACGTGGGGTCGTTCTTGCTCTTTCATATAAACATCTGATGCACCTGCAGCTGTAGCCATGGGCCTCAAAGCATGTTTTAAGGTCTGAAACGTGGACCTCGAATCTGTCATCAGGGGAGCATCTCTGCCTCATCCTTAGAAACTGTCTGACTAGGACGGCACTAATGGTGGCAGGGTTAGATACAAAATGAGACCTTCAAAAACAAATGGGAGGAACTGAATAACACTAGTTCCAACTCACTGGAATCCGTTCAATCTGAAGTGGAGAGTCAACATATCATTTTACAGAGAGCTATGATGGGTGATGCCCTCAAAAACTTAATGAGGAGATTGATACAGAGTCACAGTAATGGGCTAATGAGATTAAATCTACTAAATCCAAAAGCTTTAAAAGGGATGTCCAGGAAAAGCAGTAGTCAAAGGTCTACAGATGATGTAACAGCCACGATTCAGGTCACAATATTATTATTATTATATTTATTATTATTATTATTATTATTATGCATTTATAAAGCACCATTTATTCCATGGCGCTTTACATGTGAAAAGGGGAAATATAGACAAGTATAATAAACATGTGTAAGACAAGGGACACACAAGTACATAAGGAGAGGGGACCCTGCCCGCGATGGCTCACAGTCTACAGGGATGGGTGAGGATACAGTAGGAGAGGGTAGAGCAGGTCATGCGGTGGTTCAGTAGACCATGGATCCTTGCAGGCTGTAGGCTTGTTGGAACAGGTGGGTCTTCATGTTCTTCTTGAAGGTACAATATACTAACTCCTCATACTCTAGGTCCATATCCACTTCTATGAGATCAAACAGATCTGGTGAAGAAGATGTGTTACCTAAAACCTTCCAATATGCAGGTCCATTTACTTCTGAATCCCTTACCAAGCAAACTGTGACTAGGCAGACCACCAAGAACAAATCAACTGGGGTGAAGGTTTCCTCTTCTGGTTCCCAGGTGGGGCTCCCGGTATAAAACATCTCAACGCATGTCATGACAGATGCAAAATTGGGAGTCTTGTATAAGGGTTTAACTTTTTCTCCCACTAACTCCATTAATTACTTTACAGCCCTAAAGTACCAGAAACTCTTTTCTTGCAAGCTCATGTTGAAAACACTACACAGCAAAAATCAATTACAGGAACCGAAGAGTGAAACTGAGAGGCACTGCATGATCTGGAGGATCTCCTTGGTTAATAAACCAATCTGTCAGGGTCCTGTCAGCGCCAGTGTGCAGCCTCCGCTGAGCAGGGACTCATCCGCACTGTAGGGGGGCCCGGGGTCAGGTAAGGCCGGGAAGCACAGACAAACAGGACCTGGGGATGCTGAAGTTTAGTAAGCAGTGAAGGACCTACGGTCATGTGACTGCAAGGGGCGGGGCTTAGTGTCCTGCTTCGAGAGATCATCAGGACACAACTACAGGAATGCTCAAAGTCAGGCAAACGGGGGTCATACACAGAGATAGCAGTAACATACCAGGAATGAGACAGAATGGATAGTCGGGGCCAAGCAGAGGTCAAAACCAAACAGACATAGAAGGTACCAAGCAGAATCCAACAAGCAATATGCAGAGAACAGACTGAGTCAAAACCAAAGTATTAGGCAACCAGAACACCGTACAAACACACTCAGGGGTCAACACACTCTGCCAAGGGTGAAAGTATAACTGACGGGGATGGGAGCTTCCTGAGGCTATAAGAAGCTTTCCCAGAACCAATGATAGGCCACAATAATAAGCCCTAGGTGTGCAGGTAAGAGTCTGCACTGAGATCATAACATTAACCCCAGAAGTGCAGGTCCACCAGCACTGGTATCATGACACAATCAATATCAAAGTAGGTTTCCACCTTCTACTCTACCCAAGTCTACAAGTTTCTGCCCTTGTCCTTGAGCCCAGCCATCAAAATATTTACCAGGCCTGCGTCCGAGGACTTTAAAAAACTGTCTTCAAGATGTAAATATGATAATTTGTAACTCTCTACTAATCGGTCTTATTTCCCATCTCCAATCTGTCCTGAATGCTGCAGCCAGGATCATATTCCTCACCAATCGTTATACCGATGCCTCTACCTTGTGCCCGTCCTTACATTGGCTACCCATCCACTCCAGAATTCAGTATAAACTTATTACTTATTACCCGACTTTTGTTTTTTTAGGGTCGAGTTTCGTTTCGTGAAACCCGACATTTCCAAAAGTCGGGTCGAGCAAGATCGTCCGATTATAGGGAAAAGTCGGGGTCGTCCCGAAACACGAAACCCAATGTAAGTCAATGGGGAATAAAAGTCGGCAGTGAGAGGAGGACAGGAAACACACCTACAGTGCCCATTTGAATGCCAAAAGCATCAATTCTTCTTACTTAAGCTTGTCAACCTTAATTAACTTCATAATACAAGTTACGCACTGAAAAATGGGGGTTATTTGGCTAAAGTTGTGGGGGGGGGGGCTGGCTCCAGGTTTTCATGTGCCCTGGGCGAAAGAGCGCCCCTTTGACACATACCACAACTCATCATGCTCCGATACGGCAGAGAAATAGCGGTATAGTACAATGAAAAATACTTCACTTTTTACATCTCATGACAAGGCCCATCTATTTCTCCATACAGAATCATTGGTCCCATATAATGTTTGAAACAGTATATGATGAGCTCCACATAATGCTACAGTATATGTTGGTCCCCATGGATGAAGCTCCACTGTCTTATGGGCCCAAATAATGCTCCAAACATAATGGGCCCCATTTCTAATGCTCTAGTGTATAATGGGCCTTGTAAATGCTGCTCCAGTGTCTGATGTCCACCTTTGGAATGTTCCAGTATATGGTGGGCCCCATCTATCATTCTCCAGAGTATAGTGCTCCCCAAAAATTGCTGTCCCAACATTGAAAACAATCAAATAAGTCTCCTCGCTAGGGAATCCCTGTACTAGTCTGGACTCCTCGTCGTCCCCATCTTCCATCTCACTGCACAGTATTTCAACCTTGCAAGTGCTGTGATCCTGAGCAAGCAGGGGGGGCCCACTCGTTGGCGACGGCACTGGCACAGGGCCTCTGATAGTACGGTGGTGTGTCTGATGGCGGGTGGGCCGAACCTGCACTTTCATCTGCAGCTTCCTCTTTGTCACCGTGTAAGATGGAACTGTATATGGGAAGGGTAACATGAGTTTCATCAGGGTCAGATTCAGGCCGTGTAGCGTGCGAGGGGAATGTAGTGGTCTGGGTCAATGTACCAGCAGATTCATCGAGCAGTGGCTGGGCATCAGTGCACTTGTGTCGCCCCCAGGAGTACGGTCGCCACAGTGGCATTACCTTCTTCCTAGGGAGTGTGATGTCATGCTTGGGAGCAACGAAGGATCTCTATAGCAGGTTAACTGATTGGGCGGCGTTATTCCCACGAGTCATGACCCTCCAAACAGCGTTCATGAAGGCAAAGTGTTTGTTTTACGTGGGCAGTATGGTTGCAAAGCTGAACCTTAAAGGAATGTCCAGAAGGGCACCACCAGGAGTGGAGCCTACGGTTAAATTCGACTCCACCTGGGAAACCTCAACCATGCCAGCTACAGAACAGATGCACACATTGCAAGCTTAATTCCGTTAACGAACGAGACTCCGTCATGCCCCGCGGTCCGAGTCCGGCTTACTAGAGGGACACGTGAGGCTCTGGCACATGAGATTGGCCAATAACTGGTGTGTCATGCCCTTACATGTCCGTGGCTGCATGTGCGCTACACTGAAAAGGCCAGCGTTTGTCGCTTACAGGTGCAGATAACCCGCTGAACAACGTTAGTGATGGGGATCATTGATTACAATTATTACCCGCGAACAATGATTTCCCAGTAAGTGCAGGTCAACCGCAGTTCCGGAATTAGGCCTAACCGTCATTCCTGAAAAAATGAAAAACTTACGTGTGCAAACCACAGGTGCTGTAGCTTGCTTAACAGCTCGCCAGCCGTTCTCACGCCCAGTATGGATTACACGTGATTGCACAAAGGTTAGAAAGGGTACCGTATCCCCGGATAACATGTATGGATAGCGTACACATTCAAAATATATGTCTATACATCAGGAGGCAGGCTCAGACGGTGTCAGGCCCAGTATGGATTGCACGTGATTGCACAAAGGTTAGAAAGGGTACCGTTTCCCCGGATAACATGCATGGATAGCGTACACATTCAAAATATATGTCTATGCATCAGGAGGCAGGCTCAGACGGTGTCAGGCCCAGTATGGATTGCACGTGATTGCACAAAGGTTAGAAAGGGTACCGTATCCCCAGATAACATGTATGGATAGCGTACACATTCAAAATATATGTCTCAGGAGGCAGGCTCAGATGGTGTTAGGCCCAGTATGGATTGCACGTGATTGCACAAAGGTTAGAAAGGGTACCGTATCCCTGGATAACAAGTATGGATAGCGTACACATTCAAAATATATGTCTCAGGAGGCAGGCTCAGATGGTGTTAGGCCCAGTATGGATTGCACGTGATTGCACAAAGGTTAGAAAGGGTACCGTTTCCCCGGATAACATGTATGGATAGCGTACACATTCAAAATATATGTCTCAGGAGGCAGGCTCAGACGGTGTTAGGCCCAGTATGGATCGCACGTGATTGTACAAAGGTTAGAAAGGGTACCGTATCCCTGGATATCATGTATGGATAGCGTACACATTCAAAATATATGTCTCAGGAGGCAGGCTCAGACGGTGTTAGGCCCAGTATGGATCGCACGTGATTGCACAAAGGTTAGAAAGGGTACCGTATCCCTGGATAACATGTATGGATAGCGTACACATTCAAAATATATGTCTATACATCAGGAGGCAGGCTCAGACGGTGTCAGGCACAGTATGGATTTGACGGCCCAGATTACACAGCGGAGGAGCAGGGAGAGGTAAAGATTGCAAATGCTGGGGCCCTGCCCAAGCAAGGGGGGCCCACTCGTGGGCGTCGGTACTGGCACTGGGCCCCTCATAGTACAGCGGTGTGTCTGACGGCGGGTGTGCACCACCACCGTCAGAGACACTTGATTGCACTATGAGGGACCCTGTGCCAGTGCCCGCGCCCAAGAGTTGGCCTACCCACCTGTCCAGGGCAACGGCACTCGCACGGTGTCGTGCACTAGGTGGTGACCCCGGCCATGGGGGGGGAGGCAGCACAGTTAGGGAGTTTTAGAAAGTGGCATATGTTGATGTTGGACATTCAGCTCATGCAAAAGGCGAAATAGGTGAAGTCCCAGGAAGAGGTGGACCAAAGCAAGCCATTTTTCTGTCACCCTATGTGTCATCAGGGGAAGGTGGGACAAAATCCTTGGAAACCCATGCATGGTTCATTTTAATGAAGGTTAGATCATCCACATTTTGGGGTGACAGACGGGTCCTTTTTTCTGTCAGGATTGATCCAGCTGCACTGAAGACTCTTTCCGATAGCACACTTGCAGCTGGGCAAGCGAGCTCCTGTAAGGCATATTGGGCCAATTCAGGCCAGGTGTCCAGTTTAGCGGCCCAATAGTCAAAGGGGAATGACCTGTGTGGGAGAACATCGATATGGGAGGAAAAGTAGTTTGTAACCATAGTTGACAACAGCTGTCTCCTGTCACTTTCCATCGATGCAGTATTACCAGTTGTGTGAGCGGTATTTGAAAAATCAGTCCACAACATTGTCATGAAACCCCTGTCTTCAACGCCACTTCTGCTGTGTGCACCACGAACACCTCTGCCAAGCTGCCCCCGGCCCATACGGCTCGTGTGAGAACCATCACCGCTGCTGTGTGCTGGGAATGCCTCAAGCAACCGATTTACCAGAGTTGCTTGTTTATTAGCCAATATTAGGTCAAGGTTCTCCTGTGGCATGATGTTTTGTAATTTGCCTTTATAGCGTGGATCCAGGATGCTGGCCAACCAGTAGTCGTCATCGTTCATCATTTTGGCAATGCGGGGGTCCCTTTTTAGGATCCGCAAGGCATAATCTGACATGTGGGCCAATGTTCCCGGTGTCAATGATGCACTGCGAGTGCTGGGTGGAGGAGCACTTTCTGGCAAATCCACATCCCTCCAGTCACGCACAAACCCTGTACCAGACCTTGCCACGCCAACATTTTCACTTGCCCCACGAGATGCATCCTCATCCCCTAAGTAATCATCCCCATCATCCTCCTCCTCCTCTTCTTCCTCCACCTCGTCCAGGAGAGGTCCCTGAGCAGACAATGGCTGAATGTCATCAAGGATTCCCTCCTCCTCTTCCTCCTCATCAACATTGGCTGCAGATGCCTGCTCCTTAAGGTGCGTCAAAGTTTGCATGAGCAGACGCATAAGTGGGATGCTCATGCTTAGGATGGCGTCATCTGCGCTTACCAGCCGTGTGCATTCCTCAAAACACTGAAGGACTTTACAGAGGTCTTTCAGCTTCGACCACTGCACACCTGTCAACTCCATGTCTGCTCTCAAAGTGCCTGGCCGTGTATCCTCCCACAAATGCATTATGGCCTGCCTCTGCTTGCACAGCCTCTCCACCATGTGCAGGGTGGAGTTCCACCTTGTTGCAATGTCGATAATGAGGTGGTGGTTGGGAAGGTGGAGCAATCGCTGCAGCTTCTGCATACGAACGGAGTGTACAGGCGACCGGCGGATGTGCGCGCACAGTCTTCGCACCTTCTGGAGCAGGGCTGTTAACTCCGGATAATTTTTGAGGAAGCACTGCACCACCAGGTTCAAGGTGTGAGCCAAGCAAGGTATGTGGCTGAGTTTTGAAAGGGCTATGGCTGCCACAAAATTACGGCCGTTATCACTAACTACCTTGCCTGCCTCAAGATGTACACTGCCCAGCCATGACTCAGTTTGTCGCTTCAAGTACTCGGCCAGCACCTCGGCGGTGTGTCTGTCGCCCAAACACATCATCTGCAACACAGCCTGCTGACGCTTTCCACTAGCTGCTCGATAGGGGGACACATCGTGTGCAACAGTGGCAGCTGCAGATGGAGTGCTCGTACGACTGCGCTCTGTGGACGAGCTTTCGCTTCTGGAGGAGGAGGAGGAGGGTCGAATGCCTACAGCCAACTGTTTCCTATACCGTGGGCTAGGCAGCACTGTCCCACCACCGCTGTCCCCTGTGGACCCTGCATCCACCACATTAACCCAGTGCGCAGTGATGGACACGTAACGGCCCTGGCCATGCCGACTGGACCATGCATCAGTTGTGAGGTGCACCTTTCCGTTCACTGACTGCTTGAGTGCATGGACAATGCGGTCTTTCACATGATGGTGGAGGGCTGGGATGGCTTTGCGAGAGAAGAAGTGGCGACTGGGTAGGTCATAGCGTGGTACTGCATAGGCCATGAGTTCGCGGAAAGCTGTGCTTTCCACCAACCGAAAGGGCATCATCTCAAACGAGATTAGTTTGGCAATGTGGGCGTTCAAACCCAGTGTACGCGGATGAGAGACTGAGTACTTTCTTGACCTACTCATAGTGTCTGGGAGGGTGAGCTGAACTTGAGAGCTGCATATGGTGGAAGTAGCGGTGGACAGGGCGGACTGAGAGAGGGTTGATGATGGTGATGGAGTTGGTGTTCTTTCTGATGGCCTAGAATCAGTCTTTCGTTGATATAACAGTGGGATTCCCTGACTGCTGTGGCCTTGCAACGACACCTCAACATTTGCTGCTGTGCTAACCGGTGGGCTTACAGTGGGGGAAACAATGTAGCGTTGCTGACTACCTTCGTTGTGATCAGTTGCACATGTGGCACTTGAGGTTTGGTGTTGTGTCCACGCTTGCAAGTGCATGCTGGTTAAATGTCTAAGCATGCAACTGGTATTCAAATTTTTCAGATTTTTCCCTCGGCTAAAGGTCTTTGGGCACTTCTTACAGATAACCTTGGCCTGATCATGAGGATTTTGTTCAAAAAAGTGCCACACTGCACTCTTCCTACTTTGGCAGACATTTTGCGGCCTAGCACGCTGTGATCTTTTGACCCTCTGGACAAGCTGTCCAGCAACTATTTTGATGTTTGGAACCTGTCTTTGGAGTGCTATGGGCCTGCCAGATAACAGCTGTTGCGATGTCGATGTCTGCTGTGGATGCTCCTCATCTGAGCTATTGGAAGCAGCACCCTCTTCCCCCAATGGATGCCAATCTGGGTCAACAACTGGGTCATCCATCACCTCCTCTTCTATGTCATGTGCACCTTCCTCTGTGTCACCGTGTATGGTGGTATAATGTGCGGGAAGGGGCACCTGAGTCTCATCAGGGTCAGAATCTGGCTCTGTACACTGCGAGGACAATGTAGTGCTCTGAGTGAATGTACCAGCAGAATCATCCATCAGTGCATCAGTGCACTCCATGTCAGATTCATCTTGGCCTGGGTAATTCACCATTTGACTTGATAATCCAGGCATGGTATGTGAAAACAGCTCCATGGAGTAATCAGTATTATGGCCTGCGTCATCCTTCAATCTTGGTTGGGGTGAAGGACACAAGGAAAGGTGTGGTTCATGAACATGAGCCTCCAATGACGACTCAGTGCTTTTACTTTTTACAACTGAAGAAGAGGAGGCGATAGAGCTGGAGGCTGAGTCAGCAATGTAAGACAAAACTTTTTCCTGATGCTCTGGCTTTAAAAGCGGTTTGCCAACTCCTAGAAAACTAAGCGTTCGAGGCCTTATGTAGCCAGACGATGACGCAGGCTCAACACCTCCTGCATTCGGTCCTATTTTGCTCTTGCCACTACCATCAGATCCACGACCAACACCATCATTACCAGCTGCCAACCCCCGCCCAATTCCACGGCCTCTTCCACCAGCCTTCCTCATTTTTGGTAGAAATGTAGACAAAATCCAACAAACTATATAGTAATGTAAAACAAGGTACAAGGTGTCTATAGGACAGGGGAGATTTTGAATTTCTGCAGACACTTGTGGACACTGGACACTTTTGGATTGTGTGAGGCCCACTGATATCTGAGCGCTATGTGACAGGCTCGATGGCACAGCTGTGACCAAAGTGACTAGAGGATAAGGGAGATTTTGAATCTCTGCACACACTTTTGGACACTGGACACTTTTGGATTGTGTGAGGCCCAGTGATATCTGAGCGCTATGTCACAGGCTCGATGGCACAGCTGTGACCAAAGTGACTAGAGGATAAGGGAGATTTTGAATCTCTACACACACTTTTGGACACTGGACACTTTTGAATTGTGTGAGGCCCACTGATATCTGAGCGCTATGTCACAGGCTCGATGGCACAGCTGTGACCAAAGTGACTAGAGGATAAGGGAGATTTTGAATTTCTGCAGACACTTTTGGACACTGGACACTTTTGGATTGTGTGAGGCCCAATGAATATCTGAGCGCTATGTGACAGGCTCGATGGCACAGCTGTGACCAAAGTGACTAGAGGATAAGGGAGATTTTGAATTTCTGCAGACACTTTTGGACACTGGACACTTTTGGATTGTGTGAGGCCCAATGAATATCTGAGCGCTATGTGACAGGCTCGATGGCACAGCTGTGACCAAAGTGACTAGAGGATAAGGGAGATTTTGAATTTCTGCAGACACTTTTGGACACTGAACACTTTTGGATTGTGTGAGGCCCAATGAATATCTGAGCGCTATGTGACAGGCTCGATGGCACAGCTGTGACCAAAGTGACTGGAGGATAAGGGAGATTTTGAATCTCTGCACACACTTTTGGACACTGGACACTTTTGGATTGTGTGAGGCCCAATGAATATCTGAGCGCTATGTGACAGGCTCGATGGCACAGCTGTGACCAAAGTGACTAGAGGATAAGGGAGATTTTGAATCTCTACACACACTTTTGGACACTGGACACTTTTGAATTGTGTGAGGCCCACTGATATCTGAGCGCTATGTCACAGGCTCGATGGCACAGCTGTGACCAAAGTGACTAGAGGATAAGGGAGATTTTGAATTTCTGCAGACACTTTTGGACACTGGACACTTTTGGATTGTGTGAGGCCCAATGAATATCTGAGCGCTATGTGACAGGCTCGATGGCACAGCTGTGACCAAAGTGACTAGAGGATAAGGGAGATTTTGAATTTCTGCAGACACTTTTGGACACTGGACACTTTTGGATTGTGTGAGGCCCAATGAATATCTGAGCGCTATGTGACAGGCTCGATGGCACAGCTGTGACCAAAGTGACTAGAGGATAAGGGAGATTTTGAATTTCTGCAGACACTTTTGGACACTGGACACTTTTGGATTGTGTGAGGCCCAATGAATATCTGAGCGCTATGTGACAGGCTCGATGGCACAGCTGTGACCAAAGTGACTAGAGGATAAGGGAGATTTTGAATCTCTGCACACACTTTTGGACACTGGACACTTTTGGATTGTGTGAGGCCCAATGAATATCTGAGCGCTATGTGACAGGCTCGATGGCACAGCTGTGACCAAAGTGACTAGAGGATAAGGGAGATTTTGAATCTCTGCACACACTTTTGGACACTGGACACTTTTGGATTGTGTGAGGCCCACTGATATCTGAGCGCTATGTCACAGGCTCGATGGCACAGCTGTGACAAAAGTGACTAGAGGATAAGGGAGATTGGATTGCTTTTAAAAAAGCAGTTTGCAGAGCAGTGGGTAAACAGCAATGCCAGCCTGTCAGGAAGCCTTAAAAGGCAGCCCAACAACCAACACCACTGATACACCACAATATAGCCTCCCCTTGCACTGCACACACAGTGACTGGTGTGTTGTGCAGGCCAAATTGCTAGCAGCAGAAGCAGTTTTTTTTTCTTCTCAGCAGGACAAAAAAAAAAAATTGGGATTGCTTTTAAAAAAGCAGTTTGCGGAGCAGTGGGTAAACAGCAATGCCAGCCTGTCAGGAAGCCTTAGAAGGCAGCCCAACAACCAACACCACTGATACACCACTATATAGCCTCCCCTTGCACTGCACACACAGTGACTGGTGTGTTGTGCAGGCCAAATCGCTAGCAGCAGAAGCAGTTTTTTTGTCTTCTTCCCTGCCTAACGCTCTCCCTACAGAATCAGCAACCTCTCCCTATACTGAGATCGGCAGAAGTAAGATGGCGGTCGGCGTGCACGCCCTTTTATACCCCCTGTGACGCCCACCAAAGCAAGCCAATCACTTGCATGCCCTTCTGAAAGATGGTGGTGACCCCTGCCTATGTCATCACGTTGCCCACAGTGTCCGTGGATCCTGATTGGCTGAAAAAGAGCGCAAAACAAACTTTTGAAACGCGACTTTGGCGCGTAAGTCGCCGACCTCGTGGCCGACCTCATCCTAGGGTCGGGTTTCGTTTCATGAAACCCGACTTTGCCAAAAGTCGGCGACTTTTGAATTTTTTCGACCCGTTTCGCTCAACTCTACTTATTACCCTCACCCACAAAGCACTTCGTGGCTCAACACCACCCTACATCTCCTCCCTCGTCTCAGCCTACCACCCTACCTGCGCCCTCTGTTCTGCTAATGACCTGAGGTTAACATCCTCATTAATCAGAACCTCCCCCGCCCATCTCCAAGACATTTCACGTGCCGTGCTGATTCTTTGGAATGCACTACCAAGGCTAATACAATTAATCCCCAATCCCCACAGTTTTAAGCGTGCCTCATTTGTTCAGACTGGCCTATCGCCTCAACGCACTAACCTAAATATCCCTGTGTGGCTCATTTCAAAATTTTTTACCATATCCAGGTTCATCGCATCATGTTCTCACATGCTTTTTGCATTTAATAGCCCTCTGTGTCTGTACTGATACATATTTAGACTGTTAACTGGTTCATGCAGCAACAAGAACACCCGATTCTTACATTATGGATGGTCCAAACAATAAAAGCAATTGTTACCATTCAATGTTAGCAGTGTGAATGGTAATCATGTTATTCAACTTCTGATCTGCACCAGCCTGCATTCAATGTCAGCAGTGTGAATGGTAATCATGTTATTCAACTTCTGATCTGCACCAGCCTGCATTCAATGTTAGCAGTGTGAATGGTAATCATGTTATTCAACTTCTGATCTGCACCAGCCTGCATTCAATTTTAGCAGTGTGAATGGTAATCATGTTATTCAACTTCTGATCTGCACCATCCTGCATTCAATGTTAGCAGTGTGAATGGTAATCATGTTATTCAACTTCTTTGCTATAATTCATCTATTACATTGTTCTCAGGACTTACTGTTATATATCCATGGGGGGGAATCACTGGAGATGTTATCTTAGGAGAAGTGTTTTAGCATAGAGATGGAATCCGGCCTGGCTCTTTGATCATCTTTTGCATACCAAGAGGTGCTGAGCAGCTGCTGCTAATTTATAACTAAGAAGCTCCCACAATCCCTCTCTCTTGGCCCTGTAGTCGGGTGTATAAATGTAGAGTAACCCTAAGGGTCACGCAAGTGAGGGGTCAGCACGCATTAAGCAAAGCATCACATTAGCTAAGCATCTAGCAAGACAGTTACTCCATGACAGATAGTCAGGACAGGAGTCAGGTAACCCACACTTTGCTGTCTTTTTAGCCATGTGCTTTATTTTTATCCTCCTGTGTTCCCTTGCCATCCACACTCACCGCCCCATCCCTCCCCCATCACCACTCATACACATCAGCCCCTCTATACTTTCCTCTCCCATGTACAGCTCCCATGCACTTCTCTCCTTCCTGAAAAACCTCAGTCCAACTTGCCCAAACACATTCAACAAAAAAACTGCTAACATTTCAAATAAGTACTTGCTCTTTATGTTCTTACTCCTACTGATTTCAGGGGACATCTCCCCCAACCCTGGTCCACCATCCTCCAACCTCAACCCCTACCCTACCCCATATCAAAACCAAAATAATCTAATTAATATTACTTGCACTCCTACATCTCCTTCTTTCAATTGTGCCATCTGGAATCCACGGTCTGTATGTAACAAACTTCCTTTCCTGCATTACTACTTCCTGAACAATTCTCTTAACCTGTTGGCCCTCACTGAAACCTGGATTCAGGATTCCGACACGGTCTCTCCTGCTGCCATTTCTTATGGTGGCTTACAATTCACTCATTCCCCGAGACCCACAAACAAACCTGGTGGTGGAGTCGGCATACTCCTGTCCCCACATTGCACTTTTCAGGTCATCCCCCCAGTTCCATCACTCTCATTCCCTTCTTTTGAGGTCCATACCATCATGCTCTTCCGTCCCCTCTCCCTCAGAGTAGCGGTCATATACCGGCCCCCAGGCTCACCCACCCACTTCCTTGACCACTTTTCAGCCTGGCTGCCACACTTCATGTCCTCAGAACTTCCAACTCTTATCCTGGGAGAGTTCAACATCCCCATCATCCCTACTTCCACATCTGCATCCCAGCTTCTATCACTAACCACCTCTCTCGGCCTCTCACAGCTCTCAACCTATGAGACACACAAAGAGGGTAACACCCTCGACCTGGTCTTTGTCCGGCTTTGCTCAATCTCCTACCTAAATAACTCACCGCTTCCCCTCTCTGACCACAACATTCTCTCCTTCATGCTCACAAGTCCTCGCCCACCCCAGCTCACTCCTACCTATCACACATTCAGAAATCTACAAGCCATTAACCCTCAGACACTTTCAGACTCCCTACAATCTTCCCTGTCCCCAATCTCCTTTTTTTCCTGTCCTGATCTGGCTGTTCATCACTACAACAACACTCTTACAACCACCCTTGACCAGGTAGCACCCCTCACCCTCAGAATCTCCAAACACAGAGTAAAACAGCCCTGGCTCACATCACAAACTCAATTTCTCCAGCGATGCTCTAGGAGTGCTGAACGCCGATGGAGAAAAACCCGCACACCAGAAGACTTCATCCACTTCAAATTTATGCTAAGAACCTACAACTCTGCCCTTCACCTCGCCAAACAGACCTACTTCACCACTCTGATCTCCTCACTAGCCAACAACCCCAAGAAACTTTTTGACACCTTTCACTCCCTCCGCAGGCCAAAAGCACAAGCTCCTATCTCAGACAATTTGTGCAAATGACCTGGCCTCCCATTTTATAGAGAAAATAGATAATATCCGTCAGGAAATCAGCTCCCAACCACCAAGTGCTGTGACTCCCATTCCTACCTGCATTTCCCCTGGCTCACTTTCCACATTTGATCCCATCACAGAAGAAGTCTCCTGACTACTCTCTTCTTCTCGCCCAACTACATGCACTACCGACCCCATTCCCTCACAACTCCTCCAGTCTCTCTCTCCAGTCATCACAACTCACCTAACTACAATCTTTAATCTCTCCCTCTCCTCAGGCATTTTACCATCCTTCTTCAAACACTCTATCATTCCTCCATTATTAAAGAAACCCGCTCTTGACCCATCCTGCACAAACAACTACAGACCAGTCTCCAATCTCCCCTTCATCTCTAAACTAATGGAGCCCCTAGTTTACTCCCGCCTTACCCATTACCTCTCCACTCACTCCCTCCTAGACCCTTCACAGTCCGGCTTCCGACCCCTACATTTGACTGAAACTGCACTCATCAAAGTGACCAATGACCTTCTGACAGCAAAACGTAACGGAGACCACTCTCTTGCTCATTCTTCTCGACCTTTCTGTAGCTTTTGACACTGTTGACCACCGTCTCCTACTCTCTAGGCTCCAGTCACTGGGCATTAAGGAAATCGCTCTGTCCTGGTTCTCTTCCTATCTCTCTGACCGCTCCTTCAGTGTTTTGTTCGCTGGCATCACGTCATCTCCTCTTCCTCTCGCTGTCGGGGTACCTCAGGGCTCAGTCCTTGGCCCCCTTCTCTTCTCTCTCTACATGGCCCCAGTTGGACAGATCATCAGCAGAATTGGCTTTCAGTACCATCTTTATGCTGATGACTAATGTTGAGCGATACCATCCGATATTAAAAAGTATCGGATCGGAAAGGATCGGCAGATACAAAAAAAGTATCGGGTATCGCCGATTCCGATACCGGAAGTCCCATTAAAATCAATGGGACAGAAATATCGGAATTAAAAAAAAAACTTTCGGGAGGGGGGAAGAGTGTGGGCGGTGTGTGGGCGGACACTGTGCGTGTCTGTGTGTGCGGGCGGGGTTTGTGAGGGCCTGCCGGGGGCCTGTGCCGGCTGTCGGTGGTCTGTACGGGCCTCTCGGTGGCCTGTGCCGGCTGCCGGTGGTCTGTTCGGGCCTGCCGGGGGTCTTGTATGTGTGCAGGCATTGTCCTATGGGACTACAAGTCCCATCGGGCGATGCCTGCTACACTGACAGTGATTGACACATTTGCCAATGATGGGACAGTAGTAGTCCTATCATCCGGCTAATGTGTTGAATGTAAAAAAAAAAAAACATACTACATACATACTACATATATACTACATACATACTACATATATACTACATACGTACAACATACATATTTACTACATACTACATACATGCTACATACATACTACATTCATACAACATACATATATACTACATACATGCTACATATATACTACATTCATACAACATACATATATACTGCATACATGCTACATACATACTACATTCATACAACATACATGTATACTACATACATGCTACATATATACTACATTCATACAACATACATATATACTACATACTACATACATGCTACATATATACTACATTCATACAACATACATATATACTACATACATGCTACATACATACTACATTCATACAACATACATATATACTACATACATGCTACATACATACATCATTCATGCAACATAAATATATACTACATACATACTGCATACAATATATTCAAACATTCATACAATACATACATATAGACATACAACACATATAACATAGAGTACATACTTATCATTACTTGTCACATTGTTCCCCGAAGCCAGTATCAACTTTGAAAGAAATTAGAAAATAACAAACAACCGATATACTTACCTTGATCCACAGAAATCCAGGAGGGTCCCACGCCGATTTGCCGTGGAGAGCAGCAGCATTAGCTGATGCGACCGCTCTCTACGGGGCTTCAATAATCCAATGACGGAAGGTGAGTATCCTTCCGCACTGTATTTCTCCGCCACTGTTAAAAAAAATAGTCCCTAGTCTCACTTTATGGCAAAAGCTGTGTGAGAAATTTCCCACCCAGCTTTTGCCATAAAGTGAGACTAGGGACTTTTTTTTACTGTGGCGGAGTAATACAGTATGTAGTATATATGTATGTTGTATGAATGTAGTATATATGTAGCATGTATGCAGTATATATGTATGTTGTATGAATGTAGTATATATGTAGCATGTATGTAGTATATATGTATGTTGTATGAATGTAGTATGTATGTAGCATGTATGTAGTATATATGTATGTTGTATGAATGTATATTGCTTGTTTGTTATTTTCTAATTTCTTTCATAGATGACACTGACTTTGGGGAACAATGTGACAAGTAATGGTAAGTATTTACTGTATGTTATATGTACTGTATGTCTATATGTATGTATTGTATGAATGTATTAATGTATTGTATGTAGTATGTATGTATGTTGTATGAATGAAGTGTATATGTAGTATGTATGTAGTATATATGTATGTTGTATGAATGTAGTATATATGTAGCATATATGTAGTATGTAGTAGATATGTATGTTGTATGAATGTAGTATATATGTAGCATGTATGTAGTATATATGTATGTAGTAGGAATGTAGTATATATATAGTATGTATGTAGTATGTATGTATGTTGTATGAATGTAGTATATATGTGGCATGTATGTAGTATATATGTATGTTGTATATATGTAGCATGTACGTAGTATGTAGTATATATGTATGTTGTATGAATGTAGTATATATGTAGTATGTATGTAGTATGTATGTATGTTGTATGAATGTATATTGCTTGTTTGTTATTTTCTAATTTCTTTCATAGATGACACTGGCTTTGGGGAACAATGTGACAAGTAATGGTAAGTATTTACTGTATGTTATATGTACTGTATGTCTATATGTATGTATTGTATGAATGTATTAATGTATTGTATGTAGTATGTATGTATGTTGTATGAATGAAGTGTATATGTAGTATGTATGTAGTATATATGTATGTTGTATGAATGTAGTATATATGTAGCATATATGTAGTATGTAGTAGATATGTAAGTGGAAGAATGTAGTATATATGTAGCATGTATGTAGTATATATGTATGTAGTAAGAATGTAGTATATATATAGTATGTATGTAGTATGTATGTATGTTGTATGAATGTAGTATATATGTGGCATGTATGTAGTATATATGTATGTTGTATATATGTAGCATGTACGTAGTATGTAGTATATATGTATGTTGTATGAATGTAGTATATATGTAGTATGTATGTAGTATGTATGTATGTTGTATGAATGTAGTATGTATGTAGCATGTATGTAGCATGTATGTAGTATATATGTATGTAGTATATATGTAGCATGTATGTAGTATATATGTATGTTGTATGAAAGTAGTATATATGTAGTATGTATGTAGTATGTTGTATGAATGTAGTATATATGTAGAATATATGTAGTATGTAGTATATATGTATGTTGTATGAGTGTAGTATATATGTAGTATGTATGTAGTATATATGTAGTATGCATGTAGTATATATGTATGTTGTATGAATGTTGTATATATGTAGCATGTATGTAGTATGTATGTAGTATGTATGTATGTTGTATGAATGTAGTATATATGTAGTATGTATGTTGTATGTATGTTGTATATATGTAGCATGTATGTAGTATGTAGTATATATGTATGTTGTATGAATGTAGTATATATGTAGCATGTATGTAATATGTATGTTGTATATATGTAGCATGTATGTAGTATGTAGTATATATGTATGTTGTATGAATGTAGTATATATGTAGCATGTATGTAGTATATATGTATGTTGTATGAATGTAGTATGTATGTAGCATGTATGTAGTATATATGTATGCTGTATGAATGTAGTATATATGTAGCATGTATGTAGTATGTATGTATGTTGTATGAATGTAGTATATATGTAGCATGTATGTAGTATGTAGTATATATGTATGTAGTATGTATGTAGTATATATGTAGTATGTATGTATGTTGTATGAATGTAGTATATATGTATTATGTATGTAGTATATATGTATGATGAATGAATGTTGTATATATGTAGCATGTATGTAGTATGTAGTATATATGTATGTTGTATGAATGTAGTATATATGTAGCATGTATGTAGTATATATGTATGTTGTATGAATGTAGTATGTATGTAGCATGTATGTAGTATGTAGTATATATGTATGTAGTATGTATGTAGTATATATGTAGTATGTATGTATGTTGTATGAATGTAGTATATATGTATTATGTATGTAGTATATATGTATGATGAATGAATGTTGTATATATGTAGTATGTAGAGTTGAGCGATACCAGCCGATACTTGAAAATATCGGATCGGAATGGATCGGCCGATCTTAAAAAAAAGTATCGGTATCGCCGATTCCGATACCGGGAACCAATGCAAGTCAATGGGGCCAAAATATCGGAATTAAAAAAAAACCTTTCTTTCCTTGTAGGTTAATTCTACATGAAGAAAAACAACTAAGAATAATGTAGAATGTATTGTGGGAGGTGGAGGAGACATTAAAGCCATAGAGGTTTAGCCCAATCAAATGGAATAGCAGGAATTAAACTTTTTTTTTTAAAGATGTTAGGAGTTACAAAGATATTGACTATGTTAGCCTCATTTATATTTTGCCAGACATGTATGTCTTCTTCTTCTACTTCCTTTTTTTACATTCTTCTTCTTCTTCTTCTTCTACTTCCTTTTTTTACATTCTTCTTCTTCTTCTTCTACTTCCTTTTTTTACATTCTTCTTCTTATTCCTTTTTTTACATTCTTCTTCTTCTTCTTCTACTTCCTTTTTTTACATTCTTCTTCTTCTTCTTCTTCTTCTTCTTCTTCTTCTTCTTCTTCCTTTTCTTACATTCTTCATATTCTTCTTATTCAACAATTATTATTCTACATATTCAGCTTCTTCATCTTCTTCCTATTCTTCTTCATCATATTCTTGTTTGTGTCAGGCATTCCTGTAGTTGTTATCTAGAAAAGTTAGAAGTTTACACCTTCCGTTCTGCCTGTCACAAAAGATTTACAACAGGATTTGTCCGCGTTCAGTTTGGCCTGCAGAAGCAGGCCTTTTCCAGGGGCACCACGAGGAGGAACGGACTCACCCCCATACACTGCTTAGTCTTCTTCTGCTTATAAATAAGATAATATCATTTGCTCAGAGTATTAGTCTTATGCTTAATGTTCTTCTGCTTTGTTTTTTTTATGCTTCTTTGTCTTCTCTCTCTTGTTGTTCTGCATCTTGGTGGTTGTCTTCCTGTTCTTTGTCCTCTTGAACCAGCTGACGGTACTGGCACCCGGAGGGGCAGCAGAAGGAACAAGAGCCAATGGCACTACCGAGGACCAGCTGACGGTGCTGGAACCCGGTTACTAAGCAGGAGGTACCTGTGCTACAAAGCACTACCAAGGACCAGCAGACGTTGCCGGAACTCGGATACCGAGATGGAGGCACCTAGGCCAAACGCTCTGACGAGAACCAGCTGACGGTGCTGGAACCCGGAGGGGTAGCATAAGCTGCAAGAGCAAATGGAAATAGCGAGGACCAGCTGACAGTGCTGGCACCCGGAGGGGCAGCAGAAGGAATAAGAGCCAATGGCACAACCGAGGACCAGCTGACGGTGCTGGAACCCGGTTACTAAGCAGGAGGTACCTGTGCTACAAAGCACTACCAAGGACCAGCAGACGTTGCCGGAACTCGGATACCGAGATGGAGGCACCTAGGCCAAAGGCTCTGACGAGAACCAGCTGACGGTGCTGGAACCCGGAGGGGTAGCATAAGCTGCAAGAGCAAATGGAAATAGCGAGGACCAGCTGACAGTGCTGGCACCCGGAGGGGCAGCAGAAGGAATAAGAGCCAATGGCACAACCGAGGACCAGCTGACGGTGCTGGAACCCGGTTACTAAGCAGGAGGTACCTGTGCTACAAAGCACTACCAAGGACCAGCAGACGTTGCTGGAACTCGGATACCGAGATGGAGGCACCTAGGCCAAAGGCTCTGATGAGAACCAGCTGACGGTGCTGGAACCCGGAGGGGTATCAGAAGTTACCCCTGAAAAGCAAAGTTGGCATGCCGCAAGCTGGCCGCAGTTACCGAATCACACAGTCCTACAGGGGGTGCTTGTCCTACTGGCACTATGGAACAAACCTTTCTTACCAGAACCCGCAGTCCACATAGGAAGCACCTAAACTGCTGGCACCCTAGCCTCGGCTAACCCAACCGCAACACGACATGGCAACTTGGGGTGGCAAACTGACATTGACACTTCCCGGAAACAGCAGGCAGGGCTGGAACCAAGCTGGGCAGGAGGGAGTACCCGTGCCAAAGTCAGTTATGAGCAGCAACTGGCGATGTTGGAGCCCAGGACAAGCACTTAGCAGGCTGAGGCCTGATGTGCTGTCAATTGGGAGGCAGCAGGACAGATTGCCATCAAAACAGCAGGGGAACAGCTGACGTTACTGAACCCCACAAACACAGGAGCTAGTGTTTTACTCTGTGAAGACGGCACTTCCGAGCAACAACTGGCTGTGTTGAAGCCCAGGGACAAGCACGGAGCAGGCTTAGGCTGCATTGAAGAAATTTTAAGATCGGTTGTAGACTACTAATTTGAACCAAGCTCCACTTAGGCCTGTGGATTCACTGATTTGCGTATTTCCCCTGTCCTCCAACCCCGCCAGTTACAGCTCCGAAGTGGCGTCTGCACAATCCACACTTGTTCCTGTGTTACAGGTGTTCAGTCCGGTCAGTTAATCCCCTGATGTGTGTCCGGCAATGTCGCCTGCTCTGTCCACATTCCGATAATGGGAATGTGGACAGAGCAGGCGACATTGCCGGACACACATCAGGGGATTAACTGATCGGACTGAACACCTGTAACACAGGAACAAGTGTGGATTGTGCAGACGCCACTTCGGAGCTGTAACTGGCAGGGTTGGAGGACAGGGGAAATACGAGAGACAGTGGAGCCACAGGCCTAATTGGAGCACGGTTAAAAATCAGTAGTGGTACGACTGTGTAGGCAGCAGGAGACTTTGCCATCCACACAGCAGGGGATCAGCTGACATTACTGAACCCCACTGAGACACGGGAGCAAGTATCTCTTTCCGTGTGGACGGCACTTCCGAACTACAACTGGCTGTGTTGAAGCCCAGGAAATAGGAGGGTGTAGGCAGAGGCCTACTGTATTTTGAATGAGTTTACAGCAGGAGAGACTGCCATCCAAAAAGCAGGGGATCAGCTGACGTTACTGAACCCCACTGAGACACGGGAGCAAGTATCTCTTTCCGTGTGGACGGCACTTCCGAACTACAACTGGCTGTGTTGAAGCCCAGGAAATAGGAGGGTGTAGGCAGAGGCCTACTGTATTTTGAATGAGTTTACAGCAGGAGAGACTGCCATCCACACAGCAGGGGATCAGCTGACGTTACTGAACCCCACTGAGACACGGGAGCAAGTATCTCTTTCCGTGTGGACGGCACTTCCGAACTACAACTGGCTGTGTTGAAGCCCAGGAAATAGGAGGGTGTAGGCAGAGGCCTACTGAATTTTGAATGAGGTGACAGCAGGAGAGACTGCCATCCACACAGCAGGGGATCAGCTGACGTTACTGAACCCCACTGAGACACGGGAGCAAGTGTCTCTTTCCGTGTGGACGGCACTTCCGAACTACAACTGGCTGTGTTGAAGCCCAGGAAATAGGAGGGTGTAGGCAGAGGCCTACTGTATTTTGAATGAGCTTACAGCAGGAGAGACTGCCATCCACACAGCAGGGGATCAGCTGACGTTACTGAACCCCACTGAGACACGGGAGCAAGTATCTCTTTCCGTGTGGACGGCACTTCCGAACTACAACTGGCTGTGTTGAAGCCCAGGAAATAGGAGGGTGTAGGCAGAGGCCTACTGTATTTTGAATGAGTTTACAGCAGGAGAGACTGCCATCCACACAGCAGGGGATCAGCTGACGTTACTGAACCCCACTGAGACACGGGAGCAAGTGTCTCTTTCCGTGTGGACGGCACTTCCGAACTACAACTGGCTGTGTTGAAGCCCAGGAAATAGGAGGGTGTAGGCAGAGGCCTACTGTATTTTGAATGAGTTTACAGCAGGAGAGACTGCCATCCACACAGCAGGGGATCAGCTGACGTTACTGAACCCCACTGAGACACGGGAGCAAGTATCTCTTTCCGTGTGGACGGCACTTCCGAACTACAACTGGCTGTGTTGAAGCCCAGGAAATAGGAGGGTGTAGGCAGAGGCCTACTGAATTTTGAATGAGGGGACAGCAGGAGAGACTGCCATCCACACAGCAGGGGATCAGCTGACGTTACTGAACCCCACTGAGACACGGGAGCAAGTGTCTCTTTCCGTGTGGACGGCACTTCCGAACTACAACTGGCTGTGTTGAAGCCCAGGAAATAGGAGGGTGTAGGCAGAGGCCTACTGTATTTTGAATGAGTTTACAGCAGGAGAGACTGCCATCCACACAGCAGGGGATCAGCTGACGTTACTGAACCCCACTGAGACACGGGAGCAAGTATCTCTTTCCGTGTGGACGGCACTTCCGAACTACAACTGGCTGTGTTGAAGCCCAGGAAATAGGAGGGTGTAGGCAGAGGCCTACTGAATTTTGAATGAGGTGACAGCAGGAGAGACTGCCATCCACACAGCAGGGGATCAGCTGACGTTACTGAACCCCACTGAGACACGGGAGCAAGTGTCTCTTTCCGTGTGGACGGCACTTCCGAACTACAACTGGCTGTGTTGAAGCCCAGGAAATAGGAGGGTGTAGGCAGAGGCCTACTGTATTTTGAATGAGTTTACAGCAGGAGAGACTGCCATCCACACAGCAGGGGATCAGCTGACGTTACTGAACCCCACTGAGACACGGGAGCAAGTGTCTCTTTCCGTGTGGACGGCACTTCCGAACTACAACTGGCTGTGTTGAAGCCCAGGAAATAGGAGGGTGTAGGCAGAGGCCTACTGTATTTTGAATGAGTTTACAGCAGGAGAGACTGCCATCCACACAGCAGGGGATCAGCTGACGTTACTGAACCCCACTGAGACACGGGAGCAAGTATCTCTTTCCGTGTGGACGGCACTTCCGAACTACAACTGGCTGTGTTGAAGCCCAGGAAATAGGAGGGTGTAGGCAGAGGCCTACTGTATTTTGAATGAGTTTACAGCAGGAGAGACTGCCATCCACACAGCAGGGGATCAGCTGACGTTACTGAACCCCACTGAGACACGGGAGCAAGTGTCTCTTTCCGTGTGGACGGCACTTCCGAACTACAACTGGCTGTGTTGAAGCCCAGGAAATAGGAGGGTGTAGGCAGAGGCCTACTGTATTTTGAATGAGTTTACAGCAGGAGAGACTGCCATCCACACAGCAGGGGATCAGCTGACGTTACTGAACCCCACTGAGACACGGGAGCAAGTATCTCTTTCCGTGTGGACGGCACTTCCGAACTACAACTGGCTGTGTTGAAGCCCAGGAAATAGGAGGGTGTAGGCAGAGGCCTACTGAATTTTGAATGAGGTGACAGCAGGAGAGACTGCCATCCACACAGCAGGGGATCAGCTGACGTTACTGAACCCCACTGAGACACGGGAGCAAGTATCTCTTTCCGTGTGGACGGCACTTCCGAACTACAACTGGCTGTGTTGAAGCCCAGGAAATAGGAGGGTGTAGGCAGAGGCCTACTGTATTTTGAATGAGTTTACAGCAGGAGAGACTGCCATCCACACAGCAGGGGATCAGCTGACGTTACTGAACCCCACTGAGACACGGGAGCAAGTGTCTCTTTCCGTGTGGACGGCACTTCCGAACTACAACTGGCTGTGTTGAAGCCCAGGAAATAGGAGGGTGTAGGCAGAGGCCTACTGTATTTTGAATGAGTTTACAGCAGGAGAGACTGCCATCCACACAGCAGGGGATCAGCTGACGTTACTGAACCCCACTGAGACACGGGAGCAAGTATCTCTTTCCGTGTGGACGGCACTTCCGAACTACAACTGGCTGTGTTGAAGCCCAGGAAATAGGAGGGTGTAGGCAGAGGCCTACTGTATTTTGAATGAGTTTACAGCAGGAGAGACTGCCATCCACACAGCAGGGGATCAGCTGACGTTACTGAACCCCACTGAGACACGGGAGCAAGTGTCTCTTTCCGTGTGGACGGCACTTCCGAACTACAACTGGCTGTGTTGAAGCCCAGGAAATAGGAGGGTGTAGGCAGAGGCCTACTGTATTTTGAATGAGTTTACAGCAGGAGAGACTGCCATCCACACAGCAGGGGATCAGCTGACGTTACTGAACCCCACTGAGACACGGGAGCAAGTATCTCTTTCCGTGTGGACGGCACTTCCGAACTACAACTGGCTGTGTTGAAGCCCAGGAAATAGGAGGGTGTAGGCAGAGGCCTACTGAATTTTGAATGAGGTGACAGCAGGAGAGACTGCCATCCACACAGCAGGGGATCAGCTGACGTTACTGAACCCCACTGAGACACGGGAGCAAGTATCTCTTTCCGTGTGGACGGCACTTCCGAACTACAACTGGCTGTGTTGAAGCCCAGGAAATAGGAGGGTGTAGGCAGAGGCCTACTGTCTTTGTAATGCGGAGACAGCAGGAGAGACTGCCATCTCCACAGCAGGGGAACAGCTGGCAGTGCTGAACCCCACTAACACTTGAACGAACGTGTTTGGCTCTGTGGAGACGACACTTCTGAACACCAACTGACGCTGTTGGAGCCCAGGATTAGGCGAGGAGCAGGCTGGGGCCTACTGGATTTTGGCAGGTGAAGGCAGCAGGAGACTTGCCATCTCCACAGCAGGGGAACAGCTGGCAGTGCTGAACCCCACTAACACTTGAACGAACGTGTTTGGTTCTGTGGAGACGACACTTCTGAACACCAACTGACGCTGTTGGAGCCCAGGATTAGGCGAGGAGCAGGCTGGGGCCTACTGGATTTTGGCAGGTGAATGCAGCAGGAGACTTGCCATCTCCACAGCAGGGGAACAGCTGGCAGTGCTGAACCCCACTAACACTTGAACGAACGTGTTTGGCTCTGTGGAGACGACACTTCTGAACACCAACTGACGCTGTTGGAGCCCAGGATTAGGCGAGGAGCAGGCTGGGGCCTACTGGATTTTGGCAGGTGAAGGCAGCAGGAGACTTGCCATCTCCACAGCAGGGGAACAGCTGGCAGTGCTGAACCCCACTAACACTTGAACGAACGTGTTTGGCTCTGTGGAGACGACACTTCTGAACACCAACTGACGCTGTTGGAGCCCAGGATTAGGCGAGGAGCAGGCTGGGGCCTACTGGATTTTGGCAGGTGAAGGCAGCAGGAGACTTGCCATCTCCACAGCAGGGGAACAGCTGGCAGTGCTGAACCCCACTAACACTTGAACGAATGTGTTTGGCTCTGTGGAGACGACACTTCTGAACACCAACTGACGCTGTTGGAGCCCAGGATTAGGCGAGGAGCAGGCTGGGGCCTACTGGATTTTGGCAGGTGAAGGCAGCAGGAGACTTGCCATCTCCACAGCAGGGGAACAGCTGGCAGTGCTGAACCCCACTAACACTTGAACGAACGTGTTTGGCTCTGTGGAGACGACACTTCTGAACACCAACTGACGCTGTTGGAGCCCAGGATTAGGCGAGGAGCAGGCTGGGGCCTACTGGATTTTGGCAGGTGAAGGCAGCAGGAGACTTGCCATCTCCACAGCAGGGGAACAGCTGGCAGTGCTGAACCCCACTAACACTTGAACGAACGTGTTTGGCTCTGTGGAGACGACACTTCTGAACACCAACTGACGCTGTTGGAGCCCAGGATTAGGCGAGGAGCAGGCTGGGGCCTACTGGATTTTGGCAGGTGAAGGCAGCAGGAGACTTGCCATCTCCACAGCAGGGGAACAGCTGGCAGTGCTGAACCCCACTAACACTTGAACGAATGTGTTTGGCTCTGTGGAGACGACACTTCTGAACACCAACTGACGCTGTTGGAGCCCAGGATTAGGCGAGGAGCAGGCTGGGGCCTACTGGATTTTGGCAGGTGAATGCAGCAGGAGACTTGCCATCTCCACAGCAGGGGAACAGCTGGCAGTGCTGAACCCCACTAACACTTGAACGAATGTGTTTGGCTCTGTGGAGACGACACTTCTGAACACCAACTGACGCTGTTGGAGCCCAGGATTAGGCGAGGAGCAGGCTGGGGCCTACTGGATTTTGGCAGGTGAAGGCAGCAGGAGACTTGCCATCTCCACAGCAGGGGAACAGCTGGCAGTGCTGAACCCCACTAACACTTGAACGAACGTGTTTGGCTCTGTGGAGACGACACTTCTGAACACCAACTGACGCTGTTGGAGCCCAGGATTAGGCGAGGAGCAGGCTGGGGCCTACTGGATTTTGGCAGGTGAAGGCAGCAGGAGACTTGCCATCTCCACAGCAGGGGAACAGCTGGCAGTGCTGAACCCCACTAACACTTGAACGAATGTGTTTGGCTCTGTGGAGACGACACTTCTGAACACCAACTGACGCTGTTGGTGCCCAGGATTACGCATGCCGCATGCAGAGGCCAATGGGCAGCGGTTTTTATGGAGGTTGTGGACTACTACTGATTCTAACCATGCTCCACTTAGGCCTCTGGCTCCACTGTCTCTACTATTTACCCTGGCCTCCAACCCCACCAGCTACATCTCTGAAGTGGCGTCAGCACAATCTACACTTGTTCCTGTGTTACTGGTGCTCAGTCCCATCAGTTGATCCCCTGATGTTTGTCCGGCAAGTTCGCCAGCTCTGTCCTCATTCCCACTACTGGTTATGGGAATGTGGACAGAGCAGGAGACCTTGCCGGACACACATCAGGGGATAAACTGATGGGACTGAGCCACAGGAACACAGGAACAAGTGTAGATTGTGCTGACGCCACTTCAGAGATGTAGATGGCGGGGTTGGAGGTCAGGGGAAATAGTAGAGACAGTGGAGCCAGAGACCTAAGTTGGGCACGGTTAAAAATCAGTAGTGGTTTGAATGTTGATGGAGCTGGTGACTCTGCCGTCCACACAGCAGGGGATCAGCTGGCATTACTGAACCCCAGTAACACAGGAGCTAGTGTGTTTCTCTGTGCAGACGACACATCTGAGCGACAACTGGCTGTGTTGAAGCACAGGGATTATAGTTCAGGTGGTAGAAAAATGAACACACCAGCAGACCTGGATACAGTTGCCAACCACTAATTTAGTCTGTAAGAGGAATGGCAAAGTCTTTGGAGATCCAGGCCTTGTTCATTTTCAGAAAAGTCAGCCGGTCAACATTATCGGAAGATAGTCGCGTGCGACGGTCTGTTAGTACACCACCTGCGGCACTAAAGACACGTTCCGATAATACACTGGCAGCAGGGCAAGCCAGCACCTCCAATGCATACTGGCTAAGCTCTGGCCATGTATCCAGCTTAGAGACCCAAAACTTGAAGGGGGAAGAGCCATCTGGGAGTACAGCGACAGGGCAAGACATGTAGTCTGACACCATCTGACGGAAGCGTTGCCTCCTGCTGACTCGAGGCGTCGCTGATGGTGTAGACAATTGTGGTGGACACACAAAACTTTGCCACATTTGGGCCATAGTGGTCTTGCCTTGTGCTGCGGCACTGCCTCTGCTCCCTCTTTGTGCAGAGTTTCCTCCACTGCCTCGACGCACAGAGCTGCTTTGTAAAGCACTTGCAACAATGCTGTCGGGTGGAATGGAAAACATTATGGACTGCACCAGTGACTCTTCGTACTCCCGCATTTTACGCTCCCGGTTCAACGTTGGTATGAGCCTTTGTACGCTGTCCCGGTAGCGAGGATCTAGGAGGGTGTACACCCAATAATCAGCCGAGACGAGAATGTGGGCGATGCGGCGGTCGTTTCTCAGGCACTGCAGCATGAAATCAACCATGTGCTGCAGACTCCCAACTGCCAAAGAACCGCTGTCCCCTGTTTGAGGCGTGACCTCGACCTGCTCTGCATCACCCCACCCTCGCTGTACATACTGAGTAGAGGTTTGTGTACCTCCCTCCTCTGGAGAGATGTCTTCCTCCTCCATCGACTCCTCCTCATCCTCCTCACAAAGTGTCCCCTGCCTAGGCCTTTGTGAGGAAACACGTAGCGCAGACTGTCCAGAAGCAGATGGCATTTGGGACTCCTCATCCTCCACCTCTTCTGAAACCTCATCCCTTAGTGCTTGCAGTGTTTGTTGAAGCAGGCAGATAAGGGGGACAGTCATGCTGACTAGTGCATCATCTGCACTCGCCATCCGCGTGGATTCATCGAAGGCACGCAAAACGAGGCAGATGTCCTTCATAGAGGCCCACTCAATGGTGCTGAAGTGTGAACGGCGCACAGTGCGACTTGTTTGCGCCTGATGCAGCTGGTACTCCATGACTGCTGCCTGCTGCTCACACAACCGCTCCAACATATGTAACGTTGAATTCCACCGGGTGGGTAGGTCACATATGATGCGATGTTCTGGAAGGCCAAATCGTCGCTGCAGAGCAGCGAGGCGCGATCTTGCCGTGCTGGAACGTCGCAAGTGAGCGCACTCTATGCGGACCTTGTGCAACAGTGCATCAAGATCCGGATAGTCCCTCAGAAAGCTCTGCACGACCAAGTTAAGAACATGTGCCAGACATGGGATGTGTGTGAGGTTGCCTAGGCCAAGAGCTGCCACCAGATTTCGGCCATTGTCACACACTACCAAGCCCGGCTGGAGATTCGCTGGCCCAAACCACACATCGCTCTCCAGCTTGATAGCATTCCAGAGCTCCTGCGCTGTGTGGCTTCGATTCCCCAAAGAAATTAATTTGAGTACAGCCTGTTGACGTTTGGCCACGGCTGTGCTCATATCGGTCGTAACAGGCTCCTGCTCTGCTGTTTCTGAGGAACTTGAGTAGGAGGAGGAGTCTATGTGTACAGACTGGAGTCCTGCAATCCGTGGCGTTGGAAGAACACGTACAGCGCCACTCTCCAGATCCGTACCCGGCTCCACAACATTGACCCAGTGGGCAGTGAGGGAAAGGTATCGTCCCTGTCCATGGTTACTGGTCCACGCATCGGTGGTCAGGTGGACCTTGCTACTAACGGCGTTTAGTAGCGCATGTTTTATTTTGCCCTCAACATGTTTCTGCAGGGCAGGGACGGCTCGCCTGCTGAAATAAAAGCGGCTGGGCACGTTGTATTGGGGGACTGCCAATGCCATTAAGTCCCGGAAGGTGTCAGTGTCCACCAGCCTGAATGACAGCATTTCAACTGCCAGAAGTTTGGCAATGCCAGCATTCAGAGACTGTGCTCGGGGATGGTTTGCCGAGTAAGGGCGCCTTTTATCCCATGCCTGTGCTACCGATGGCTGTGATGGATGGGAACGTGCTGTTATGGGTGGAATCTGACAGGGTCTCCGGACAACAGTGGCAGAGGTTCTTCCTTGGCGATCCTGTGAGGAAGCCGAACCAGCAGTGTGTGAGCTGGAGGAAGAGGGCCCAACACGAACTGAAGAGGTGGTAGGTGGTGCTGTACGTTGGCCTACGTCTTGAGGGTGTCTATGCAACTCCAACTCGTGCTTGGTGCGCACATGTTTCCACATATTTGTGGTATTGAGGTTGCTGACATTTCTCCCTCTTTTGACTCTCTGATGACACAGCTTGCATTTGACAAAGCAAATGTCATCTGCAACTGTGTCAAAAAAGGACCACGCACTGCAACTCTTGTGAGCGCCCGGTTTGCCTTTGGAAGGAGGAATGCTCCTAACGGGTGCCGAAGTGGAGGGTACAGGCAACCAAGTCTTCCCCCTCCCTCTGCCTCCTGTTTTGGCCGGTAGGGGAATCTCTTCCTCCGAGCTGCTCCCACCACCTTCCTGTTGCTCACGCCATGATGGGTCAAGGACCTCATCATCTTCCCTCCCCTCTTCAAACAGCTGCTTCTCCGGGGTTGTCTCGCCAGCACCGTACGCACCAGAAAGTGGCAACTGAGTCTCGTCATCATCTGATGCGTACTGAGGTGTGCTGACCATAGGCACTGGCCCACTCGCCTCTTCAGATTCAGAGGGACAAAGAAGTTGCGCATCACTGCATACTCCCTCTTCTTCACATTCAGGAATGCTGCTTGGCTGGCCCCCTCTTTCCAAGCCAACAGATTCCGAGAACAGAAGTAGAGATTGTGATGGCTCCTGTCCATGTCTCTCTGACTGCCTGGGCACTTTGGCAGGTGGTGAAGAGACAGATGGTTGCTCTTCGGTGCTCTGACCCTGAGAGGATGCGGAAGTAATTGAAGTCGATGCGTTAGCTGCCATCCATCCGACAACGGCTTCAATTTGTTCCTCCCGCAGCAGTGGGGTACGTTGAGGTCCTACAAAGCTGCGCATAAAGGACTGTTGCCTGCTAAAACTGGGGGATGCTGATCCACTGGTGCCCGCAGCAGGCCCAGAATCCCCACGTCCTCTACCTGTAGAATCCCCACGTCCTCTCCCTGCAGAATCCCCACGTCCTCTCCCTGCTGAAACTCCACGCCCACGCCCACGCCCCCGCGCCTTACTCCCTGCCTTCTTCATCTTGCAAGACTGCTTAAGATAGGCAAAAAAGGACAAAGGGGGGCCTTAGTGTGCTTATTCCTGAACAGCTGGTTACAGGTACAAGAAACACTAATTTTATGAAGTGTGTGTGTGTGGACTAGACTTTAATAGGAGCTGATGTGGCCTACACAAGTTCAAAATGTAGTGTTTGGTGAACTTTTTATGTGGTTTCTTTGTTTGAAACAAACTCAAAGTATGAGAACAAAGAATTGAAACTGATAGTATCACCAACTTTTTGGAGCTATTACAATGCAGGCAGGTAACCTACAATGCAAAAGATGAGGCTCCAAAAAAATTGGGTAATACTAATCTGGCTGCGCCGGCAGGGCACAAGCCAGAAAAAAAGGCTCCTCTATCTACTCCTATATAGTGTTTGCAACCAACCAATGTTGATGGATACGGATGGATGCACACTAATAGGAGAAGAAAAAATGAGCTGCACTCAGAGACAAATATGTGTGAGGCAGTGACGCACGTTGAGCGTCCTACAACCAGACGTAGCTGCAGGACACTCTACTCAGCGTGAGCTGCACTCACACACAGTCAGAGACCTCTCAGACAGCCGTCAACAGTGCAGCTAAGTGGGCACTGGCACTGACAGGCTGCAGAAAGGCTCCGCTGTGTACTCCTATATAGTGTTTGCAACCACCGTAGATGGAGACGGATGGATGCACACTAATAGAAGAAAAAATGAGCTGCACTCAAATAAAAATATGTGTGAGGCAGTGACGCACGCTGAGCGTCCTACAGCCAGACGTAGCTGCAGGACACACTACTCAGCATGAGCTGCACTCACACACAGTCAGAGACCTCTCAGACAGCCGTGAACAGTGCAGCAAAGTGGACACTAGCACTGAAAGGCTGCAGAAAGGCTCCGCTGTCTACTACTAGTGTTTGCAACCAACGTATATGGATACGGATGGAAGCACACTAGATTGAAATTATTTAAAAAATGCAGCTCAAAAAATAAAAGATGTATGAGGCAGCAGTGATCACACTGGGTGGCCTACAGCCTGACGTGGCTGCAGGACCCACTCCACAGCGTGAGCTGCACTCACACAGCCCTTGCAGACAGCTGTGAAAACAGCGCTGCTAGGGAAAAGCAAGCTACAGTGGTGGTTTATGTAGCCTGGATAAAGCACAATATTGTTTTTAGAATCGCTATTTCTAACTGTCCCTCACAGTCTTCTACAGCAGCCTGTCCCTAACTGAATTCACAGCAGAGTGACCAGAAATGGCGGCTGCGGTGGCTTTTATAGTGCATCATGACATCATTTCGGCAGCCAATCACAGCCATGCCAATAGTTAACATGCCTACATGCCTAACAGGATGTGCCCACACTTCGGAGGATTCCCATTGGCTTAATCAAAGCAAGCAGGCTCATAGCATGATGGGAACTTCCTATTCCGATTCCGATCCCGGAATCCGATATGAAAAAAGTATCGGAATTAAGTATCGGAATTCCGATACCGCTGATATCGGCCGATACCCGATACTTGCGGTATCGGAATGCTCAACACTAGTAGTATGTATGTAGCATGTAGTATGTATGTTGTATGAATGTAGTATATATGTAGCATGTATGTAGTATGTATGTATGTAGTATGTATGTAGTATGCAGTATGTATGTAGTATATATGTAGTATGTATGTAGTATGTTTTTTTTTTTTTTTTTTTACATTCAACACATTAGCTGGATGATGGGACTACTACTGTCCCATCATTGGCAAATGTGTCAATCACTGTCAGTATAGCAGGCATCGCCCGATGGGACTTGTAGTCCCATCGGACGATGCCTGCACACGCACAAGACCCCTGGCAGGCCCGCACAGACCACCGGCAGCCAGCACAGGCCCCCGAGAAGCTCGTACAGACCACCGGCAACCGGCACAGGCCCCCGAGATGCCCGTTCAGACCACCGGCAGCTGGCACAGGCCCCCGAGAGGCCCGTACAGACCACCGACTGTTGGCACAGGCCCCCGAGAGGCCCGTACAGACCACCGGCAACCGGCACAGGCCCCCTAGAGGCCCGTACAGACAGCCGACAGCCGTCACAGGCCCCAAAGAGGCCCGTATAGACCACCGACATCCGGCACAGGCCCCCAGAGGCCCGTACAGACCACCCACTGTCGGCACAGGCCCCTGAGAAGCCCGTACAGACCACCGGCAGCCGGCACAGGCCCCCGAGAGGCCCGTACAGACCCCCTGCAGTCAGCACAGACGGCACATCATGATGCGCACAGACCGCACATCATGATGACGTCATTTGAGCAGCCAATCACAGCCACAACAGTGGCTCATTGCATTATGGGGACTTCCGATTCCGGTATACAATATTGAAAAAATATCGGTACTCGGTATCGGAATTCCGATACAGCGAATATCGGCTGATACCTGATATTTGCAGTATTGGAATGCTCAACACTACTGATGACACACAGCTATATACATCATCCCCTGACCTTACCCCCGCTGTACTACAGAACGCCAGTGACTGTCTGTCCGCAGTCTCCAACATCATGTCTGCTCTCTATCTGAAACTTAACCTCTCAAAAACTGAACTTCTTCTGCTCCCGCCAACCACTAACCTCCCTAAATCTGACATTTCCCTCTCAGTGGGTGGCACCATAATAACACCCCGGCAGCAGGCGTGCTGTCTGGGTGTTATGTTTGACACCAATCACTCCTTCACATCCCATATACAATCTCTTGCCCGCTCTTGCTGCTTACACCTAAAGAACATCTCCAGAATTCGCCCTTTTCTCACCATGGAAGCAACAAAAACCCTCACTGTCGCATTGATCCACTCCCGCCTGGACTACTGCAATGCCCTATTAATTGGCCTCCCCGCTACTCGACTTTCCCCTCTCCAGTCCATACTTAATTCAGCAGCCAGGGTCATCTATCTGGCTAATCGGTACTCGGACGCGTCCGCTCTTCGCCAGTCCTTACATTGGCTGCCCATTCATTACAGGGTCCAATTCAAAGTACGTGTTCTCACCCACAAAGCCCTCCACAGTGCGGCACCTCCCTACATCTCCTCCCTCATTTCTGTCTATCGGCCTAGCCGACCGCTGTGCTCTGCAAACGACTTTCGACTAACCTCTGCCCTAATCCGCACCTCCCACTCCCGACTCCAAGACTTCTCCCGCGCTGCGCCAATCCTCTGGAATGCTCTACCCCAAGAAATTAGGACTATCCACAATTTGCACAGTTTCAGGCGCTCTCTCAAAACACATCTATTCAGAGCAGCCTATCACGTTCACTAATCAGTCATTCTATGTGCAAGTGTGAGTATGTAGCCCATTCACTATCTCTGTCCCCCAACTTCTCAAGATGGCTGGACCATCATTGTAAATACATCATTGTAAATACACCCCTGTACTTTGTATCTCCCCCACCTCATTGTAGATTGTAAGCTCTCACGAGCAGGGCCGTCTTACTTTACTTTAATTATTGTATTGTTAACGTTGTTACTTATGACTTGTGTTTTGAAACTCAAACTGTAAAGCGCTGCGGAATATCTTGGCGCTATATAAATAAAGATTATTATTATTATTATTACCATCTACCTTTCATGTCTCCCCTTTTCCCTTATAGATTGTAAACTTGCGAGCAGGGCCCTCATTCCTATTGGTATCTGTTTTGATCTATGTGCTTATTGCTATGCTGTAATGTCTAATGTCTGTAGAAGTTCCCTCTATAATGTAAAGTGCTGCGAAATATGTTGGCACTAATGAAATAAAATTATTATTGTTATTATTATTATAATTTAACCTATAAGGAGCGGCAAGCCCTTACACAATTACCACCACTCCCTGACCCACCAACCTACTGTCTCCTTCCCCACCATCCTGTAGCATGTAAGCCCGAAAGGGCAGGGTCCTCTCTCCCCTCTGTATCAGTCTGTCATTGTTAGTTTGTTTACTGTAAGTGATATCTGTAATTTGTATGTAACCCCTTCTCATGTACAACCCCATGGGACCAATGGTGCTATATAAATGAATAATAATAATAATAATAATAATAATATAGTCTTTAAAGCAGCAAAGAGAGGAACATCGTAGTTTGGCCGAACGATAAGTTCGAACGTGATGCCTTTCGTCAATTGAGAGACCCAAGTACTTATACTAAATTGTCATTCAATGCAGTGTCCTCCTTCTCACTTGAGCTCCAGAGGATCCTCATTAGGGCTTTTGAGAATAATGTCATCACTAAAGGATTTTTTTGGTGGACTTACTGTGAGGTCTCCAAAAACTCCTACATTTTACTTGTTACCTAAAGTTCACAAGGAGGCTTTCAACCCCCCGGGGCGTCCAATCGTCTCTGGAATCCAGGGGCTGTGTGATTCTATTTGTAGATTCATCGATTTTTATCTCAAGCCCCTCGTGGAAACATTACCATCTTACATCCAGGTTACAACGAATGCCTTGGCATGGATTGACGGCATCCTTGTGGGCGATAATACTCTTCTTATCTATCCTCGTCTGTCTGGTCACAATTTGCTTGGCATGAGGTTCAGAGGTAGATAGACCCCCATGTTGGCAGGTTTTAGGCAACACATCTTCATTACCAGATCTGTTTAATGTCATAGAAGTGGATTTGGACCTTGACTTTGAGGAATTCCTTAATTGTGGTCTAGATCGATCGTGGGTCCTGGACATCCCTTTAAACTTTTTGTATTTAGTAGATTGGATCTCATGAGCCCATTTCTGTGATTCTGCATCAATCTCGTCATTACGTTTTTTGAGGGCATCACCAATCATATCTCTCTGTAACATGATCTGTAGATTCTCCATTTCAGATTCGAGTGATTCCAGTGAGTTAATTTATTTTAGCAGTTCCATTAACCCCTTAGAACAAGTGTCAGTCAGTTCCTCACATGTTTTTGAAGGTCTCATATCTTATCTAACCCAGCCACCATTAGGGCCGTCCCGGCCGGACAGTTTCAAAGGATGAGGCGAAGATGCTCCCCTAACGACAGATTTGAGGCGCAAGCCTTTACCTTAAAAAACACTTTAGGTCCGTGGCTACAGATGCAGGTGTATTAGACATGGATGCCACAAAGCAAGAAAGACTCCATGTAGTAGTCTTTTGCACTCTTCCAAGGGCCATAAAAGTGCTGATGGAGAGGGACAGATATGGTTCATCTCTCCACTTACAATCATGAGTGGGATAACATGAGGCTAATTTTGGCTAAACATTGAGCCATTCTTGGTACCGATCTTTCCCTGGGGACCTCTTTGGGAGCTTTCCCCTCCATGACCTCTAGGAGGTCAAAAAATGTAAATGAGTTGCTGGCTAGGAGCCACTACATTTCAGCTCCCACCAAACTGGTTCAAGGGACCTAGCTCCGGGTTCCATCCCATGCAGCTACTTTCTTGCCTGCGCAAATGTTTTGCACAGTTCCACCCTCCACTTTTTGGATGGCTTGAGACAATTTGATATTGTACTGTACATCCTGAAGCAGTACCAAAGTGATTTACTATGCCACGTGTGGCTACTCCAAGATATACATTGACCTTAGTTCTAGAGGGCTTGGAGTGTGGGTACGGGAGCATATGCGGGACATTTGTGCGGCCAAGCCAACCCCTCTGACCTAAAAATGATCTTCCACCACTTTAGGCTTTATCACAGTTGTGATGCAAAGATGCTAATAGTGAGGGGAATCAACATTATTCGTATGGGTTTCGGGGGGGGGGGGGGGGTAACAACAAAATTTCTTGCTCAGCTTGAAACAAAGTGGATAGTTACCCTGAATACTGAGGCCCCTAATGGTTTGAGTGAATACCTCAACTTTTCCTCCTTTCTATAATGTCAGTTACTGTTATATAAACTGATCCAATGAAATGTCCTGCAGTCCTTCACGCTCATTCTAACACCCCTTATGGCCGGGTGCTTTTGATTTTAAATGTGTGGTCCTTTTATTATAGTTCTATTATTGTTGATTTCTTGTTCTTTGTTATCCTTATTATTTAGTGTCATCTACTGACCCATTATGCTTATAATGAACTCTGGCTCCATCCTCCTTGTCAATACCATCTCCTCACTCGGCACTTTACCAATGGACTTGCTGAGATGTAATATTATGGACCATTTTGTGAAGTTTTACCATGTTCGTGTTCTTGGTATTTTTTGTATCTTTTCGAAATATGTACTGTTCCTTTACATCATGTCTGTTTATGAGGCTCATATGGTGCACTGTTGTGGCCGAGCGCACGCGCTCTGCTGCTCTCTGGGTTCCGCACACAGCCAGGCGTCTTTCCACCTCCTGCACACGCCTGGAGACTTCTCCTCGACCCCTGTGTGCACAGTGATGATTGATATCCTGTTCTGTATTTGCCGGGATCTGCTGGGGGCAGTACGCATGTGCCGATCGTGCCGCAGCTATTAGTCCATAGCGACGTTGTGACGGACTAACTGAGCCATTAGATGGTCCTGTTCGCATATTCCACTGCATGTTCTTGAGAAAGTGATCTTTTAACACACGAAACGCGCATTGAGGTATTGTCATCCGGCACAGGGACCCTCTCCTATCTCTGGTAAGCATTATCTCTTTGAGTGACTTCCTTTGACTACTTAGTTTACCTCACTTCATGCTGTTATTACTTATTTGGATGGCTTTCACCAGGGCTTATTTTCTGAAACACTAGTACTTTTCAAATTTCATTGCTGGGTGTACAGATAATGCAGAATCACTGCTATCTTTTGACAGGTGACCCTGGGGTTTGTATATTCTTGTATGACGTCACTTTACGGTGTTACTTTGTTTCTTTTTAATGTTCTTCTAATAAAATTCTCATTTTTATTATATTCACCTGATTACTCCTTATTCTTCTTTCTCACTTGTTTGAGTTGTTGGATGATAAAACCCAGCAAAAATTAACTCATTATGTTCCAGTACTTTGATTGCTAATATCTCCGCAACAGAGAAGTGAAAGAAAAAAATAACTAAAATGTTTGATTCATAGCTGCTGCGACCATTACATTCTGTGTCCAGTTTAATATGAAAAATTTGGTACAAAATGTCATTTTATTTAAAATGTACTAGTGTTTGTATGCTAAGAAATGTCCCTTCTGTTATACTAATACCATAGTGCAACTGGTATTACATCTGATTTCTCCAATTATTCCATCATAACTGTAAGAAAAAGTCCTTACTGTCACGTCGGCGGTGGTAGCAGCCGCCACCTATAATCACCGGCGCTCCCCATGCCGATCTGTGCCCGCCTCCTCCTCGTTCTCTCTCCTGTGGGCGCCTTAGGCCGCGGGCGCGCTCTGCAGGTCTATTATAACCCTGCAGCGCCCGCCCTGAAGCATGAGCGCCCAATCACTCAGCAGCATGGGGTATATCAGGCGTCTCCAACATGGTGAAGACGCCTGATTATCGTGTGCCTTTTCCTTGTGATATCCTGGTCAAGTGTTTAGGGGTTTCCCCTTCACACTCTATCTCCGTCCTGTACTCCAGTGCCCAGTCCTGTACTCCGTATCTCCGTCCTGTACTCCAGTGCCCAGTCCTGTACTCCGTATCTCCGTCCTGTACTCCAGTGCCTAGTCCTGTACTCCGTATCCCCGTCCTGTACTCCAGTACCCAGTCCTGTACTCCGTATCTCCGTCCTGTACTCCAGTGCCTAGTCCTGTACTCCGTATCCCTGTCCTGTACTCCAGTACCCAGTCCTGTACTCCTATCCCCGTCCTGTACTCCAGTACCCAGTCCTGTACTCCGTATCTCTATCCTGTACTCCAGTGCCTAGTCCCGTAATCCATATCCCCGTCCTGTACTCCAGTACCCAGTCATGTACTCCATGTCTCCGTCCCGTACTCCAGTGCCCAGTCTTGTACACCGTGACTCCGTTCTATACTTTGATCTGCACTTCCTACTCCGTTCTGCATTCTATCTTCAGTCCTATACAGGGTACAGGGCAGGGTATTTGAAGAGCTTCCGGACACTGTCCTCGGAACTGGGGTGGAATAATGAGGCTTTGGTTGGAGCCTTTTGGAGGGGACTCTCCAGTAAAATAAAAGATGAGCTTGCCCCTACCACACTGGAGGATCTTATATCCCTAGCTACCAGTATAGATTTACGATTTCAGGAACGCACCCGGGAGTCAGGGAGAAGAGATCTTTTAGGCTATACAAAGTGCCCATTCCCCGTTCCCCTGCGTCTTCTAGTAATTCCACTCCCGAGCCCATGCAAGTGACCGAGTAAAGCTGTCCGAGCAAGAACGCAGGGAGAGAAGGACGCAGGGCTTATGCCTTTATTGTGGTGGGGCCATCATTTTGTGCGTACTTGCCCAGTGCGGCCGGGAAACGCCTCCCCCTAGGCCAGGTAAGAGAGGCCTTCATAGGTGACACTGATTCCTCTCTGCCCCTTACCATTTCGGCTTTAATTGTTTCAGGGCGGGAGCGCAGATCTGTGGAGGCGTATGTGGACTCGGGTGCGGCTGGTAACTTCATCCGGCTCAAGGAAGTGGACCAGTTTCGGATTCCGGTTGTTACGCTAGAGAATCCACATTCCATCGCCTCCGTGGATGGCAAACCATTACCTGAACCCATCACCATGGTCACTGTCGAGGTGGAGATACAAGTTGGAGCTCTTCACCGAGAAAAAATCGCCTTTTATGTTTTGCCCAGTTTGTCCCACGCCGTGCTCCTTGGCTTACCTTGGCTTCGTCTACATGAGCCTGTTCTAGACTGGCGTTCCGGGGAGATCCTCCGCTGGGGACACTTCTGCCATGAACGTTGTCTATTGCCTGTATCTCGCCCAACTCCGCAGCAAGCTCCCACCGATCTGCCTGGGCTTCCTACGGCGTACCACTTGTATGCCGGTGTCTTCAGCAAGAGGGAGGCTGAGACACTGCCGCCGCATCGTGCCTACAATTGCCCAATTGAGCTGGTGCCAGGAACGATTCCTCCTAGGGGAAGAACTTATCCTCTGTCTCTGGCAGAAACCACGGCCATGTCCGAATATATCCAGTAAAACTTGGCTCGGGGTTTTATTCGGAAATCATCCTCCCCTGCTGGAGCGGGGTTCTTTTTCGTCCGGAAGAAAGATGGATCCCTTCGGCCATGTATTGACTACCGAGGCTTGAACAGTATCAAGAATAGGTATCCCCTTCCGATGATCCCAGAACTCTTTGACCGCTTGAGAGGGGCCCGGATCTTTACCAAGTTGGATCTGCGGGGAGCTTATAACTTGATCCGAATCCGTGCCGGGGATGAATGGAAGACGGCCTTCAATACTCGAGATGGCCATTACGAGTATTTAGTTATGCCTTTTGGTCTCTGTAATGCCCCGGCAGTGTTCCAGGAGTTCGTTAATGAGATTTTTCGAGACCTACTCTACTCTTGTGTCGTTGTATATCTAGATGACATACTCATCTTTTCATCTGACTTGTCCACTCACAGAAAGAGTGTTCGCCTGGTTTTGCAACGTCTATGGGAGAACAGACTCTACGCTAAATTAGAAAAATGTCTGTTCGAGCAAACCTCATTACCCTTCCTAGGGTATATCATCACGGACTCCGGAGTGAAGATGGACCCTGAAAAACTGTCTGCTGTGCTCAAATGGCCAAGTCCGGTTGGAGTAAAAGCCATCCAACGGTTCCTGGGTTTCGCGAACTATTACAGACAGTTTGTTCCTTTCTTCTCCTCGGTGACCAATCCCATCTCTGCTTTGACCCGGAAAGGGACCAAACCAAATGTCTCAACTCCAGAGGCTGAAGAGGCCTTTCTTGCCTTGAAACGGTCCTTTGCTACCGCTCCGATTTTACACCGGCCGTTGGTCAATAGGCCCTTCATCCTAGAGGTGGATGCCTCCTCTTCTGGTGTGGGAGCAGTTCTTTCTCAGCGGACAACTTCTGGTCAAGTGGTGCCTTGTGGGTTCTTCTCTAAATCATTCTCTCCCGCAGAATGCAACTATTCAATTGGAGATCGGGAATTATTAGCCATTAAGATGGCCTTGGAGGAGTGGCAGTATCTTTTAGAGGGGGAAGTCTATCCATTCATAATCTTCACGGACCACAAGAATTTGGCGTATCTTCAGTCGGCGCAAAGGCTCAACTCCAGGCAAGCCAGGTGGTCGCTATGTTTTTCCCGGTTTGACTTCAAACTTCATTTTCGACCTGGGGACAGAAACATCAAGGCAGATGCTCTATCCAGGTCCCTACAGTCACCTGAGGCTGAGGAGGTTTCTTCTCACATCATTGAGCCCGCCAAAGTTATCACCGTGGCGCCCGTGACGCTCTCTCCCATTCCGCCAGGCAAGACCTTCGTCCCACAGAATAAGAGGTTGGAAGTCCTAGACTGGGGGCATTCCTCCTAGATTGCGGGTCACATCGGGGTCAAGAAAACCCTCAGCCTTCTTTCGCGCTACTATTGGTGGCCTTCCCTTCGCCAAGATGCGACAGATTTCATAGCCTCCTGCACGACTTGTGCCCTGAACAGGATACCACGAAGTCTGCCATCCGGTCTGCTTCACCCTCTGCCTCCTCCTGAGGCCCCTTGGTGACAAATTGGTATGGATTTCATTACCGATCTACCGCGCTCCTCCGGGTGCACTACCATCTTAGTAGTGGTCGATCGCTTCTCCAAGATGGCCCATTTCATCCCGCTGCCCAGATTACCTACAGCATCTGAGCTGGCCAAGGTCTTCATACACCAGATCTTTAGGCTTCACGGACACCCTCAACATATTGTCTCCGATCGAGGGGTCCAGTTTACCTCCCGCTTTTGGAGGGCATTCAGCAAGCTCATGGGTATATCTCTAGATTTCTCCTCTGCGTATCATCCTCAGTCTAATGGGCAAGTGGAATGGATTAATCAGGTATTAGCAACCTACCTGCATCACTTCTCTAACGCCCATCAAGACAATTGGGTTTCACTGCTGCCGTGGGCAGAGTTCGCCCACAACAACCATCCTAATGAGTCCACCACATGGTGGAGACGCCTGATTATCGTGTGCCTTTTCCTTGTGATATCCTGGCCAAGTGTTTAGGGGTTTCCCCTTCACACTCTATCTCCGTCCTGTACTCCAGTGCCCAGTCCTGCACTCCGTATCTCCGTCCTGTACTCCAGTGCCCAGTCCTGCACTCCGTATCTCCGTCCTGTACTCCAGTGCCTAGTCCTGTACTCCGTATCCCCGTCCTGTACTCCAGTACCCAGTCCTGTACTCCGTATCTCCGTTCTGTACTCCAGTGGCTAGTCGTGTACTCCGTATCCCCATCCTGTACTCCAGTGCCTAGTCCTGCAATCCGTATCCCCGTCCTGTACTCCAGTACCCAGTTCTGTACTCCATGTCTCCGTCCTGTACTCCAGTGCCCAGTCCTGTACTCCATGTCTCCATTCTATACTTTGACCTGCACTTTCTACTCTGTTCTGCATTCTATCTTCAGTCCTGTACCTCTCACTCAGTCCTTTGAGCCGCCCCTCTTGGTTCTAGCAGTCGCGGCATCTGTCTTCCGAGGGTCTGCCCCTAACGGCCCCTGTATAGGGGTCGGCACCACCTGGCGCGCTCGCCCCGGGAGCTCCAGTGCCGTGACCCAGAGGGTCCACTCTCGGACGTAGCCTTCCTGGCCGTCACACTTACTGAGAGCTGGAAGAGCCGGTAAAAGATGTAGACAATCCTCTTATCAAGCTGATGTCGAAGTTTATTAAGAGATACAGGCAGAACAGGTACAGAGAGTCTGTAGAGCTGAAGTATGCGGGCACAAAACAGGAATCCAGATGGGCGAAGAGTCGCTGAGAAGTCTGGCAATGGAAAGGCTTTAGCCCTGGCCATGGTGTGGCACAGTGGCATAATGGTGTTGGAATGGCCCCGAGAAGCAGTGACAGGGGCTTTTTATACAAAATGAGAACAAGGAAAGCTGCATTTTGCCGCAGAGGTCATTTACATGATAATTCTAGAGAAACATGTGTTTTAGAACACAGAATATAATGTCGTAATTTGACAAAATTAATTAACGTTTCCCCAAACAACACTAAAACCCATAAAAGTCATTGATATCTATAGCTACTATCCTTAATCTTATCACTGCCTCCAGACTTGATCTATAAATTCATGCATTTGACATTTTAATGAGTTTGTTTTCTACCAACACTATCACGTATACACACATTGACCATATATTTGTTAACCCTATTCCCCTATTGATCCAATTTTCCTTCATGCACGCCTGCTAGGTTTGCTAGCAGACATGATATCATTTTACATCCTCCATCCAAAGTACAACTTATTAGTTCTATTGTAAAAGTTGAGTCTGTATCCTAACTTTCACAAGATGGCTGCCTGGTTCATCATGGCAGCTCAGTATATTATAGCTGACCATTCTCTTACAATAAACAGATATTAAATAGCAAAATATGCCTAAAATAATTTCACATAATATTCTTATATCATAAATGTAACTACACAAGTATTTATCAGAACCATTAGCAAAATTCTACATGAGAAAACAATCTGCTACAATCTGAATAGGATTTGTAAAAAGTAGATTCAGAGACGTGTTACACATGGATATTGGGACAAGACAGCATGTAATCTTAATAATCCAGATGTCTTTTTTCAGTAAGCCAGGAGCTATTCTTTGCACGTTGACTATTGAATTGGTGCGTTTTTTGACTGTTGTTCAAGACACATGTGCTATTTTCATATGAGCCTGAATGTTGAAACTAAAATCAGTGTTTGTGAAATTGAAGAATGGCTGCTATTTGTCTCATATAGATGCAGGGTCATTGAACAAGCCATGTGTCATGCTTTTCTGTCTGTATTTGGTTGTCGGCATGACAATGCATGTCCTTGCTTTAACCCTTTGCTCCTTTCCCCCCAATTGAGCTGGGATACTGCTGGCTGTTACATGTATGAAGCCTGCTCAGTTCTATGCTCTGCTGCATAGACGTGCATGTGTTGCTAGGTCTTTGCTTTGCTGCTTGACCATCTGCATGTGTGGTCTCTGGTTGCCACTGTGGAAGCTGTCCGCGGGTTGCAAGGTAATGTGCAGCTGGTGCATGACTTTCCACATGTGTTTAGGCTTGCAGACGATGCCAGGTGCTCTAAGCCTCAGTTCCTGCACTGACTGTGCTGTAATGGTTCCTGTTTGTGCTTAGGGTGTGCACGGCCACACCTTCCCTGTTAGTGTTTGTACTTGAAATGCTGTCCCCAGCCAACTGCTGAGGGGCAGCTCCTATATAAACTTCCCTGCTAGGCGGGGCGAGAGCTGCTCTCAGAGTTCCTGAACCTTGCCATGTGAGTTTTGTGTCTGTGTCCCTGGACCTCTCCTGTCTATGCACCAGTACCAGGCTCTCACGCAGGAAAACGATGAAGAAATACATCAGGATAAGACTTTGCCAACAAACAGCAACCTTGTACGCCTTCAGAGTCCTCCTGGATGGAGAAAGAAAAATGTTGTGAAGAAGAAACGAAGAGGGGTGGTCATGGGGGATTCCCTGTTGAGTGGAACAGAGGCCGCTATCTGCAGACCGGATATAACTTCAAGAGAAATGTGCTGTCTTCCAGGTGCAAAAATTAAAGATGTGTCTGACAGGATATCAGGACTCTTCAGACCTACAGATGACTACCCATTCCTGCTACTACACATGGGGACAAATGACACCGCAAGAAACGACCTGGAAACCATCTGCAGAGACTTTGAAGACTTAGGCAAGAAAGTGAAAGAACTGGGAGCGCAGTTGGTCTTCTCTTCCATCCTCCCAGTGGATGGCCATGGAACAAGGAGGTGGAATAAGATTCTGCAGGTGAACAACTGGCTACGTCGATGGTGCCGTCAGCAACGATTTGGATTTCTGGATCACGGAGTGAATTACTTATACGATGGACTACTTGCTAGAGATGGGGTGCACCTTACGAAGACTGGAAAGCATGTATTTGGAAGTCGCCTTGCTACACTTGTAAGGAGAGCTTTAAACTAGAACAACATGGGAAGGGAAGCAAAAGACCAGAAAAAGCCATACACCTGACAAATGCTATTGAGAACTCTGCTATTAGAAGTGGAAAGGAAGAACAAAGACAAAAGATTCTAATTAATAAAAATATTGGAGAAAGAGAAACCAATCACAAACTAAAATGTTTCTATACTAATGCACAAAGCATGGGCAACAAACAAGCAGAATTGGAACTACTAACACAGGAAAAGAAATATGATGTCATTGGAATCACTGAAACTTGGTGGGACAATACACATGATTGGAATACAAGACTAGAAGGATACAACTTATTTGCAAGAAACAGACTTGATAAACGAGGAGGAGGTGTCGCATTGTATGTTAGAAACGCGTATATCTGCACAGAGATTGAAACTTCAGAGACTGGGAGTTCTGTGGAAACTGTTTGGGTAAGAATACAAGGACAGAACAATGGAAAGGACACCATTGTAGGCATTTACTACAGGCCGCCTGTGCAAGCTGAAGATATGGATGAACTCTTTATGCATCAAATGGCCAAGTTCTCCAAAAAATATGACATAGTTGTCATGGGAGATTTCAACTATCCAGACATTTGTTGGGAATCTCTCTCAGGCAAAACTAACAGGTCAAGGAAATTCTTATCCTCTCTTGCTGACAACTTTATCTTCCAAAAGGTAGGGGAGAAAACAAGGGGAACTGCTACCTTGGATCTAATCCTTATAAACAGGGAGGAAATGGTTGAGGAGGTAAAAGTGGCTGGGACCCTAGGAGGTAGCGACCATGCTATTTTAGAATTTTGGATAACTAGAGGCGGAAGACCTGTGAAGACTCAGACGTCAAGGTTAGATTTCAGAAAGGCAGATTTTAAGGGATTCAGAAAGAGAATTGGAGGGATCCAATGGCTGGATATCCTTAAAGACAAAAATGTCCAGGAAGGATGGGAAATCTTGAAAAATGAAATTCTCAAAGCGCAGTTGTTAACAATTCCGAAAAGAGGGAAGAAAAGGAAGCATTTAACCCTCCGTCAGGCGCAATATAGATTCTCCTCAGTTCATGCGCAATGTGCCTGACAAGCACAGGTCAGAAAACCACCTATAGTAGCTACATATTTCAATTTCAGGACTATAGAAGTAGTCAGTGACCTTCATAGGAATGTATTAAAAGAGATTACACCAAATCAGATGCAAAAAAAAACATTTATTAACCATAAACTTATTAAAACTAAAAGTACCACTTTTCGGTAGTACCGCCAAATAGGCTCCAGTTATCTTTACTTAACTATTGCTTAAATATAAAATTATGGAAAAAAACTTAAAGGATATTGCACTTAGATGTTACTTAATTATTTTCTACTCATCTTCAGTGGTTTCAATTGCAGCAGAAGCAGCACAGGTACACTTAGAAAAGCAAGGCTGGCAGACGAAAGTTGCATGGGAAAGGCAGATTGATTCTTTACATATTTTGCAGTCATATTTAGAAAGCCTTCTGAAACCAGATACAAATGAGCAGGTAGTACAACTGCGTCTTTTAGAAGGTGGTAGAGTCGGTGTTTGTTCTGGAACGTCCTTGGGACGTCCTTTGTATTTTTATCTTTGCCCAAATAATAAGCTAGATCTGTGTCTGTTTCCTCTGTATCAGTGTCATCACCATCCTGCTCTGTTCCAGAATCAGTGTTACATTCTGCTACCTCATCTTCAGATGAAATGTCACTAGATTCCTCTAAATCCTCAGTTACTGCTGGTTCTTCCTCATCATCTTCTAACAAAAAAATCTTCATTTCTTCTAAATGAAGGGGTTTAGATGAATCATACTGTTTTCTGGCCATTGCAGCAGAAAATCTGAAGCAAGAGAGAAAGAGTATGTGTTAGGGCGCAATGTGCCTTAGAAGCCACCCTCCTTTTGTCTAAGAAAACAGTACTTATGTACACTAACTTAGCATTAATCCTTCATAAAACAAGCTAAATACACAATCGTGAGGAATAAAAAAAGAAAATACTAACCTTTCAATTTGTGTTGAAATCAGGCGCAATGTGCCTGAGAAGCCAAAGTGTTGATATCTGCTCACTAGAAGGTCTGCTGAGTCACTGTGATATCAGGTTTCACAGAGCCTGTAGTCAGGAGATAACTAGGAGGGGTGGGGTTTTCTGATAAGTGGGCAAGGAGAGAGAAGTGAAACTAATTACTGTGTGCCTGTCAGATCTATTGCGCCTGATGGAGGGTTAAGGAAACCAGGATGGATGAACACAGAACTTAAGCACATGCTAAAAAGGAAGAAAAAAATGTTTAGAAAATGGAAAGAGGGAGGCATATCTAAAGAAGAATATAATGCTGTCTGCAGAACCTGCAGGGCACAAATCAGATTAGCTAAAGCTGAAAATGAATTGATGCTTGCAAGAGATGTCAAAAGCAATAATAAAGGATTTTGGGGATATGTCAAAAGTAAAAGAAAAGTCAAAGATGCTATAGGATTTTTACAGGATGAAAATGATGAAATGGTAAGACAGGATGTTGAGAAGGCTGAACTTTTAAATTCCTATTTTGCATCTGTTTTCTCTCAGAAAGGAAATGTAACATCAACTGTTCTTCACTGTCCTATTAAGGGAATAGAAGAATCCAGGATATCTATAAACAGAAAGATAGTGAGGAAACACTTAGCTAACCTAAATGAATTCAAGTCTCCAGGTCCAGATGAATTACACCCCAGAGTACTGAAGGAGATAGCAGAAGAAATTTTTGAACCCCTCTCCATAATCTTTGAAAATTCTTGGAGAACAGGAGAAGTGCCAGAAGACTGGAGAAGAGCAAATGTTGTTCCTATCTTCAAAAAGGGGAAGAAGGTGGACCCAGGCAACTATAGGCCGGTGAGTCTGACTTCTATACCAGGAAAGATCTTTGAACAAATTATTAAACAACATGTATGTCAGTACCTGGATAAGAATGAAGTGATTAAACAGAGTCAGCATGGGTTTGTAACTAATAAGTCATGTCAGACTAACTTAATTTCCTTCTATGACGGAATCACTGATTGGGTGGATCAAGGAAATGCTGTAGATATAGTATATCTTGACTTCAGCAAAGCATTTGACAAAGTCTCTCATACAATCCTTATTGAAAAAATGACTAAGTATGGAATGGACAAGGCAACTGTTAGGTGGATTCATAACTGGCTTAGTGATCGGACCCAAAGAATGGTCGTAAATGGCTGCACATCGAATTGGAAGAATGTCTCAAGTGGGGTACCACAGGGCTCTGTCCTGGGCCCTGTATTGTTCAACATCTTTATCAATGATTTAGATGAAGGAATTGAGGGTAAACTGATTAAATTTGCTGATGACACAAAGCTAGGAGGGATAGTTAATACTAGAGAAGAGAGAGAGAGGATTCAAAAAGATATAAATAAACTGGAGAAGTGGGCAGCAACTAACAGAATGGTTTTTAACAGGGAGAAATGCAAAGTACTACATCTGGGCAATAAAAATGAAAAAAGCATATACAGAATGGGAGGAATAGGGCTAAGCAACAGCACATGTGAAAAAGACTTGGGTATACTAATAGATCACAGACTGAATATGAGTCAACAGTGTGATGCAGCAGCAAAAAAGGCAAATGCAATTCTAGGATGTATTAACAGAAGCATACAGTCTAGATCACGTGAAGTCATTATTTCCCTCTACTCCTCTTTGGTCAGACCTCATCTGGAATATTGTGTCCAGTTTTGGGCACCACATTTTAAAAAAGACATCAGCAAACTGGAGCAAGTTCAGAAAAGAGCGACCAGAATGGTGACCGGTCTGCAAACCCTGTCTTATGAGGAAAGGTTGCAGGATTTGGGAATGTTTAGTTTGCAAAAGAGAAGACTGAGAGGAGACTTAATAGCTGTCTACAAATATCTCAAGGGCTGTCACATTGTAGAAGGATCAACTTTATTCTCATTTGCACAAGGAAAGACTAGAAGCAATGGGATGAAACTGAATGGGAGGAGACACAGATTAGATATTAGAAAAAACTTTTTGACAGTTAGAGTGATCAATGAGTGGAGCAGGCTGCCACGAGAAGTGGTGAGTTCTCCTTCAATGGAAGTCTTCAAACAGAGGCTGGACAGACATCTGACTGGGATGATTTAGCGAATCCTGCTTTGAGCAGGGGGTTGGACCAGATGGCCCAGGAGGTCCCTTCCAACTCTACGATTCTATGATTCTATGATTCTATGTTTTGATACCAAAGTCACTGCCTTGATTCCAGCTTTGTTCTGTTCCTGCTCCCTGCCCTGGAGGCAGTATATCCAGGCCTGAATCCTAGATCTTGTACCTTTCCTGTACTGGACCCTGTCTGAACTGTTTCTTCTGTGTTATTTTCCTGAGGTCCTTCTATGTCTTGAACCCTGTTCCCAGTGACTGTGACTCTTTTCTAGCTGGCTTTCAGTGATCTAACCTTGGTTCATCTTGGAAGTAGGAGTCCGGTGTGTCCACTGTGTTTTTGCTACTCTGTGCTCAGCTAGGTATTCAGTGCAATCCCCGGCCGATTCCAGTCCAACCCGGCGGGGCTTGCACCAGACCACTTGAGTTCCTTTTTAGGTCCAGGTCAGATGTCCAGAGCCCGATCACCATGGCCTCTTGTCCAGAGCCTGATGACCGTGGTCTGATGTCCAGTGTCTGATGACCACTTCCAGATGTGCTGTTCCTGATGTCCTCCGCCAGATGTCCGGATCCTATGCTTCCCTGCCCAATGTCCGGAGCCTGCCGATTGCTGCCTGAGGTCCAGAGACTGATGACTGCGGCCTCAAGTCCGGAGCCTGATGTTCGCAGCCTGATATCCAAAGCCTGTCGATCGCTGCCAGATGTCTGGAGTCTGATGTCAGTGTTATGATATTCTATCTGAGATCCGAGTGCTGATGTCCTGCCTGAGACCTGATGCCCTTATGTCCTGTCCGTCCTGATGTTCTCATGTACCCTTATGTCCTGCCTGTGTCCTGATGTCCCGCCTATGTGTGCCTCATTGATCCATTGGTGCCTTGGGGTCCACTGGTGGTACCCTTCTGAGAGGTGTGGAATCAGGAGCCTGGCATGGCCCTGTTTCATCTATGTACTGTGTGACTTTACTTTAAGTAAACGTTATGTTCTTTAAACCTGAAGTTGTGCGTGGTATCGAGACCTACATGCCTTCTTTGTCCACATGCTCAGCTGCCACAGAATCCAGGTTGCTGCCCTTCCCTAGTTTGGGTAGGCTCGAGTCCCCCTCTAAGGTATAGAGGGTCCATATTGCATCACCGGAGGACCCCCGCCCTTCGGCGTCGGCGTGGAAGCGCCTTCTGGGCCGCGGCCGCAGTCATGACCCGATGTTTGCTTTTATGTTGATTACACATTGTATCAGGAAATGCAGTTTATTTGCCAGCAAAAAAAGAGTACAAACTGTGTAAATTGAATAAATACTCAAAGTATGAGAGATGAGCCCACGCAACTTTTCCCCGATCCTGTTGAAAAAAGCCTGACTAAGAGCTGTGAACTATAAAAGGGCGGTCTGCGTCTGTATCAGGGGAACTTTACAAAACGGCATCCTAGAACACTCTACTGAATAGCTGTAAGAACACCATGGTTCCATCAAGAGAGACATCATTTGACATTCTACAGAATTCCAACTTAAGGACCAAGGCCTTAGCTGGAAGAATACAGATCTGCTCCATTGATTATCACTGAACCCAAGGAGACATTTGGAGAAGCCAGGATTTGGACCACAAGTCACGTAGTCCTATGGAAACATTTAGGGAAGACAGGATTGGGACTCTCTGGTCACCTGGCCCTATACATAAATTTTGAGAAGCCAGAATTGGTACCCACCAGACATTTTGCCCCGTGGAGTTGTTTGGAGAAGGCAGGTTGTGACCCTCCGATTACCTGGCCACTTGTTTCAAATGACTGTCAGGTTTCTAAGCTTGTCATTACCTCCTCTCTGTGGGTTCCTGCCAAAAGCAGGGTGCCAAAGGTGGAGGTAGTCAGCCATGGAAGCCCCAAAGCTGTTCTAATCCCGGCAAGTAAGCAAAAGGTTGAAACTCTGTAATTTTGCATAATCTTGGATATTTTGATGGGACTGTTCTATATTTTATTGTCTGATTGGTTCAATAAAGTATTACCATACTGTTTTACCGTAACCCCATGTTGTCTGATTAGTATTCTACCCATGGGAAAAGAGACCGGGCATTCAGTGGGATGAGCTCTGGTCCATGTTTTCTCGGACCAGTGGACAAGAACACCCACTTACCCACTTACTTTTGTGTCACCCTTGTGTCTCCTCTCCACAGCTATCAACCAACCTGCTATGAGGTGAACAGGGAACAATGTCTGGTGTATCTAGAGGATTTTGACATAAATAGCATGTTTCTTTTTATTTATTCATGTAACAAATAATTTTTAATTATACCCTTTCAATCTTTTAAACATTTGTTGAAGGGTTCTCTGAATCTCGTGGTTCTTCAGGCTGTATATGATTGGATTCACCATTGGACTCACCACAATGAACAGCAGAGACTTAAACTTGTTAGTGCTCAATGAACTGTCATCTGATGGCAACATGTACACCATCAAGAGGGTTCCATAGTAGATGCATACAGTGGTGAGATGGGATCCGCAGGTGGAGAAGGTTTTTCCCCATCCACTGGTGGATGAAAGGATTGTTATGGTAAAGAATATCCTAATATAGCTTAAAATAATTAAAGTAAAAGGTGTGACAATCACAAAGATAGAAAAAACAAAATCAAGCAAAACTACAGGGTAAGTATTAGAGGTAGCCAAATCAATCATTGGTTTGAAGTCACAGAAGAAATGGTCAATGACATTCCGACCACAAAACTTAAGCTGCCAAACCAAAATGCTCTCAAATAAAAAGTTAAACATCAAGAACCAGGAGGCAAGAACCATCTTGAGGCAAACATGAGGTTGCATTATGGAATTGTAGTGCATTGGGCTGCAAATGGCCAAGTATCGATCATAGGACATAATAGCAAGGAGAAAACACTGGACAAACCCGAATGTATAGAACAGGTAGACTTGGATAATACAGTATTTCACTGGCACCTCTTTCATATCCAACAGTATGATATTTAACATCATGGGCATAATGGTCATGGTTGTGAGGACATCGGCCAATGCTAGATGCTTGAGAAAGAAGAACATTGGGAGATTGAGCTTCTCATTGGTGGATACCAAGACTATAATAAGAAGGTTTCCATTGAGTATAAGGAAGAAAGAGAAGAGGGAAATTATAAATAAAAGTATTTTATATTTATAGAGACCATTAAATCCAAGGAGGAGAAAGTGAGTGACTTCTGTCTGATTCCCTTCACACATTTTTGTTAAGTAGAAGATTAGCAAGAGATCCTGGATGACGTCTCTTCACTGAAATAAAATGGATTAGGTGAATAATTTCAGATTACATTAATTTATAATTATACATACAGAACCTACACTGAGGAACATTGGGAACTATACTGAATTTACAGTAAAACAAAGTCACAGGCATGGGAGATGAGAGCGGAGCAATGTATGTATGCTACACTTGGATTACTCTGTGGCTGTAATGATGGGCTTGGATGAAGGCTTCTTCACCCTACACTGTGTGTAATGTTGGTGATAATCACATGTAAGATATGAAGTTGCCATTCACTTTTCTCTGTAAAACATTTATGGATAACTTAGTTGTCTATTCATGGTCCAGTTCTACTAGAAGGTTGATATAGTTTTATCAGTGTTAAAACATCTGTATAACCACAGAGGAAGCGCAGCCGTCCAAGCTGTCAACACAAACCAAAGTTTTAGAGATTTTTTTTACTATTTTATTAACTTATAAAATTCAGAGTTTTGTAAAAAAGAAAAAAACAGGTTTTATGTCTCCTTTTTCAAAGACATTTATCCTTTCTTGTATTACCATCAATGAAGCTGTTTGTTTATTCATACAATTTTGGGATACATACAATGTTTTTATTGCTTCTTATTGCATTATTTTGCATTATTGCGGGAACTGAACACCAGCAATTCTGGTGTTTTGTTTTTTTTTACTTTACCGATTGACTTAAAAAAATGTGGCTTTTGATAGATCGGATTATTCTGATCTGGTCCTAGTAACACCTAAAATGTATATTTTCTCTCTATCTATCTCTCTCTCTCATATATACATAAATATATATATTACATTTCTTTATTGATAACTAGGTAAATGCGGGTGCATTCCTGTACTTTGCATAGTAAAATCAGAGTATCGACACACTGTCTCCCTGTGTTCATCTTTTGGGTCTCTGCCCTTCATGAAATACACCATTCAGAACTTTTCCTTCTAGGGATAATTTAAAGATTTTTTTCAGAATTTCTTGCTATAAACATGTCTTTACTCAAACTAACTTGGTCTACAAAATCTTCTACACTAGTAAAGTTACTTTTCAGCAGCTGGAGATGGCATGTTGGATGCACTGTATTCACATCAAATATCACTATGAGGATTCTTACATCTACACTTTTGAAGTACAAACCTGCAATATACAAGTCTGGTTCTATAAGCAATTGCAAAATATTAGTACTTAATGTCATTCTTATACACTCCTCAAAATTTAAATTTCAAGAAGGAAAAGTCATGGATTTATGGAAACCCAGGTATCGATAACAATATAAATGATATTCCAGAATCCATTCTTTCCTCAACCCTCAATCTACTAAAATGCTTGTTCCCTCATCATCTCCTGCCTTGACTACTGCAACATCCTCTTCTGTGGCCTCCCTGCTAACACCCTCACACCTCTCCAGTCCATCCTTAACTCTGCTGCCGACTATTTCATCTCTCTCCTTGCTACTCCTCTGCTTCTCCTCTCTACAAATCTCTTCACTGGCTCCCATTCCCTCAGTGGATCCAGTTCAAATTACTAATACTGACCTACAAGGCCATCTACAACCTGTCTCCAACCATATGTCTCTCAACTAATCTCCCGATACCTTCCCTCACGTAATCTACGGTCCTCCCAAGACCTCCTTCTCTCCTCCACACTTATTCGCTCCTCACCCAACCACCTCCAAGACTTCTCCCAAATAGCCCCCATCCTCTGGAATTCTTTGCCCCAACATGTCCGACTATCAACCGCATTCGGATTCTTCAGATGGCTCTTGGAAACCCATCTCTTCAGAAAAGCCTACAGCCTGCAAAGACCCCGCTACCTCCTCACCACTAATGGAGCTACCGCCTCACCATCACTGGAGCTGCTGCAACCCCCAAACCTACTGTCTCCTTCCCCACCATCCTGCAGAATGTAAGCACGCAAGGGCAGGGTCCTCTCATCTCTGTATCAGTCTGTCATTGTTAGTTTGTTTACTGTAAGTGATATCTGTGATTTGCATGTAACCCCTTCTCATGTACAGCACCATGGAACCAATGCTGCTATATAAATAATAATAATAATAATAATAATAATAATAATAATAATAATAATAATATTCAAATTAAGAAAATGTTCAAAATATCTAAATTTCTACAGTATCGATAATGAGGGCAGAAACATCCACAATTACTTACTTCGCTGTTATCATTGAAGTTTAATGGTTGTTTGAGGAATGTTCTGCGTCACTGACTGTACTTGTGCACACAAATCATTAAGATCCATTGCTAGCAGATCCCATTGCAATTGCCAATCAATGACGTCTCAGATGTGTGGGATGGAAGAGAAGCTGCAGGCCATGGTAGCAAGTTTAGGCCATTCAGGCTGTTCACAATAGAATGATAACCATGGCATTGTTGTGTTGAAAAATGACTCTGGGGCACATTGGACAAATGGTTGTTCCATGGGTCCTACTGTACTGCCAGTAAATTTGGATGTTACATTCCAAACCTAAGGCATCAAACAGTTTCTATACAAGGTCTGTCTACTTCATTGATTGAATTTAGCAGTTTTCAGATGATCTGGAGACCATAATAAATAATAATAATAAATTTTATTTCTCATAGCGCCGACATACTCCGCAGCTCTTTACATTTCAGAGGGGATTTGTACAGACAATAGACATTACAGCATAACAATAATCACATACAGTAGATTATAACAAATAACAAGAGGAATGAGGGCCCTGCTCGCAAGCTTACAGTCTATGAGGAAAGAGGTAGACACGAAAGGTGGGTGGTAACAGTTGCTCTGATTGTATGGACCAGCCATAATGTTAAGTGTGTGACAGTACAGACAGAGGGCTAATGGATGCATAAAGCATGTGGGAACATGATGCGGGAAATCTGGTTGTGGTAAAACTTTTGGCTGTGCCACACAGGGATAGATTAGGTTAATGTGTTGAGGCGATAGGCCAGTCTGAATAAATGCGTTTTCAGGGCACGCTTAAAATTGTGGGGATTGGGGACTAATCGTATTGACCTGGGAAGTGCATTCCAAAGAATTGGCGCGGCACGTGTAAAGTCTTGGAGACGGGAGTGGGAGGTTCTGACTATTGAGGATACTAACCTCAGGTCATCAGCAGAACGGAGGGCGCGGGTAGGGTGGTATACTGAAATAAGGGAGGAGATGTAGGGTGGTGCTGAGCTATGGAGGGCTTTGTGGGTGAGGGTAATAAGTTTATACTGAATTCTGGAGTGGATAGGTAGCCAGTGTAATGACTGGCACAAGGTAGAGGCATCGGTGTAACGATTGGTGAGGAATATGATCCTGGCTGCAGCATTCAAGACAGATTGGAGAGGGGAGAGTTTGGTAAGAGGGAGACTGATTAGAAGAGAGTTACAATAGCCGAGTCGAGAATGAATAAGAGAAACAGTAAGAGTTTTTGCAGAGTCCAAAGTAAGAAAAGGTTGTGCGTAATACCATGAAGAGGATGGAACATCTCGTTCATCACACTCCTTAGATTATGGTGTGGTCTGGCAGTATATATATGGTAACAAATCCCTTTAATATTCACTCCAGGTTTCCTAATATCTCGGTGTTACATTGAATAGATCATTGAATTGATCAAAGGACTAGTGATTCAGCCATTTCACCAGTGTGCAGTTGGAGTGCCCCGTGGGGCCTGGCGGTACTCGGTACCGGGCCCGTCGACTTCCATGGGGGACAGTGTCACGGCAGCAGCGACCCGGTCCGTGGCCCAGAGGCATCCAGTAATAAAATAGGGGAAAGTTGTGTGGTATTTATGTGGTAAAAATGAAGATAAAGTTTATAGATGGTTAAATACGTGAGGCCACCTGTGGTATTCTGGTAAGAGGCGACCAGCGCTGCGGTGTTGTTCCACTGAGATGGCTGGTGTGTCGCAGCTGAGGTGAAAATAGCTCTCCACAGGTAGAGCAATAGTCCCAGGGCAAAGATGTTAAATTAATAGTCAAAATGGCTGTGAACATTGGGGTGCAGAGAAATGAGAGAAAGACACAGAGAGGTGCAGTTTCTTTACCTTTTACTTGAAAGAGGTTGTAATCCAGAGTACCACATACAGGAGATGGAATGAGTCTGGCTTGCCTGAAGGCATTCAGGGGATCCACCCTGCCAGGTGGGGGTTTGGGACCTTCCTTCTGCGCTTTGTGTGCGGGTCTCTGCTGTTTTAACTAAGCTGTGACCCTCTATTTCTTGATGGTTTCTATAACCTGTACGGCTGACACCGTGAGCCTATTCCACGAGTACCATCCTTTTCACCATCAGCCCCGGGCTCCTTATCTGCTGCAGTGGCCTCAGGTGTTCAATGTCGCACAGGAACTTACAGTCCCCTGTACTTTCAGATTCGGCGATCAGAACATACAGTTCCTGATCACCCAGGACTCTGGTGTCCCTTTTCTCTCAATTAGCGCTTTGCTCTGGGGTCTGCTATACGCAGTTTTTATCTTCCCCAGAGCCTCTCCGTCTCTGCTCGTGTCCTTTCCTTCTTGTCAGATCAGCTCCCTATCTTGAACTCCTCTCAGATCAGCTCCCTCCTCTGAACTGACTGGACCTTCCAGAAAGATCTTTTTAACTCACGTATTTCTACCATGTCATTTCTCCTCACAGCTGCTCTTGTTTCCATGACAACTCCCTCAGCTGACTTCTAGCTGACTCACCAACCCCCTCTGCTGGCCATAATTTATAAGGCATCTCCCTTTTCTGACTTGCAGCAGGAATTGTGATTCAATCTCTGTTACTTGGCATGCGGGTCACTTTCTGCCTCCAAGCATGACTTTACCTCTTAGAGGGAGGCAATGTCACTGTGACAACCGGACTCTGGGGTGTCACATCCCCCCTGTTAAGTTCAGTACTCCTGACTGAGGAAACATAACAAGAATTGTTAACAACAACAATTAATGCAAATCTACAAAGTCTTAAACTTGTAAAAATTATCAAACACCAGACAAGAAAAAGAAAACAATAGCACAGTTACTGCAGCGACCAGTCCTTAAGCTGCTTTCCAGGAATTGTCTTTGTGCTTGTACCTGGAGTTTGGTTGGTGGGAATCGCCTTAGCCCACTTTGTGTGTCGTCCCTGGGTGTGGCTACAGGGCGCTCTGTAGATGGGCCTGTTTTTCGGCCACGTCGGGGGCTTATTTTCAAGGCCTTTTTGGAGTAACTATTTACAAATACAGTTCTGACCACACATAGTCCTGTGGCCCAATTGTCCTTTAACTGGTTATTGCGAATACTTAAAAAGGTTCTTACAGTAAGTCTCTGTAGGCTCTTCTGCTTAACGGTTACTACTATACATTCTTATTACTTTATTTACATTATGTAATCTCTGTAATGGGCAGGGATCTGACCTCTAGTACTACGAGTGGATCTATGCAGTATAGGTATTTCTGATGACCTGACCTGTTCTCTGATGTCTACTGTTGGTGCCTTAGTCACTACGATATAAGTAGACTTGTGTAAGATAGGTATTCTAGACTGTCTTCTCTCTACTCCTAGACTCACCATGAGATTGTCAGATTCGCTGTAAGCAGGGGACAGATTTCCATATTCCTCTGCACATGTGGTAGGCTGATGAAAGGTTAGTACTGGTACTATTATAGCCTGATTTACTTGTGTCCACGTCCGAGGAAATTCTCCAAGTATAGTTTGAATCTTTGCTTCCACCTCTACTATGGGTTGTGGAGTGTCTTGGACTTCTTTCTTGTCCTTCCATTGATCAGGGCACATCTTTAGATGATCTCTTGAGACTGCTTCAAAGGTTTCTCCTCCATCTTTGCTGATGATACATACTTTGGTGTTATTAAAGTCTGAAGGTATCACGGTGTATGGCTCTGCTTCCCACTGGTCATCTAGTTTGTGAACACGTCTCTTTCTTTTGAGTACTTGTTCTCCTGGTGTCAAGGGAACTGTAGGGGTGTGTTGGTTGTAATTTCTTTCCTGACTCTGTCTTGCTTGGGACAAACTTTTCTCCACACATTCTTGTACTTTGCGGTATTGTTGCTGCCGCTGTGTATTCCAGTCTGCATCTGGTGATGTTGTCTCAGGCGTTAAGACTCCCATGTCCAAATCAATGGGTAACTTGCCAGGTCTTGCTCTCATCAGGTAGGCGGGAGTGCAATTGGTGGAATTTACCGGTATATGATTATATAGATCTACCAGATCTGGCAACTTCTCTGGCCACTGGTTTTGTTCTTCCAGAGGTAAGGTCTTCAATAAGTCAATGACCACCTGGTTCATCTTCTCACACATGCCATTTGTCTGTGGATGGTATGGCGTCGTTCTGATTTTCTTGCAACCATACATGTTACAGAACTCCTGAAACACTTCTGCCTCAAAGGCTGGACCTTGTTCGGTGAGCACTTGTTCAGGGTATCTGTGCGGTCGACAAAAGTGTTGCTGAAATGACTTGGCTGCTGTCTTCGCTGTCTTTAACAGGCACAACTACCAAGAATATTGCGTAATGGTCCACGATGGTCAAAGCATAGGTGTAGCCATTCCTACTCGGAGTTAGCTTAACGTAATCCAAGGGTACCAGTTCAAGCGGCTGTTTTGTGATGATCGGCTGTAATGGGGCTCGCTGGCTGTTACAGTCTTTTCTGTGCAGGTTGCATGGACCACATTCTCGGCACCACTTCTCAATGGAACTCCTCATGCCAATTCAGTAGAATCTTTCACAAAGTAGGACCTCCAACTTCTTCCAACTGATGTGTCCTGCTTCATTGTGATACGCCTCCAAGACCATTGGCGCATCCCTCTTTGGGACTACCACCTGCCAGACCAGTTCGGGTGCGCACGAGTTGATGTTCCTCCGACACAGTTTACCCTTGAAGATGAACAGCTTGCCTCTTTCCTTCCATAACTGCTGTGCTTCCTGTGGATCATCTGGACCAGGGTGTGAATCAGCTTGTGCCAGCCACTCCTTTACTAGGCAAACTGCTGGATCACTATTGTGTGTCTCTGCCCACTCATGATGAGGTAATAGGTTCAACGTTACTTCTCGTACGATAAAGCGCTTATTCTTCACCCCTTGGGAGCGCTGGGCTGCAATTGGACGGTGGAAGGTTGGTAACTTGATTTCTTCGAGTTCTTTTGGATCTTCTCCCCTGTCTGGTGAATTGGGCATCCTGGACAACGCATCCGCATTAGCGTTCTTATGTCCTGCTCAGTACTTGATGGTGAACTCGTAGTTGGACAGCCGGGCCATCCATCGCTGCTCAAGTGCCCCGAGCTTTGCCGTTTGAAGGTGGGTTAGCAGATTATTGTCCATGTAGATGGTGAACTTTGCTGTAGCCAAGTAGTGCTTGAAGCGTTCTGTTACCGCCCAGACTATGGCGAGGAACTCCAGCTTAAAGGAACTGTAGTTGTCGGGGTTCCTCTTAGTGGGACGAAGCTTCCTGCTGGCGTAGGCAATCACTCTCTCTCTGTCTTTCTGCACTTGTGACAGCACTGCTCCCAATCCCACATTGCTGGCATCAGTATAAAGTATAAATGGTTGGTCATAGTCAGGGTAGGCCAGGACCTCATCTCCTATGAGGGCCAATTTCAACTTGGCGAAGGACTCTTCTATCCTTTTGTTCCACTTGAACGGAAGATTTTTGTTCTTGGCCTTCTTGGATTGGCCCACTAGAAGATCTTGCAGCGGTGCTGCTATCTTGGTGAAGTTCTTGATAAATCTTCGGTAGTAGCCTACTAACCCAAGAAATTGCCTCACTTCATGAATAGTGCTGGGTCTTTTCCAGTCCCGGATAACAAAGACTTTGTCAGGGTCGGGTGCCACACCTTCCGCGCTCACTACATGGCCTAGGTACTGCACCTTGGGTTTCAAAAGGTGACATTTGGATGGCTGTACTTTCAAGCCAAAGTTTGACAGGGCTTCGAATACCTTGGCTAGGTGCTTCAAAGGTTTTGGAGAAGACGATGATGTCATCCAGGTACAGCAGAACGGTTTCAAAGTTTTTATGTCCAAGGCAGCATTCCTTTAACCGCTGAAATGTTCCTGGTGCATTGCTGAGCCCAAAACGGCATGTAGTTAAACTCGCAGAGGCCCATTGGTGTTGTAAACACTGTCTTCTCTTTGTCTGTCTCTGCCACAGGACCCTGCCAATACCCACTGGTGAGATCTAAGGTAGAGAAATAATTTGCAGTTCTCAGTGCAGCTAGTGATTCTGCAATTCCAGGCAATGGGTACGCGTCTTTATGTGTAATGCTTTTAATCCGCCTGAAGTCTTCACACATTCTCATAGCACAGTCTTTCTTCTTAACGAGGACTAATGGAGCTGCCCAGGGGCTACAACTATCTCTGATTACCCCAGCCTCCATCATCTCTCGAAACATGCTCTTGGCACATTGGTAGTGTGCTGGGGGTACAGGCCGGTGTCTCTCTTTAATGGGTGGATGATCTCCGGTGGGGATATGATGTTGAACCCCTTTTGCCTGCCCAAAATCTAGAGGATGCTTGCTGAAGACTCGTTCAAATTCTCGAGCCACCCGGTAAGCCTAAGTGGTTCAGTGTAGCTGCTGACACCAATCCTCCTGTTGCCCTTCAGAGCCATTCTCTTCCACCTTATCAGATGGAAGCAAGGGTTGCATTGTTAGTGATGGTGAACAATTTAGCAAGGGTGGCATAGCGGGGTAACTGGACCTCTCTCTCCCCACAATTTAAGATGCGTATTGGTACTCTCCCCTTGCGGACATCAACTACCCCTCTGGCTGACAGGATAGTGGGCCTACTATCAGAGTACATGGGTTCTACCAGGGCTTAGTAATCTTGACCCCTTAGGCCTATTGCTGCCCGACACCAAATTAACATTGCACTTCTGGGAGGTACCGCAATGGTGAAGGGATCTGTTATGAACGGGAAGCTGAGGAGGAAATAAAAAACAAACAAGCTAAGTCTCAGAAAACCAAAGAGGTTGGTAGCTATGCAGACTGCAGACCCCTGATCCTAACACGCAACTAGCAGCAGTCGTGGAGCATTCCTACGGTGGCCCTAGACGCCTCGTCACAACTGGAGAACTAAATAAGCCTAAAGCAGGAAAAGAGGAAAACTAACTGCCCCAGAGCAGACCCCAAAGGAGAGACAGCCCCCCACATGTATTGATGGTTAAACCAGATGAAAACACAAAGAACGGCAGGAAAATAGGCTGAGCAAGCGATGGGGCCAAACTAACTAGAAAGAACAGGAAAGGAAAGTAACTGTCTGCAATCTGCCAAAAAACCCTACAAAAATGTCCAACACAACTGATAGCAAAACTAACCCTGAAGTCACTAGACTTCTCCCACTATATTAGCACTCTGAAATATTCTGAAACTGAGCAAAAAGAGACCAATCTAATAAGGGACAAAAAAAAAAGACAATTTGGCAAATAAGTGTGGAAATTCAGCACAGCCCAGCCGGGCTGGCTGACCACACAAAAAACTGAAATGACCAACAAGAGCAAGTGTGAACATTAGCAAAAACAAACTTACCTTGAGAAGACTGGAACAGAGCTGAGTCCTAGACCTGAGAAGCAGACGGAATCACCAGCACTAGGATAGGGCGTCGGCTGTCTTATATCCATTCTGATCCTCCAGAGATCCAATCGTTATCTTCCTCACCAGGTGGCAGATCACTATCACTTAAGCCATCCTCTCTACCTCCTGTCACCACCAGAGGGAGAGCGGAAGGGGAACTCTCAACTGGTGGAGCAGAAAATGAGCTCATAACAGGGATCACTTACTCTGACACTGCCGAATTCTCCACCAGACAGCTCTACCTGTTGTCTCTGCATCAGGGCTGTGATCTCCTTTTCCAGGACCCGCTGCTGACTGGAGCTGGCGGTCTCGGCTACCTGTTGTAACAAAACAATAATTTCTCCAAGACAATTTTAAATTACATTAGTGCCTAAAGTGATCATAGGATGGCATTCTCGTTTGTCAATATCAACTATTATCAAACCTTGCGATTGCAATTCTACTCGGCCAATCTTGATGGTCACCTCATTATATCCCATCTGAGGCAAGGGCTGACCATTGCTGGCAAAAATGGTAAGGTCTTCATCTGGGCTATGAGTAATGTCTGAATCTGCCCAGTACTGCTTAAAAAGAACATATGGTATCGTTGTCACCTGCGAGCCGGTGTCCAGTAAAGCGTTCATCGGAAAACCGTCAATCACGACAGGCAGGACTGGTAGTCCTCCTACGTACTTGTCTCGCCAATTTGGTGGGCCTGGTCATCTTACTCCTGGGGGTTGGCCCTTTGCCCCAGGGGTTGCTTGTTTAAATGACAGTATCTTGCTAGGTGTCCTGCCTTGTTGCAGTGGCGACAGATGGGCTGTCCGTCCTCGTCGTAACGATCGCTGTCTCTCCCTCTGGTCGGTGGGATCCTCTTCTGCTGTTGCCACGGGACGTCTTCTGGACTGGAGGCCAGCTGGATCTAATTCTTTGGAATCACTTGCAGGGACTGCACAGTTTTTGCGAGTGTAGTTCCTTGACTTGGAGACGTAAGTCTGCAGCAGGATCATCATCTTGGGATGGCTTGTCAGTCTCAATAGAGGTCTTTTGAAAGAATGTTGTCTCCTGCTGGTATGAAATTGCAGGATGCTTAGAGGGCTCTGTGCTGCTAGGGTTCGGTTCACGCAGCACTCTGATAGCTCTATCCTTAAAGTGTGCAAAGTCCATTTCAGGATTTTGTTGGGCCATTATATGCAGCTGTGTCCTTTGGTTGTTAGACTGGAGTCCCTCTACGAAATGCTCTGTTAATAATCTATCTTCATCTTGCACGCTCTCAGAATCAACCTGCTTTACAGCCCGTAGTGCCTCCTGAAGATTAAGGGCATAGTCCCGTATACTGTCCTGCACTCTCTATTTGCACCCAAAAAATCTCATTTTTATCTCTGTTGCAGTACGGGTATCAAAAGTGTCTTTCAGTCTGGCTAAGATTTGTTTGACAGTTCTTTTGTCAGTGTCCGGCCAGGATTTTACTTCCCTCTGAGCCGTACCAGTTAACTGGCCAATGAGGACACTGACTTTTTGGCTCCCAGACAGGGGGTACACTTTGAACAAACTACATAGTCTTTCTTTAAAATCGCTCAGGGTGTGCGACTCCCCTGAGTACTGTGGTAACCAGGCCGCTCCTGGTATATATGGAGCGAGGATGTGGAAACCACAACAATGATTGCGACCATAGATCCATATTAATAAAATGACAAATTATCTTTATTAAACCATGGACAAGACAAGACAAAATGGGGAACTATTGCAAAGACAGTCTTAAGTGCAGTAGTGCAAATACAAAAATGAGCAGGACCTACCAAGGTCCACCTGAGCGGCCATGCTTAGTGGTTGTTGGATATCTAATCCATATGAAGAAAGGCATATATTGTATCCAAATGGGTCCAAAAAGGAATTTACCATACATCAGAGAGGGCAAATGCCCATCATATATTATATATATGTGCCTTCCAAATGAGGTAACTAAAATATGGATCAAAAACTACCACTGCTGCCCTAAGGCAATGCTAACATGGCCCATGTGTGTAGGGGAATGGAGCAGTAAACAATACCTAATGCTGCACCAACGGGCATACAACCCGCCCCAATAGGGTAAATACCCCGATACACATTACCTCACTACAGCCTCAGGATGACCGGGCGGTACGCTCGTCTCCCCGACGCACGTTTCGGAGCAATGAGCTCCTTCCTCAGGGGGCATGAGTATCCAACACATAATGCATTAGTTTTTGATCCATGTTTTAGTTACCTATGGTCGCAATCATTGCTGTGGTTTCCACATCCTCGCTCTATATACTATAGCGATTGATCCTGGATTGTCCGATAACAGCGACACCTGTATGGCAATATATAACATTCAGGATGCAGCTTTGTACCGTTGCTATTGTATCCTGGTATATATGCAAAAAAAACCCTGTTTGGGAGAGAAGAACAGACAATTCGCGGCGCCCTAAGTGTGTAAACACAATATTGTAGTCTTTAAAGGGTGCACAATTTTATGCACTCACCTGATAGAAGACTAATATAGCTTTGGATTATGTATCCTCAAAAATCCTTCCTTTTGGGATACTTCTCAGAAGACAGGGCTTGCAGCTTGCCTCGGGTGAATCCAAGTGAAAGAGCCAGGTTCAGGCTCACAAAGGATGAGGAAATCAAGAAAAACACATCCAGCCCATAAACGGCAGCGCTTCCCAGGACTCACATCCAAAGATGATATTCCATATTTTTTTATTTCATAGGTTAAAAAAGAGATACAACGCGTTTCGGATACAGTGTATATCCTTCATCAGGTATCATAAAAACACAGTACAAATCCTAATAGTATAAAATTCAGTTACACTTATATATAGTAGCAACCTGGGATAAAACCCGAGTTGGGCATTTTTCTTCCTGTTTTTCACTTTCTCACAATAGAGCACAGCTCCAGCTTCACTGGCACGTCCCTCTCTGCTCGCATGCACTGTGTGACGCAGTTATGGCGGTTATTTGAAAGCTCATTACAGTCTCCAGCACTCAATTTAATAAAGTCTATGGCGCACAGTACCCAGCTTTGCCAGGCTCGCTAAATCCTGTTCGTGACACCAGTTGGAGCGCACCATGGGGCCTGGGGGTACTCGGTACCGGGCCCGTCGACTTCAATGGGGGACAGTGTCACAGCGGCGGCGACCCAGTCCGCGGCCCAGAGGCGTCCAGTAATAAAATAGGGGAAAGTTGTGTGGTATTTATGTGGCATAAATAAAGATAAAGTTTATAGATGGTGAAATACGTGATGCCACCTGTGGTATTCTGGTCAGAGGTGACCAGCGCGGTGTTGTTCCCCTGAGACTGTTGGTGTGTCGCAGCTGAGGTGAAAATAGCTCTCCACAGGTAGAGCAATAGTCCCAGATGTTAAATTAATAGTCAAAATGGCTGTGAACGTTGGGGTGCAGAGAAATGAGAGAAAGACACAGAGAGGTGCAGTTTCTTTACCTTTTACTGGTAATAGGTTGCAGTCCGGAGTACCACATACAGGTGATGGAAGGAGTCCGGCTCACCTGGAGGCATTCAGGGATCCACCTTGCCAGGTGGGGATTTAGGACCTTCCTTTCTGCGCTTTGTGTGTGGGTCTCCACTGTATATAACTATGCTGCGGCCCTCTATTCGTGATGATTTCACTAACCTGTGCTGCTGTCAGCGTGAGCCTATTCCACGGGTACCGTCCTTTTCACCGTCAGCCCCGGGCTCCTTATCTGCTGCCGTGCCCTCAGGTGATAAATGTCGCACAGGAATTTACAATCCCCTGTACTTTCAGATTCGGCGATCAGGACATACAGTTCCTGACCACCCAGGACTCTGATGTCCATTTTCTCCCTATTAGTGATTCGCTCAGGGGTCTGCTATATGCAGTATTTTAGCTTCCTCTGACCTTCTCCATCTCTGCTCGTGTCCTTTCCTTCTTGTCAGAACAGCTCCCTCCTCTGAACTGACTGGACCTTCCAGAAAGATCTTTTTACCTGACTTGTCATTTCTCCTCACAGCTTCTCTCTTTTCCATGACAACTCCCTCAGCTCACTTCTAACTGACTCACCAACCCCCTCTGCTGGCCAGAATTTATAACGCATCTCCCTTTTCTGACCTGCAGCAGGAATTGTGATTTAATCTCTGTTACTTGGCATGGGGGTCCCGTTCTACCTCCAAGCATGACTTCACCTCTTAGAGGGAGGCAATGTCACTGTGACAACCGGACTCTTGGGTGTCACGCAAACACCAATTTTCTACACAATAGTGCAAGGCTGCATTACTTTGAGTCGCCTTTGTGGCTGAATCTTGGCCACTAGTGTCTCCTGACTTTTCATCAAGAATTTCTGAGATATGACTGGTGAACAGATGCAAAAAGAGCTGCAGCAGCAAATCTTGATGATCTCTGTGCCCAAGTACATATACAATGGCTGTCCATCCCTCTAACAACCATTAATAACCTCATCGATAGCAGCTAAGGCATGTAAGTTTGTGTATATATGAGCATGATGCTCATACTCAACACTGACTAAATCACAACGATAACACAGTTTTGTTTTCATTTATTCATCATTTGCATATCATTACAATGTCTATTCATTCTATGGTTTCCATAATTTCATGACTTTTCATTCTTGGTGTTGCAATATTTGGGTTGATTGTAGTTTCTTTAAAAAAATAAATGAGCCAAACATGTTGCACACCTTTTTGTGCCTTGTGATAAATTATGTTAACTGCAGTCCTGTTAAAAATCACAAATAATTCAACAAATTTTCATGATGCCACCACATATGGCCATTAATGTCCCTCTACAAGGAATAATAGATACTATTGATAGTACTCACAATAACTTCCCAACCGGAGATGAGGGTGATAAAAGACTATGCGTCTCAGTGATCACATCGCCCTCCATTTATACTTTACTGCTAACAACAATATCATTTCTGTGATGGTGCTGGGGAATTAATAAAAATGCGATGAGATTTATTTAATAAGCAGCAAAGGGCTTTATTATTGTAATTACCCCAGAGTCTAAAAAAATCTCACTGAAGTAGAGATAGTGTATTGAAGACATTTAGGCAGAGTTCATAGAATTAACGTCCTTGGTGCTGCCATGTATAACCAAAAGTACTTTCATGGCCAAATTGAATGGATTCTTTTCTTTAATAACACTGCTCTTAGCTGGGTACATAATCTAAAATATGCAATGTGTCCACTAAAAGATGGGGAGCTGGATCCCTGATGGTACACGCAGAGGCCAAGTCTGTGGGACAGGTGAAACTGTGCCTCCTACGGGAGAAGAACATGCTCATCCATGAAACATAGCTTCTTACATCACTTTGCGGGGGGAGCAGGACACCACTGTTGAAGCCAGAGAAGTGTAAACAGGTGGTTGGTTGGATTGCAGATAATTTTTCCAATCGACCACGACAGAACATAGTTTAAATTGCCAAAATTTACAAATTTTATTTGAAACAGTCTGCTACAAAATATTATTCACAAAATTCAATGTATACACATATATCATAACAGGGATACTGCATTATCCAAACAGGGATCCATATTGCACGTTTGCCCATATAAATACCATAAGCATGAATAAAAATAGTTTGTTTCTAACGGGCATAGCCTACAAACAATTGTTTAAAGAGTCAAGTCTCACGTAATGCCCCTAGTAAATGAGAACACCCATGAACAATTCAGTAATATGCACAAACTAAATAAGCATGCTCAATGGAAGAAAAGCATCCTTTGTTAAAACAGGCACAGCCTGTATTCAAGTATACTGAGTCTAGTATCAACACATGCTAACAGTGTGCATCTGTAAATAACTCCTATAGGTGCAATGAACGTATACCATCAGTCAAATAGGCATGTAACTCTAAATGGAGAGACTCCAAAAAAAGGGCACTTACATGTTGTGCATTAATCACGCAGGCTTCCCTGTCGTCCAAGTCTGCGAAAGCGATCCCGAAAACTAACTAGGGGTGGAAGAAGACGAGGACGGCATGAGCAAACCCAAACCAAAAATCATCCAAATGAGGCGGCCAGACCACATGCCCATCCACCGAAGCTGAAGAGGACGGCTGGCGCGTTTTTGAGGACAGACGTCAACTTCACTCCATGAAATTTTTGTAACCTGAGGAAGAGAAAAGTCGTAGTTACTCACCGGCTAATGGTATTTTTCAGAGTCCATGACAGCACCACCTGAGAGAGGGGATCCGCCCTTTAGGAACAGGAAACCTACAGATACAAAAGGGTGGCACCTCTCCCACGCATCAGTTGGATTACAGAGCACAAGAGGACCACAATGGTTAATAGCATAATTTATATACAATACTTTACACGACTATTTAAATTACCCGTGTACATATAAGAGGAAGAAGTGCACACGCAAATTTTAAACTAAAGGGATGGAATATACGGGTGCTGTCATGGACTCCGAAAAATACCGTTAACCGGTGAGTAACGACTTTATTCGGTCGTCCATGACAGCACCACCTGAGAGAATTACAGAGAGTAATAACTATTTAGGGCGGGACTACAGCCTGCAGTACCCTTATACCAAAATAAAGGTCTGTGGAAGCACCCAAGTCTAACCTATAATGACTATAAAAGGTGCTTGGAGAGGACCAAGTAGCCGCCTTACATATCTGGTCGATGGAGACTTCTGATCTCTCGGCCCACAAGGTCGCCATGGCTCTGGTGGAATGCCCCCTCAGCTTCCCGGGTGGCGACCTGCCTTTTGAGGTGTATGATATTGAAATCGCCTCTCTAATCCACCTAGCTAGTGTGTTTTTTGATACTCTACAACCTTTCCTAGGGCCTTGATGGGAGACAAACAGGGCATTATCTTTTTTCCAGGGATCGGTAACTGCCACATATTCTATGAGGCATTTCCTAACATCCAGGGTGTGTAGTTTCTCTTCCTTCTCATTAGCTGGATTAGGGAGGAAGGATGGAAGGACTATTTCCTTTGTCCTGTGAAAGCTAGAGACTACCTTAGGTAAGTACGCCGGATCAGATCTGTGTATTACCCTATCGTCCTTAACCTGTATATAAGGAGGACACCTAGATAATGCCTGGATGTCGCTTACTCTACGAGCTGAGGTTAGAGCTACCAAGAAGGCTACTTTAAGGGACAGGTTTTTTATGGAAGCTGATGAAATAGGTTCGAATGGAGCTTCTGTCATAGCCGTGAGGACTAGGTTCAAGTCCCACGGCATGAATCTATCTTTCACTATTGGCCTGGATCTACCTGCTGCCTTAATGAATCTACTGATCCAGTAATTACCCGCGATGTTGCAGCTAAAGAGGGCCCTCAAGACTGATACCTGTACTTTAAGGGTACTAGTGGAAAGCCCCATATCCAGACCTTTCTGAAGAAACTCTAAGATCTGGTTTATAGGTGCTGAACCCCCAGCCACTATTCCGGAGTTCTGAAGGAATTTCTTCCAAATCCTGACATAGATTTTGGTAGTGATGATTTTCCTACTTTTAAGTAGGGTGCTAATCAGGTCTGGGGAGAAGCCTTTTTCTCTTAGCAGTGTCCGTTCAAACTCCACGCCGTCAGATGTAGGCCAGCCACCTGAGGATGGAAGACTGGGCCCTGGGATAGGAGATCCGGGATGTCTGAAAGGACCCAAAGATCGGACACCGACATGGTCCTGAGGCATGAGAACCATGCCCTCCTGGGCCAAAATGGAGCGATAACTATAACCCTTGCTCTGTCTCTCCTGATTTTCCTCATCACCAGGGGTAGTAGTGATAGGGGAGGGAAGGCGTATGCTAGCCTGAAGTCCCGCTTTATCAGAAAGGCATCTACCGCCAGGGGGTTCTCTCTGGGATTTAGGGAGCAGAACTGTCTTAATTTTCTGTTTTCCATGGTAGCGAAGAGATCTACCTCTGTTTGTCCCCATTTTTGTACAATCAGGTCGAAGATGGAAGTTTTTAGGGACCATTCTCCTTGCTTTAGTAGATTGCGGCTTAAGAAATCTGCTGTGATATTTTCTTTCCCTTTTATGTGTAGAGCTGTTAAAGATAGAAAATGCTGCTCTGCTAGCCGGAACAACCGTTCTGCCACATTCATCAGGGGTTTGGAACGAGTCCCGCCTTGGTGGTTGATATAAGCCACGGTGACCTGATTGTCAGAGAGCACTCACACATGATGGCCCTGTAGATACACAAGTAGCCTCTTAGCTGCCTGTTCTACTGCTGTCAATTCTTTCAGGTTAGATGACATTTCTATCTGATGATGCTCCCATAGGCCCTGGACCAGAATCTCACCCATATGAGCCCAACAACCAGAATGGCTAGCATCTGTGGTGATTATGCGGGATATGTCATACTCCCTGGGAACCCCTCTGGATAAATTATCCTTGTCTAGCCACCACTCTAGGGACTCCCTTTTGTTTCGGGACAAGGTTAGCGAAGAGACCCCCAAGTAACCCCCAAGGATTCTTTGATGCACTAAAACCTCGCCCTGTAGTGTTCTTGAATGGAACTGGGCCCACTGGACCGCCGGGATACAGGATGAAAGAGAACCCAGAAGGGACATGGCTCTCCTGAGGGACATGGTAGGGTTATTGGAAGCGTTCAGGACCTGATAGTGTAGGCGAACAAGCTTCTCCGGAGGCAGACGGCATTCCTGTTTCTCAGAGTCTAGGATCAAGCCCAAGAATTGTTGGACTCTCACCGGTTGTAACCAAGATTTTTTAATGTTAAGCAGCCAACCTAACCGCTCTAAGGCAGATATTGCCCTTTGTAGCTGTTCCATACAATGTTTCGCCATTTTTCCTACCATTAGGAAGTCATCTAAGGCTGGTTTCACATTCGCGCTTTTTAAGCGCACGCACGGCCGGGGGTAGCTCCGCCCCCGAGCCGGCTCTCTGCCCGGCGTGCCCGCCCCTTCCTTGTAGCGCCGCCTCCTAGCGCACAGCGGCGTCTGCGATCGGCGCACCCTATCTTTAGCATAGGGTGCGCAGATCGTGCGCAGGCCGTGCGCTAGTTGCGCTTTGACCTGCGCTGCGCACTTTTGACGGTGCGCCGTGCGCGCCAAAATCAAACTTTTCGGATTTTGGCGCGCACGGCGCACCGTCAAAAGTGCGCAGCGCAGGTCAAAGCGCAACTAGCGCACGGCCTGCGCACGATCTGCGCACCCTATGCTAAAGATAGGGTGCGCCGATCGCAGACGCCGCTGTGCGCTAGGAGGCGGCGCTACAAGGAAGGGGCGGGCACGCCGGGCAGAGAGCCGGCTCGGGGGCGGAGCTACCCCCGGCCGTGCGTGCGCTTAAAAAGCGCGAATGTGAAACCAGCCTAAGTAGGGAACTACTAGAATGTCTGATTCACGTAGATGGGCCATAACTTCTGCTACTACTTTAGTAAATACTCGGGGAGCGACTGCCACCCCAAAGGGGAGGGCCGCATATTGGAAATGTTGAACTGACCCATCTAACTGAACCGCCACTCTGAGGAAACGCTGATGAGCTTCATGAATGTGTATATGGTAGTAGGCATCTTTTAAATCTAACACTACCATAAAGCAATTTTTAAACAGCAATTTTATTGATGAATTAATTGTCTCCATTTTGAATGGGCGTATGACCAGGAATTCGTTGAGGGACTTTAGATTTATTATAGTCCTAAAGGAGCTGTCTGGCTTGCGGACCAGGAATAGAGGGGAGTAGAAAACTTTCCCCCTTTCTCCTTCTGGAACCATAGTTAGGACCTTCTTGCGGCAAAGATCATGAACCTCAGCCTCCAGGGCCGCTTGTTCTGATGTGGAAGTCCTGAGCGGGGTGACCTTAAATTGATCTTGGGGAACCCGGGTGAATTCTAGTCGAAGACCCGCAGCTATCACCCCCAGTATCCAGCTACTACTAGAAATCATAGACCAGGCTGGGTAGAACGCAGCTAGTCTCCCCCCTACCAGAGCAGCTAGTCATTGGGGCGGCTTTTTAGTGTCACGGGCTGGACCTTCCTGGTGCCCCCCACCTCCGAACATGAAACCTGTACCTCTCCTTCTCTTGTCATCCCATCTGCCCTGATCCCTGGATGGCCTTCTATGGAAATATCCTTTCCTAGTTAAGGGATGTCTATAAGAAGGGTTCGGCAGATTGGGGAACTTCTTTTTATCATCCCCAGCTTTCTCTAAAAGTTCATCCAAAACAGGGCCAAACAGATATTTCCCCTCACACGGAATGGAGCAGAGTCGTGACCTGGCCTGGATATCTCCTGGACAGCATTTTAACCAGAGAGCCCTTCGTGCTGCGTTAGATAAACCCGCGGTCCTAGCTGCCATTCTCGCAGAGTCTGTGTCATGGGAAGCCTAGGTAACTTTAGGCTGAAACCCCAGGGCCCCTGCAGAGTCCCTCAGACTAGGGGAAACCCTGTCTGTCCCTCAATCCAGGGTTTACACTGAAGGTGCGCCTGCCTGGGCATCCACCCTGTCCTTGTCTCCTGTCCAGCCCTAAGCTGAACCCACCACCCTCCACCAAGTGAGGAGACCAAACACCAGACCCCACAAATAAGTATGGACAGGGATAAAGGGAAACGCACCACACCGCGAACACACAGGAGAATACAATAATGTGCAAGGACAACCAAAAAATACAACACAGGGAGGCAAAATGGCAACAACAGAATATACTACACCAGAAACCGTATGCTCCTTAGACCACCACTCCAGACCGGTATCGCTAGCACAAGGCAAGAGCTATAGTCGGCGACGCCCATAGTACCGCAGGACAATTTAAAGACAGAGGGCATGGCTAAGCCCTCAGCCAGAATGACAACCTGGTTAACCCAAACCAAGCCGGATCAGAAGACCAACCAGCGCCACTGAGAACCAAGTGGTAGGATGGGGTATTACTGCTGTCTGCCGGACACCCTGGTGCGAACAGTGTCTGACACGACAGTACCCCGCCTTCTACGAGGGACCCCAGGAACCTCACAATGTCGAGAACCCGGCTTGTCCGGATGGCGGCGATGAAACCCTTTAATCAGTCGGTCCGCATGTATGTCCGAAGCCGGCACCCAAGTCCTCTCCTCAGGACCATAGCCACGCCAGTGGACCAGGTACTGTAGAGGGCGACGCACTACCCGAGAGTCAACCACCTTGGACACCTCAAACTCCAACGTGCCATCCACCAAGACGGGAGGTGGTGGCACGGGAGAAACATTAACAGCACCCACAACTTTCTTAAGTAATGCCTTGTGAAACACATGATGTATCTTGTATACGGCAGGTAACTCCAAACCAAATGCCACAGGGTTGATAATTGCGGAGATCCTAAATGGACCAATGAACCTGGGACCCAACTTAAGCGATGGTATTTTGAGTTTGATGTTCCTTGTAGACAACCACACCCAATCACCCACACACAGGTCTGGACCTGGCACACCTCTACCGTCAGCCAAACGTTTGTACCTAGAGCCTACATTCAGCAAGCGCTGCTTTACTCTCCTCCAAACGCATGACAATTGTGCTCCCAACTGGTCCTCCTCAGGGACGCCCGCAGAGCACCCTTGGCACAAGGTACAGAATTGGGGATGTTGACCATAAACACAAAAGAAAGGAGATTCCCCAGACGATTCCTGACAATGATTGTTTATCGCGAATTAATCCAGAGGAAGAAACGCCGACCACTCTTCCTGATTGTCAGACACAAAACAGCGTAAGTATTGTTCCAGGTTTTGGTTCATACGCTCAGTCTGCCCATTCAACAGCGGATGGAAAGCCGATGAATGAGACAATTTAATCCATAGGCGTGAACAAAAAGCTCTCCAAAATTTTGCCACAAATTGTGTACCTCTATCAGATACAATGTCAGACGGGACACCATGAAGTCTGACCACCTCGCGAATAAATACCTGAGCAAGGGTCTTCGCATTGGGCAAAGATGGCAAAGCAACGAAATGCGACATTTTAGAGAACTGATCAACTATTACCAGAATGACCGTGTTCCCAGCCAAGGAGGGCAAATCCATAATGAAATCCATGGAAATCTCAGTCCATGGCTTACTGGGCACACAGAGAGGATGCAACGTGCCAGCAGGACGGGAGCGTGGTGTCTTGGCCCATACGCACGTGGTACAGGCTGACACATATGAGGCCACGTCCTGCCGGATTTTGGGCCACCAAAAACAACGTGATGCAAGTTCCAGATTGCCCTTAACCCCTGGGTGACCTGTTGTGATGTTCCCCTAACACCTTTAAGCGTAGGCGTAGTGGCACAAATGATTTATTAGGAGGCAGATCCGGCGATACCTCCTCCTGAGCCTCCGCAATCTCTGCCTCAACTTCCGTCGTGAGAGCCGAGACCACAACTCCCTTTTGGAGGATAGGCACCGGATCCTCACATGGCTCTCCACCCAGAAAACATCTGGACAAGGCGTCCGCCTTAGTATTCTTAGAACCTGGTCGGTATGTCACAAAAAAACTGAACCGGGTGAAGAATAACGCCCAGCGAGCCTGTCTGGGGGACAGGCGTTTAGCAGACTCTAAATAAAGCAGATTTTTATGGTCTGTTATAACAGTAAAATGATGGATAGCCCCCTCCAAGAAGTGTCGTCATTCCTCAAATGCCAACTTGATGGCCAACAATTCCCTGTCACCAATATCGTAATTATGCTCGGCAGGCGACAGCTTCTTGGAGAAGTAGGCACACGGATGCAATTTGCCCAAGGATGGACCCTGAGACAGTACCGCCCCCACTCTAACCTCAGATGCATCCACCTCCACGGTAAATGGTAGGGAGACATCAGGCTGAACCAGGATGGGAGCTGAAGCAAAACTGTTTTTTAGGAATTCAAACGCGCGCACAGCAGCCTCAGACCAGTCAGAAAAATTGGTACCTTTTTTAGTCATGTCGGTGAGCGGTTTAGCAATCATAGAAAAATTTTTAATACATTTTCTATAATAGTTGGAAAAGCCCAGGAATCGCTGAAGCGCCTTGAGATTATCAGGCCGATCCCACTGCAGCACCGCTTGCACCTTAGCGGTGTCCATTTTAAACCCTGAGGCAGAAATTACATAACCCAAAAAAGGTAATTCTTGGACGACAAATACACATTTCTCAAGCTTGGCATAGAGCTTGTTCTCCCTGAGCAACTGCAATACCTGCTTAACACGCTCTATGTGTGCATCACGGTCGCGTGAGTAAATAAGAATGTCATCAAGGTATATAATAACAAATTTCCCCAAGAGATGAGAAAAGACATCCTTTATGAAATGTTGAAATACTGCTGGCGCGCTCGTCAACCCAAATGGCATCACCAAATTCTCAAAATGACCCTCAGGGGTATTAAATGCCGTCTTCCATTCATCCCCTTGACGGACTCTTATGAGATTTTATGCCCCCTGAGGTCAAGCTTGGAAAATCATTTGGCACCAGACACCTGGTTGAACAAATCGGGTATGAGTGGCATCGGGTATGGGTCACGAACCGTAATCTGGTTGAGTTCTTTGAAATCCAGACACGGGCGTAATCCGACATCTTTCTTCTTGACAAAGAAGAACTCTGCTGCCAATGGAGATGATGAAGGCCTGATGTGCCCTTTGCTTAGACTTTCTGCAATGTATTCTTTGAGAGCTTGCCTCTCAGGACCTGAGATATTAAACATCCTGTCTTTCGGTAACTTGGCCCCCGGTTTTAACCTAATAGCACAGTCATAGGGTCGGTGCGGTGGCATCTCTGAACAACCTCTTTCAGAAAATACATCAGCAAAGTCCTGCAGTGGCTCCGGGATGCTGGGAGTCACAGCAGAGATACATGTGGCCAGACAACTCTCCTGGCAATATCTGCTCCACTGGATTATGTCCTGTGTTTTCCAATCAATCACCGGATTGTGCATAGACAACCATGGAAACCCCAGAACTACCTGAGCAGGTAAATTACTGAGCACCTTACATGTTACCCGCTCAGAGTGTAGGACCCCAATGTGGAGTTTTACATCAGCCACAAACTCGCTAATCTCCCCTTGTGAGAGAGGGGAGGCATTGATGGTAACCACCCGGATAGGATTAGGCAGCGTCTCCACCTTAAATCCCGCAGTACGCACAAACTCTTCATCAATGAGATTAGCGGCTGAACCACTATCTACAAATACAGTAATCGACAGCTCTTGGCCCCTGATTACTACCTTGGCAGGGAGCAAAGGCTCAGACTAGACTCCTCCAAACCCTCTGAGCCTAGCAGTTTTCCGCTGGCACGTCTTTCTTAGGTACCAGGGGGCAAGCATTAATAAAATGTCCTTTTTTGCCACAAAAAAAACAGACCCCTTGCTTTTTGGGCAAGGGACATTTATGCTTGTTATTATGTGTTTGTGATATACCAGCGATCTGCATAGGTTCAACGGATTCACCCGAGGCAACCTCACCAGAGACTGCCCCCCCCACAGGCAATGTCTCCTGCGACCTCTGACGAAAGCGATCAATGCGTACTACAAGCACCATAGCAGCCTCCAGAGAGGCGGGAGCCTCATACATTAGCAGAGCTTGTTTAACCCTTCCAGAAACCCCATGCAAAAATTGACTCCTTAATGCAGGGTCATTCCATTGAGTGTCCACAGCCCAGCGACGAAATTCCATACAATAATCCTCCGCCAGTCGCTCACCCTGGAGTAGAGAGCGTATTTTAGACTCTGCTAACGCCAGTCTGTCAGGATCGTCATAGATTAAACCAAGAGCAGAAAAAAAAAGTCTACGGACTTAAATACAGGTGAATCAGAAGGTAGTGAAAAAGCCCATGCTTGTGGATCACCACTCAGCAAGGAAATTACCAAGCCCACACGCTGAGCCTCATTTCCTGAGGAGAGTGGACGCATACGAAAATACAATTTGCAGGATTCACGAAATACAACGAACTTACAGCGATCACCAGAAAATCGTTCAGGAAGAGGTAACTTGGGTTCAGCTGCCCTGACTGCTGCTTCAGTTTGCACAGCAGGAACTGACAGGCCTTGTTGCTGGACCGTCCCCCTCAGTTCAGTGACCTGTATGGACAGAGCCTCCAGCTGCTTGGTTATGGAGACTATAGGATCCATGGTAAATAATCCTTTTTTTTATTTTTTTTTGGGCCTACTATAATGTCATGGGAAGCCTAGGTAACTTTAGGCTGAAACCCCGGGGCCCCTGCGGTGTCCCTCAGACTAGGGGAAACCCTGTCTGTCCCTCAACCCAGGGTTTACACTGAAGGTGTGGCTGCCTGGGCCTCCACCCTGTCCTTGTCTTCCGTCCAGCCCTAAGCTGAACCCACCACCCTCCACCCAGTGAGGAGACCAAACACCAGACCCCACAAATAAGCATGGACAGGGATAAAGGAAACGCACCACACCGCGAACACACAGGAGAATACAATAATGTGCAAGGACAACCAAAAAATACAACACAGGGAGGCAAAATGGCAACAACGGAATATACTACACCAGAAACCGTATGCTCCTTAGACCACCACTCCAGACCGGTATCGCTAGCACAAGGCAAGTGCTATAGTCGGCAACGCCCATAGTCACGCAGGACAATTTAAAGACAGAGGGCATGGCTAAGCCCTCAGCCAGAATGACAACCTTGTTAACCCAAACCAAGCCGGATCAGAAGACCAACCAGCGCCGCTGAGAACCAAGTGGTAGGATGGGGTATTACTGCTGTCTGCCGGACACCCTGGTGCAAACAGTGTCCGACATGACAGTCAGCTGAGGCATCAGCCAAAAAAGCAGCAGCACTTTGGATGATTGGTAGAGGTTGGAAGTTTGGAAGGTTCGAATGGATGCTCTTGAGGCTTCGTCCTTCAGTTGGGAATCCAGTTGATCTAGCCAGACCATCATGGATCTGGCCGTACATGTGGCAGCCATCGCTGGTCTTAGAGTGCCTGCTGACATCTCCCATGTTCCCTTTAGAAAGGAATCCGCTTTTTTATCCAGCGGGTCTTTTAAGGAGGCCATGTCATCGAATGGTATGGAGGATTTTTTGGAGGCTTTGGCTACTGCCGCGTCCAGCTTAGGGGCCTTATCCCATCTGTTTACCACTGGGTCATCAAACGGGTACCTTCGCTTGAAGGCAGGTGGCAAGGAGCCCCTTTATTCAGGTCTTTTCCATTCCCTATCTATCAGGCTCTGGACTTTGTCATTTAATGGAAAGGCCCTGCGCTTTCTGGGATCTAGACCCCCGAACATCACGTCCTGTGCCGAAAGTTCTGGTTTTGCGTCTGCTACCCCCATGGTAGACCTTATTGCTTTAACCAGCCTATCCATTTGGTCTAAGGGGAAGCAGAATAGGCTCGAGTCTTCCTCTGAAGAAGACGAAGTGGAGGCCGGGGAATCTGAGGAGTCATCGATCCTAGGGGCGGCCGAGGACTCCGAACCTGAGAGGCTAAATTCTCTTCCCCTAGAAGAATCCCTTTTAGATAGGGCCTTCATCTCCGACCTGATTATCTCCCTCAGGCTTGTGGTGAAGTCCGGCGTTTCTTCCGCTACCTGTATGGACGGGGGAGAGTGTAAGGGCCTGTCAATCTACCCCTGGGCCACTTCGCTCGATCATTTCTGTTTCTTCTGCTGGCCACTCGCATGAGGCATTACTGTGGCCTGTTTCTGTGGGCGCTCCTGCACCTCGTCCTGCTGCTCTATGGGGGCTTCTGTTGTATCCATTGTTGGGCCTTCAGAAGCACCCCAGCAGCGTCACCTCCTGCCTTTTAAGGCCTCCCAGTGTCCGGGTCAGCAGGGTTCTGGCGTGGCACCTCCCACCCGGGACCCCCCCGCGACCTCCCCCTGCATGTACCGGCCACCCCCACCCGCCCCGGGCACCGCGCGCCACCCCGGATCGCCGTGTGCACGCGGTGCACACTGGAAAGCCGGCCGGTACCCGACTTCCAGTTTCGGTGTTCCCAGCCCCGCCTCTTCTGCCGCATCACTTCCGCCGCTCATCTGAGACCACGGGAGCGTGCGGAAGGAGCCGGCACGGCGCCCCCAGCTCCAGCATGCCCGCAGCCCCACGTGCGCCGACCTGCGCCTGCCGACCGGGCGCATTCGCCGCCCGGACAGGAGAGAGAGACAGGACCCTGGAGGGAACGCACCAGGAGGGGCCCGGGGCATACATACCTCCTGGTGCCGGCACTCTGGAGGCAGCTGTCCACCAGACCCTCTGCTCCACCTGCTCTGACCACTGCCGTGGCGACCTACCCGGCCCCACCGTGGCACTTCCAGGGACCCCGAGCATGACCGAAGTAGGAGATCCCCCCCGCTACCTGGGTTGGTCAGCTGGCCTGGGAATCCCTCGACGACTCCATGAAGGACGATCTGAAGGAAGTCCCATCCTCTAGGAACAGGAAACCAACTGATGCTTGGGAAAGGTGCCGCCCTTTTGTATCTGTAGGTTTCCTGTTCCTAAAGGGTGAATCCCCTCTCTCAGGTGGTGCTGTCATGGACGACCGAATAAAACTCAGTGTGCGGCACAGGGGTGGAAGAGGCCGAATTCATACACAACTCGGCTCTTCCAAACCGGTGTATTATTTTTTATGCTTGTTTCATTTTTTTAGGCCAAGGAGCACCTTTTCGTCTTGGAGAATCCATTGTGGGCCTTATACAACAGCTGTTAAGGGGGAGAGATGGCTGGTTTTGAGGCCTCTTTTTATTTTTCTTGCTTTTCCGAAGCTTTTACATTAATGGATTAGTGAGGGTTTTGTTGCTAGTTGGCCCGTCGCGTGCAGAGGCCCGTGGGCGGCCTCACCGTGACCTCTCTTTGTACATATTTGTTGGTATGCACACACCTGTCCATTGCAAGCTGGGAGGAAGAGTACAACGTAGATAATATTTCCAGTCTATTTCACAGCACCACCATTTCTTCCACATATTTCAGTCTCACTAGACAAGAGTCTGGACCACATAATCCTCAACCTGATTCACCTTCCTCCCACTATGGCAAGTCCCAGGAGATAATGACCACACAATTGGACACTCCGAGCAGCTTTTTACCTTTCCATTTATTGATTATGGCCTCTCTCATTTAAAGAGGGGCATGAGGAGATTGTGTGTGGTGGTATACAAATGTTTGAACAGCCATGGTCAAAAGAAGCCAATGATATGGAGTGACAATTACTCTCAAGAGGAGGCTGATAGATAAGACACAGTTGCCAACAAGTCATGTGAAGTCAACAAGTCGGGAGGAGGGCAAGATGTGGAAGACGAGGTGGTGGATGAAATAGTAATTGACCAAACCTGGAAAGGTGACATGCAGAGCAAGTACAGCAGCATAGAGGGGGATGAATCCACAGTACTTCAACAGTCAGGAAAAGGTAGTGGTTTAACCAGAGGGAGCTGGTGTTCACCTGTTACCCAGAGCACCCACTCCCGGACAGATCCCAGGACAAGGGTTAGGTGTTCCCCAGTTTGGCACTTTTTTGTGGAAGTTACAGAAGACAAGAAAATAGTCATGTACAACCTGTGCTGTACCAAGCTCAGCAGGGCCCAGACATCTACCCAGCCTGACCACCAACAGCATGCTCAAGCATATGTCATCCAAGCACCTAAATAGGTGAGCCAAACGCCTTGGTCCACAACCAGTGTCTTTGGGTGACACCACAGCTACTTCCTCTGTTCTACATAGTAAAAGAGTAACATAGTAATATAGTTAACAAGGCTGAAAAAAGACTTTTGTCCATCCAGGTCAGCCTATATTCTGTCAGAATAATTCCCCAGATCTTCGTCCTTCTAAAGAACCTAATCACTGTGAGATACAATATTGTTACTCTCCAGGAAGACATCCAGGCCTCTCTTGAACCCCTCAAATGTGTTCACCATCACCACTTCCTCAGGCAAAGAATTCCTGATTCTCACTGCCCTAACAGTAAAGAATCCTCTTCTATGTTGGAGGAAAAATCTTCTCTCCTCCAGATGCAGAGAATGCCTCCTTGTGACTGTCACCTTCCTTGGTATAAACAGATCTTCGCAGAGATATTTGTATTGTCCCCTTATTTGCTTGTACATGGTTGTTAGATCACCACTCAGTTGTCTTTTTTTCTAGACTAAATAATCCTAATTTTGATAATCTCTATGGGTATTGTAGTTCCCCTGTCCCCTTTATTAATTTTGTTGCCCTCCTTTGTACTCGCTCTACTTCCATTATATTCTTCCTGAGCACCAGTGCCCAAAACTGTACACAGTACTCCATGTGCGGTCTAAAAAGGAATGTGAACAAAGGCAGTATAATGCTCTCATCATGTGTATTCAGGACTCTTTTAATGCACCCCATGTTCCTGTTTACCTTGGCAGTCACTGCCTGGCACTGGCTGATCCAGGTAAGTTTATCATTAACTAGAATCCCCAAGTCCTTCTCCATGTTTGCCAATCCCCTGTCCATGCCATAGGTGAAGGCACTGTTAGGGGCTGGCAGAACGCACCAAATAATAAAGAAGGGGTTTAGGTGCGTTCGCAGCCTGTCGTCCACCGTGCAGAGATGGTAACTGCTGCTCGGTAAAGGCGGACGCTATATGGCGGTATAAAGGAAGAACACACGTGAGTTAACATCACCCAGTGTGTACAGGGCAAACTCTGTTACCTCACAGAGCTGCACTACCACAGAACATAAATGCCGGAGCCTGTTTAGCTCACAGAGCTCGGCAACGGAGCGCACATAATGCATTCACAGAACTCTGCCCCATGGACACGGGGTCAGAGTCCCTCTAGACCTTCTAAGCGTGGGGTGTCGCACCTGCGGATGGCACTATAGATGCTGACTATGGTAGAGAGTTGAGCACGCGCACGGTGGCATGCAGAGCCACCGGTGGACACTGATGCCGGTCTCAGAGTCTGCCTCTACCTACACCTAAGCCTGGGCTCTTAACAGGCTAGGCTGCACAACACATGCGTACCAAGTGTAGGGGTTTCTTAATGAGTCATCCACCACAGACATTCATACATGCATACAACACTCACTCCTGATAGTCTGGTAATGCAGTCTATACTAGCGCATGGCCAGGAGGCCATGTAAACCTTTTATAGCCACGTCCTTCTGGGACCTTCCTGACCTTCCAGATGGTCCAATCTGAGCTGGAGAAGGACCTGAGCATGTGACCTCCGATCTCCACTGAGAGATCGTCCCACGGGCATGCTCAGTGGACCGAAAGGAGGACTTAGTCTTTAGATTAGCTCGCTGCTGACCAGCATGCATTGCTATAGCTGGACCAGAGGTGGCAGCAGCAGCAAACAAACCTAAAGAGCTGGTCTGAGCAGAGCGCCTGGATCGACGAGTCTGCTGAGCAGCCTCCTCTGCGGCCGGAGAGGAATGGGAGACTGACGAATGCAAGGCTCGGGATTCCTGCTGTGCAGCGACAGGAACCCGATGCCTAACAGGCACCTGTCATTGCCCATTTGCAAGCACCATTAACAATCATGTCCACTTCGTTGTCCCAGCACACCATTCAGCTGTTCATATCCAAGGCCTTGTAATGCAAACATCAATTTCAAGCCACCCACAGGCTCAAACACTAAACAGACACAATTCCAGACTGATTTCGTCCTAGAAATGTTGCTGTTTAGCCATGTAAACACTAAGGCTTTACACAAAATCATGGAAACAGCTCTCCCACGATACTCGATCTACAGTGGACAGTATTTTGCCTTGAGAGCCATCCCTGTCTTACACCTGCACGTGTCCCATATCATCACCCGTGCACTGGCCAATGCAGTTGGTGGGAATGTCTACTTAACCTCCAACATGTGGACAGGTGCTTTTAGCCAGGGATGCTACATTTGGCTGATGGCACACTGCCTGAACGTGGTGGAGGTCAGGACCGAATCGGACCCAGGTATGACATGTACTACTGAAGCCTAGCATTAAAATTGCAATATTTTGTTAGGAATACTAAAAGTGACAAACAGTACATATCAGTCATTGCCAATAGCACATGGTGATGAGCCAAAGAAAATAAGCGGCACCACCAGATAATAGGCAAGACTAAAATATAATGCTGATACACAACATGGCTGAAGTGCCTACAATTCATCTAAGGTATACCACTAAAGTATCGATATTTGACCCATTTTATCCTAAATAGAAATCATTAATATAGTTAGCATGTCTTACCAGGAAACGTGCGATGTGCCACTTCCAATACGCACGTTTCTGCGGCGTACTTTTGTCAATGGGAGTGACTTCATCCAATCACCATTCACTCAACACTAATAAACATGTATTGTCTGAATAGATTTCATCACTTATGCAAAACTTTGGTCACTACAACTTTTTTAAACTCAGATGACACCAAAACTTTTCATATAAAACATTTTCTCAACTGTAACTCTGAATATGACATATATGTTTTTGAATGCAGATCCTGTAAATTAAAGTATGTTGGATATACCACACAAAAATTAAAAACTAGGATACGTGAAAATTTATATGACATGTCTCAACCAACTATTTGTAATATTTGTAATATTTCCAATCACTTTACCACAGCACATAACAGACAAATAGCAGATTGTTCAGTTTATGCTATTGAACTCATTCCCAGAAATTTTCGAGGTGGTTATAGGGAAAAAACTCTCCGTAAAAAGGAAGCATTTTGGATTTTTCCTTTAAACACACGGGTTCCCACTGGCTTAAAACTTAAAAGAGAAATCATGTTGCATTATTGAATACATTTGTCCTATCTTATTATGGCTTGTTCATGAAGACATTTTTTCTTTCTTTAGTTTTTTCTATGTCTTTATGGTTGACTTTAGCATTTCACTCCATGTAGTTAGTGTTTACTCCTCCTTTATATTTTAGGTGATTTTCATCCGACATTATCAATTGGGGCACAACTCCTATAAATGACCTGGGATTTATTATTCGGTGTATACCGAGTTTAACCCTTTAATGACTGCCGATATGCCTTTTAACGGTGTCAGTTAAGGGTACATATGCCTCAGCGTCGCCTCTTTTTAATGACACTGAGAAATAAGTGTATAGCGCCCCCCCAAGCGTTGGAATTTCTCTGAGGTATGAGCTACCAGGGGTAGCTGAGACCCTAGAGAATATGACTTGGGTGAGTTTTTACCATCCCCAGTGCTGCGATTGCCACTATTAACGGAATAACGGTGACCGCAAAAAAATGTCTGATTTCCCATTTAATTTCTCTCTCTTCTGATGTGATCAGAGGAGAGAGAAATGGGGTCCCATGATCCACCCCGGTACCTCTAGTGTACCTGAAACCCCCCTTGAAGTCCCCCGGGCTGCCACCATCTTCCAAAAAGAAAATGGCAGGTGCATACGCAGTGCGCTCACCGAGATCTGCCGACTGGCACTCGCCAACAATAGAAAATTTTTCCTCTTGGTTTATTTTGACCACTGTGATAGACAAAGTTAAGGTTGGGCTGAAGTTAGGGTTTGGCTAAAGTTAGGGTTAGGGTTGGGTCTAGGGTTAGGGTTGAGCTAAAGCTATGGTTTGGCTAAAACTAGGGTTGGGCTAAATATAGTGTTGAACTAAAGTTAGGGTTTGGCTAAAGTTAGGGTTGGGATAGGGTTATGGTTGTATTTATGGTTGGGATTATGGTCAGGCTTGGGATTAGGGTTAGGGGTATGTTAAGGTTAGGTTTTTGGGTAGGATTGTGGTTAGGGTTGGGATTAGGGTTAGGGGTGTGTTGGAGTTAGGGTTGTGGTTAGGGTTATGGTTAGGGTTGGGAATAGGGTTAGGAGTTTGTTAGGGCAAGTGGAGTGCACCAAGTAATAAAGATGGTATCAAGGTGCGTTCGCAGTCCAGGGTCCATCGTGCAGACATGTTACCTGCTGCTCTTTAATGATGAATACTACATGCAAAATAATAGCTGAACACATGCGGGTTAGTGTCACCTGGTGTGTACAGGAGCGAGTTCTGTTACTGCACTGAAAGGCGCAATATAAATGCCAAAGCCTGTTAACCTCACAGGGCTCGGCCGAGTGAGCGCTAGTAAACAGTCACAGGACTCTCCCCAGAGGCAAAAGGTTAGAGTCCCTCTAGTCCCTCTAGATGCAGTGCCAGGAAAATGGTAACGTAAATGTAAGTGTACCAAGTGCGCACTGCACCGCTCGGTCGGATGCCACTAGCCACCCAGACTAAGGAAGGAGTTGCGCACGGCATCACACTGGTGGGTGCAGCCACTTAATGTGGTACTGAGGTGCTGTTAGGGCTGGTGGAATGCACCAAATATTAAAATAATAGTAAGGTGCGTTCGCAGCCTGGGGTCCACCGTGCAGGGGTGGTAAACTGCTGCTTAGTAATGGTGGAAGTATAAAGCGGTATACAAAAGGTCACACATGGGTTAACGTCACCCAGTGTGAACAGGGCGAACTCTGTTACCTCACAGAGCCGCACTACCGCAGAACATAAATGCGGGAGACTGTTCAGCTCACAGAGCTCGGCAACGGATCACACTGAATGCAGTCAAAGAACTCTGCCCCGAGGACACGATTAGAAAAACCAACTGAAGATGGTGATGAAATACCTGGTTGTAGCCATGTGTATAAATCAAGTGATAAAGATGAAAAAAAATAAAATTGCTTTGATAAAAAAAAGCATTTATTGATAGATTATTAGATATATATTAGATATTTGGCCAAGCAACATACAATTATGAATTATAAAATTAGTGCTAAAGGCAATAAACCGCTGTAATGTACTGAGTAAATATACCAATATATGGGATAAATACAGACAATACACACTCAAACAATAGTGATCTCTATACCATATAGACAGTTCGCAGATAAACTAAGCCTATGTTAAAGATCAATGTGATAGCAGCAAAGACAGATATAAAGTGCAAAAATAGTGCAAAGTACTACCACAACGAATATAAACCGTTGTGATGATAAAAATAAATGGTGCAAAGAGTATAAATGATTTTCAAAAATATAAATGTGCAAAATATGCAAAAAATGCAAAAAAAATGTGCAGATAAACCACAATAGTGGTATTGGAGATACAGAAAATGTATATCAATTGCAAAAATGCAAAATATGTACTAAGAAATGCATTGGATGAGCAAACAAATATCACAATGATGAAATGTGCACCGCTAAGAAAAATGCTCTGAGAAATACATAAAACGTGCAAACATATGTCACAATGGTGAGATGTGCGCTGCTAAGAGAACATGGGCCGATTAATGAAGCCACAAGACACAATAATGTAAAATTGGGCTGAATACCTGCAGATGTGAGACAATTTTATTTAGGTGTATCCATATAAATGGGCCACCCAAAAAAGTTTGCCTTATCACTGAACATGATACTCTGTGTAAACTGAGGGTCCTGTTCCAATTTCCATTTCAGAGCACCGATGTGGGTCATCCTGGTCGAGATGCTACAGCAGCTGGATTTTGTAAGGGTGCCTTCGGTGAGTAGCTTATATCCGCCGAAGGGATGTTCGACTGATGCCAGATTCAGAATTTGCAGAATGGGCAAAACAAAAATTGGAACATGACCCTCAGTTTACACTGAACATTATGTTCAGTGATGAGGCAAACTTTTTTGGGTGGGTCATTTATATGGATACACCTAAATAAAATGGGAATGGAGACAGTTTTCTTGCGTAGGGCGTCTTTCATTGACATCTGCTGCAATGATCCGGGTACTGCGTTACCAGATATAAATACAATTTCTTTCGGCTGCTCACGTGTAAACCTCTGAGACAGGACAATGGGTGTAAGCAAAGAGAAACTTGTAAATAAATCATGAAAGATTAAATTTACATTAAAACCAAGCACTAAATTGTTTTTTTTAGTGAAATTATCAATAAGTTTGATGTTTCACACGACCCTCTTCCCATTGGAAAAAATAAAGTTGCATCCAAAATGGCCGACTTCAAAATGGCCCCCATGGTCACCACCCATCTTGAAAAATTTTCCCCCTCCCATGTACTAATGTGCCACAAACAGGAAGTTGAGATCACCAACCATTCCCATTTTATTTAGGTGTATCCATGTACATGGCTGACCCTGTATATACCCACACATAGTACCTGCATGCCTTGCACTGATATGTTTATAGCCACATACACTCCCCTGCCTACCTAGCACTGCAATCTATATATCCCCTAATTAGTCCTTAGAAGGACTCTTGGTTTAGCTGGGTTTGTGGATTCTACGATGGTAGACCCACACTAACTTATAAACCCCCAAATCTGACTCTATTTCGGCAGCAGCTCTCCCTACAATGTCTGATTCTGGACGTGACTGTGATGAGTAGGGCGGCGGCAGGTCTCTTATAGACTTGATGACGCTGTGCGGCCAGCCAATCACTGCAATATCACAACAAAGATGGCTGTGGCATTATGGTGCATGGCAGACAGTCCATGCAAGTTGATTGGTGCTCTAAAGACCGCCCAAAGTGCAGAGCAGAGACCCAAGCACCCGACAAAAAATAGCAGAAATGCTCGGCGCCCACTAAGTACCGTGAATACAGTGAGCCTGCTCACACATCACTATTCATAGTTTATTTTAATTGTACTAGTGTTTGTGTGCTAAGAAATGTCCCTTATGTTGTACTAATGCAATAGTGCAACACATAGTCCATCTGATTTCTCCAATTCTTCCATCATAACCAAATATTAAATATCAAAATATACCTAAAATAATTTCAGATAATATTCATATATCACAAATGTAACTGCACAAGTAAAGGATTTAATAGAATCATCAGCAAAATTCTACATGAGAAAACAATCTGCTACAACCTGAATAGCATTTGTAAATTTAGATTCAGAGAAGTGTTACACACGGATATTGGGACAAGGCAGCATGTAATCTTAATAATCCAGATGTCTTTTTTAAGTAAGCCAGGAGACATAGGCTATTGTCTGCACGTTTACTATTGAATTTGTGTGTTTTTCGTCAATTGTTCAAGACACATGGACTATTGCCATATGAGCCTCAATGTTCAAACTATAATTAATGTTTGTGAAACATTTGGGAGGCATGCTGAGTCTAAGAACATTCATTCGAAACGTGTCCAGCTGTTCATTAGCAACCTTTCCTCCGGACTATCCGGTCGGGTGCGTTAAGTCTGTCATTGTTTTAAGAAGCACAATAAAGGATTTGGATTGTATCTTCTTGAGCTGGACATTCCCTTTCTTGGATTGCTACGTCTATCCTCTGGCAGAGAAGAGGTCCGTGTCTCGAGGACTGTTGGTCTTATTAAGGGTGAGCTGAATCAACATTTTTTTTCTGTTCTATTTTTGCAAGACAGGGATGCAGGGTCATGGAACAGGCGATGTTTGCTGTTATGCTGACTACACATTGTACCAGGAAATTAAGGTTGTTGGCCTGAAAAAAAAGAGGAGGATGAACTATGTAAATTGAATAAATACTCAAAATATGAGAGATGAGCCCCTGCCAATCTTCCCTCATCCTGCCGAAAAATGCCTGAATGAGAGCTGTGAACTATAAAAGGGCGATCTGCTTCTTTATCAAAGGAACTTTACAAAACAGCATCCAAGACCACTCTACTGGACAGCTGGCAGAACACCACGGTTCCAACAAGAGGGACATAGATTTGACATTTTACAGGATGAAGTTCTAGCTGGAAGAATACAAATCTGCTCTATTGATTATCACTGAACCCATGGAAATGTATGGAGAAGCCAAGATTTGGACCCACCAGTAACCTAGTCCAATGGAAACATTTAGGGAAGAAAAGATTGGAACTCTCTGGTCACCTGGTCATATAGATAAATTTGGGGAAGCCAGAATTGGTACTCCCCATTCATCTGGCCCCTTGGAGAAGTTTGGAGAAGCCAAATTTGTGACCCTCTTTCTCACACGACCATGTGACTCAATATACTGACAGCTTTCTAAGCTTATCATTACCTTCTCTCTGTAGGTTCCTGCCAAAAGCAGGGTGCTAACGGTGGGGGTAGTCAGCCATGGAAGCCCCAAATCTGCTCTAATCCCAGCGAGAAACTGGGTCTGAGCAGAAAAAGTAAATTAATGTGCATGCAAAATGTAATTGCATATGAACACATGACCTTTACACAGAGAAAACCAAAAGCAAAACACAAAACAAATATCCTGGAATAAAAAAGTAAAAAAATATATTGCAAAAATTGCATGAAGGTAGTAATAATAGTAATAGTAATAATAATGCTCAGACCCAGTTTCTCATTTGTTTCATTGTGCATTCTGTGCATATAAGGGTGTGACCGCCCTGTTTCTGAGTTGGAAAATCCATCCTGTCTGGCCTATACTATTACTGGTGGCTCAGTCCCTCTGTCCTTGTTCACATTTACGTCACTTGACAAGTGGAAAGGTTTTAAATACAAGAGTTAGGACTGTCCCACAAGGGTTGCCGTGACGTGGCGGGATGGCTTCTACATTATTTTGATCAAAATTATGTTAACTAAATACCCCTATTTTTACTATTATTACTACCTTCATGCAATGTTTGCAATATATTTTTTTACTTTTTTATTCCAGGATATTTGTTTTGTGTTTTGTATTTGGTTTTCTCTAATCCCAGCGAGTAAGCGGAGGGGTGAAACTCTGTAATTTTGCACAATCTTAGAAATCTAATGGGATTTTTCTATATGTTGTTGTCTGATTGGTTCAATAAAATATTTCCACAATATTTTACCCTAAACCTGTGTGGTCTGACTAGTATTCTGCCCACAGGTAAGGAGAGTGGGCATTCAGTGTAATAAGCCCTGGTCCATGTTGCCTTTTGCCAGCGGATGAGAGCACCCTCTCACCCTTGTGTCACCCATGTGTCTCCACAGCTATCAAGCAACATGCTGTGAGGTGAACAATTAACACTCCCTCTCATTCCTTGGGAATAAAATAAAACTGAACTGTGCAAATGCAAGTGTATGGTGTATCTAGAGGATTTTGACATAACTAGTATGTTTCTTTTCATTCATCCATGTAACAAATAATATTTAATTATACCCGTTCAATCTTGTAAACATTTGTTGAAGGGTTCTCCGAATCTCGTGGTTCTTCAGGCTGTATATGATTGGATTCATCATTGGACTCACCACAATGAACAGCAGAGACTTAAACTTGTAAATGCTCAATGAACTGTCATCTGATGGAGCCATGAACACCATCACGATGGTTCCATAGTAGATGCATACAGTGGTGAGGTGGGAGCTGCAGGTGGAAAAGGTTTTTCCCCGTCCACTGGGGGATGAAAGGATTGTTATAGTGAAGAATATCCTAAAATAGCTTAAAAAAATTAAAGTAAAAGGTGTGACACCCCCAATGATAGCAATAACAAAATCAAACAAAACTACAGGGTAAGTATCAGAGGTAGCCAAATCAATCATTGGTTTGAAGTCACAGAAGAAATGGTCAATGACATTCCGACCACAAAACTTAAGCTGCCAAACCAAAATGATCTCAAATGAAAAGATAAACATCAAGAACCAGGAAGCAAGAACCATCTTGAGGCAAGCATGAGGTTGCATTATGGAATTGTAGTGCATTGGGCTGCAAATGGCCAAGTATCGATCATAGGACATAATAGCAATCCCAAAATATGAAGAATAGGTAGAGCTGGATAATGCAAGAGCTCACTGGCACCTCTTTCACATCCAACAGTATAATATTTAACATCATGGGCATAATGGTCGCGGTTGTGAGGACATCGGCCAATGCTAGATGCTTGAGAAAGAAGAACATTGGGATATTGAGGTTCTCATTGGTGGATACCAAGACTATAATAAGAAGGTTTCCTGTTAGGAATGGGTCACCGAGGAGAAAAAAAAAAAACAAAACAAGCAAAGCCACAGAAAACCAGAGAAGTTGGTAACTATGCAGATTGCAGATCCCTGATCTTACCACACAACTAGCAGTAGCCGTGGAGTGTGCCTACGATGTTCCTAGACGCCTCGTCATGGCCGGAGGACTACATAAGCCTAAAGCAAGAAAAGGGAAAACTAACTGCCCCAGAGCAGACCCCAAAGGAATAGATAGCCCCCGCACAGGTATTGACGGTGAAACAAGATGAAGGCACAAACACAGGCAGGAAAATAGGCTGAGCAAATGATGGGGCCCAAACTAACTAGACAGGAAAGGAAAGGCAAGTCACTGTCTGCAACCTGCAAAAAACCCTACAAAAATAATGTCCAACACTTCTGATAGCAAAATTAACCCTGAAGTCACTAGACTTCTCCCACTATATCAGCACTCTGGAATATTCTGAGACAGAGCAAAAAGAGACTACAGAAACTTTGAAGACTTAGGCAAGAAAGTGAAAAAACTGGGAGCGCAGGTGGTCTTCTCTTCCACCCTCCCAGTGGATGGCCATGGAACAAGGAGGTGGAATAAGATTCTGCAGGTGAACAATTGGCTACGTCGATGGTGCCGTCAGCAATGATTTGGATTTATGGATCACGGAGTGAATTACCTTTACGATGGACTACTTGCTAGAGATGGGGTGCACCTTACGAAGACTGGAAAACATGTATTTGGAAGTCGCCTTGCTACACTTGTAAGGAGAGCTTTAAACTAGAGCAACATGGGAAAGGAAGCAAAAGACCAGAAAAAGCCATACACCTGACAAATGCTATTGAGAACTCTGCTATTAGAAGTGGAAAGAAAGAACAAAGACAAAAGAATCTAATTAATAAAAATATTGGAGAAAGAGAAACCAATCACAAACTAAAATGTTTCTATACTAATGCACAAAGCATAGGCAACAAACAAGGAGAATTGGAACTACTAACACAGGAAAAGAAATATGATGTCATTGGAATCACTGAAACTTGGTGGGACAATACACATGATTGGAATACAAGACTAGAAGGATACAACTTATTTGCAAGAAACAGACTTGATAAGCGAGGAGGGGGTGTCGCATTGTATGTTAGAAACGCGTATATCTGCACAGAGATACAAGCTTCAGAGTCTGGGAGTTCTGTGGAAACTGATTGGGTAAGAATACAAGGACAGAACAATGGAAAGGACACCATTGTAGGCATTTACTACAGGCCACCTGTGCAAGCTGAATATTTGGATGAACTCTTTATGCATCAAATGGCCAAGTTCTCCAAAAAATATGACATAGTTGTCATGGGAGATTTCAACTATCCAGACATTTGTTGGGTATCTCTCTCAGGCAAAACTAACAGGTCAAGGAAATTCTTATCCTCTCTTGCTGACAACTTTATCTTTCAAAAGGTAGGGGAGAAAACAAGGGGAACTGCTACCTTGGATCTAATCCTTATAAACAGGGAGGAAATGGTTGAGGAGGTAAAAGTGGCTGGGACCCTAGGAGGTAGCGACCATGCTATTTTAGAATTTTGGATAACTAGAGGAGGAAGACCTGTGAAGACTCAGACGTCAAGGTTAGATTTCAGAAAGGCAGATTTTAAGGGATTCAGAAAGAGAATTGGAGGGATCCAATGGCTGGATATCCTTAAAGACAAAAATGTCCAGGAAGGATGGGAAATCTTGAAAAATGAAATTCTCAAAGCACAATTGTTAACAATTCCGAAAAGAGGGAAGAATAGGAAGCATTTAAGGAATCCAGGATGGATGAACACAGAACTTAAGCACATGCTAAAAAGGAAGAAAAAATGTTTATAAAATGGAAAGAGGGAGGCATATCTAAAGAAGAATATAATGCAGTCTGCAGAACCTGCAGGGCACAAATCAGATTACTAAAGCTGTGAATGAATTGAGGCTTGTAAGAGATGTCAAAAGCAATAATAAAGGATTTTGGGGATATGTCAAAAGTAAAAGAAAAGTCAAAGATGCTATAGGATTTTTACAGGATGAAAATGATGAAATGGTAAGACAGGATGTTGAGAAGGCCAGGCAGGGCTGGCAGACCACACAAAAAAATGAATAGACCAACAAAATCAAGTGTGAACATTAGCAGAAAAACTTGGTTTTCAGCTCTGTTCCAGTCATCTAAAGCTAAGAGCTGACAAGTCAGAAGGAATCACCAGCAACTGAATAAGGCATCGGCTGTCTTAAATCCAATCTGAGAATCCCGAGATCCAATCATCATCCCCATCCTCAGGTGGCAGATCTCCACCGATCAAACCAGCCGCACCACCTCCCAACACCACCAGAGGGAGTTCAGAAGGGGAACCCCAAAATTGAACTCACAACAGTTTCCATTGAGTATAAGGAAGTAAGAGAAGAGGGAAATTATAAATAAAAGTATTTTATATTTATAGAGACCATTAAATCCAAGGAGGAGAAAGTGAGTGACTTCTGTCTGATTCCCTTCACAAGTTTTTGTTAAGTGGAAGATTAACAAGAGATCCTGGATGACGTCTCTTCACTGAAATAAAATGGATTAGGTGAATAATTTCAGATAACATTAATTTATAATTCTATATACAGAACCTACACTGAGGAACATTGGGAACTATACTGAATTTACAGTAAAGCAAAGTCACAGGCATGGGAGATGAGAGCGGAGCAATGTATGTATGCTACACTTGGATTACTCTGTGGCTGTAATGATGGGCTTGGATGAAGGCTTCTTCACCCTACACTGTGTGTAATGTTGGTGATAATCACATGTAAGATATGAAGTTGCCATTCACTTTTCTCTGTAAAACATTTATGGATAACTTAGTCGTCTATTCATGGTCCAGTTCTACTCCACTGGAAGGTTGATATAGTTTCATCATTGTTAAAATATCTGTATAACCACAGAGACACTGCAGCCGTCCAAGCTGTCAAGACAAACCAAAGTTATAGAGATTGTTCTTACCATTTTATTAACTTATTAAATTCAGAGTTTTGTAAAAAAGAAAAAAACAGGTTTTATGTCTCCTTTTTCAAAGACCTTTATCCTTTCTTGTATTACCATCAATGAAGCTGTTTGTTTATTCATACAATTTTGGGATACATACAATGTTTTTATTGCTTCTTATTGCATTATTTTGCATTATTGCGGGACCTGAACACCAGCAATTCTGGTGTTTTGTTTTTTTTTTACTTTACCGATTGACTTAAAAAAATTAGGAAATTAGGATTTTGATAGATCGGATTTTTTTGATCTGGTCCTAGTAACACCTAACATGTATATTTTCTCTCTCTATTATATATATGTATATATATATGTATATATATATATATTACATTTCTTTATTGATGACTAAGTAAAAGAGGGTGCATTCCTGTACTTTACATAGTAAAGGACACATTGGCTCCCTGTGTTCATCTTTTGGGTCTCTGCCCTTCATGAAATACACCATTTAGAGCTTTTTCTTCTAGGGATAATTTAAAGATTTTTTCAGAATTTCTTGGTATAAACAAGTCTTTACTTTAACTAGCTTCGTCTACAAAATCTTCTACCCTAGTAAAGTTACTTTTCAGCAGCTGGAGATGGCATGTTGGATGCACTGTATTCACATCAAATGTCACTATGAGGATTCTTACATCTACACTTTTGAAGTACAACCCTGCAATATACAAGTCTGGTTCTATATAGAAGTGCAAAATATTAGTATTTAATGTCATTCTTATACACTCCTCAAAATTTAAATTTCAAGAAGGAAAAGTCAAGGATTTATGGAAACCCACGTATCGATAGCCATATAATTGATATTCCAGAATCCGTCCTTTCCTCAACCCTCAATCTACTAAAATGCTTGTGCATGCCCTCATCATCTCCTGCCTTGACTACTGCAACATCCTCCTCTGTGGCCTCCCTGCTAACACCCTCGCACTTCTCCAGTCCATCCTTAACTCTGCTGCCCGACTAAGTCATCTCTCTGCTCGCTACTACTCCACTTCTCCCCTCTGCAAATCTCTTCACTGGCTCCCATTCCCTCAGCATTTCCAATTCAAGTTACTAATACTGACCTACAAGGCCATCTATAACCTGTCTCCCCCATACGTCTCTGAAGGAATCTCCTGATACCTTCCCTCACGTAATCTCGGGTCCTCCCAAGACCTCCTTCTCTCCTCCACACTTATTCGCTCCTCACCCAACCGCCTCCAAGACTTCTCCCGAATAGCCCCCATCCTCTGGAATTCTTTGCCCCAACATGTCCGACTATCAGCCACATTCGGATCCTTCAGATGGAACTTGAAAACCCATCTCTTCAGGAAAGCATACAGCCTGCAATGAACCCCGCTACCTCCTCACCACTACCGGCGATATTGCCTCAACCATCACCGGAGCTGCTGCAACCCCCCAACCTACTGTCTCCTTCCCCACCATCCTGCAGAATGTAAGCACGCAAGGGCAGGGTCCTCTCTCCCCTCTGTATCAGTCTGTCATTGTTAGTTTGTTTACTGTCAGTGATACCTTTAATTTGTATGTAACCCCTTCTCGTGTACAGCACCATGGAACCAATGGCACTATATAAATAAGTAATAATAATATTGAAATTCTGAAAAATGGAAATAAAATTTTCAAAATATCTCAATTTCTACAGTATCGATAATGAGGGCAGAAATATCCACAATTACTTGCTTGGCTGTTATCATTGAAGTTTAATGGTTGTTTGAGGAATGTTCTGCCTCACTGACTGTACTTGTGCACACAAATCATTAAGATCCATTGCTGACAGATCCCATTGCATTTGCCAATCAATGACGTCTCAGATGTGAGGGATGGAAGAGAAGCTGCAGGCCATGGTACCAAGTTTAGGCCAGGCAGGCTGTTCACAATAGAATGATAACCATGGCATTGTTTTGTTGAAAAATGGCTCCAGGGCACATTGGACAAATGGTTGTTCCATGGGTCCTACTGTACTGCTAGTAAATTTGGATGTTACATTCCAAACCAAAGGCGTCAAACAGTTTCTATACAAGGTCTATCTACCTCACTGATTGAATTTAGCTTTTGTTTTCAGATGATCTGGAGACCATGTGCGTAATACCATGAAGAGGATGGAACATCTCGTTCACCACACTCCATAGATTCTGGTGTGGTCTGGCAATATATATATATATATATATATATATATATATATATATGGTAACCAGTCCCTTTAATATTCACTCCAGATTTCCTAATATCTCGGTGTTACATTGAATTGATCATAATACTAGTGGTTCAGCCATTTCACCTGCGTGCAAACACCAATTTTCTACACATTAATGCAAGGCTGCATGTTTCTCCTGCTACTTTGAGTAGCCTTTGTGGCTGAATCTTGGCCACTAGTGTCTCCAGACTTGTTTTTCATCAAGACATTTCTGAGATATCACTGGTGAACATTTGCAAATAGAGCTGCAGCAGCAAATCTTGATGATCTCTGTGCCCAAGTACATATACAATGGTAGTCCATCCCTCTAACAACCATTAATAACCTCATCGATAGCAGCCAAGGCATGTAAGTTTGTGTATATATGAGCATGATGCTCATACTCAACACTGAATAAATCACAATGATAACACAGTTTTGTTTTCATTTATTTATCATTTGCATATCATTACAATGTCTATTCATTCTATGATTTACATAATTTCATGACTTTTAATTCTTGGTGTTTTTAGGTTGAGTGTAGTTTCTTTAAAGAAATAAATGAGCCAAACATGTTGCACATCTTTTTGCATTTGTGCCTTGTGATAAATTATGCTAACTCCAGTCCTATTAAAAATCACAAATAATACAACACATTATCATGAAGCCACCACATATGGCCCCTAATGTCCCTCTACAAGGAATAACAGATTCTATTGATAGTACTTACAATAATTTTCTGACTGCAGATGAGGGTGATAAAGTCTACACGTCTCAGTGATCACATTGCCCTCCATTTATACTTTATTGTTAACTACAACATCATCTCTGGGATGGTGCTGGGGAATTAATAAAAATGCGATGGGATTTATTAAATAAGCAGCAAAGGGCTTTATCATTGTAATAACCCCAGAGTCTAAAAAATCTCACTGAAGTAGGGATAGTGTATTGGAGACATTTAGGCAGAGTTTATAGCTTTAACGTCCTTGGTGCTGCCATGTACAGCCAAAATTCCTTTAATGGCCAAATTAATTAGATTCTTTTTTTAATAACACTGCTCTAAGCTGCGTACATAATCTAAAATACGCAACATGCGCACTAAGGAATGGGGAAGTGGTTCCATTTTGGTACACGCAGAGGCCACGTCTGTGGAACAGGTGAAACTGTGCATCCTGCGGGAGAAGAACATGCTCACCCATGAAACATAGCTTCTTGCGTCATTTTGCAGGGTAGTGCGGGACACTACTGTTCAAGCCAGAACAGTGAAAACATGTGATCAGTTGGATTGCAGATACCTTTTTTCACAGCACCACCTTGTCTTCCACATGATCCAGTCTCACAAGACAAGAATCTGGTCCACATAATCCTTAACCAGATTCACCTTCCTCCCACTATGGCAAGTTCCAGGAGACAATTACCACACAATTGAACACTCCGAGCAGTTCTTTACCTTTCCATTTATTAATTCTGGCCTCTCACATTTATAGAGGGACATGAAGAGATTGTGTGCTGTGGTGCCCAAATTTTTAAGCAGCCATGGTCAAAAGAAGCCAATGATAGGGAACAACAATTACTCTCAAGGAGTGGATGGTGATGAGACACATCAAGTCACGTGAAGTCAACAAGTAAGGAGGAGGACGAGAGTGAGGATGTGGAAGATGAGGTGGTGAATTATAAAGCCACTGACCACACCTGGAAAGGTGGCATACAGAGCAAATACAGCAGCATAGAGGGGGAGGGATCCACAGCATCTCAACACTCAGGAAAAGGAAGTGGTTTAATCAGAGGGACCTGATGTTCAACTGTTTCCCAGAGCACCCACACGCAGACAGATCCCAGGACAAGGGTTAGGTAATCCCCAGTCTGGCATTTTTTTGCAGAAAGTACAGAAGACAAGATAATGATCATGTGCAACCTGTGCTGTACAAAGCGCAGCAGGTCCCAGACCACTACCAGCCTGACCACCACCAGCATGCTCAAGCATATGTCATCCAAGCACCTAAGTCAGTTGGCCAAACGGCTTGGTCTACAATCAGTTTCTTTGGTTGACACCACTGCCACTTCCTCTGCTCTACATTTTTGCCAATCCCCTGTCCATGGTATAGGTGCAGGCATCTGTTGTTGCCCATTTGCAAGCACCATCAACAAGCACGTCCACTTCGTTGTCCCAGCACAGCATTCAGCTGTTCCTACCCCAGGCCTTGTAACGCAAACATAAATTTCAAGCCACCCACATACCCAAACAGTAAACAGACTCATTTCCAGACTGGTTTTCCTAGAAATGTTGCTGTTTAGGCATGTGGACACTAAGGCTTTACTCAACCTCATGAAGACTACTCGATCAACAACCGACAATATTTTGCCTTGAGAGCCATACCTGTTTTACACCACCCATATCGTCACCCGTGCTCTGGCCAAAGCAGTTGGTGGGAATGTCCACTTAACCACCAATATGTGGACAAGTGCCTTTAACCAAGGATGCTGCATTTTGTTGATGGCAACTGGGTGAACGTAGTTCAGGCCAGGACCAATTCGGACCCAGGTACGACACATGTGCTACTGAAGCCTAGCATTGCGGGCCCAAATTCCATCAGGGTTTCCTCCTCCCAATTTGCCGCTTCCTGCACTCCCTCCATATCCACATCCTCCATCTCAGAATTATCATCCATATCTGTCGCAAGCTGGAAGCACTGCATCGGAGAAGCAACAACAGGCTCTGCTTAAACTTATATCTCAAAAAAGAGTTTGGACAGCAGCAACTCCAAATATCATACATTTATCACATACTGATAGGAAAAAAAAATATATACTGTTTATAACTGAATAAGAAGTTGTTGGTTAACATTCTGATCAGACGTATGAAGCATCCTGCTACGTCTCGGCGAACCTCTCAGTGGGTCTCTATAGCTTTAAAGGAGTGGCATCTTGCGGCAGGTATAATGCACCAGCAGGGCGGGGGCGCCCTGGTGTCTTACAGCCTGGTTTGGTGCCTGTTGCTGTGGTTTTGTGCTAGTGGGGGGTGCGATATGGAGTCATGGGAACTCAGTTTGGAGCATAGGCGCTGTGAGGCACCAAGCTGTCCACCCTGCTGGTGCATTTTCACCTACATACAAGCTGTACCAGCCTGAACCTGTTGTGCTCACCTGTATACAAACCATGCCAGCCTGCACCTGCCATGTGCAACTGTAGATAAGCTGTGCCAGCCTGCACCTGCCATGTGCAACTGTAGATAAGCTGTGCCAGCCTGCACCTGCCATGTTCACTTGTATATTAACCATACCAGTCTGCACCAGCTGTGCATATTTGTATACTAGCAGTGCGAGTCTTCACCTCCTGTGCTCAACTGTATATCAGCCTATCAGCCTGCACCTCCCATGCCCACCTGTATACCAGCCGTACCAGTCTGCACCTGCCAGTGGCTGTCTGATTACCAACAGTACCTGCGGTTCCTGTATTCATGCTGTACCTGCTTGTACCAGCTGTATTCTCCTTCTGGACCATTCTAACTCCCTGTCCCTTGGAGTTCAGCTCAGGTCTGTCCTGGTGTTGCAAATTGTGTTTATATTGAGCCAAGCCTAACCTTACGACCAGGGGCTGTAGTCAAGGCTCAGGTGATTACCTATTTACACCCCTCCAGGTTCTCCTCACACCACAGTACAGTGGTTCCATGGAAGTCTTCAAACAGAGGCTGGACAGACATCTGACTGGGATGATTTAGTGAATCCTGCTTTGAGCAGGGGGTTGGACCAGATGGCCCAGGAGGTCCCTTCCAACTCTACCATTCTATGATTCTATGATTCTCCTGTTACATCTATTCTTTCTATCTAATTCTGGAGATACCAGGAGTGGAGGAGTAAGTAGAGGCCATTCACACTATTGTTAACCATGCTTATCTGATCTAATACTTAAGGTAGTAGGCATGCGAACGTATTCAGATCCTGCCCACACTGCTGTCCACCCTGTCTATATAATCAAATATTGAAAATACCAGAAGTGCAGAGGTAAAAAGATAAAAACGGGTCACACTGTTGACCACTCTGACTATCTGATCTAACATTGGAGATAGTAGGGGTGCTGAGGTAAGAAGAGGGTGCACTTACTGCTCTGCTCCGTATCTTTCTGATCCAATAAAGGAGATATCAGGATGTTACGGTGAAAAATGCTTCTCCCACTGCTGACAAAACTGTCTATCTGATGCTGAGGTAAGAAGAGGCTGCTCTAACTACTGTCCACCGTGTCTATCTGATCCAGTCCTGCAGATCCCAGGAGTATCTGTCCTGCCGCATGAAAAATTTGTTTTTGCTCACATATGGTGTATTGCTGAAGTTAAAAGAAATAGCAAAAAAATGAGGATCATTGTATCCTATTACTCCGTGTGAAAATGAAAAATTGGGGCTAAAACAACATTTTAGCGAAAAAAATATTTTTTTTCTTTCCATGTTGCGTTAAATACTGTTAAGCAGGTGTGCAGTTTTTAAAATGGCATTGTCTTTGGGAGTTTCCACTAAATAGACCCCTCAAAGTCACTTAAATCCTAATTAGGTTGGCAAAAGATAAGATTTCCACGTTTTCTTGAAAAAAATACATTTGCTGCTAAATTTGTAACACTTTTAAAATCGTAGCAAAATAAAAGATCACAGAAGATGTGATGCTGATGTAAAGTACACAAATAGAGAACGCTCTTTATGAATGAATTAACTAATTTTGTTTGGTATCTGCTTTAAGGGTTTAACATTCAAAAATTTGAAATTTTAAACATTTTAAAAATTTTCACTAAATTTCCCATCATTTCATAAATAGACAGAAATTGTATTCACCTAAACATACAGCTTTTAAAATATAAGATCCACAGCCAACATCTGAAAGAGCACTAAATCCATAAAGTGAACACAAATTAAAAGAGCTAAACAAAATGATTATCACACCTGTATATAACACAACAATTCAATTCTAATCCATCAAATGGGTGGTGCTTTGAAATGGAGATTTGTGCATTAGCCCTAATAAACTATATGTTAGTTAGGTCAATCTATCAGGTCACATCTATCATCACACAATCAAAATGTTGAATATAAATCACAAAATATAACGACCACTAACTTAAATCCTGTTAGGCGTTGGATTACTGCAGCAGCTCAACAGGAATCCAAAGCCTCACATTCTGCGGTCTCTCATTATCTATCGACCATAAAGGAGATTGCTCAGCAATCCTGGCGTCCCAGACACTCTGCCCAGTCCTGCTCTGTGGGTCTGGCAGTTGCTGCCACCTTTGGGTCAGCAATAGCAATGCAGGCTGTTCAGCAGCAAATCGCTCCAGAGGCTAAGTCCCTCCACTGGGCATGCTCACGAGACGATCTCCCATTGGAGATCGGGAGTCACGTGCTCAGGTTCTTCTCCAGATCTGATTTGCCCATCTCAGAGTTCTGGAAGGTCCCGGAAGCGCCAGGCTATAAAAGGCCCGCTTGGCCCCTCAGCCATGCGCTAGTATAGTCTCTAGTTGCTGTACTGTGTGAATGATGATGGATGCATGAACTTACAAATGACTCCCCTTCCTCTGATATTACGAATGTGTATAGGGACTTAGGTTTAGAGTCTGCGCCATCCAGTGGCAAGCTGTAAGCCACAACAGCATCCTCCACAGCGCTAGCGTCCGACAGTGCACCTGCTACCGGGCATTGTCGATTAGCGGCAGTGTCTGTCGCCGCGCTGCAGTCTGCAGCACCTCTTGGCGTCCACAGTTGCGACGCCGCATTCATGTTAGGTCTAGACGGACTTTGACCCTCTGCCTAGGGCCCAGCTCCTGTGACCATATATCATGCGTGCACTTATCTGAGACCTGTGAGTCCAACAGGCTCAGCATTTATGATAATTCTGTAGGCGTCTCTGTGAAGCTAACAGAGTACGCCCAGCGCACACCGGGTGACGTCTAACCCGCGTGCAATATACCGCCACATAACGCGTCTGCCATTACCTAGCAGCGGTTTAACACCTACTGCACGGTGGACCCCGAGCGGCAACGCACTTTATTATTTATTTATTTAGTGCGTTCCTCCGTTCCTAACAAATCCAATGAGCCCCATATTATTGTTATATCAGGCATCCAAAGTTTTGGATATATGATGAAAGCTATTCCGATATTACATGTTTATTAGTGATGAGCGAACATGCTTGAATGAAGACTTATCCGAGCATGATCGAGGGCTAAATGCACGCTCTAACGCATGCTCGGAATATATGTTCGAATTCCTGCTGCTGCATGGTTCAAGGCTTTTCGACAGCCTCAACACATGCAGGAAATACTTAATAAACAAGCAATTCCTGTAAGTGTTATGGCTGTTGAAGAGCGAACATACAGCAGTGGGTAGTCAAACATATTTTTTGAGCACATCGAAGACACTCGGTTAGCCCCCGATCATGCTTGGATAAGACTTTGTGCAAGCTCCATTCGATCATCACTGATAAACATTTATTGTCTGAATAGCTTTCATCACTTATGCAAAACTTTGGTCGCTGCAATTTTTTTAAACTCGGGTGACACTAGGACTTGTCAAATAAAAAATGTTCTTAACTGTAACTCTGAATATGTCATATATATTATTGAATGCCGTTCCTGTAATTTGAAATATGTTGGATCTACCACATGCAGATTAAAAGCTCGGATACGGGAACACTTATATGACAAGTCTCAACCAACTGATCATAACATGTCTAATATTTCCAATCACTTTACCACAGCACATAACAGACAAATAGCAGATTGTTCAGTTTATGCTATTGAACCCATTCCCAGAAATTTTCGAGGTGGTGATAGGGAAAAACTCTCCGTAATAAAGAAGCATTTTGGATTTTTGTTTTAAACACACGGGTTCCCAACGGCTTAAACCTTAAAAGAGAAATCATGTTGCATTATTGAATACATTTGTCATATCTTATTATGGCTTGTTCATGATGACTTTTTTCTTTCTTTCTTTCTTTCTTTCTTTCTTTCTTTCTTTCTTTCTTTCTTTCTTTCTTTCTTTCTTTCTTTCTTTCTCTTTATGGTATTTCACTCCATGTTGTTAGAGTTTACACTTCCTCTAGTTTTCAGATGATTTTCATCTGACCTTATCGATTGAGGCATAACTCCTGTAAATGACCTGGCATTTGTTATTCTGTGTACACCGAGTTTAACCCCTTAATGATCACCAATACACATTTTAGTGGTGGCAGTTAAGGTACATATGCCTCAGTGCTGCTTTTTAATGGCGCTGAGAAATAAGTGCATAGCGCCCCCCAGCATCTGAATTTCTCCAAATTCTCAACTACCAGGGGCAGCTGAGACCCCAGAGAACATGACCCGGGTCGATTTTTATCGACCCCAGTGTTGCGATCGCCGTTATTAATGGAATAACAGCGACTACAAAAAAAGTCTGATTTCCCATTTTATTTCTCTCTCCTATTATGTGATTGCACATCAGAGAAGAGAGAAATGGGGTCCCCTGATCGCCCTGGTACATCCGGTGTTCCTGCAACCCTTCTGTGAAGTCCCTCGAGCCACCGATGTCTTCATCCGGTACCAATGTCAAGGAGGGAGAAGTTGAACAAGATGGTCAACAACTATTTACGTGACCATACCTGCGTCCTTCCTGACGCTTCTGTCCCATTTAATTACTGTGCATCCAAGCTGCATAGTTTTCCCGACCTCTCCTTCTATGCCTTGGAGGTGCTGGCCTGCCCTGCTGCTAGTGTGATGTCTGAGCGTGTTTTCAGTGCCGCTGGGGAAATCATCACAGATACATGCACACGGTTGACTACAGAGAATGCAGACAGGTTGACTCTGATTAAATTTAATAAGGACTGGATTTCGCAACAGTATTTAAGCCCTCCAGATGACAGTATCCCTACCTAATGTCACCCAAAATGTTATTTTTTGGCAATTGGTGATCACCTCCATCCCTTCCCAGTTGTGCAGTACCGTGCATCCTAGTCGCTGTGAACACAGCACCGCAACAGCACAAAAAAATTGCCCTGAGGTTTAAGGTGAGATTGCGCACCCCAATAACGAGACAAGAGCTGAAAAGAGCTTTTGGGTTTTGCAGAGAATTTCAGTATGATTTGCACAAAGAAACACAACTCTCCCTAGCGGCTGTTCACACTTTCCCTACACTAGCTGTGTTCTGCATGCAATGTGCTGAAAATGGCGGCGGCAGGGCTTAGATAGAGTCAGGCTATGACGCTGGGCAGCCTGCCAATCATAGTAATGCTGCCCACAACCAAGAAGGGTGCAGCATTACTGTGATTGGCAAATGCTGTGCGGGAGATCTTAATAGTGCGAGGCGAGTAGTGAAATACTCGCTTTGTACTGAGTACCACAAGTACTGCATTACTCGCCGATTACCGAATACCCACGCTTATGCTCGTTCATCCCTATTAAATATCTGAACTCTAGCTAAATATTTTTTTGGCAGCTAAATATGTTTTTTTTGGCTGCAAAATGGTGTCAAAAAATGTATAAGACTTTCCAAAAAATACTACAGTACTCCAAAAAATGTAAATTCTCTGCACACTCAGATTTGATGGCTGGGATGGGCAAACCCTTATAAAATTGCTGGATTTTCACGCTGTACTATTAAAAGGATCAGGCTGTAGTCAGTAATGTCAACAAGGAAATGGAGAAAAAAGGGGACTCTGGATTGCTTTGGAATAAAATAATCAGAATTAAGATGCAAAAAAAAATATTCCTAGCCACTGATAGCTGGAGCTAGGTATATATGTAATAGGCATCATCAGCAGACAGTAATGGAATTGACCCTTTTGATGTATGCAATGATATCTATATACCCACATACAGTGCATACATGCCTTGCACTGATATATATAGAGCCACATACACTCCCCTGCCTACCTAGCACTGCAATCTAGATACTCCGTAATTAGTCCTTAGAAGGACTGTTGGTTTATCTGGATTTGTGGATTCTATTAAACCCCAAATCTGACCCTATCTCGGCAGCAGCTCTCCCTACGCTGTCTGAATACGGAGCTGAATGCGGCGAGCATGGCGGCGGCAGTTCTCTTATAGACCTGATGAAGCTGTGTGGCCAGCTAATCACTGTAATACCACAACAGAGATGGCTGCAGCATTATAGTGCATGGCACACAATCCATGTATGTTGATTGGCTCTGCAAAGAGCGGAAAACATGTAGGGAGGGGACCCGAATTCCCACCAAGCAATACCGGAAATACTCGGCGCTCGCCAAGTACTGCGAGTATAGAGATACTCGAGCGCGTAATGAGCATTACTGAGCATGTTCGTTCATCACTACTAGATACACCTGCACCATCCCCTCTATTCGTTTACCACGTGCAAGACTTGGACTCTGTTGTGCTGGTGCATAAGTTGGTCTAAAAAACTGTCAAAGGAATCACAGAAATTGCTTCTTCCACTTCAGCCACTACTGTTGCTGAGGATGCTAATGTTTTGGCATTGAAGAATTGACAGGCCGGAGGTTGGATGTCTACAGCTGCAATGCGAACTGTGGGTTTCACTGCTGTCTTGGGGAAAAACTCTCTTAAGGTTGTATAAAAGCATGTTTTGATACTCCAGCAATCGCGAGTCCCTTTCCAGGGTGGCAATCATCTGGCAAAATTTGGTTTTATAACGTGGATCTAATAAAGTGGCAATCTAGTACTCAGCATTATTCCTAATCATAACTATACGGGGATCATGTTGCAGATAGTGCAGCAAGAAGGCACTCATATGTCAAGCTCTACCATGAGGTCCAAGCCCATGCTGTGTTGGTGGCTGGGTAACAATGAGGCTCGTTTCCTCAATCTCCTCCCACTGACCCCAAACAACATAGAGGGGAGGATTATTCTATGCATCCGACAGTTGTTCGTCCATCACCTCTTCCTCCTCCATTTGTTCCTCGGATCTTGTACCTTTGATAACAGTTTGTCTTGTATCATCATCAGCTCCCCTTTATCGCAGTACTCCACCTGCCCTTGGCACATGCCTGTGTGACGACAGTCTTGAACTTTGAGACAATGTTATCCTTTCCGCCACCTCCTCTCCTTCTGGGACCACCATCTCCTCCCACAGGCCATTCAAAGTCTACTCCAGCATATAAGTGGCCACAAAATGATGCTGATGTTGTCATCAGTCCTAACCATCTTAGTTGCCATTTCAAAACTATGCAGAAGGGTGCAGAGGTCCTTAATCTGTGCCAACTCTGTAAAGGTGATATGCGCCACCTCCGTACTGCTTTGGCCGAGGCTATACGACATGCAATGCTGCATTAAGGCTCATTGCTGCTGCCACGGTCGCTGCAACATGTGCAGAATGGAATTCCACCATGTCGGCACATGGCGTTCCAACCTGTTAAATGGCATGGACAAAGACATCTGTATCAATGCAAGTCGATGAGCAGAGGGGTGCGAACGACATGAATGAGCACACAGCTCACAGTGTTTCCTAGAGCAGGTCACAAAGGCAAGAATAGTTGCTGAGAAAACGCTGCACCACCAGATGGAGGACGTGAGCCATGCAAGGCATGTGTGTGATCTTGCCGCACCGTAGCTGTAAGGCAGCGATTTCCAAGGCATATCAAGTTTAAGACTGCATGACTGCGTTGAGCCCTGGCTGCACGGTACAGAAGTGGTGAGGGTTCATTATGCACTGTTGGAACTCATGTCTCATGAAGACAGAGGTTGAGGGCGGAGGTGGAGGCCCTAGAGGAGAGAGAGGAGGCAGAAGCAGTGGAGGAAGTGTTAAATATAGGTTTGGCCTGCAAGCCTTGGGGATTCCAAGATTTGTGGAGCAGCGCCTGTCCCCACAGCCACCAGAGTCACCTATTTCCAGTCAGTGAGATGTAACGCCATTGGCCATGCTTACTTGCCCAAGTGTCTGTGGTTAAATCCACCATGACAGACAGAGATTTTGTCAAGGAGCAAGTGATGTTGTCTGCCACATGCTGGTGTAACGCAGGCACAGCTTTCTTAGAAAAATAATGGTGACTGGGTAATTGGTACTTGGGGACTGTGTAAGCCATAAGCTTTCGGAAACCATCTGTATCCACCAGGCAGAAAGGCAGCATTTCCGTGGCCAACAAATTGAAGATGGTGGAGTTCAACCTCTTAGCTTTGTCATGCATAGGAGGAAACAATCTTTTCCGTGAACACAACTGCGGATTCGTGGGCTGGCTGCAGTGCTGTGAAAGCGGAGTACAATGAACCGAACAAACTGCTAGACCATGAGAGACGTGCAGGTTGAGATGTTACTGTGGATTGAGAAACTTGTGGTGTGATCGTTCTCTGAGGCGGCCTCTCCGTCAGCATGACTCAGTTGGGTAAAGAACTTGAGGGTCTACGGTTAAAGACCTGTGTCTCAAAAGTTGGATCAATAACAGAGGGGGAACAAGTGGCAGATGCGATTGATGGGGTGGCTCATGGTGGTTAATGTCTGCTTGTCCGCATTTCTGACAAGTAAGATTCCCACACTAAAGCATGCTAATAGCGCATATGAAGGTTCATTCATGTAGTAGTCAAATTATTGCAGTTTTTACCTCAACTCAGGTCTTTTTTGCAAAGTTTGCAGATTACGTGAGTTGGCTCATCCTTTGTACTGTCAAAAAAGGCCCAAGCAAGGCAACCCTTGCCACCCCTGCTAGCTGCAGACCCGTGGATTCTGCTGGTCAGAAGCAAAGTTGTAGCTGAGGATGCATCACTTGCCGTGGCTTTATCACTACATGTCTGTAACGAACTGTGCAACATAACCTCATCATCTTCCTCCTCAGACCTACTAAGCTGTGTGCCTCTATGTTCATGCCAATTGGGATCTAACACCTCATCATCATCCTCTGCATTGTCACATTCCTGGCCATTGGAGTCACTCTCCTCCTCTTATTGCACTGACAGCACAGTACAGTCCCCGTAAGCCTCAGATATCTGAGTCTCGTCAGGATCACCTCTCCCAGGGGTTAATGGCTGATGATGAGGGTCAGTATGCTGTTGGGACCATACTTCTTCCTGCCCCAGATTCAAGCTAAAAAAAATGTTGGCATTGTTACAGATTTCCACATCTTGACTCTGCAAAGCTTTGAGTACACTTCTGATGAACATGAAAACTCACACAACAAGATATGGCCTTACCAGAACCTTGTCTGATGACAAATGCACATATAGCAGGATGCAGTTGGCCTCCACTAATAGAGGCAAGGGGTAGCTCAGGTGCAAACTACTGATAAAAACAGCCACCCCACACCTTAAAAACCATGGTGGGGTTGGCTGCCTAGTAGGAAAAATGCACATAGATAAGGCTTGCATAGGATGTCAGTCACACATATATAAGTGTGATACAAAGTGTCTGGCTTGCAACCTATTAATGACGCCCATAGTATTAGCAGGCGGGCTGCTACAGCACTAAAATATGCAACACACAGTGACAGACGCCCCAATAGACCAAGCCAACAAAAAGAGGCCAGACTGCATCCTGCAAAAAAATGATGAAAGTGCAAAAAAAAATTAGTGCATCCAATGAGTACATTAACCCCTTAACCCCCAAGGGTGGTTTGCATGTTCATGACCGGGCCAATTTTTACAATTCTGACCACTGTCGTTTTATGAGGTAATAACTCTGAAACACTTCCATGGATCCTGGTGATTCTGACAATGCTTTCTCGTGACATATTGTACTTTATGTTAGTGGTAAAATTTCATTGATATAACTTGCGTTTATTTGTGAAAAAAACGGAAATGTGGCGAAAATTTTTAAAATTTCGCAATTTTCCAAATTTGAATTTTTATGCCCTTAAATCACAGATACAGCACACAAAAAACTTAAGTAACATTTCCCACATATCTACTTTAAATCAGCACAATTTTGGAACCAAAATTGTTTTACGTTAGGAAGTTATAAGGGTTAAAGTTGACCAGCGATTTCTCATTTTTGCAATACCATTTTATTTTTAGAGACCACATCACATTTGAAGCCACTTTGAGGGGTCTATATGATAGAAAATACCCAAAAGTGACATCATTCTAAAAACTGCACCCCTTAAGGTGCTCAAAACAACATTCAGGCTATGTGCCCACAGTGCGTGTTAAAACGTACACCAAAAAACGGACTCCTTCCCAGAAATCGCGCGTTTTTTTCAGCGCGATTTCACAGCGATTTTACCGCGATTATGATCGCGATTTTGCCGCGATTTTCGCGTGCGATATTCAAGCACTTTCCAAGCGATTTGAAGCATCGCTTGGAAAGTGATTGACAGGTTGGTCACACTCGTCAAACATAGTGTTTGACGAGTGTGACCAGGTTTTTACTATTGAGGCTGCCTATGCGGCATCAATAGTAAAAGATAGAATGTTAAAATGCTAAAAAAAATAAAAAAATCGGTGTATATTTACCTTCCGGCGTCCCGCGCTGCATTCCCGGGCCACAGCGTTCCCAGTAATGCCTTGCGAGAACTGTGATGACATAGTCTCGCGTTACTATAGCGATCTCGCGAGACCGCTAGAGTCACGCGAGACTACGTCATCACTGGACCGTGCCGCAAGGCATTACTGGGAACGCTGTGGCCCGGGAATGCAGCGCGGGACGTCTGAAGGTAAATATACCCCGATTTTTTATTTTTTATTCTTTTTTTTACAGAGGTATGGTACCCAGGGCCTGGAGGACAGTCTCCTCTCCTCCACACCGTGGGTACCAACCGCACATGAGACGCTTAACTTCCCGCATGGTGGGCATAGCCACATGCGGGAAGTAAGTGATTCTCATGCATTCCTATGGGTGCGGAATCGCGGCAATTCTTTGCGATTCCGCACAAAAGAATGAGCATGCTGCGATTTTTTCCGCGATGCGATTCCGCCGCGGAAAAAAGCGCAGCATTAGCACAGAATATGCGGAATGCCATAGGAATGCATGGGGGGGCGTTCTGTACACGATTTTTAAACGTTTTCACTGCGTTTTTGCGCCGAAAATCGCAGCAAAAATGCTTAAAAATCGCTACGTGGGCACACAGCCTCAAGAAGTTTATTAACCCTTCAGGTGCATCACAGGAATTTTTTGAATATTTAAAAAAAATGAACATTTAATTTTTTTTCACAAAAAAAATACTTCAGGTTCAATTTTTTTTATTTTACCAAGGGTAACAGGAGAAATTGGACTGCAAAAGTTATTGTGCAATTTGTTCTGAGTACACTGTTACCTGATATGTGGGGGGAACCACTGTTTCGGTGCATGGCAGAGCTCAGAAGGGAAGGAGCGCTGTCTGACTCAGATCGGACGCCATGTCACGTTTGGAGAGCCCCTGATGTACCTAAACAGTGGAAACCCCCCACAAGTGACCCCATTATGGAAACTAGACCCCCGAAGGAACTTATTTAGATATGTGGTGAGAACTTTGAACCCACAAGGGCTTCACAGGAGTTTATAACGTACAGCGGTACAATTAAAATATCATATTTTTTCCACAAAAATTATCTTTTCACCCCCAATTTTTATTTTTCCAAGGGTAACAGGACCCTAAAAGTTATTGTGTAATTTGTCCTGAGTATGCTGACACTGCATATGGGGGTGTAAACGACTATTTGGGCACATGGCAGAGCTCAGAAGGGATGCAGCGCCATTTTACTTTTTTGGCTGGAATTGAGATCGGACACCATGTCGCGATTGGAAAACCCCTGATGTACCAAAACAGTGGAAACCCCCACAAATGACACCATTTTGGAAACTAGACCCCCCCAAGGAACTTATCTAGATGTGTGGTGAGAACTTTGAACCCCAAGGGCTTCACAGAAGTTCATAACGTACAGCCGCACAATTAAAAAATCATATTTTTCCACAAAAATGATCTTTTCACCCTCAATTCTTATTTTTCCAAGGGTAACAGGACCCTAAAAGTTATTGTGCAATTTGTCCTGAGTACGCTGATACCCCATACGTAGGTGTAAATGACTATTTGGGCGCATGGCAGAGCTCAGAAGGGAAGCAGCGCCAGTTGACTTTTTTGGCTGGAATTGAGATCGGACTCCATGCCGCGTTTGGAAAGCCCCTGATGTACCAAAACAGTGAAAGCCCCCAACAAATGACACCATTTTGGAATCTAGACCCCCCAAGGAACTTATCTAGATGTGTGGTGAGAACTTTGAACCCCCCAGTGCTTCACAGAAGTTTATAACGCCCGGGCGTGAAAATAAAAATATCGTATTTTTTCCACAAACATGATTTTTAGTCACCAATTTTTTTATTTTCCCAAGGGTACCAGGAGAAATTGGACCCCAAAAGTTGTTGTCCAATTTGAACTGAGTACGCTGATACCCCATATGTGGGAGAAAACTACTGTATGGGCACACGTCGGGGCTCGGAAGGGAAGTAGTGATGTTTTGTAATGCAGACTTTGATGGAATGGTCATGTCATGTTGTTTTTGGAGAGCCCCTGATGTGCTTAAACAGTGGAAACTCCCCACAAATAGCACCATTTTGGAACCTAGACCCCCTAAGGAACTTATCTAGATGTGTGTTGAGCACTTTGAACCCCCAAGTGCTTCACAGAAGTTTATAACGCCCGGCTGTGAAAATAAAAAAATCGTATTTTTTCCACAAACATGATCATTTAGTCCCCAATTTTTTTATTTTCCCAAGGGTAACAGGAGAAATTATACCCCAAAAGTTGTTGTCCAATTTGTCCTGAGTATGCTGATACCTCATATGTGGGAGAAAACTTCTGTATGGGCACACGTCGGGGCTCGGAAGGGAAGCAGTGACGTTTTGGAATGCAGACTTTGATGGAATGGTCTGTGGGTGTCATGTGCGCTTGGAGAGCCCTTGATGTACCTAAACTATTGAAACTCCCCACAAGTGACCCCATTTTGGAAACTAGACCCCCCATGGAACTTATATAGATGTGTGGAGAGTAGAGTTGAGCGAAACGGGTCGAAAAAATTCAAAAGTCGCCGACTTTTGGCAAAGTCGGGTTTCATGAAACGAAATTCGACCCTAGGATGAGGTCAGCCACGAGGTCGGCGACTTACGCGCCAAAGTCGCGTTTCAAAAGTTTGTTTTCCGCTCTTTTTCAGCCAATCAGGATCCACGGACACTGTGGGCAACGTGATGACATAGGCACGGGTCACCACCATCTTTCAGAAGGGCATGCAAGTGATTGGCTTGCTTTGGTGGGCGTCACAGGGGGTATAAAAGGGCGTGCACGCCGACCGCCATCTTACTTCTGCCGATCTTAGTATAGGGAGAGGTTGCTGCTGATTCTGTAGGGAGAGCGTTAGGCAGGGAAGAAGACAAAAAAACTGCTTCTGCTGCTAGCGATTTGGCCTGCACAACACACAAGTCACTGTGTGTGCAGTGCAAGGGGAGGCTATATTATGGTGTATCAGTGGTGTTGGTTGTTGGGCTGCCTTTTAAGGCTTCCTGACACGCTGGCATTGCTGTTTACCCACTGCTCCGCAAACTGCTTTTTTAAAAGCAATCCAATCTCCCTTATCCTCTCGTCACTTTGGTCACAGGCAGCTGTGCCATCGAGCGTGTCACATAGCGCTCAGATATCAGTGGGCCGCACACAATCCACAAGTGTCCAGTGTCCAAAAGTGTACGCAGAGATTCAAAATCTCCATTATCCTCTCGTCACTTTGGTCACAGGCAGCTGTGCCATCGAGCGTGTCACATAGCGCTCAGATATCAGTGGGCCGCACACAATCCACAAGTGTCCAGTGTCCAAAAGTGTACGCAGAGATTCAAAATCTCCATTATCCTCTCGTCACTTTGGTCACAGGCAGCTGTGCCATCGAGCGTGTCACATAGCGCTCAGATATCAGTGGGCCGCACACAATCCACAAGTGTCCACTGTCCAAAAGTGTACGCAGAGATTCAAAATCTCCGTTATCCTCTCGTCACTTTGGTCACAGGCAGCTGTGCCATCGAGCGTGTCACATAGCGCTCAGATATCAGTGGGCCGCACACAATCCACAAGTGTCCAGTGTCCAAAAGTGTACGCAGAGATTCAAAATCTCCATTAACCTCTCGTCACTTTGGTCACAGGCAGCTGTGCCATCGAGCGTGTCACATAGCGCTCAGATATCAGTGGGCCGCACACAATCCACAAGTGTCCACTGTCCACAAGTGTACGCAGAGATTCAAAATCTCCATTATCCTCTCATCACTTTGGTCACAGGCAGCTGTGCCATCGAGCGTGTCACATAGCGCTCAGATATCAGTGGGCCGCACACAATCCACAAGTGTCCAGTGTCCAAAAGTGTACGCAGAGATTCAAAATCTCCATTATCCTCTCGTCACTTTGGTCACAGGCAGCTGTGCCATCGAGCGTGTCACATAGCGCTCAGATATCAGTGGGCCGCACACAATCCACAAGTGTCCAGTGTCCAAAAGTGTACGCAGAGATTCAAAATCTCCATTATCCTCTCGTCACTTTGGTCACAGGCAGCTGTGCCATCGAGCGTGTCACATAGCGCTCAGATATCAGTGGGCCGCACACAATCCACAAGTGTCCACTGTCCACAAGTGTACGCAGAGATTCAAAATCTCCATTATCCTCTCGTCACTTTGGTCACAGGCAGCTGTGCCATCGAGCGTGTCACATAGCGCTCAGATATCAGTGGGCCGCAAACAATCCACAAGTGTCCACTGTCCACAAGTGTGTGCAGAAATTCTAAAACTCCCCTGTCCTATAGACACCTTGTACCTTGTTTTACATTACTATATAGTTTGTTGGATTTTGTCTACATTTCTACCAAAAATGAGGAAGGCTGGTGGAAGAGGCCGTGGAATTGGGCGGGGTTTGGCAGCTGGTAATGATGGTGTTGGTGGTGGATCTGATGGTAGTGGCAAGAGCAAAATAGGACCGAATGCAGGAGGTGCTGACCCTGCGTCATCGTCTGGCTACATAAGGACTCGAACGCTTAGTTTTCTAGGAGTTGGCAAACCGCTTTTAAAGGCAGAGCATCAGGAAAAAGTTTTGTCTTACATTGCTGACTCAGCCTCCAGCTCTATCGCCTCCTCTTCTTCAGTTGTAAAAAGTAAAAGCACTGAGTCGTCATTGGAGGCTCATGTTCATGAACCACACCTTTCCTTGTGTCCTTCACCCCAACCAAGATTGAAGGATGACGCAGGCCATACTACTGATTACTCCATGGAGCTGTTTTCACATACCATGCCTGGATTATCAAGTCAAATGGTGAATTACCCAGGCCAAGATGAATCTGACATGGAGTGCACTGATGCACAGCCGCTGATGGATGATTCTGCTGGTACATTCACTCAGAGCACTACATTGTCCTCGCAGTGTACAGAGCCAGATTTTGACCCTGATGAGACTCAGGTGCCCCTTCCCGCACACTATACCACCATACACGGTGACACAGAGAAAGGTGCACATGACATAGAAGAGGAGGTGATGGATGACCCAGTTGTTGACCCAGATTGGCATCCATTGGGGGAAGAGGGTGCTGCTTCCAATAGCTCAGATGAGGAGCATCCACAGCAGACATCGACATCGCAACAGCTGTTATCTGGCAGGCCCGGAGCACTCCAAAGACAGGTTCCAAACATCAAAAGAGTTGCTGGACAGCTTGTCCAGAGGGTCAAAAGATCACAGCGTGCTAGGCCGCAAAATGTCTGCCAAAGTAGGAAGAGTGCAGTGTGGCACTTTTTTGAACAAAATCCTCATGATCAGGCCAAGGTTATCTGTAAGAAGTGCGCAAAGACCTTTAGCCGAGGGAAAAATCTGAAAAATTTGAATACCAGTTGCATGCTTAGACATTTAACCAGCATGCACTTGCAAGCGTGGACACAACACCAAACCTCAAGTGCCACATGTGCAACTGATCACAACGAAGGTAGTCAGCAACGCTACATTGTTTCCCCCACTGTAAGCCCACCGGTTAGCACAGCAGCAAATGTTGAGGTGTCGTTGCAAGGCCACAGCAGTCAGGGAATCCCACTGTTATATCAACGAAAGACTGATTCTAGGCCATCAGAAAGAACACCAACTCCATCACCATCATCAACCCTCTCTCAGTCTGCCCTGTCCACCGCTACTTCCACCATATGCAGCTCTCAAGTCCAGCTCACCCTCCCAGACACTATGAGTAGGTCAAGAAAGTACTCAGTCTCTCATCCGCGTACAATGGGTTTGAACGCCCACATTGCCAAACTAATCTCGTTTGAGATGATGCCCTTTCGGTTGGTGGAAAGCACAGCTTTCCGCGAACTCATGGCCTATGCAGTACCACGCTATGACCTACCCAGTCGCCACTTCTTCTCTCGCAAAGCCATCCCAGCCCTCCACCATCATGTGAAAGACCGCATTGTCCATGCACTCAAGCAGTCAGTGAGCGGAAAGGTGCACCTCACAACTGATGCATGGTCCAGTCGGCATGGCCAGGGCCGTTACGTGTCCATCACTGCGCACTGGGTTAATGTGGTGGATGCAGGGTCCACAGGGGACAGCGGTGGTGGGACAGTGCTGCCTAGCTCACGGTATAGGAAACAGTTGGCTGTAGGCGTTCGACCCTCCTCCTCCTCCTCCTCCTCCTCCTCCAGAAGCGACAGCTCGTCCACAGAGCGCAGTCGTACGAGCACTCCATCTGCAGCTGCCACTGTTGCACACGATGTGTCCCCCTATCGAGCAGCTAGTGGAAAGCGTCAGCAGGCTGTGTTGCAGATGATGTGTTTGGGCGACAGACACACCGCCGAGGTGCTGGCCGAGTACTTGAAGCGACAAACTGAGTCATGGCTGGGCAGTGTACATCTTGAGGCAGGCAAGTTAGTTAGTGATAACGGCCGTAATTTTGTGGCAGCCATAGCCCTTTCAAAACTCAGCCACATACCTTGCTTGGCTCACACCTTGAACCTGGTGGTGCAGTGCTTCCTCAAAAATTATCCGGAGTTAACAGCCCTGCTCCAGAAGGTGCGAAGACTGTGCGCGCACATCCGCCGGTCGCCTGTACACTCCGTTCGTATGCAGAAGCTGCAGCGATTGCTCCACCTTCCCAACCACCGCCTCATTATCGACATTGCAACAAGGTGGAACTCCACCCTGCACATGGTGGAGCGGCTGTGCGAGCAGAGGCAGGCCATAATGCATTTGTGGGAGGATACACGGTCAGGCACTTTGAGAGCAGACATGGAGTTGACAGGCGTGCAGTGGTCGAAGCTGAAAGACCTTTGTAAAGTCCTTCAGTGTTTTGAGGAATGCACACGGCTGGTAAGCGCAGACGACGCCATCCTAAGCATGAGCATCCCACTTATGCGTCTGCTCATGCAAACTTTGACGCACCTTAAGGAGCAGGCGTCTGCAGCCAATGTTGATGAGGAGGAGGAGGAGGGAATCCTTGATGACATTCAGCCATTGTCTGATCAGGGACCTCTCCTGGACGAGGTGGAGGAAGAAGAGGAGGAGGAGGAGGAGGATGATGGGGATGATTACTTAGGGGAGGAGGATGCATCTCGTGGGGCAAGTGAAAATGTTGGCGTGGCAAGGTCTGGTACAGGGTTTGTGCGTGACTGGAGGGATGTGGATTTGCCAGAAAGTGCTCCTCCACCCAGCACTCGCAGTGCATCATTGACACCGGGAACATTGGCCCACATGTCAGATTATGCCTTGCGGATCCTAAAAAGGGACCCCCGCATTGCCAAAATGATGAACGATGACGACTACTGGTTGGCCAGCATCCTGGATCCACGCTATAAAGGCAAATTACAAAACATCATGCCACAGGAGAACCTAGACCTAATATTGGCTAATAAACAAGCAACTCTGGTAAATCGGTTGCTTGAGGCATTCCCAGCACACAGCAGCGGTGATGGTTCTCACACGAGCCGTACGGGCCGGGGGCAGCTTGGCAGAGGTGTTCGTGGTGCACACAGCAGAAGTGGCGTTGGAGACAGGGGTTTCATGACAATGTTGTGGACTGATTTTTCAAATACCGCTCACACAACTGGTAATACTGCATCGATGGAAAGTGACAGGAGACAGCAGTTGTCAACTATGGTTACAAACTACTTTTCCTCCCATATCGATGTTCTCCCACACAGGTCATTCCCCTTTGACTATTGGGCCTCTAAACTGGACACCTGGCCTGAATTGGCCCAATATGCCTTACAGGAGCTCGCTTGCCCAGCTGCAAGTGTGCTATCGGAAAGAGTCTTCAGTGCAGCTGGATCAATCCTGACAGAAAAAAGGACCCGTCTGTCAACCCAAAATGTGGATGATCTAACCTTCATTAAAATGAACCACGCATGGGTTTCCAAGGATTTTGTCCCACCTTCCCCTGATGACACATAGGGTGACAGAAAAATGGCTTGCTTTGGTCCACCTCTTCCTGGTACTTCACCTATTTCGCCTTTTGCATCAGTTGAATGTCCAACATCAACATATGCCACTTTCTAAAACTCCCTAACTGTGCTGCCTCCCCCCCCATGGCCGGGGTCACCACCTAGCGCACGACACCGTGCGAGTGCCGTTGCCCTGGACAGGTGGGTAGGCCGACTCTTGGGCGCGGGCACTGTCACAGGGTCCCTCATAGTGCAATCAAGTGTCTCTGACGGTGGTGGTGCACACCCGCCGTCAGACACAACGCTGTACTATGAGGGGCCCAGTGCCAGTACCGACGCCCACGAGTGGGCCCCCCTTGCTTGGCCAGGGCCCCAGGATTTGCAATCTTTACCTCTCCCTGCTCCTCCGCTGTGTAATCTGGGCCGTCAAATCCATACTGTGCCTGACACCGTCTGAGCCTGCCTCCTGAGACATATATTTTGAATGTGTACGCTATCCATACATGTTATCCAGGGATACGGTACCCTTTCTAACCTTTGTGCAATCACGTGCAATCCATACTGGGCCTAACACCGTCTGAGCCTGCCTCATGCTGTATAGACATATATTTTGAATGTGTACGCTATCCATACATGTTATCCGGGGATACGGTACCCCTTCTAACCTTTGTGCAATGACGTGCAATCCATACTGGGCCTAACACCGTCTGAGCCTGCCTCATGCTGTATAGACATATATTTTGAATGTGTACGCTATCGATACATGTTATCCGGGGATACGGTACCCCTTCTAACCTTTGTGCAATGACGTGCAATCCATACTGGGCCTAACACCGTCTGATCCTGCCTCATGCTGTATAGACATATATTTTGAATGTGTACGCTATCCATACATGTTATCCGGGGATACGGTACCCTTTCTAACCTTTGTGCAATGACGTGCAATCCATACTGGGCCTAACACCGTCTGAGCCTGCCTCATGCTGTATAGACATATATTTTGAATGTGTACGCTATCCATACATGTTATCCGGGGATACGGTACCCCTTCTAACCTTTGTGCAATGACGTGCAATCCATACTGGGCCTAACACCGTCTGAGCCTGCCTCATGCTGTATAGACATATATTTTGAATGTGTACGCTATCCATACATGTTATCCGGGGATACGGTACCCTTTCTAACCTTTGTGCAATGACGTGCAATCCATACTGGGCCTAACACCGTCTGAGCCTGCCTCATGCTGTATAGACATATATTTTGAATGTGTACGCTATCCATACATGTTATCCGGGGATACGGTACCCTTTCTAACCTTTGTGCAATGACGTGCAATCCATACTGGGCCTAACACCGTCTGAGCCTGCCTCATGCTGTATAGACATATATTTTGAATGTGTACGCTATCCATACATGTTATCCGGGGATACGGTACCCCTTCTAACCTTTGTGCAATGACGTGCAATCCATACTGGGCCTAACACCGTCTGAGCTTGCCTCATGCTGTATAGACATATATTTTGAATGTGTACGCTATCCATACATGTTATCCGGCGATACGGTACCCCTTCTAACCTTTGTGCAATGACGTGCAATCCATACTGGGCCTAACACCGTCTGAGCCTGCCTCATGCTGTATAGACATATATTTTGCATGTGTACGCTATCGATACATGTTATCCGGTGATACGGTACCCCTTCTAACCTTTGTGCAATGACGTGCAATCCATACTGGGCCTAACACCGTCTGAGCCTGCCTCATGCTGTATAGACATATATTTTGAATGTGTACGCTATCCATACATGTTATCCGGGGATACGGTACCCTTTCTAACCTTTGTGCAATGACGTGCAATCCATACTGGGCCTAACACCGTCTGAGCCTGCCTCATGCTGTATAGACATATATTTTGAATGTGTACGCTATCCATACATGTTATCCGGGGATACGGTACCCCTTCTAACCTTTGTGCAATGACGTGCAATCCATACTGGGCCTAACACCGTCTGAGCCTGCCTCATGCTGTATAGACATATATTTTGAATGTGTACGCTATCCATACATGTTATCCGGGGATACAGTACCCCTTCTAACCTTTGTGCAATGACGTGCAATCCATACTGGGCCTAACACTGTCTGAGCCTGCCTCATGCTGTATAGACATATATTTTGAATGTGTACGCTATCCATACATGTTATCCAGGGATACGGTACCCTTTCTAACCTTTGTGCAATCACGTGCAATCCATACTGGGCCTAACACCGTCTGAGCCTGCCTCATGCTGTATAGACATATATTTTGAATGTGTACGCTATCCATACATGTTATCCGGGGATATGGTACCCCTTCTAACCTTTGTGCAATGACGTGCAATCCATACTGGGTCTAACACCGTCTGAGCCTGCCTCATGCTGTATAGACATATATTTTGAATGTGTACGCTATCCATACATATTATCCGGGGATACGGTACCCCTTCTAACCTTTGTGCAATGACGTGCAATCCATACTGGGCCTAACACCGTCTGAGCCTGCCTCATGCTGTATAGACATATATTTTGAATGTGTACGCTATCCATACATGTTATCCGGGAATACGGTACCCCTTCTAACCTTTGTGCAATGACGTGCAATCCATACTGGGCCTAACACCGTCTGAGCCTGCCTCATGCTGTATAGACATATATTTTGAATGTGTACGCTATCCATACATGTTATCCAGGGATACGGTACCCTTTCTAACCTTTGTGCAATCACGTGCAATCCATACTGGGCGTGAGAACGGCTGGCGAGCTGTTAAGCAAGCTACAGCACCTGTCCAGACAAGTACAGGGATTCCCTAGCGAGGAGACTTATTTGATTGTTTTCTATGTTGGGACAGCAATTTTTGGGGAGCACTATACTCTGGAGAATGATAGATGGGGCCCACCATACACTGGAATATTCCAAAGGTGGACATCAGACACTGGAGCAGCATTTACAGGGCCCATTATACACTAGAGCATTAGAAATGGGGCCCATTATGTTTGGAGCATTATTTGGGCCCATAAGACAGTGGAGCTTCATCCATGGGGACCAACATATACTGTAGCATTATTTGGAGCTCATCATATACTGTTTCAAACATTATATGGGACCAATGATTTTGTATGGAGAAATAGATGGGCCTCGTCATGAGATGTAAAAAGTGAGGTATTTTTCATTGTACTATACCGCTATTTCTCTGCCGTATCGGAGCATGATCATTGATGAGTTGTGGTATGTGTTAAAGGGGCGCTCTTTCGCCCAGGGCACATGAAAACCTGCAGCCAGCCCTCCCCCCCACAACTTTAGCCAAATAACCCCCATTTTTCAGTGCGTAACTTGTATTATGAAGTTAATTAAGGTTGACAAGCTTAAGTAAGAAGAATTGATGCTTTTGGCATTCAAATGGGCACTGTAGGTGTGTTTCCTGTCCTCCTCTCACTGCCGACTTTTATTCCCCATTGACTTACATTGGGTTTCGTGTTTCGGGACGACCCCGACTTTTCCCTATAATCGGACGATCTTGCTCGACCCGACTTTTCGAAAAGTCGGGTTTCACGAAACGAAACGCGACCCTAAAAAACCAAAAGTCGCTCAACTCTAGTGGAGAGCACTTTGAACCCCCAAGTGCTTCACAGAAGTTTATAACGCCTGGGCGTGAAAATAAAAAAATCTTTTTTTTCCACAAAAATGATATTTTTGCCCCCAATTTTTTATTTTCCTAAGGGTAACAGGAGAAATTGGACCCCAAAAGTTGTTTTGCAATTTGTCCTGAGTAGGCTGATGCCCCATAGGTGGGGATAAACCACTGTTTGGGCGCATGGCAGAGCTTGGAAGGGAAGGAGCACCATTTGACTTTTTCAATGCAGAATTGGCTGGAATTGAGATCAGACGCCATGTTGCATTTGGAGAGCACCTGATGTGCCCAAACAGTGGAAACCCCCCAATTCTAATTCCAACCCTAACCCCAACACACCCCTAACCCTAATCTCAGCATTAACCCTAGCCCTAACCCTAGCCCTAACCCTAATGGGAAAATGGAAATAAATACATTTTTTTTAAATTTTATTATTTTTCCCTAACTAAGGGGGTAATAACGGGGGGTTTGATTTACTATTTATGGCAGGTTTTTATATTTGGCAGCTGTCGCATGCTAGAAGACGCTTTTTACTGTAATAATAATTTTTGCATCACCACATATTGAGAGCTATAATTTTTCCATATTTTGACCCACTGAGTCATGTGAGGTCTTTTTTATTTTTATTGGTACCATTTTCGGGCACGTGACCTCTTTTGATCGCTTTTTATTTCGATTTTTGGGACGCAGAATGAACAGAAACCAGCGTTTCATGAATTTCTTTTGGGGGTGCGTTTACACCATTCCAACCTGCGGTAAAATTGATAAAGCAGTTTTATTGTTCGGGTCAGTACGGTTACAGCGATACCTCATTTAGGTCGTTTTTTTAAGTTTTGGCGCTTTTATACAATGAAAACTATTTTATATAAAAAATAATTATTTTTGCATCGCTTTATTCTGCGAGCTATAACTTTTTAATTTTTTTGCTGATGATGCTTTATGGCAGCTCGTTTTTTGCGGGACAAGCTGTCGTTTTCAGCGGTACCATGGATATTTATATGCATCTTTTTGATCGCGCGTTATTGCACTTTTTGTTTGGCGGTATGATAATAAATAATTATTTTTTGCTTAGTTTTTTATTTTTATTTTTTAAGGGGTTCACTAAAGGGATTAACAAATGGGACAGTTTTATAGGGCGGGTGGTTACGGACGTGGCAATGCCAAATTTGTGTACTTTTATTGTTTTCTTTTTTCCAAAAAATGAATTTATTAGGGAATATTTTTATTTTTTAAATTTATTTAGCGATTTTTTAAAAAATATTTTTACACTTTTTTTTTAAGCTTTATTACATTGTCCCAGAGGGGACATACAGTACCTGTCATGTGACAGATCGCTGATCTGTCACATCACAGATCACTGTGACAGATCAGCGATCTGTCACAGGCACTGCACAGGCTTTCCTGTTGTGAGTTCATTTTCCCCTTCACCATTGAGGTCTGATGAACTCCCTCTTCTGGTGAAGGAAGGTAGTGAGGCTGATGACAAAGCACCTGAGCAGAATGATGATGACTGGGTGACTCGGATTGCTGACTGGATATAAGGCAGAAGACGCCCTTCTGCCTTGCTGGTGATTACTCTGAGGGATTCTTGGAGACCAGTCTGATTCCTCCTCCTCAAAAGCTAAGTTTTCTGCTCTACTTTTTGCATTTGTGTTTTGGTTTTGCTTTGCCTTGTTTTTCTGGATTTTTGCCTTTCCCTGCTGGGTGAGCTGAATTCCTTTTTGCTCTGTCTTCAGATAATACCTGAGTACTGATATAGTCTTTTTGAAGCCTAGCGTCTTCAGGGCTTTTTTCCCTATCAGTCTGTTGGCTTTTGTTTTTGAGAGGGTTTTGGCAGATTGCAGACAGCAGCTTTTCTATTCTGTCCTATTTAGTTAGGTTGGGCCCCATCATTTGCTCAGCCTATTTTTCTATTTGTGTGAGTGTTTTTTCATCTTGCTTCACCGTCATTATATGTTGGGGGCTACCTATTGCTTTGAGGTCTGCTCTGGGGCAGTTTAGATTTCCCTTTCTGTCTTTAGGCTATGTAGTTGTCCGGCTGTGATCGAGGGGTCTAGGGCACCGTAGGAACCCCCCACGGCTACTGCTAGTTGTTGTTGTTAGGTTCAGGGGCCTGCAATCTGATAGCTGCCAACTTCTCTGGTTTTCTGGACTTAGCTAGTATTCCTGTTTTTGCCTCCTACGGTGACTCATTCATAACAGAATCACCTGCCATACCGTAGATCCTAGGGTACTCAATAGCAGGAAAGAATTGTAAAAAAAAAAAAAAAAAAAGTGTGTATATTTTTTCCTCTATATCTCTGAGGCCGTAGGGGGAATTTTTTTTTCTCTCAATGGAGATAAAGCAATTGTCTGATCGTGTGGAGCAGCTCGCTGCGGAAGTGTGGGGAATTTCCGCCTACCTTGCTCATTCACATGCTGCTGAACCAAAGATCCCTACTCCTGATGTGTTTTTTGGGGATCGGTCTAAATTTTTGAATTTCAAAAATAATTGTAAATTATTTTTTGCCTTGAAGCCTAACTCGTCAGGGAGCTCCGCGCAGCAGGTTAAAATTGTCATCTCTTTGCTGCGTGGCGATCCCCAGGATTGGGCGTTTTCTTTGAAACCAGATGATCCTATTCTGACTAATGTGAACGCATTTTTTCAAGCCTTGGGGTTGTTGTATGACGAACCTAATGCTATTGATCAGGTTGAAAAGACCCTATTGGCATTGAGCCAGGGTCGAGATTCTGCAGAATTGTACGGTCAAAAATTCCGAAAGTGGGCGGTCCTTACTACCTGGAATGATAATGCCTTGGCTGCTCTCTTTTGGAAAGGTTTGTCAGAAGCCGTAAAAGATACTATGGTGGGATTTCCTGTTCCCTCTGGTCTTGACGATTCTATGTCATAAGCCATTCAGGTTGATCTGCGTTTACGTGAACGCAGGACTGCACGAGAGGTGTTGCCACCTGTTGAACAAGTGTCTGAACCTATGCAATGTGATAGAGTTATGTCCAGGGAGCAACGTCAGGAGTTCAGAAGGCGTAATAAGCTGTGTTTTTTTGTGGAGATGCCTCGCATATTATTTCTGTCTGCCCTAAACGAGAGAAACGTTTTGCACACACGTTTTCTGTGGGTGGCGTTCAACCTAAGTTTCTTCTGACAATTACTCTGATCTGCTCCCTGTCCACATTTTCCGCCAAGGCTTTTGTGGATTCGGGAGCAGCCCTGAATCTAATGGACTTGGATTTTGCTAAATGTTGTGGATTTCCGATGACACCTCTGCGGACGCCTATCCCTTTGAAGGGGATTGATGCTACTCCTTTGGCGAAAAATAAACCTCAGTTTTGGACCCAGGTGGTAATGCGGGTCGCCCCAGACCATCAAGAAAATTGCAGATTTTTGGTGTTGCATAATTTGCATGATACCATTGTTCTGGGGTTTCCCTGGTTGAAAATTCATAATCCAGTTTTGGATTGGAAATCTTTGTCTGTGGTGATTTGGGGTTGTCGTTGTGCTCTTAGTGAGGCTCCGGTTTTTTCCACCTCTCCTCAGTCGCATGATGTTCCTGACTATTTGGCGGACTTTTATGATGTATTTAGTGAGAATGAGTCTGCGTCTTTGCCTCCTCATAGGAGTTATGACTGTGCAATTGAACTGAGCCCGGGGTGTAAATTTCCTAAGGGTTGGCTCTTCAATTTATCTGTACCCGAGCATGAGGCTATGCGATCCTATATTAAGGAGGCGCTGGAGAAGGGTCATATTAGACCATCCTCTTCACCCTTAGGTGCCGTTTTTTTTCTCGTGGCCAAAAAGGATGGTTAATTAAGGTCTTGTATTGATTATCGTGCCCTCAACAAAATTACTATTAAATATCAGTATCCGTTACCCCTGATTTCGGATCTATTCTCCAGAGTTAAAGGTGCTTGCTGGTTTACCAAGCTTGACCTCAGGGGGGCGTATAATCTTATCCGCATTAAGCATGGGGATGAATGGAAGACGGCGTTTAATACTCCGGAGGGACATTTTGAGTACCTGGTGATGCCTTTTGGGCTCACTAATGCCCCTTCTGTCTTCCAGTGATTCATGAACGACATTTTCCGAGACTTTGTGGATACATTTTTGATTATCTATCTGGATGATATTTTGATCTTCTCCAAGGATTGGGATTCTCATGTGGAACATGTTCGGACTGTGTTCCGGATCTTGAGGGAGAATTCCTTGCATGTCAAAGGATCGAAATGCCTTTTTGGGGTACAGAGGATTTCATTTTTGGGATCTATTTTGTCTCCGTCAACTATTGAAATGGACCCGGCCAAGGTACAGGCCATTTATGATTGGGTTCAGCCCACTTCTTTGAAGGCCCTCCAGAAGTTTTTGGGTTTTGCTAATTTTTATCGGAAATTTATAGCAAAATTTTCTAGTATTGCCAAGCTATTGACTGATCTGACTAAAAAGGGTGCTTATGTGTTGAATTGGTCTCCGAAGGCTGTTTCTTCCCTTCAGGAGCTGAAGCGAAGATTCACTTCTGCCCCGGTTTTGCGGCAACCTGATGTCTCACTCCCGTTCCAGGTAGAGGTGGACGCTTCTAAGATTGGGGCAGGAGCTGTTTTGTCCCAAAAGAATCCTGTAACATATAAAATGAATCCCTGTGCTTTCTTTTCTCGAAAGTTCTCTCCATCTGAACGTAACTATGATGTGGGGAATCGGGAACTGTTAGCCATGAAATAGGCATTTGAGGAGTGGAGACATTGGTTGGAGGGAGCTAAGCACCAAGTCGTGGTCCTCACTGACCACAAGAATTTGATTTACCTGGAGTCGGCCAAACGCTTGAAACCTAGACAGGCTAAGTGGGCCTTGTTTTTTACACGTTTTGATTTTGTGGTCTCTTTTCTTCCTGGCACTAAGAATGTCAAGGCAGACGCCCTCTCTAGGAGCTTCTTTGCTGATTCTCCTGTGGTGACCAAGCCTGCTACCATACTAGGCGAAGGGGTAGTTCTTTTTGCCATCTCGCCCGATTTGAGACGGGCTCTGGAAGAGTTCCAGGAGGACAAACCTGAGCGTTGTCCCAGTGGAAAGTTGTATGTTCCTGACCAGTGGAAGAAGAGAGTGATGTCTGAAGTTCAATGCTCTGCATTGGCTCGTCATCCAGGTATTTTTGGTACTAGAGAACTGGTGAGTCGGTCTTTTTGGTGGCCCGCCTTGTCTCGTGATGTCAGGAATTTTGTGCAGTCCTGTGGGACTTGCTCCCGGTCTAAACCTTGTTCTCGCTTTAGTGGGTTGTTGATGCCTTTGCCGGTCCCCAGGAGGCCATGGACCCATATTTCCATGGATTTCATCTCTGATATGCCTGTCTCTCAGAGAATGACTGTTATTTGGGTGTTTTGTGATAGGTTCTCTAAGATGGTTCATCTTGTACCACTCCCTAAGTTGCCATCTTCCTCTGAGTTGGTGCCCCTGTTTTTGCAACAGGTGGATCGCTTGCACGGGATTCCTGAGAACATTGTATCTGACAGAGGAGTTCAATTTGTGTCTAGATTTTGGAGGACTTTCTGTTCCAAGCTGGGAATTCAGTTGTCCTTCTCCTCTGCTTTTCACCCTCAGACCAATGGGTAGACGGAGAGAACAAACCAGACCTTGGAGTCGTATTTGAGATGTTTTATTTCCGCTGATCAGGATGATTGGGTTTCATTTTTGCCCTTGGCCGAATTTGCTTTAAATAATAGAGCTAGTTCTGCCACTTTGATGTCACCTTTTTTTTGTAACTTTGGGTTTCATCCTCGATTTTCTTCAGGGCAGGTGAAGCCTTCTGCCTGCCCAGGTGTTGACACTGTGGTGGAGAGAATGCACCAGATCTGGGACCAAGTGGTGGATAAGTTATCTCTCTCCCAGGAAAAGGCACAGCGGTTTTCCAACCGACATAGGACCATTGGTCCCCAGTTTAAGGTTGGTGATATGGTTTGGTTATCATCAAAAAATATCGCTATGAAGGTGGCTTCTCCTAAGTTTAAGCCTAGATTTATTGGACCTTACAAGATTTTGGAGATTATTAATCCAGTCTCTTTTCGTTTGGCTCTTCCTGTCACATTTAAAATTCATAATGTGTTTCATAAGTCCTTGTTGAAGAGGTTTGCCGAACGATTTGTTCCTGGGGTGGCACCTCCGGACCCTGTATTAGTTGAAGGTAACATGGAATATGAGGTAGAGAAGATACTGGATTCCCGTCTGGCTAGACGGAGACTCCAGTATTTGGTTAAGTGGAAGGGTTATGGTCAGGAGGATAATTCCTGGGTCTCTGCCTCTGATATTCATGCCAAAAGATTGGCGCGTGCCTTTCATCGGGCTCACCCTGATCGCCCTGGTGGTGTGGATGAGGGTTCGGTGACCCCTCCTCAAGGGGGAGGTACTGTTGTGAGTTCATTTTCCCCTTCACCATTGAGGTCTGATGAACTCCCTCTTCTGGTGAAGGAAGGTAGTGAGGCTGATTACAAAGCACCTGAGCAGAATGATGATGACTGGGTGACTGGGATTGCTGACTGGATATAAGGCAGCCGACGTCCTTCTGTCTTGTGGGTGATTACTCTGAGGGATTCTTGGAGACCAGTCTGATTCCTCCTCCTCAAAAGCTAAGTTTTCTGCTCTACTTTTTGCATTTGTGTTTTGGTTTTGCTTTGCCTTGTTTTTCTGGATTTTTGCCTTTCCCTGCTGGGTGAGCTGAATTCCTTTTTGCTCTGTCTTCAGATAATACCTGAGTACTGATATAGTCTTTTTGAAGCCTAGTGTCTTCAGGGCTTTTTTCCCTATCAGTCTGTTGGCTCTTGTTTTTGAGAGGGTTTTGGCGGATTGCACACAGCAGCTTTTCTATTCTGTCCTATTTAGTTAGCTTGGGCCCCATCATTTGCTCAGCCTATTTTTCTATTTGTGTGAGTGCTTTTTCATCTTGCTTCACGGTCATTATATGTTGGGGGCTGCCTATTGCTTTGAGGTCTGCTCTGGGGCAGTTTAGATTTCCCTTTCTGTCTTTAGGCTATGTAGTTCTCCGGCTGTGATCGAGGGGTCTAGGGCACCATAGGAACCCCCCACGGCTACTGCTAGTTGTTGTTGTTAGGTTCAGGGGTCTGCAATCTGATAGCTGCCAACTTCTCTGGTTTTCTGGATTTAGCTAGTATTTCTGTTTTTGTCTCCTACGGTGACTCATTCATAACACTTTCCTCATGCTGGCGCTTTGCAGGCACTGAGGAAGTCAGCTCCCTGCAGGCCCCCGAAGGTCCCCGTCGCCATCTTGGATTCGGCGACCTGCAGGGATGGAGCCCCCTGCAGCAGCGCTGCATATTGCGCTGCTGTGGGGGGCTCAGGGAAGCACGGAGGGAGCCCCCTCCCTGCTGATGCTTCCCTTTAACCCCAGGTACACCGCGATCGTGTTTAATCGCGGTGTGCAAGGGGTTAACATGTCATTGGCGGTCCGTGACCACCCCTGACGCATTGTGCCGGGTGTCAGCTGTGATAATCAGCTGACACCCGGCCGCAATCAGCGGCGCTCACCACGTGGGCGCCGCTGATCGCTGTGATGTACTATCCCGTCCCTGGGAATTATGTCCCAGGGGACTTGGATGGGATAGTACGTCACATGATGGAAAGGGGTTAAATGAGGTATTGGTTAATATTTTGGCCATAATAGATATAGCTTGCAAGCCAATGTCAAGGCTTCTCATGATATTGCAGGTCCCTAACACTAATATCAAAACAGCTAACATAGAGTGCGCTCACTTGCGACGTTCCAGCACGGCAAGATCGCGCCTCGCTGCTCTGCAGCGACGATTTGGCCTTCCGGAACATCGCATCATATGTGACCTACCCACCCGGTGGAATTCAACGTTACATATGTTGGAGCGGTTGTGTGAGCAGCAGGCAGCAGTCATGGAGTACCAGCTGCATCAGGCGCAAACAAGTCGCACTGTGCGCCGTTCACACTTCAGCACCATTGAGTGGGCCTCTATGAAGGACATCTGCCTCGTTTTGCGTGCCTTCGATGAATCCACGCGGATGGCGAGTGCAGATGATGCACTAGTCAGCATGACTGTCCCCCTTATCTGCCTGCTTCAACAAACACAGCAAGCACTAAGGGATGAGGTTTCGGAAGAGGTGGAGGATGAGGAGTCCCAAATGCCATCTGCTTCTGGACAGTCTGCGCTACGTGTTTCCTCACAAAGGCCTAGGCAGGGGACACTTTGTGAGGAGGATGAGGAGGAGTCGATGGAGGAGGAAGACATCTCTCCAGAGGTGGGAGGTACACAAACCTCTACTCAGTATGTACAGCGAGGGTGGGGTGATGCAGAGCAGGCCGAGGTCACGCCTCAAACAGGGGACAGCGGTTCTTTGGCAGTTGGGAGTCTGCAGCACATGGTTGATTTCATGCTGCAGTGCCTGAGAAACGACCGCCGCATCGCCCACATTCTCGTCTCGGCTGATTATTGGGTGTACACCCTCCTAGATCCTCGCTACCGGGACAGCGTACAAAGGCTCATACCAACGTTGAACCGGGAGCGTAAACTGCGGGAGTACGAAGAGTCACTGGTGCAGTCCATAATGTTTTCCATTCCACCCGACAGCATTGTTGCTAGTGCTTTACAAAGCAGCTCTGTGCGTCGAGGCAGTGGAGGAAACTCTGCACAAAGAGGGAGCAGAGGCAGCGCCGCAGCACAAGGCAAGACCACTATGGCCCAAATGTGGCAAAGTTTTGTGTGTCCACCACAATTGTCTACACCATCAGCGACGCCTCGAGTCAGCAGGAGGCAACGCTTCCGTCAGATGGTGTCAGACTACATGTCTTGCCCTGTCGCTGTACTCCCAGATGGCTCTTCCCCCTTCAAGTTTTGGGTCTCTAAGCTGGATACATGGCCAGAGCTTAGCCAGTATGCATTGGAGGTGCTGGCTTGCCCTGCTGCCAGTGTATTATCGGAACGTGTCTTTAGTGCCGCAGGTGGTGTACTAACAGACCGTCGCACGCGACTATCTTCCGATAATGTTGACCGGCTGACTTTTCTGAAAATGAACAAGGCCTGGATCTCCAAAGACTTTGCCATTCCTCTTACAGACTAAATTAGTGGTTGGCAACTGTATCCAGGTCTGCTGGTGTGTTCATTTTTCTACCACCTGAACTATAATCCCTGTGCTTCAACACAGCCAGTTGTCGCTCAGATGTGTCGTCTGCACAGAGAAACACACTAGCTCCTGTGTTAGTGGGGTTCAGTAACGCCAGCTGATCCCCTGCTGTGTGGACGGCAAAGTCACCAGCTCCATCAACATTCAAACCACTACTGATTTTTAACCGTGCCCAACTTAGGTCTCTGGCTCCACTGTCTCTACTATTTCCCCTGACCTCCAACCCCGCCATCTACATCTCTGAAGTGGCGTCAGCACAATCTACACTTGTTCCTGTGTTCCTGTGGCTCAGTCCCATCAGTTTATCCCTTGATGTGTGTCTGGCAAGGTCTCCTGCTCTGTCCACATTCCCATAACCAGTAGTGGGAATGAGGACAGAGCTGGCGAACTTGCCGGACAAACATCAGGGGATCAACTGACGGGACTGAGCACCAGTAACACAGTAACAAGTGTAGATTGTGCTGACGCCACTTCAGAGATGTAGCTGGCGGGGTTGGAGGCCAGGGTAAATAGTAGAGACAGTGGAGCCAGAGGCCTAAGTGGAGCATGGTTAGAATCAGTAGTAGTCAACAACCTCCATAAAAACCGCTGCCCATTGGCCTCTGCATGCGGCATGCGTAATCCTGGGCTCCAACAGTGTCAGTTGGTGTTCAGAAGTGTCGTCTCCACAGAGCCAAACACATTCGTTCAAGTGTTAGTGGGGTTCAGCACTGCCAGCTGTTCCCCTGCTGTGGAGATGGCAAGTCTCCTGCTGCCTTCAGCTGCCAAAAGCAACAGGCCCCAGCCTGCTCCTCGCCTAATCCTGGGCTCCAACAGCGTCAGTTGGTGTTCAGAAGTGTCGTCTCCACAGAGCCAAACACATTCGTTCGAGTGTTAGTGGGGTTCAGCACTGCCAGCTGTTTCCCTGCTGTGGAGATGGCAAGTCTCCTGCTGCCTTCACCTGCCAAAAGCAACAGGCCCCAGCCTGCTCCTCGCCTAATCCTGGGCTCCAACAGCGTCAGTTGGTGTTCAGAAGTGTCGTCTCCACAGAGCCAAACACATTCGTTCGAGTGTTAGTGGGTTTCAGCACTGCCAGCTGTTCCCCTGCTGTGGAGATGGCAAGTCTCCTGCTGCCTACACCTGCCAAAATCCAGTAGGCCCCAGCCTGCTCCACGCCTAATCCTGGGCTCCAACAGCATCAGTTGGTGTTCAGAAGTGTCGTCTCCACAGAGCCAAACACATTCGTTCGAGTGTTAGTGGGTTTCAGCACTGCCAGCTGTTCCCCTGCTGTGGAGATGGCAAGTCTCCTGCTGCCTTCACCTGCCAAAATCCAGTAGGCCCCAGCCTGCTCCACGCCTAATCCTGGGCTCCAACAGCGTCAGTTGGTGTTCAGAAGTGACATCTCCACAGAGCCAAACACATTCGTTCGAGTGTTAGTGGGTTTCAGCGCTGCCAGCTGTTCCCCTGCTGTGGAGATGGCAAGTCTCCTGCTGCCTTCACCTGCCAAAATCCAGTAGGCCCCAGCCTGCTCCACGCCTAATCCTGGGCTCCAACAGCGTCAGTTGGTGTTCAGAAGTGTCATCTCCACAGAGACAAACACATTCGTTCGAGTGTTAGTGGGTTTCAGCACTGCCAGCTGTTCCCCTGCTGTGGAGATGGCAAGTCTCCTGCTGCCTTCACCTGCCAAAAGCAACAGGCCCCAGCCTGCTCCTCGCCTAATCCTGGGCTCCAACAGCGTCAGTTGGTGTTCAGAAGTGTCGTCTCCACAGAGCCAAACACATTCGTTCGAGTGTTAGTGGGTTTCAGCACTGCCAGCTGTTCCCCTGCTGTGGTGATGGCAAGTCTCCTGCTGCCTACACCTGCCAAAATCCAGTAGGCCCCAGCCTGCTCCATGCCTAATCCTGGGCTCCAACAGCGTCAGTTGGTGTTCAGAAGTGACATCTCCACAGAGCCAAACACATTCGTTCGAGTGTTAGTGGGTTTCAGCACTGCCAGCTGTTCCCCTGCTGTGGAGATGGCAAGTCTCCTGCTGCCTTCAGCTGCCAAAAGCAACAGGCCCCAGCCTGCTTCTCACCTAATCCTGGGCTCCAACAGCGTCAGTTGGTGTTCAGAAGTGTCGTCTCCACAGAGCCAAACACATTCGTTCGAGTGTTAGTGGGTTTCAGCACTGCCAGCTGTTCCCCTGCTGTGGAGATGGCAAGTCTCCTGCTGCCTTCACCTGCCAAAAGCAACAGGCCCCAGCCTGCTCCTCGCCTAATCCTGGGCTCCAACAGCGTCAGTTGGTGTTCAGAAGTGTCATCTCCACAGAGCCAAACACATTCGTTCAAGTGTTAGTGGGGTTCAGCACTGCCAGCTGTTCCCCTGCTGTGGAGATGGCAGTCTCTCCTGCTGTCACCTCATTCCAAATACAATAGGCCTGTGCCTACACCCTCCTATTTCCTGGGCTTCAACACAGCCAGTTGTAGCTCGGAAGTGCCGTCCACACGGAAAGAGATACTTGCTCCCGTGTCTCAGTGGGGTTCAGTAACGTCAGCTGATCCCCTGCTGTGTGGATGGCAGTCTCTCCTGCTGTCACCTCATTCCAAATACAGTAGGCCTCTGCCTACACCCTCCTATTTCCTGGGCTTCAACACAGCCAGTTGTAGCTCGGAAGTGCCGTCCACACGGAAAGAGACACTTGCTCTCGTGTCTCAGTGGGGTTCAGTAACGTCAGCTGATCCCCTGCTGTGTGGATGGCAGTCTCTCCTGCTGTCACCTCATTCCAAATACAGTAGGCCTCTGCCTACACCCTCCTATTTCCTGGGCTTCAACACAGCCAGTTGTAGCTCGGAAGTGCCATCCACACGGAAAGAGACACTTGCTCCCGTGTCTCAGTGGGGTTCAGTAACGTCAGCTGATCCCCTGCTGTGTGGATGGCAAAGTCTCCTGCTGCCTACACAGTCGTACCACTACTGATTTTTAACCGTGCTCCAATTAGGCCTGTGGCTCCACTGTCTCTCGTATTTCCCCTGTCCTCCAACCCCGCCAGTTACAGCTCCGAAGTGGCGTCTGCACAATCCACACTTGTTCCTGTGTTACAGGTGTTCAGTTCGGTCAGTTAATCCCCTGATGTGTGTCCGGCAATGTCGCCTGCTCTGTCCACATTCACATAACTAGTTATGGGAATGTGGACAGAGCAGGCGACATTGCCGGACACACATCAGGGGATTAACTGACCGGACTGAACACCTGTTACACAGGAACAAGTGTGGATTTTGCAGACGCCACTTCGGAGCTGTAACTGGCGGGGTTGGAGGACAGGGGAAATACGAAAATCAGTGAAGCCACAGGCCTAAGTGGAGCTTGGTTAAAATTAGTAGAAGTCTACAACCGATCTTAAAATTTCTTCAATGCAGCCTCAGCCTACTCCGTGCTTGTCCCTGTGCTTCAACACAGCCAGTTGTTGCTCGGAAGTGCCGTCTTCACAGAGTAAAACACTAGCTTCTGTGTTTGTGGGGTTCAGTAATGTCAGCTGTTCCCCTGCTGTTTTGATGGCAATCTGTCCTGCTGCCTCCCAATTGACAGCACATCAGGCCTCAGCCTGCTAAGTGCTTGTCCTGGGCTCCAACATCGCCAGTTGCTGCTCATAACTGACTTTGGCACGGGTACTCCCTCCTGCCCAGCTTGGTTCCAGCCCTGCCTGCTGTTTCCGGGAAGTGTCAATGTCAGTTTGCCACCCCAAGTTGCCATGTCGTGTTGCGGTTGGGTTAGCCGAGGCTAGGGTGCCAGCAGTTTAGGTGCTTCCTATGTGGACTGCGGGTTCTGGTAAGAAAGGCTTGTTCCGTAGTGCCAGTAGGACAAGCATCCCCTGTAGGACTGTGTGATTCGGTAACTGCGGCCAGCTTGCGGCATGCCAACTTTGCTTTTCAGGGGTAACTTCTGCTACCCCTCCGGGTTCCAGCACCGTCAGCTGGTTCTCGTCAGAGCCTTTGGCCTAGGTGCCTCCATCTCGGTATCCGAGTTCCGGCAACGTCTGCTGGTCCTTGGTAGTGCTTTGTAGCACAGGTACCTCCTGCTTAGTAACCGGGTTCCAGCACCGTCAGCTGGTCCTCGGTTGTGCCATTGGCTCTTATTCCTTCTGCTGCCCCTCCGGGTGCCAGCACTGTCAGCTGGTCCTCGCTATTTCCATTTGCTCTTGCAGCTTATGCTACCCCTCCGGGTTCCAGCACCGTCAGCTGGTTCTCGTCAGAGCCTTTGGCCTAGGTGCCTCCATCTCGGTATCCGAGTTCCGGCAACGTCTGCTGGTCCTTGGTAGTGCTTTGTAGCACAGGTACCTCCTGCTTAGTAACCGGGTTCCAGCACCGTCAGCTGGTCCTCGGTAGTGCCATTGGCTCTTGTTCCTTCTGCTGCCCCTCCGGGTGCCAGTACAGTCAGCTGGTTCAAGAGGACAAAGAACAGGAAGACAACCACCAAGATGCAGAACAACAAGAGAGAGAAGACAAAGAAGCATAAAAAAACAAAGCAGAAGAACATTAAGCATAAGACTAATACTCTGAGCAAATGATATTATCTTATTTATAAGCAGAAGAAGACTAAGCAGTGTATGGGGGTGAGTCCGTTCCTCCTCGTGGTGCCCCTGGAAAAGGCCTGCTGCTGCAGGCCAAACTGAACGCGGACAAATCCTGTTGTAAATCTTTTGTGACAGGCAGAACGGAAGGTGTAAACTTCTAACTTTTCTAGATAACAACTACAGGAATGCCTGACACAAACAAGAATATGATGAAGAAGAATAGGAAGAAGATGAAGAAGTTGAATATGTAGAATAATAATTGTTGAATAAGAAGAATATGAAGAATGTAAGAAAAGGAAGAAGAAGAATGTAAAAAAAGGAAGTAGAAGAATTTAAAAAAAGGAAGAAGAAGAATGTAAAAAAAGGAATAAGAAGAAGAATGTAAAAAAAGGAAGTAGAAGAATGTAAAAAAAGGAAGAAGAAGAAGAATGTAAAAAAAGGAATAATAAGAAGAAGAAGGTAAAAAAAGGAAGAAGAATAAGAAAGAAGAAGAAAGAAGAAAGAAGAAGAAGACATACATGTCTGGCAAAATATAAATGAGGCTAACATAGTCAATATCTTTGTAACTCCTAACGTCTTTAAAAAAAAAGTTTAATTCCTGCTATTCCATTTGATTGGGCTAAACCTCTATGGCTTTAATGTCTCCTCCACCTCCCACAATACATTCTACATTATTCTTAGTTGTTTTTCTTCATGTAGAATTAACCTACAAGGAAAGAAAGGGTTTTTTTTAATTCCGATATTTTGGCCCCATTGACTTGCATTGGTTCCCGGTATCGGAATCGGCGATACCGATATTTTTTTTTAAGATCGGCCGATCCATTCCGATCCGATATTTTCAAGTATCGGCTGGTATCGCTCAACTCTAATCAGCACCCTTCTTAGTCAAGTCAGTCAATGGCTTGGCAATACTAGAAAATTTTGTTATAAATTTCCAATAAAAATTAGCAAAACCCAAAAACTTCTGGAGGGCCTTCAAAGAAGTGGGCTGAACCCAATCGTAAATGGCCTGTACCTTGGCCGGGTCCATTTCAATAGTTGACGGGGACAAAATAAATCCCAAAAAAGAAATCCTCTGTACTCCAAAAAGGCATTTAGATCCTTTGACATACAGGGAATTTTCCCTCAAGATCCGGAACACAGTCCGAATATGTTCCACATAATAATCCCAATCCTTGGAGAAGATCAAAATATCATCCAGATAGATAATCAAAAATTTATCGACAAAATCTCGGAAAATATCGTTCATGAAGCACTGGAAGACAGAAGGGGCATTAGTGAGCCCAAAAGGCATCACCAGGTACTCAAAATGTCCCTCCGGAGTATTAAACGCCGTCTTCCATTCATCCCCATGCTTAATGCGAATAAGATTATACGCCCCCCTGAGGTCAAGCTTGGTAAACCAGCAAGCACCTTTAACTCTGGAGAATAGATCAGAAATCAGGAGTAACGGATACTGATATTTAACAGTAATTTTGTTGAGGGCACGATAATCAATACAAGGCCTTAATGATCCATCCTTTTTGGCTACAAAAAAAAAACTGCACCTAAGGGTGACGAGGATGGTCTAATATGACCCTTCTCCAACGCCTCCTTAATATAGGATCACATAGCTTCGTGCTCGGGTACAGATAAATTGAAGAGCCGACCCTTGGGAAATTTACACCCCGGGCTCAGTTCAATTGCACAGTCATAACTCCTATGAGGAGGCAGATACGCAGACTCATTCTCACTAAATACATCATAAAAGTCCGCCAAATAATCAGGAACATCATGCGACTGAGGAGAGGTGGAAAACACTGGAGCCTCACTAAAGGCACACCGACAACCCCAACTCACCACAGACACAGATTTCCAATCCAAAACTGGATTATGAATTTGTAACCAGGGAAACCCCAGAACAATAGTATCATGCAGATTATGCAACACCAAAAATCTGCAATTTTCTTGATGGTCTGGGGCGACCCGCATTACCACCTGGGTCCAAAACTGAGGTTTATTTTTAGCCAAAGGAGTAGCATCAATCCCCCTCAAAGGGATAGGCGTCTGCAGAGGTGTCACTGGAAATCCACAACGTTTAGCAAAATCCAAGTCCATTAGTTTTAGGGCTGCTCCCGAATCCTCAAAAGCCTTGGTGGAAAATGTGGACAGGGAGCAGATCAGAGTAATAGCCAGAAGAAACTTAGGTTGAACGCCACCAACAGAAAACGTGTGTGCAAAGCGTTTCTCTCGTTTAGGACAGACAGAAATAATATGCGAGGCATCTCCACAGAAAAAACACAACTTATTACGCCTTCTGAACTCCTGACGCTGCTCTCTGGAAAAAACTCTATCACATTGCATAGGTTCAGACATTTGTTCAACAGGTGGCAACACCTCTCGTGCAGTTTTGCGTTCGCGCAAACGCCGATCAACCTGAATGGCTAATGACATAGAATCGTCAAGACCAGAGGGAACAGGAAATCCCACCATAGTATCTTTTACTGCTTCTGACAACCCCTTCCGAAAGAGAGCAGCCAAGGCATTATCATTCCAGGTAGTAAGTACTGCCCACTTTTGGAATTTTTGACAGTACAATTCTGCAGAATCACGACCCTGGTTCAATGCCAGCAGGGTCTTTTCAGCCTGATCAATGGCATTAGGTTCGTCATACAACAACCCCAAGGCTTGAAAAAATGCGTTCACATTAGTCAGAATAGGATCATCTGGTTTCAAAGAAAACGCCCAATCCTGGGGATCGCCACGCAGCAAAGAGATGACAATTTTAACCTGCTGCTCGGAGCTCCCTGACGAGTTAGGCTTCAATGCAAAAAATAATTTACAATTATTTTTGAAATTTAAAAATTTAGACCGATCCCCAAAAAATACATCAGGTGTAGGAATCTTTGGTTCAGCAGCATGTGAATGAGCAAGGTAGGCGGAAATTCCCCGCACTTCCGCAGCGAGCTGCTCCACACGATCAGACAATTGCTTTATCTCCATTGAGAGAAAAAAAAAAATTCCCCCTACGGCCTCAGAGATATAGAGGAAAAAATATACACCCTTTTTTTTTTTACAATTCTTTCCTGCTATTGAGTACCCTAGGATCTGCGGTATGGCGGGTGATTCTGTTATGATTGAGTCACCGTAGAAGGCAGACACAAAAATAGAAGCCACGTCCAGAAAACCAGAGAAGTTGGCAACTATCAGATTGCAGACCCCTGAACCTATCAACACAACTAGCAGTAGCCATGGGGGGTTCCTACGATGCCCTAGACCCCTCGATCACAGCCGGAGAGCTAAATAGCCTAAAGACAGAAAAGGAAATCTAAACTGCCCCAGAGCAGAACCCAAAGTAAAAGGCAGCCCCAACATATAATGACGGTGAAGCAAGATGAAAAAACACTCACACAGATAGAAAGATAGGCTGAGCAAACGATGGGGCCCAAGCTAACTAAACAGAACAGGAAAGGAAGGTTGCTGTCTGCAATCTGCCAAAACCCTATCAAAGACATAAGCCAACAAGCTGATATGGAAAAAGACCCTGAAGCAGCTAGGCTTCAAAAACTAAATCAGCACTCAGGTATTTTCAGAAGACAGAGCAAAAGGAATTCAGCACACCCCAGCAGGGAATGGCAGAAATCCAGAAAAAGCAAAGCAAAACAAAGTCAAAGCACAAATGCAAAAAGCCGAGCAGAAAACTTAGCTTTAGAAGAGCAGGAATTCAGACTGGTCTCCAAGGATCCCACAGAGAAATCACCCGCAGGGCAGAAGGGCGTCGGCAGCCTTATATCCAGTCAGTAACTCCACTCAGCCAGTCATCATCATCAGGCTCAGGTGTTTGATAATCAGGCTCACTACCCTTCTTTACCAGAAGAGGGAGTTCCACGGGCCTCAGTAGTGAAGGGGAAAATGAACTCACAACAGAGGACTATGATGATGAGCCAGAGAAGGAAAGCACACAGCGCTCAACTAGTAGTCACCATATAGAGCGTGGATGGGGTGATGCAGAGCAGCCAGAGCACATTCCTCCAGCTGGTTACAGCGATGCATGGCCAGTTGGCAGCCTTCAGCACATGAGTGACTTCATGCTGCAGTGCCTGAGAAATGACCCACGCGTGGCTCATATTCTCCACACAAATGACTACTGGGTGGCCATCCTCTTAGATCCACGTTACCGGGACAGCATTCAAAGCCTAATTACACCGTTGAACCGGGCGCGTAAAATGCAGGAGTACCAAGATGCACTGGTTAATTCACTCATGTACTCTTTTCCACTGCATAGCAGTGATGCGCGTGCACTAGCAGGCACCTCAGTGCGTCCTGGGCCCAGCGGAATCCGTTCAGAAGCCGGTAGCAGAAGCAGTACATCTGCTACTGACAGGTTCAGTATACCCAACCTGTTCCAACGGTTTCTGAACCCGCAAACAGTTCAGGCACCATCAGCACAGACAGTGCAGCGCACTAGGAGGCAACGTTACTGTGACATGGTGGCACAATATCTCTCCACCCCTGTCAGTGTGCTTCAGGATGGATCTGCCCCCTTCATGTTTTGGGTCTCCAAGTTGGATACATGGCCCGAGCTTAGCCAGTATGCCTTGAAGGTCCTGGCTTGTCCTGGTGCCAGTGTGATTTCTGAACGTGTCTTTAGTGCAGCTGGCAATGTACTAACAGACCAATGTACCAGACTATCCGCTGCAAATGTGGACCGGCTTACATTCCTAAAAATGAACCAGGCCTGGATTTCTGGTGACTTTTGCTGCCCTGGGCCAGAGTAGACAGGTTACATGCATGGTTGGTAGCAGTATGCATGCTCTGTCATGTGCCTATGTTGCACACAGCAATGTTGCCAGTGCTCTGGCCTCTACTACCAACATCTAGCACCTGGTTCTGTGACTGACTCTTTCACCTCATACTGTTTTCCATGGGCTCTAGTACCGCCAGCCAGTGCCCATTTCCGTGACTGCTGATTTCACAGCATGCCATGTTTCTGGGCTCTAGTACCGCCAGCTAGTGCCCATTTCCGTGACTGCCACTTTCACAGCATGCTGTGCTTCTGGGCAACAGTAACACCAGCTGTACCTCGTTAGACCAAAGTGGAAAAAAAGGACAACAGATCCAAACACCTATAGGCAGAAGCAAAAGAGGCAGGATCCAGCCATGCCGGCTGTTTACTGGCAGTGAAGTGCGGACACAGGTGCCTCCCCAGAGGGGTAAACCGAGTTCCAGCATCGCCAGCTGGTTCTCGGGAGTGCCCAAGGGCACGGGTACCTCCTGCTCCAAACCGTGTTTCGACAACGCTCGCTGTTACACGGTTGTGTCTGCTGCACTGTTCCACGCCCCCGCCGTACATCATTCCGGCTCAGATTGCTGTTATCCGTGGTGTCTGCAGTGTAGGAGCCCCCTACGTGGACTCCAGGACCTGGCGCTCAAGGCTGGTCTCGACAGTGCCAGTAGGCCCTCCTCCTCCCCTGCTGCGACTGTAGAGTAAAGAAGACTGTGTCCGGGTTGCGGGGGCAAATGTGGCTCTTGCACCTTCTGCCAAGAAGACATTACTCTGGTAGAAGACCCAAGACAGGAAGACAGATGCAGAAGACCCAAGACAGGAAGACAGCTGCAGAAGACCCAAGACAGGAAGACAGATGCTGAAGACCCAAGACAAGAAGACAGATGGAGATGTCCCCGGACTCCTGTCTTTTTGCTCTTGAACTTGCGTCTTTGTGGGGGTTTTTTTGGCTTCTCGGCAGTGCTTTTGGCTTATGTCACCACTACATTGTGGTATCCGGACTACAGTAATGTCAGCTGTTGCCCAGTACAGCCACTGGCACTTTTACCTTCTGCTGCTTATCTGGGTTCCAGTAACGTCAGCTGGTTCTCAGTAGAGTCAATGGCTTAGGTCCCTCCTTTGTGGTATCGGAGTTCCAGTAATGTCTGCTGGTCCTTGGTAGTGCATTCTGGCACAGGTTACCTCCTGCTTAGTTATCGGCCTCCGGTAACGTCAGCTGGTGCCCGTTAGTTCCATTGGCTCTTATGCTGATTTCTGCTTCCTATACGGGTTCCAGACTCACCAGCTGGTTCTCTCAAGTTCCTGTGCCTACTGTTACTTATGCATATTTCCTCTGGGTTTGGGACATTCTGCGACCAGCCAATAGCAGGATGACCATAGACAGAGGTTTAGGAAGCAGTAGGAGCAGATGTAAATGAACCAAAAGCAGAATATCAATATGCAGAATTACTGAATAACAGTAATATAATCAGCAGAAGAAGACTAAGCATGGTTTAAAGGGAGTGAATCCGTTCTTCCACGTGGTGCTCCTGGAAACTCCCTGCAAAGCAAGGTGAGCTGAACGCGGACACGTCAGTCAAAGGGCATATTGACACCAACACCGGCAGTTTTAATTTAATAATGTAAAATCACTAACCCTAACTATCCCTAACCCCTAACCCTTACCCTAACCCTTACCCTACTAACCATAACCCCTAACCCTACCCCAACTAATCCTAACCCAAAGAAAAAACACCGCTATTAAGAATATGTTTTCCTGCTACAGCTTTCGCTCTGTGCATTTTTCTAGCGATTTTTTTGCTCCTCTGCCTCAGCAAGCTCCTTCCCAATTATCCTGAGGTGTTTCCCCTCCATTTTATCCATTATATAGCACTGCAGTGGTCATTTTGTAATTCCAATTTTTTTTCTCCCATTGACTTGCATTGATATCGGAAATCGGAAATTCCGATATCCGATATTTTTTCAATATCGGAAATCGGAATTCCGATACGATATCGGACAATATCGCTCATCCCTACTGATGACAAATGCACATATAGCAGGATGCAGCTGGCCTCCACTGATAGAGGTAAGGGGTAGCTCAGGTGCAAACTACTGATAAAAACAGCCACCCCCATCTAACAAACCATGGTGGGGTTGGCTGCCTAGTAGGAAAAATTCACATAGATAAGGCTTGCACAGGACGTCAGTCACACATATGTGATACAAAGTGTCTGGCTTGCAACCTATTAATGACGCCCATAGTATTAGCAGGCGGGCTGCTACAGCACTAAAATATGCAATACACAGTGACAGACGCCCCAATAGACCAAGCCAACAAAAAGAGGCCCGACTGCATCCTGCAAAAAAAGATGTAAGTGCAAACAAAAATAATGCATACCATGAGTACATAAAATGAGGTATTGGTTAATATTTTGGCCAAAATAGATATAGCCTGCAAGCCAACGTCAAGGCTCCTCATGATATTGCAGGTCCCTAACACTAATATCAAAACAGCTAACATAGAAAAAATTCAAAAAAACTCTCACAACAAGATTTGGCCTTACCAGAACCTTGTCTGATGACAAATGCACATATAGCAGGATGCAGCTGGCCTACACTTCTGATGAACATGGCATAAAATGTGTGAACAGCTCTTTAGAATCACCCATCTGTGGTTCCATGCAGTCAGTTGAACATTTGGATAGTTGGGACACGGAGGAAAGCAAGCGATATTTGGGTGCCACATCTGTGGACTGTACTGGGTGTGATGTTGAGGTGGAGGAAGAAGAGGAAAGGTCACTTTAAGCTGCACTTGTCATCCACTTGTGTACATGCTCTTTCTGGGCATCACTGACAAGGTTTACAACTGTGCGGCTGCCAAAGAAAGCCAGTGGTGTAGCCTGTCCAGTAACATGAGTAGTCAGCTGTCTTTGCATATGACATGACGTTGCTTCATTAATGCTTTCACCAACATTACCACCTACCCCATATACACCTTGAACACCAAGCCTAATTCTCCTTCCAGGACGGCTCAGATAGTATGTTAGGAGCACAGAATTAACAACCAGCGGCGTAACTACAACAGGTGCAGGGGTTGCAATTGCACCCGGGCCCTGGAGCCTAGGGGGCCCGTAAAGTCCCTTTGGCCTATAGAAAAAGACAATTGCTATTAAAGATTTAAAATGGAGCTTTCACATTGGGGCCCATGAGTTTCAAGGTACGCCACTGTTAACAACAAATAATTACATTTTAAACTCTGCACCACCTCTGCAAACAGCTGAATTTCAGAGACAGTAAGTTCAAATTGTGCTAGTCAGAGAAAAAAAAATTCTTTGGGCCAAATATCAGGCGTCTATAACACACTAGATGCTAAAAACTATTTTTCAAGTAAGGTCCCTTACTGTATGACGTTAATAACAGAAGAATTTGATTGTGGCCTCTGGATCAGGCCTCTACAGCATAATTTCAACCCAAACAAATGACAAAGTGTGATACAGCGGGTCGTCTAACTTTTTGCAACTGAAAAATTGTAATCTTGTTTTAATGTGATATAGGTCTGCAGAGAGTTTCATATCACCGCCACAAAATGACAACGTGGGATGCAGCAGGCTGTTTCACATTTAGCAGCAGAAAAAATTATAACTTCTTTTTTATGTTCCTTAGGTCTGCAGACAGTTTTATTTCACCACAGCACTAAATGACACGGTGGGATACAGCAGGCTGTTTAGCATGTTTTCACTAGCTACATGTGAATTAGAATGCTAAACTTGTGCATGGATCACAATAGAATCAGTGCACAACACGAGTCCTGCTGGATTTCTTTGTTGGCCTCAGTATGGCCAAAAAAGAAAAAAAGTGCTGGGAGATAAACTTATCTTCCACACTGGACACTATCTAGATACACGATCTGACTAACCGCCTAACTAAATAGCTGAAATCTTGATGCAAACAGTGGCAGCGTCAGAAGCAGCGTCTATGCGCTGCATCAGTGTCAAAATGGCGCTAAAGCAAGAAGTCCACTAATTACATACAGAGGGCAGGTGATTTCAGCAGCCAGTGACACAAGCCGTTGTGTCATGACATTGTGGGTGTTTCCTGCATCCTGATTGGTTAGCCGCAATGTGCAAAGTTAGGAAAAAAATGACTGCTCTGCTGTGCTTACAAAAGCGCCGCACCTCTGAGCTCTGCAAACCCCCTCTCCCTTCATCAAACACGTGCCAAACGCTAATGATACACCATCATTATTGTTGCTAAAGTGCAGAAAATATTTTTGTGGCAACATAAATATTTTCCCAAACTTTTTTCTAATGTTAACGATTTTATAAAGTTTTGCTCAGGTTTCCGATCATGAATCCAAATATGCCATATTCCTGCTGAATTTATGTTTGGCGATCATTTTCCAAACAAATTTGCTCATCTCTACTCCTAACCAGCAAGTCATTTAATTTTTTTTTTAACTCCTAGAGGTCATGGAAGGGATAGCACTCAGATAGGTCCCTAGGGAGAGATTAGTCTCAAGAATGGCCCAATGTTTAGCCAAAATTTGCCTCATGCTATCCCACTCATGATTATAAGTGAGGATGAACCCTATCGGTCCCTCTCCATTCGTACTTTTACGGCCATTGAAGGAGTGCAAAAGTCTACTACGTGGGGTCTTTCTTGCTATTTCATATCCACATCTGATGCACCTGTGTCTGTAGCCAAGGGGCTCAAAGCATGTTTTAAGGTCCGAAACATGCGCCTCGAATCTGTCATCAAGGGAGCATCTCCGCTCATCCTTAGAAACTGTCTGACTAGGACGGCACTAATGGTGGCAGGGTTAGATACAAAATGAGACCTTCAAAAACAAATGGGATGCTGAATAACACTTGTTCTAAAGAGTTCAAGGAACTGCTAAAAGAAATGAACCACAACTCACTGGAATCCTTTCAATCTGAAATGGAGAGTCTACATATCATTTTACAGAGAGATATGATGCGTGATGCCCTCAAAAAACTTCATGAGGAGATTGATGCAGAGTCACAGCAATGGGCTCATGAGATTTAATCAACTAAATCCAAACAGTTTAAAAGGGATGTCCAGGACAAACAGTATTCAAGGGTCTACAGGTGGTGTAAAATCCACGATTTAGGTCACAATATACTAACTCCTCATACTCTAGGTCCAGATCCACTTTTATGAGATCAAACAGATCTGGTGATGAAGATGTGTTACCTAAAACCTTCCAACATGGGGGTCCATCTACTTCTGAATCCCTTACCAAGCAAACTGTGACTAGGCAGACCACCAAGAACAAATCATCTGGGGGGAAGGCTTCCTCTTTTAGTTCCCAGGTGGGGCTCCAGGTAAAAAACATCTCAACTCATGTCATTACAGATGCAAAATTGGGAGACTTGTGTAAGTGTTTAACTTTTTCTCCCACTAACTCTGTTAATTACTTTACAGCCCTGAAGTACCTGAAACTCTTTTCTCGCAAGCTCTTGTTGAAAAAACTACACAGCAAAGATCAGTTACAGGAACCGAAGAGTGAAACTGAGAGGGAGGCACTGCATGATCTGGAGGATCTCCTTGGTGATCAAACCAATCGATATCAAAGTAGGTTTCCACCTTCTATTCTGCCCAAGTCTATGCGTTTTTCCCCTTGTCCTTGAGCCCAGCCATCAAAATATTTACCATGCCCGTGTCCGAGGACTTTAAAAAACTGTCTGCAAGATGTAAATATGATAATTTAACGTATAAGGAGCATCAAGCCCTTACACAATTACAACCACTCCCTGATTTCTTCTTTAAAGCGGCAGAGAAGAGGGGAACATCGTAGTTTGGCTGAACGATAAGTACGAACATGATGCCTTTCACGAATTGAGAGACCCCAGTACTTATACTAAATTGTCATTCAATGCAGTCTCCTCCTTCTCACTCGAGCTCTTGCGGATCCTCAATAGGGCTTTTGAGAATGATGTCATCACTAAAGGAGTAACTGTGAGGTCTCCAAAGACTCCTACATTTTACTTGTTACTAAAGTCCACAAGGATGCCCTCAACCTCCTGGGGCATCTGATCGTCGCTGGAATCCGGGGGCTGTGTGATTCTATTTGTAGATTCATCGATTTTTATCTCAAGCCCCTCGTGGAAACATTACCATCTTACATCCAGGTCACAACAAATGCCTTGGCATGGATTGACGGCATCCTTGTGGACGATAATTCTCTCCTCATCTATCCTCGTCTGTCTGGTCACAATTTGCTTGGTAAGAGGTTCAGAGGTAGATAGACCATGTTGGCAGGTTTTAGGTAGCACATCTTCATTACCAGATCTGTTTGATGTCATAGAAGTGGATCTAGACCTAGAGTATGAGGAATTCCTTAATTGTGATCTAGATCGATCATGGGTATTACACCATCTGTAGACCCTTGATGACTGTTTGTCCTGGACATCCTTTAAACGTTTTGGATTTAGTAGATTGGATCTCATGACTCCTTTTCTGTGATTCTGCATCAATCTCCTCATTAAGTTTTTGGAGGGCATCACCAATCATATCTCTTTGTAACATGATCTGTAGATTCTCCATTTCAAATTCAAGGGATTCCAGTGAGTTGTGGTTCATTTCTTTTGGCAGTTCCATCAACCCTTTAAAACAAATGTCAGTCTGTTCCTCTCATTTATTTTTGAAGGTCTCATATCTTATCTAACCCTGCCGCCATTAGGGCCGTCCCGGTTGGACAGTTTCTAAGGATGAGGCGGAGATGCTCCTGTGATGACAGATTCGAGGCACAAGCCTCGGACCTTAAAAACACTTTGAGGTCCGTGGCTACAGACAAAGGTGCATCAGACATGGATACCACAGAGCAAGAAAGACCCCATGTAGTAGTCTTTTGCACTCTTCCAAGGGCCTTAAAAGTGCTGATGGAGAGGGACAGATATGGTTCATCTCGCCACTCACAATAATGAGTGGGATAACATGAGGCTAACTTTGGCTAAACATTGAACCATTCTTGGCACGGATCTTTCCCTGCGGATCTCTTTGGGAGCTTTCCCCTCCATGACCTCTAGGAGGTTAAAAAATGTAAATGACTTGCTGGTTAGGAGCCACTACATTCCAGCTCCCAACAAACCGTTTGGTATCACAGCAGCATTACAACAGCAATACAAACAAAACATTACAAACAGTATTACTACATTACAAACAGCATTACATAGAGTAATTAATAGACACAGATCTTGCACATGACTGACCACAATACGTAACAATACAAGCTACTTTCTTGCCTGCATAAATGTTTTGCGCTGTTCCACCTTCCACTCTTTGGAAGGCTTGAGACAATTTGATATTCAACATTGTACATCCTGAAGCAGTACCAAAGTGATTTACTATGCCATGTGTGGCTACTCCGGGTTTTATACATTGGCCTTACCTCTAGAGATCTTAGAGTGCGATTACGGGAGCATATGCAAGACATTTGTGCTGCCAAGACAGTAGCCGACCCCACTGACCTAAAAACTATCCCCCGCCACTTCAGACTTTATCACAATTGTGATGCCAAGATGCTAATGGTGAGGGGATCAACATTATTCGTGTGGGTTTCGGGGGAGGTAATAACAAAATTCCTTGCTCAGCTTGAAACAAATTGTATAGTTACACTGGATACTGTGGCCCCTAAGGGTTTGAATGAATCCCTCAGCTTTTCCTCCTTCCTATAACATCAGTTACTGTTACATAAACTGCAGTCCTTCACATTCATCCTAACACCCCTTATGCCCGGGTGCTTTTGATTTTAATTGTGTGGTCATTTTATTATAGATCTTTTATTGTTGATTTCTTGTTCTTTGTTATCCTTATTATTTAGTGCCATCTACTGACCCATTATGCTTATAATAAACTCTGGCTCCATCCTCCTGGTCAAACCATCCACAATGCATCTCTTCACTCGGCACTTTACCAATTGACCCGCTGAGATATAATATTATGGACCATTTTGTGAAGTTTTATCTTGCTCGGGTTCTTAGTATTTTTTGTATCTTTTGGAAATATGTACTGTTCCTTTAAATCATGTCTGTTTTTGAGGCTCACATGGTGCACTTTTGTGGCCGAGCGCATGCGCACTGCTGCTCTCCATGTCCCGTACATAGCCGGGCATCTTTCCGCCACCTGCCATGCCTGGAGACTTCTCCCCGACCACTCTGTGCACAGTGATGCTTGATGTCTAGTGTTGTAGTTGCCGGTATCTACTGGGGGACGTACACATGTGCTATTAGTCCACAGCGACGTTGTGTCGGACCACCTGAGCCATTAGAAGGTCCTGTTCGCATATCCCACTGCATGTTATTGAGAAAGTGATCTTTTAACACACAAAACGGCCATTGAGGTATTGTCATCCGGCACAGGGACCCTCTCCTATCTCTGGTAAGCATTATCCCTTTGTGTGACTTCCTTTGACTACTTAGTTTACCTCCCTGCATGCTGTTATTACTTATTTGGGTGGCTTGCACCATGGCTTATATCCTGACACACTAGTACTTTGCAAATTTCATTGCTGCGCGTACAGACAATGCAGAATCACTGCTATCTTTTCACAGGTGACCCTGGGGTTTCTGTGTATTCTCATAAGGCATGAATTTATGGTGTTACTATAATAAAATTAATATTTTTACTATATTCACCTGATTACTCCTTATTCTTCTATCTCACTTATTTGAGTTGATGAAACCTAACAAAAATTAACTCATTATGGTCCAGTACTTTGATTGCTAATATCTCCGCAACAGAGAAGTGAAAGAAAAAAATAATTAAAATGTTTGATTCTTTGCTGCTGCGACCATTACATTCTGTGTCCAGTTTAATATGAAAAATTTGGTAAAAAATGTCATATTTTATTTAAATTGTACTAGTGTTTGTGTGCTAAGAAATGTCCCTCCTATTGTACTAATACTATAGTGCAACAGGTATTCCATCTGATTTCTCCAATTCTTCCATCATAACCAACTATTAAATAGCGAAATATACCTAAAATAATTTCACATAATATTCTTATATCATAAATGTAACTACACAAGTATTTATTAGAACCATTAGCAAAATTCTTCAAGAGAAACCAATCTGCTACAATCTGAATAGGATTTGTAAAAAGTAGATTCAGAGAAGTGTTACACATGGATATTGGGACAAGGCAGCATGTAATCTTAATAATCCAGATGTCTTCTTTTCAGTAAGCCAGGAGACATAGGCTATTTTTTGCACGTTGACTATTGAATTGGTGCGTTTTTCGTCAGTTTTTCAAGACACATGGACTATTGTCATATGAGCCTGAATGTTGAAACTATAATCAGTGTTTGTGAAATTGAAGAATGGCTGCTATTTGTCTCATATCAGCTCCTACAGGCTATTGTCCACTACTTTTGCAAGGTAGGGATGCAGGGTCATTGAACAAGCGATGTGTCACGCCGTTCTTTCTGTATTTGGTTGTCGGCGTGACAGTGCAAGTCTTTGCTTTAACCCTTTGCTCCTTTCCCCCTAATTGAGCTGGGATACTGCTGGCTGTTACCTACATGAAGCCTGCTCAGTTCCCTGCTCTGCTGCGTAGCCGTTCATGTGTTGCTAGGTCTTTGCTCTGCTGCTTGACCATCCACATGTGTGGTCCCTGGTTGCCGCTGTGGAAGCTGTCCATGGGTTGCAAGATCATTTGCAGCTGGTGCATGACTTTCCATGTGTGTCTAGGCTTGCAGACGATGCCAGGTGCTCTAAGCCTCAGTTCCTGTGCTGACTGTGCTGTAATGGTTTCTGTTTGTGCTTAGGGCATGCGCGGCCACACCTTCCCTGCTTTTATCAGGGTTAGTGTGTGTACTTGAAATGCTGTCCCCAGCCAATTGCTGAGGGGCAGCTCCTATATAAACTTCCCCTTCCCTGCTGGGTGGGTCCAGAGATACTCTCAGAGTTCCTGAACCTTGCCATGTGTGTTTTGTGTCTGTGTCCCTGGACCTCGCCTGTCTATGTTTTGGTACCAAAGTCCCTGCCTTGATTCCTGCTTTGTCCTGTTCCTGCGCCCTGCCCTGGAGACGGTATATCCAGGCCTAAATCCTTGATCCTGTACCTGTCCTGTACATGACCCTGTCTGAACTGTTTCCTCTGTGTTATGTTTCTGAGGTCCTTCTATGTCTTGAACCCTGTGCCCAGTGACTGTGACTCTTTGCTAACTGACTTTCTGTGATCTAACCTGGGTTCATCTTGGAAGTAGGAGTCCGGTGTGTCTGCTGAGTTTCTGCTACTCTGTGCTCAGCTGGGTATTCGGTGCAATCCCCAGCCAATTCCAGCCCAACCTGGCCGGGCTTGCACTAGACCGCTTGGATTCCTTTTTAGGTCACTGTCAGAAGTCCGGAGCCCGATCACTGTGGTCTCTAGTCCGGATCCTGATGACCACGGTCCGATGTCCAGTGTCTTATGACCACTTCCAGATATGCTGTGCCTGATGACCTCTGCCAGATGTCCGGATCCTATGCTTCCCTGCCCGATGTCAGGAGCCTGCCGATCGCTGCCAGAAGTCCGGAGCCTAGTGACTGTGGCCTCAAGTCCGGAGCCTGATATTTGCAGCCTGATGTCCGCAGCCTGTCAATCGCTGCCAGATGTCCGGAGTCCGATGCCAGTGTTCTGATGTTCTATCTGAGATCCTAGTGCTGATGTCCTGCCTGAGACCTGATGTCCTGTCCATCCTGATGTCTGTCCTGATGTTCTCATGTACCCTTATGTCCTGCCTGTGTCCTGATGTCCAGCCTATGTGTGCCTCAGTGATCCGTTGGTGCCTTGGGGTCCACTGGGTGGTACCCTTCTGGGAGGTGTGGAATCAGGAGCCTGGCATAGCCCTGTTTCATCTATGTACTGTGTGACTTTACTTTAAGTAAACTTTATGTTCTTTATACCTGAAGTTGTGCGGTGTTAGCGAGTCCTACGTGTCTCCTTTATCCACATGCTCAGCTGCCACAGAATCCAGGTCGCTGTCCTTCCCTAGTTTGGGTAGGCTCGGGTCCCCCTCTGAGGTATAGAGGGTCCATATTTCATCCCCAGGGGATGCCTGCCTGTCGCTGTTGGTGTGAAGGCGCGTGTTGGGCCGCGTCCACGGCCGCAGTCATGACACGATGTTTGCTGTTATGTTGATTACACATTGTATCAGGAAATGCAGTTTGTTTGCCTGCAAAAAAAAGGGTACAAACTATGAAAATTGAATAAATACTCAAAATGTGAGAGATGAGCCCATGTCACTTTTCCCCAATCTTGTCGAAAAATGCCTGAATAAGAGCTGTGAACCATAAAAGGGCGATCTGTTTCAGTATCAGGGGATCTTTACAAAATTACATCCAAGAACGCTCTACTGAACAGCTGTCAGAACGCCATGGTTTCATCAAGAGAGACACACATTTGACATTCAACAGGATTCCAGCTTAAGGACCATGGCCCTAGCTGGAAGAATACAGATCTTCTCCATTGATTATCACTGAACCAATGGAGACATTTGGAGAAGCCAGTATTTGGACCACCAGTCACCTAGTTCTATGGAAACATTTAGGGAAGACAGGATTGGGACTCTATGGTCACTTGTTCCTAGACATAAATTTTGAGAAGCCAGAATTAGTACCCACCAGTCATCTTGCCTCTTGGAGTCATTTGGAAAAGCTAGGTTGTGACCCTCCGGTTACCCGGCCACTTGCCTCAATGGACTGTCAGCTTTCTAAGCTTGTCATTACCTTCTCTCTGTGGGTTCCTGCCAAAAACAGTGTGCCAAAGGTGAAGGTAGTCTGTCCTGGAAGCCCTAAAGCTGCTCTAATCCCGGCAAGTAAGTGAAAGGTTGAAACTCTGTAATTTTGAAGAATCTTGGGTATTTCGCTGTGACTGTTCTATATGTTATTGTCTGATTGGTTCAATAAAGTATTACCATACTGTTTTACTCTAACCCCGTGTTGTCTGATTAGTATTCTGCCCACGGCAAAAGAGAGCGGGAATTCAGCGGCATGAGCCCTGGTCCATGTTGTCTCGGACCAGCGGACAAGAGCACCCACTTACTTTTGTGTCACCTTTGTGTCTCCACAGCTATCAAGCAACCTGCTATGAGGCGTACAAAGAACAGTGTCTGGTGTATCTAGAGGATTTTGACATAAATAGTATGTTTCTTTTTATTTATTCATGTAGCAAATAATTTTTAATTATACCCTTTCAGTCTTTTAAACATTTGTTGAAGGGTTCTCCTGATCTCGTGGTTCTTCAGGCTGTATATGATCGGATTCACCATTGGAGTCACCACAATGAACAGCAGAGACTTAAACTTGTTAGTGCTCAATGAACTGTCATCTGATGGCGCCACGTACACCATCAAGAGGGTTCCATAGTAGATGCATACAGTGGTGAGGTGGGATCCGCAGGTGGAGAAGGTTTTTATCCATCCACTGGTGGATGGAAGGATTGTTATGGTGAAGAATATCCTAATATAGCTTAAAATTATTAAAGTAAAAGGTGTGACAACCCCAAAGATAGAAATAACAAAATCAAACAAAACTAAAATGTAAGTATCAGAGGTAGCCAAATCAATCATTGGTTTGAAGTCACAGTAGAAATGGGTCAATGACATTCCGACCACAAAAGCTAAGCTGCCAAACCAAAATGATCTCAAATGAAAAGATAAATACCAAGAACCAAGAGGCAAGAACCATCTTGAGGCAAGCATGAGGTTGCATTATGGAATTGTAGTGCATTGGGCTGCAAATGGCCAAGTATCGATCATAGGACATAATAGCAAGGAGATAAATCTGTACAAACCCGAATATGAAGGAAAGGTAGAGCTGGATAATGCAGGACTTCTTTGGCACCTCTTTCATATCCAACATTATAATATTTAACATCATGGGCATAATGGTCGTGGTTGTGAGGACATCGGCCAATGCTAGATGCTTGAGAAAGAAGAACATTGGGAGATTGAGCTTCTCATTGGTGGATACCAAGAATATTATAAGAAGGTTTCCATTGAGTATAAGGAAGTAAGAGAAGAGAGAAATTATAAATAAAAGTATTTTATATTTATATAGACCATTAAATCCAAGGAGGAGAAAGTGAGTGACTTCTGTCTGATTCCATTCACACATTTTTGCTGAGTGGAAGATTAACAAGAGATCCTGGATGACGTCTCTTCACTGAAATAAAATGGATTAGGTGAATAATTTCAGATTACATTAACTTATAATTCTACATACAGAACCTACACTGAGGAACATTGGGAACTATACTGAATTTACAGTAAAACAAAGTCACAGGCATGGGAGATGAGAGCGGAGCAATGTATGTATGCTACACTTGGATTACTCTGTGGCTGTAATGATGGGCTTGGATGAAGGCTTCTTCACCCTACACTGTGTGTAATGTTGGTGATAATCACATGTAAGATATGAAGTTGCCATTCACTTTTCTCTGTAAACCATTTATGGATAACTTAGTTGTCTATTCATGGTCCAGTTCTACTCCACTGGAAGCTTGATATAGTTTTATCAGTGTTAAAATATCTGTTTAACCACAGAGACACTGCAGCCGTCCAAGCTGTCAAGACAAACCAAAGTTTTAGAGATTGTTTTTACCATTTTATTAACTTATTAAATTCAGAGTTTTGTAAAAAACAAAAAAAACACGTTTTATGTCTCCTTTTTCAAAGACCTTTATCCTTTCTTGTATTACCATCAATGAAGCTATTTGTTTATTCATACAATTTTAGGATACATAAAATGTTTATATTGCTGCTTATTGCATTATTTTGCATTACTGCATTATTGCGGTAACCGAAAACCAGCAATTCTGGTGTTTTGCTTTTTTATTTTACCGACTGACTTTAAAAAATTTGGATTTTGATAGATCGGATTTTTCTGATCTGGTCCTACTAACACCTAACATGTATATTTTCTCTCTCATATATCTATCCATATATACAGTGGGGCAAAAAAGTATTTAGTCAGTCAGCAATAGTGCAAGTTCCACCACTTAAAAAGATGAGAGGCGTCTGTAATTTACATCATAGGTAGACCTCAACTATGGGAGACAAACTGAGAAAAAAAAATCCAGAAAATCACATTGTCTGTTTTTTTTTCATTTTATTTGCATATTATGGTGGAAAATAAGTATTTGGTCAGAAACAAAATTTCATCTCAATACTTTGTGATATATCCTTTGTTGGCAATGACAGAGGTCAAACGTTTTCTGTAAGTCTTCACAAGGTTGCCACACACTGTTGTTGGTATGTTGGCCCATTCCTCCATGCAGATCTCCTCTAGAGCAGTGATGTTTTTGGCTTTTCGCTTGGCAACACGGACTTTCAACTCCCTCCAAAGGTTTTCTATAGGGTTGAGATCTGGAGACTGGCTAGGCCACTCCAGGACCTTGAAATGCTTCTTACGAAGCCACTCCTTCGTTGCCCTGGTGGTGTGCTTTGGATCATTGTCATGTTGAAAGACCCAGCCACGTTTCATCATCAATGCCCTTGCTGATGGAAGGAGGTTTGCACTCAAAATCTCACGATACATGGCCCCATTCATTCTTTCATGTACCCGGATCAGTCGTCCTGGCCCCTTTGCAGAGAAACAGCCCCAAAGCATGATGTTTCCACCACCATGCTTTACAGTAGGTATGGTGTTTGATGGATGCAACTCAGTATTCTTTTTCCTCCAAACACGACAAGTTGTGTTTCTACCAAACAGTTCCAGTTTGGTTTCATCAGACCATAGGACATTCTCCCAAAACTCCTCTGGATCATCCAAATGCTCTCTAGCAAACTTCAGATGGGCCCGGACATGTACAGGCTTAAGCAGTGGGACACGTCTGGCACTGCAGGATCTGAGTCCATGGTGGCGTAGTGTGTTACTTATGATAGGCCTTGTTACATTGGTCCCAGCTCTCTGCAGTTCATTCACTAGGTCCCCCCGCGTGGTTCTGGGATTTTTGCTCACTGTTCTTGTGATCATTCTGACCCCACGGGGTGGGATTTTGCGTGGAGCACCAGATCGAGGGAGATTATCAGTGGTCTTGTATGTCTTCCATTTTCTAATTATTGCTCCCACAGTTGATTTCTTCACTCCAAGCTGGTTGGCTATTGCAGATTCAGTCTTCCCAGCCTGGTGCAGGGCTACAATTTTGTTTCTGGTGTCCTTTGACAGCTCTTTGGTCTTCACCATAGTGGAGTTTGGAGTCAGACTGTTTGAGGGTGTGCACAGGTGTCTTTTTATACTGATAACAAGTTTAAACAGGTGCCATTACTACAGGTAATGAATGGAGGAAAGAGGAGACTCTTAAAGAAGAAGTTACAGGTCTGTGAGAGCCAGAAATCTTGATTGCTTGTTTCTGACCAAATACTTATTTTCCACCATAATATGCAAATAAAATGAAAAAAAAAACAGACAATGTGATTTTCTGGATTTTTGTTTCTCAGTTTGTCTCCCATAGTTGAGGTCTACCTATGATGTAAATTACAGACGCCTCTCATCTTTTTAAGTGGTGGAACTTGCACTATTGCTGACTGACTAAATACTTTTTTGCCCCACTGTATATATATATATATACATATATATATCTATATATATATATATATACATACACCGTATATACTCAAGTATAAGCCGACCCGAGTATAAGTCGACCACCCTAATTTTGCCACAAAAAACTGGGAAAACTTATTGACTCGAGTATAAGCCTAGGGTGGAAAGTTATGCCCCCGTATGCTGCCCCCATAAGATGCTCCATAAAATATGCCCACATAAGATGCTCCATAGATTATGCCCCCATATGCTGCCCCCATATGCTGCTCCATAGATTATTCCCCCATATGCTGCCCCCATAATATACTCCATAGATTATTCCCCTATATGTTGCCCCCATAAGATGCTCCATAGATTATTTCCCCATATGCTGCTCCCATAAGATGCTCCATAGATGATGCCCCTATATGCTGCCCCTATAATATGTTCCATAGATTGTGCCCCCATAAGGTGTTACATACATTATGCCCCCTTATGCTGCCTCCATAAGATGCTCCATAGATTATTCCCTCATATGCTGCCCCCATAAGCTGCTCCATAGATTATTTCCCCATATGCAGCCCCCATATGATGCTCCATAGATTATGCCCCTATTTGCTTCCCCTTTAAGATGCTTCATAGATTATGCCCAATATGATGCTCCATAGATTATCCCCCCATATGCTGCCCCTATAAGATGCTCCATAGATTATTCCTCTTTATGCTACCCCCATAAGATTCTCCATAGATTATGCCTCTAAATGCTGCCCCTAAAAGATGCTTCATAGATTATGCACCCATAAGATGCTCCATAGATTATTCACCCATATGCTGCCTCTATAAGATGCTCCATAGATTATTCCCCAATATGCTGCCACTGCTGCTGCATTTAAAAATAAAAAAAGACATACTCACCTCTCTGTCGCTGGGTGTCAGGTGCCAGTGTCACTGCAGGCACCTGAGATACTCACCTGTCCTGCGTCCATGGCTGCTTGCTGCTGTCTGGCACGTCTTCTGTCAGTGACGTTCAGACTGCAGGGGGCGCGGCGTGCACTAACCATGTCACCGCGCCCTCTGCTGTCTGAACGTCACTGACAGATGATGTGCCAGACAGCAGCAAGCAGCGATGGACCAGGGCACAGGTGAGTATCGCTATACTTACCGGTCCTGGTGCTGTCTTTTCAGCCCCCAGCTTCTCGGCAATCTCCTTTCCTGCCTTCAGCGGTCACATGGTACCGCTCATTAAAACTCATGAATATGCGCAAATTCATGAGTTTAATGAGCGGTACCATGTGACCACTGAAGGAAGGGAGATCGTGGGGAATCTGGGAGGCTGAAGAGACAGTGCCAGGATGGGTAAGTATGACCTGACACCTCCACCCCCCTCCCCCTGTGACCCCCTGGTATATATGACTCGAATATAAGCCGAGAGGGGGACTTTCAGCCCAAAAAATGGGCTGAAAATCACAACTTATATTCGAGTATATACGGTATATATGTGTATATATATATATATATATATATATATATACAGTTGTTGCCAAAAGTATTGACATCCCTGCTATTCTGTCAGATAATACTCAGTTTCTTCCTGAAAATGATTGCAAACACAAATTCTTTGGTATTATTATCTTCATTTAATTTGTCTTAAATGAAAAAACACAAAAAGAATTGTCCTAAATCCAAATTGGATATAATTCCACACCAAACATTAAAAAGAGGGTGGACAAAAGTATTGGCACTGTTCGAAAAATCATGTGATGCTTCTCTAATTTGTGTAATTAACAGCACCTGTAACCTACCTGTGGCACCTAACAGGTGTTGGCAATAACTAAATCACACTTGCAGCCAGTTGACATGGATTAAAGTTGACTCAACCTCTGTCCTGTGTCCTTGTGTGTACCACATTGAGCATGGAGAAAAGAAAGAAGACCAAAGAACTGACTGAGGACTTGAGAAACCAAATTGTGAGGAAGCATGAGCAATCTCAAGGCTACAAATCCATCTCCAAAGACCTGAATGTTCCTGTGTCTACCATGAGCAGTGTCATCAAGAAGTTTAAAGCCCATGGTACTGTGGCTAACCTCCCTAGATGTGGACGGAAAAGAAAAGTCGATAAGAGATTTCAACGCAAGATTTTGCGGATGTTGGATAAAGAACCTCGACTAACATCCAAACAAGTTCAAGCTGCCCTGCAGTCCGAGGGTACAACAGTGTCAACCCGTACTATCCGTCGGCGTCTGAATGAAAAAGGACTGTATGGTAGGAGACCCAGGAAGACCCCACTTCTTTCCCCGAGACATAAAAAAGCCAGGCTGGAGTTTGCCAAAACTTACCTGAAAAAGACTAAAACGTTTTGGAAGAATATTCTCTGGTCAGATGAGAAAAAAGTAGAGCTTTTTGGGCAAAGGCATCAACATAGAGTTTACAGGAGAAAAAAAAGAGGCATTCAAAGAAAACAACATGGGGTCCCTACAGTCAAACATGGAGGAGGCTTTGCTGCCTCTGGCACTGGACTGCTTGACCATGTGCATGGCATTATGAAGTCAGAAGACTACCAACAAATTTTGCAGCATAATGTAGGGCCCAGTGTGAGAAAGCTGGGTCTCTCTCAGAGGTCTCATAGGTCTTCCAGCAGGACAATGACCCAAAACACACTTCAAAAAGCACTAGAAAATTGTTTGAGAGAAAGCACTGGAGACTTCTAAGGTGGCCAGCAATGAGTCCAGACATGAATCCCATAGAACACCTGTGGAGAGATCTAAAAATGGCAGTTTGGAGAAGGCACCCTTCAAATATCAGGGACCTGGAGCAGTTTGCCAAAGAAGAATGGTCTAAAATTCCAGCAGAGCATTGTAAGAAACTCATTGATGGTTAACGGAAGCGGTTGGTCGCAGTTATTTTGGCTAAAGGTTGTGCAACCAAGTATTAGGCTGAGGGTGCCAATACTTTTGTCTAGCCCATTTTTGGAGTTTTGTGTGAAATGATCATTGTTTTGCTTTTTGCTTCATTCTCTTTTGTGTTTTTTCATTTAAGTCAAATTAAATGAAGATAATAATACCAAAGAATTTGTGTTTACAATCATTTTCAGGAAGAAACTGAGTATTATCTGACAGAATTGCAGGGGTGTCAATAATTTTGGCCACAACTGTGTATATATATAATTTTTTTTTACATTTCTTTATTGATAACCGGGTAAATGTGGGTGCATTCCTGTACCTTACAGAGTAAAATCAGAGTATGGACACATTGACTCCCTCTGTTCATCTTTTGGGTCTCTGCCCTTCATGAAATACACCATTCAGAGCTTTTCCTTCTAGGGATATTTTAAAGATTTTTTCATAATTTCTTGGTATAAACATGTCTTTACTCAAACTAGCTTGGTCTACAAAATCTTCCACCCTAGTAAAGATACATTTCAGCAGCTGGAGTTGTCATGTTGGATGCACTGTATTCATATCAAATGTCACTATGAGGAATCTTACATCTAAACGTCTAGAAAACTGCAATACACAAATCTGGTTCTATAAGGAATTGCAAAATATTAGTATTTAATATCGATCTTATACACTCCTCAAAATTTAAATTTCAAGAAGGAAAAGTCAAGGATTTATGGAAACCCAGGCATCGATAGCCATATAATTGATATTCCAGAATCCATCCTTTCCTCAACCCTCAATCTACTAAAATGCTTGTGCATGCCCTCATCATCTCCCGTCTCTACTACTGCAAAATCTATTTCTGTGGCCTCCCTGCTAACACCTCGCACCTCTCCAGTCCATCCCTAATTCTGCTGCCCAACTAATTCATCTCTCTCCTCGCTACTCCTCTGCTTCTCCTCTCTACAAATCTCTTCACTGGCTCCTATTCCCTCAGCGTATCCAGTTCATATTACTAATACTGACCTACAAGGCCATCTATAACCTGTCTCCAACCATATGTCTCTGAACTAATCTCCCGATACCTTCCCTCGCATAATCTCCGGTCCTCCCAAGACCTCCTTATCGCCTTCACACTTCCCGAATATCCCACATCCTCTGGAATTCTTTGCCCCAACATGTCTGAGTATCAACCACATTTGGATCCTTCAGACGGAACATGAAAACCCAACTCTTCAGGAAAGCCTACAGCCTGCAATGACCCCGCTGCCTCCTCACCACTACCAGAGATATCGCCTCAACCATCACTGGAGCTGCTGCAACCCCCCAACCTACTGTCTCCTTCCCCACCATCCCGTAGAATGTAAGCCCACAAGGGCAGGGTCCTCTCGCCTCTGTATCAGTCTGTGATTGTTAGTTTGTTAACTGCAAGTGATATCTTTAATTTGTATGTAACCCCTTCTCATGTACAGCACCATGGAATCAATAAATAAATAATAATAATATTCAAATGATGAAAAATAGAAATAAAATTTTCAAAAAATCTCAATTTCTACAGTATCGATAATGAGGGCAGAAATATCCACAATTACTTGCTTGGCTGTTATCATTGAAGTTTAATGGTTATTTGAGGAATGTTGTGCCTCATTGAAATTATTTGTGCAGACCAATCATTAAGATCCATTGCTGACAGATCCCATTGCAATTTCCAGTCAATGACGTCTCATATGTGAGGGATGGAAGAGAAGCTGCAGGCCATGGTAGCAAGTTTAGGCCAGGCAGGCTGTTCACAATAGAATGATAACCATGGCATTGTTGTGTTGAAAAATGACTCTGGGGCACATTGGACAAATGGTTGTTCCATGGGTCCTACTGTACTGCCAGTAAATTTGGATGTTACATTCCAAACCTAAGGCGTCAAACAGTTTCTATACAAGGTCTGTCTACTTCAGTGATTGAATTTACCTTTTTTTTTCAGATGATCTGGAGACCATGTGCGTAATACCATTAAGAGGATGGAGCATCTCGTTCACCACACTCCATAGAATCTGGTGTCATCTGGCATAATATATGGTAACCAATCCCATTAATATTCACTCCAGGTTTCCTAATATCTTGGTGTTACATTGAATTGATCATAATACTAGTGGTTCAGCCATTTCACCAGTGTGTCAAGCACCAATTTTCTACACAATAGTGCAAGGCTGCATGTTTCTCCTGCTACTTTGAGTCGCCTTTGTGACTGATCCTTTGCCACTAGTGTCTCCAGACTTGTTTTTCATCAAGAATATCTGAGATATGACTGTTCAACAGATGCAAATAGAGATGCAGCAGCAAATCTTGATGATCTCTGTGCCCAAGTACATATACAATGGTAGTCCATCCCTCTAACAACCATTAATAACCTAATTGATAGCAGCCAAATAAACACTGAATAAATCACAATGCTAACACTGTTTTGTTTTCATTTATTCATCATTTGCATATCATTACAATGTCTATTCATTCTATCACTTCCATAATTTCATGACTTTTCATTCTTGGTGTTGCAATTTTTAGGTTGAGTGTAGTTTCTTTAAAAAAATAAATGAGCCAAACATGTTGCATACCTTTTTGTGCCTTGTCATAAATTATGTTAACTCCAGTCCTGCTGAAAATCACAAATAATGCAACAAATTTTCATAAAGCCACCACATATGGCCATTAATGTCCCTCTACAAGGAATAATAGGGACTATTGATAGTACTTACAATAATTTTCCGACTGGAGATGAGGGTGACAAAAGACTGTGCGTCTCAGTGATCACATTGCCCTCCATTTATACTTTTTTGCTAACTACAACATAATTTCTGTGATGGTGCTGGGGAATTAATAAAAATGCGATGGGATTTATTAAATAAGCAGCAAAGGGTTTTTTTGTTGTAATTACCCCAGAGTCTAAAAAAACTCACTGAAGTAGGGATAGTGTATTGGAGACATTTAGGCTGAGTTCATAGAATTATCATCCTTGGTGCTGCCATGTATAACCAAAAGTACTTTCATGGCCAAATTAAATAGATTCTTTTCTTTAATAGCACTGCTCTTAGCTGCGTATATAATCTAAAATATGCAATGTGTCCACTAAAAGATGGGGAGCTGGATTCGTAATGGTACACGCAGAGGCAAAGTCTGTGGGATAGGTGAAACTGTGCCTCCTACGGGAGAAGAACATGCTCATCCATGAAACATAGCTTCTTTTGTCACTTTGCAGGAGGTGTGGGACAACACTGTTAAAGTCAGAGCAGTGTAAACAGATGGTCAGTTGGATTGCAGATAATATTTCCAGTCTGTTTCACAGCACCACCATGTCTTCCACATGTCCCAGTCTCACTAGAAAAGAGTCTGGACCACATAATTCTCACCTGATTCACCTTCCTCCCACTATGGCAAGTCCCAGAAGATAATGACCACACAATTTGACACTCCAAGCAGCTTTTTACCTTCCCATTTATTGATTATGGCCACTCATATTTAAAGAGGGGCATGAGGAGATTGTGTGCAGTGATACTCAAATGTTTGAACAGCCATGGTCAAAAGAAGCCAATGATAGGGAGTGACAATTACTCTCAAGAGGTGGCTGATGGATGAGACACAGTTGTCAACAAGTCATGTGAAGTCAACAAGTCAGGAGGAGGACAAGAGTGAGGATGTGCAAGACAAGGTGGTGGATGAAATAGTAACTGACCAAACCTGGAAGGGTGGCATGCAGTGTTAGGCATCGGGTTCCTGTCGCTGCACAGCAGGAATCCCGAGCCTTGCATTCGACGGTCCCCCATTCCTCTCCGACCGCAGAGGAGGCTGCTCAGCAGACTCATCGATCCAGGCGCGCTGCTCAGACCAGCTCTGTAGGTTTGGTTGCTGCTGCCACCTCTGGTCCAGCTATAGCAACACATGCTGGTCAGCAGAGAGCTACTCCAGGGACTAAGTCCTCCTTTCGGTCCACTGAGCATGCCCGTGGGACGATCTTTCATTGGAGATCAGAGGTCACATGCTCAGGTCCTTCTCCAGCTCGGATTGGACCATCAGGAAGGTCTCAGAAGGACGCGGCTATAAAAGGTTCGCATGGCCGCTCGGCCATGCGCTAATATAGAGAAAGATTTAGACCAAGTGGAGTGAGTGTTGTATGCATGTATGAATGTCTCTGGTGAATGACTCATTGGAAACTCTACCCTTGGTACGCATGTGTTGCGTAATCTAGCCTGCTAGTGCTCAGGCTGAGGTACAGGTAGAGGTAGAGTCAGAAACTGGAATCAACCTCCACCGGTGGCTTAGTCTTTACGCCACGGTGCACATAGTCTGCACTCCTGTGTGCTCAGCGTTCATTAGAGGCGTCCGCAGGTGCGACGCCGCACACTCAGTAGGTCTAGAGGGACTCAGACCTCGTGTCCTTGGGGCTGAGTTCCGTCACCTCAATATTATTTGGTGCGTTCCGCCAGCCAAAACATGCAGAGCAAGTACAGCAGCACAGAGGGGGAGGGATCTACAGCACCTCAACAGTCAGGAAAAGGAAATGGTTTAACCAGAGGGAGCTGGTGTTCAACTGTTACCCAGAGCACCCACTACCGGACAGATCCCAGGCCAAGGGTTAGGTGTTCCCTAGTCTGGCACTTTTTTGTGGAGGTTACAGAAGACAAGAAAATAGTCATGTGCAACCTGTGCTGTACCAAGCTCAACAGGATCCAGACAACTACCAGCCTGACCACCACCAGCATGCTCAAGCATATGTCATCCAAGCACCTTAATAGGTGAACCAAATGCCTTGGTCCACAATCAGTGTCTTTGGGTGACACCACTGCCACTTCCTCTGTTCTACATAGTAAAATAGTAACATAGTAATATAGTTAGCAAGGCCAAAAATAGACATTTGTCCATACAGGTCAGCCTATATTCTGTCAAAATAATTGGTCAGATCTACGTCCTTCTAAAGAACCTAATCACTGTAAGATACAATATTGTTACGCTCCAGGAAGACATCCAGGCCTCTCTTCAACCCCTCAAATGAGTTCGCCATCACCACCTCCTCAGGCAGGGAATTCCAGATTCTCACTGCCCTAACATTAATGATTCATCTTCTATGTTGGTGGAAAAACCTTCTCTCCTCCAGACGCAGACTATGTCCCCTTGTGACCGTCACCTTCCTTGGTATAAACAGATCCTCGGAGAGATATTTGTATTGTCCCCTTATATATTTATACATGGTTATTAGATCGCCCCTCAGTCATCTTTTTTCTAGACTAAATAATCCTAATTTTGCTAATCTCTCTGGGTATTTTAGTTCCCCCGTCCCCTTTATTAATTTTGTGGCCCTCCTTTGTACTCGCTCTACTTCCATTATATCCTTCCTGAGCACCAGTGCCCTAAATTGTACACAGTACTCCATGTGCGGTCTAACCAGGAATGTGTACAGAGGCAGTATAATGCTCTCACCATGTGTATCCCGACCTCTTTTAATGCACCCGCATGATCCTGTTTGCCTTGGCAGCCACAGCCTGGCACTGGCTGCACCAGGTAAGTTTATCATTAACTAGGATCCCTAAGTCCTTCTCCATGTTTGCCAATTCCCTGTCCATGCCATAGGTGCAGGCACCGGTCGTTGCCCATTTGCAAGCACCATTAACAAGCATGTCCACTTCGCTGCCCCTGCACACCGTTCAGCTGTTCCTATCCCTGGCCTTGTAATGCAAACATCAATTTCAAGCCACCCACAGGCCCAAACACTAAACAGACACAATTCCAGATTGTTTTTCCTACAAATGTTGCTCATGGAAACTGCTGTCCCTCGATGCTTGATCTACAGCCGACAGTATTTTGCCTTGAGAGCCATCCCTGTCTTACACCTGCACGTGTCCCATATCATCACCCGTGCACTGACCAATGCAGTTGGTGGGAATGTCTACTTAACCTCCGACATGTGGACAAGTGCTTTTAACCAGGGATGCTACATTTGGCTGATGGCACACTGCCTGAATGTGGTGGAGGTCAGGACCGAATCGGACCCAGGTACGACATGTGCTACTGAAGCCTAGCATTAAAATTGCAATATTTTGTTAGAAATACTAAAAGGGACAAACAGTACATTTAAGACAGTGCCAATAGCGCATGGTGATGAGTCAAAGAAAATAAATGGCACCGCCAGATTGTAGGCAAGACTAAAATATAATGCTGATACACAACATGGCTGAAGTGCCTACAATTCATCTAAGGTATACCACTAAAGAATCGATATTTTACCCATTTTATCCTAAATAGAAATCACAAATATAGTTAGCATGTCTTACCAGGAAACATGCGATGGTGCCACTTCCAATACGCGCGTTTCTGCGGCGTGCCTTTGTCAGGGGGAGTGACTTCATCCAATCACCATTCACTCAACACTAATAAACATGTATTGTCTGAATAGATTTCATCACATATGCAAAACTTTGGTCACTACAATTTTTTTAAACTCAGATGACACAAAGACTTTTCATAAAAAACATTTTCTCAACTGTAACTCTGAATATGACATATATGTTTTTGAATGCAGATCCTGTAAATTAAAATATGTTGTATATACCACACAAAAATTAAAAACTAGGATACGTGAAAATTTATATGACATGTCTCAACCAACTATTTGTAATATTTCTAATATTTCCAATCACTTTATCATAGTACATAACAGACAAATAGTAGATTGTTCAGTTCATGTTATTGATCTCATTCCCAGAAATATTTGAGGAGGTGATAGGGAAAAAACTCTCCTTAAAAAGGAAGCATTTTGGGTTTTATTTTAAACACACGGGTTCCCAATGGCTTAAACCTTAAAAGAGAAATCATGTTGCATTATTGAATACATTTGTCAAATCTAGAGATGAGCGACTTTGCCTTTTTTCAGGTCGAGTCGAGTTTCATGAAACCCGACTTTCACAAAAGTCGGGTCGAACGCAATCGGCCGAATATCGTGAAAAGTCGAAGGCTGACTGAAACACGAAATCCAATGCAAGTCAATGGGGAAGAAAAGTCGGCAATGAGTGGAGGACAGGAAACACAGCTACAGCGCCCATTTTAATGCCAAAAACATCAATTCTTATTACTTAAGCTTGTCAACCTTAATTTACTTTATAATAATAGTTAGGCATTGAAAACTGGGGGTTATTTGGCTAAAGTTGGGGGGGGGGGTAGGGCTGGGTCCAGATTTTCGTGGGCCCAGGGCCAAAGAGTGCTACTGGGCTCCTTTAAAACAATTAAATAAGTCTCCTCACTAGGGAATCCCTGTACTCTGGACTCCTCATCGTCCCCATCTTCCATCTCTCTGCACTTGGACTGTCTAGGCAGAGGGCGTACAGACGTGATGTCATCGCGCTCTCTGACCAGAATGTCACTGTCAGGAAATGCGGAAGACGTCACGGCGGTGGAGCAGGGAGAGGTAAGTATTTCAACTTTGCAAGTGCTGTGATCCTGAGCAAGCGGGGGTGCCCACTCGTTGGAGACGGCACTGGCACAGGGCCTCTCATAGTATGGCGGTGTGTCTGACAGCGGGTGGGCCCCCTCCCACCGGCAGAGACACTTTTGTGTACTATGATGGGCCCTGTCCCAGTGCTGTCGCCCATGAGTATGTCCCCCCACCTGCTCAAGTAACCTGCACTTTCATGTGCACCTTCCTCTTTGTCACCGTGTAAGGTGGTATAGTATGCGGGAAGGGGAACCTGAGTTTCATCAGGGTCAGATTCTGGCTGTGTAGAGTGCGAGGGGAATGTAGTGGTCTGGGTCAATGAACCAGCAGAATCATCTAGCAGTGGCTGGGCATCAGTGCACTTGTGGTGCCCCCAGGAGTACGGTCGCCACAGTGGCATTACCTTCCTCCTAGGGAGTGTGATGTCATGCTTGGGAGCAACAAAGGATCTCTCTAGCAGTTAAACCAACACACAACACACTTCCCTCTCCAGGCCAGCAGGGAGAGCTCTGAACCTGACTGCTGAGGAGCTGCTCTCTGTGGTCGGGAGGAGGGAAGTTAGGGCAGTCTGTGAAGGGAAGGAGAAGTGTGTGGATGTGAGAAGGGGAGCTGGAGGATGAGCAGAGTTAAGGCTCACTCCAAGCTGGAGTGCATGGTCTGGATTCCGGTCTCCGAGTTTGTAGGGACACTGACGGTCCTGCAGCAGAAACCGGAGGAAGTAGCAGCTGTAAATCCTCTGTTCCCAACTAAGGCTCGGAGGCCCCAGCAGCGACGTTTGTGAGCCAGAAGGAAAAGGCTACGGCTGCCTGCCATACGAGAAAGTTCCAAAAGAGAGTCAATAGGGGGAACTTCAGTGAACTCAGTACTACGAGTACCTCAGATAAGCGTTAGAATGGAGGCCACGCTACCTATCTGAGAGAGAATTCCTAATTTGCTTCCAGGCTGACCAACTCCTTCTCCATCTGTACGCTGGGTCCTGGACGGCACTTACCAAGTACAGGTAAAGGAACTGCATGACTCTGTCTGTCATCTTTCTCCTGTGCCTGGTGCATGGCTCTGCTACATCCTGCACTGCACACCATCTACCAATTTTTTAATCTGCCCTGTGACTACAGCCCAACCTGTGCAGGGCTTCTACATCTTAGATGCACCACAACATCTGTCGCAGAGAAGCGACACTGCAGTGCTGGTCAATCTGATCAGAAACCACAGGTGGCGTCACACATCATTCACCTATAAACATTATTCACCCCTTTGCATGGATGCCCAGGGCCATGGACCCGGTCACCACCACTGTGAGCCATCCCTCTGAGACACCGGCCCGGTACCGATTAACCCCCACTGCCCTGGCTGGCCCACACTCCATGTCATATTCATGGACTGGGGAATTCACGATTTGACTTGATAACCCAGGCATGGTATGTGAGAAAGAGCTACATGGACTAATGTGAAGCGTGGCCTGTTGCATTATTCACTTTTGGTGGGGGTGAAGGACACAAGGAAAGGGGTTTTCCTGACCAGGAGCCAGCACTTGACGACTCAGTGCTTGCATTTTTTGAAACTTCAGAAGAGGAGGGCATATTAGCTGGAGTCTGTTTCGGCAATGTAAGCCAAAACCAGTTCCTGATGCTCCGGCTTTAAAAGCGGTTAACCTACTCCCAGAAAAGGTAGCCTTCCAGGCCTTCCAGAGCCAGACCATGACGCAGGCTCAACACCTCTTGCCTTAGCTGCTATTGTGCTTTTGCCACTACCAGCAGATGCACCACCACCATCAGTACCAGCTGGCCCCCCACGCCCACGTCCGCGGCCTCTTCCACCATACTTCAAAATTTTGGAGAAAATGTACCCAAAATAACATCAGATATATGGTACTGTAACAGAAGCATACAGCTGTATACAGTCAAACGATAATTGTAAATCTCCCTTTATATTTCATGAGTCGCACGGAGATGCTCACAGGCTCAGTATGGATTAGCCAAGAATATAAAATGTAGAAAAAAGGGTACAGTATCATCAGATAGCAGGTATATATAGTATAGTTTACACATTCTAAATCTCCGTATATATTTCAGGAGGCAGACACAGACGCTCTCAGGCTCAGTATGGATTACAACACAATATAAAAAGCCATAAAATGGTAATGGATCTGAAGCGTACAGCTGTATACAGTGTAGGGGTCATTGTCAATCTCAGTATTTATTTTGAGAGTCAGAAACAGACTCTCACTTGGTCAGTTTGGATTAGAATATAACAAGCAGTAAATGGGTAATGTATCACAAGCGTAGAGCTGTATACAGTGTTGGGGTAATTTTTAAATCTACATATTAATTGCAGGAGTAACCCACAGACTCTCACACGCTCAGGATGGATCACACCACAACATAAAAAGAAGATCCACAAGAAATAATCACACATGTGGGCCAATGTTCCAGGTGTCAATGATACACTTAGAGTGGTGGGTGGAGGAGGACTTCTTGGCAGAAAGGGTACAGTATCACCAGATACCAGGTATATATAGCATAATTTAAACATTAAAAATGTACGTCTATATATCAGGAGTAGTGTTGAGCCACCCCGCTAGTGTTGAAGTTCGGTTCGGTTGGTTGAACAGGAGGCAAGTTTGTCGAATGTTTGTCGAACATTCGACGTACACCGTCGAACCCCATTGAAAACAATGGCAGGCAAACACAAACACATACAAACACCTAGAAAACACATACAAAACACCTTAAAAGGTGTCCCAAAGCAGACAAAATGCTCAGAAGACACAGATATAATAAAGGCTAAGGAAACAAAAAAGGCGCAATAGGGTCTTATCCGGGTAATGAATCAAATAAATATGTAAGTACCACTCACCTATTCCAGGAGAGGTATGAGCATATGAATTAACTGTCAGCCTGCTGCACGCCCACTCAGGTCCACTCAGTGACCGCCAATGTGAATCCTTATGGATAAAATAGTTTTTTTCTGTACAATCATTTTTCTTTATAATTTTTCTTTTTTCTTTTTTTCTGTTCTTTTTTTCTGTTCTTCATTTCAAAGTTTTTTCTGTAACATAATTTGAAAGAAATATTGATTATAACCAAGGGAAATTTATTAATACATTTTGCGCAGCTCTAACCTGTGAACTTTGACATCTGTACCCCTATCACATGTTCTTTTGGCGCCAAATTTCAAAAAAATGTATGTATATAACTGGAGATGGCTATATCTGTTCACTCTATGTCGTCCCCTGAGGAAGAAGTAATAGATACTTCGAAACGCGTTGGGAATTAAACAGTTAAACTTCTCAAGTCGTGTTGAACAGTATTTTGTCAAGCAGCGCAAACTATTTTATCCATAAGGATTCAGAAGACACAGATAACATATGAAAATGGGCAACTATATATAGAAAAGAGGTGGAGGAGTAAAAGGAGGAGGAGGAGACACAGATATAGGCATGTCATGCCCTTATAAAGTCAAGAAAGGCTGGAATAAAAATCTAAAATACAAAAAAATTCTAAAATTCTAAAATCAAAGATGATCATATACCGTCGGACTTCCCAACATAAATTATGCCAACTGCCGATCAGGCGGCGTTATTCCCACGACCCTCCGAACAGTGTCCATGAAGGCAAAGTGTTTGGTTTACGGGGGAAGTATGGTTGCAAAGCTGAACCTTAAAGGAATGTCCAGAAGGGCACCACCACAATAAGTGGAGCCTGCGGCTTAATTGGACTCCACACGGGCAACCTCAACCACGCCAGCCATGGAAAAGATGGACAGATTGCAGGCTTTCCGGATTCTGTGGGTGGTGGTGCATGGCCGTTTTTAGTTGTACTAGCGATTTGTCAGCTTAATTCTGTTAATGAAAGAGACTCCGGCATGCCCCCGTGGTCCGCGTCCAGCTTACTAGAGGGACACGTGAGGCTCTGGCACGTGAGATCGAGCAATAACAGGTCATTCATGCCCTTACATGTCCAGGGCTGCACGCGCGCTACACTGAAAGGACCAGCGTGTGTCGCTTACAGGTGCGGATAACCCTCTTAGTGATGGGGATCTGGGATTCCAATTCTTCCCCGCGAACGAGGATGTCCCACTAAGTGCAGGTCAACCGGAATTCCAGAATTAGTCCTAACCGGCATTCCAGAAAGAATGTGCAAAAATTAAGTGTCCAAACCACAGGTGCTGTAGCTTGCTTAACAGCTGGGCTCCTCTGCTGAGTAGCACACAGTTCTTACATAAACAGGCGGCATAGCTTGGTTCACGGGTGGGCAACTCTGCTGAGTAGCAGACAGTGCTTACATAAACAGGCGGCATAGCTAGGTTCCCGGGTGAGCTCCTCTGCTGAGCAGTAGACACAGGTACTAGGCCCAAAGTATTGACTTGGCTAAATGGAGTTAAAAAATGGTTCTTACTTAAACAGGCGGCACAGCTTGGTTCACGGGTGGGCTCCTCTGCTGAGTAGCAGACACAGTTACTAGGCCCAAAGTATTAACTGGGCTAAATGCAGTCAAAAACTGGTTCTTTCATAAACAGGCGGCATACTTAGGTTCAAGGGTGGTCTCCTCTCCTGAATAGCAGACAGTGCTACAAGGCCCAAAAGGATTTCCTGGACAAGATGCGGTAAAAAATTATTAGAAACACACACGGTGTAGCTCCTTGACAGGTGTACTACACCGCTGGCTACCAGACACCGCTACTATGCCATGAAACTGTCTATTAACTTTGAAAACCATTATTAATGTGAAAATAAAGTTATGCTTTTGGTGAACGAACCGTTCTCGAACGGCCGAATTTTAAGCAAAGTGTTCAAGTTCAACGAACGGCTCGAACACCGCCCAAAACAGCTCGAATTTGAACTTGGCAAACAGTTCGACTCAAACACCGTTCATATATAATCAGGAGGCATACTCAGATGGTCTCAGGCCCAGTATGGATTCTACAAGATTGTAGAAAGTTGAGAAAGGGTACAGTATCACCAGAAAACAGGTATATATAGCATAGTTTAAACTTTAAAAATCTCTGTGTATATTTCCGGAGTCCGACAAAGACACTCACAGCCTCAGTATGGATTAGACAAGAATCTAAAAAGTAGGAAAAGGGTAATGTATTTGAAACGTACACCAGTATACACTGTTGGAGTATTTTTAGATCTTCATATATATTTCAGTCTCAGTAAGACAGTCCAGACTCTCCGCAAGAGGAAACGAGATGGATTCAAGTACAGACGGAAAGTCGAGTGATTGCAGAAATTTTGGAGTTACTAATCAGGGGAAAAACTCCCGGGAGAATTCTCAGAGGCGATGCTGACCCTCAATTACTTTGTCTGTGGAGACAGCAAAAACAGTTCTTTGTGAAGAAAGGGTTGCTGTATCGCAGTACCGTGGATCCCATCACCGTTACTCATCTCCATCAAAATGTGATCACAGGGAGAGATGTAGACATGGTCCTCACTGCCTATCATGATCTGTCAGGTAACTTTGGAGTGCAAAACACAGAAGCCACAGGCCGTAGGCGATTCTATTTGATTGGCATGAGAGGACACATTTAAAAATGTGGGAAGGAATGTCACACATCTGTGAGTAGGAAAACTGTGAAAGCTGATGATAAACCACCACTGCATCTCATTGTGAGTTGACATCCATAACAAATTGAAGCCATTGATCATCTGAAGATAGAGCCCAGCAGGACAGGGCATAGCTACGTCTTAACCATTATCTATCAGTTCACCAAATTTGTAGTGGAAGTCCCAGTGAAGGATTTAACAACCCAGACTACACAGCGATGGAGCAGGGAGAGGTAAGTTTTGCAAGTGCTGGGGCCCTGAGCAAGCAGTGGGGGCTCTGGCGGTACTGGCACAGGGCCCCTCATAGTCCGCCGGTGTGTCTGACGGCGGGTGTGCACCCCCACCATCAGAGACACTTGATTGTACTATGAGGGACCCTGTGCCAGTGCCGTCGCTCAAGAGTGAGCCCACCCACCTGTCCAGGGCAACGGCACTCGCACGGGTGCTGCGCCAGGTGGTGACCCGGCCCTGGGGGGGAGGCAACCCAGTTAGGGAGGTTGAAAAAATGGCATATGTTGATGTTGGACATTCAGCAGCTGCAAATGGAGGAATTGGAGAAGTCCGAGGAAGAGGAGGACAAAAGCGAGCCATTTTCCTGGCAACCTATGTGTCAGCAGGGGAAGGTGGGACAAAATCCTTTGAAACCCATGCATTGTTCATTTTAATGAAGGTTAGATCATCAACATTTTGGGTCGACAGACGGGTCCTTTTTTCTGTCAGGATTGATCCAGCAGCACTGAAGACTCTTTCGGATAGCACACTAGCAGCAGGGCAAGCGAGCTCCTGTAACGCATATTGTGCCAATTCAGGCCAGGTGTCCAGTTTACAGGCCCAATAGTCAAAGGGGAATGACCTGTGAGGGAGAACATCGAGAAGTACTATGTACCATAGTTGACAACTGCTGTCTCCTGTCACTTTCAATCGATGCAGTATTACCAGTCATGTGAGCGGTACTTGAAAAATCAGTACACAACATGATCATGAAACCCCTGTCTCCAACGCTACTTCAGATGTGTGCACCATGAACACTTCTTCCATGTTGCCCCCTACGGCTCGTGTGAGAACCAACACCGCTGCTGTGTGCTGAGAATGCCTCAAACAAACGGTTTACCAGAGTTGCTTGTTTGTTAGCCAATATTAGCTCTAGGTTCTCCTGTGGCATGATGTTTTGGAATTTGCCTTTATAGCGTGGATCCAGGATGCTGGCCAACCAGTAGTCATCATCGTTCATCATTTTGGCAATGTGGGGGTCCCTTTTTAGGATCTGCAAGGCATAATCACACATGTGGGCCAATGTTCCAGGTGTCAATGATGCACTGCGATTGCTGGGTGGAGGAGCACTTTCTGGCAAATCCACATCCCTCCAGTCATGCACAAACCCTGTACCTGACCTTGCCACGCCAACATTCTCTCTTGCCTCCTGAGTAGCAACCTCCTCCCCTAAATAATCATCCCCATCATCCTCCTCCTCCTCTTCCTCTTTTTCCTCCACCTCGTCCAGGAGAGTTCCCTGAGCAGACAATGGCTGATTGTCATCAAGGCTTCCCTCCTCCTCTTCCTGTTATGATTGAGTCACCGAGGAGGAAAAAACAAAACACAAGCTCAGCCCAGAAAATCAGAGAGGTTGGACACTAGCGGATTGCAGACCCCTAATCCTATCACACAACTAGCAGTAGCCGTGGAGTGTTCCTATGGTGATCCTAGACACCTCGTCACAGCCGGAGATCTAAATAAGCCTAAAGAGAGAAAAGGGAAAAACTGACTGCCCCAGAGCAGACCCCAAAGCAATAGGCAGCCCCCAACATATAATGACGGTGAAACAAGATGAAAACACTAACACAGATAGAAAGATAGGTTGAGCAAACGATAGGGCCCAAGCTATCTAAAAAGGACAGGACTAGTGTTGAGCGATACCGTTCGATACCCAAAAATATCGTATCGGATGGTATCACCCGATACGAAAAAAATATCGGGTATCGCCGATTCCGATACCGGAAGTCCCATTCAAGTCAATGGGACTTCCGGTATCGGAATTAAAAAAAGGCCTTTATTTCCTTGTTGGCTAATTCTACATAATTGAAAACAAATAAGAATCATGTAGAATGTATTGTGGGAGGTGGAGGAGACATTAAAAGCATAGTGGTTTATTCAAATCACATGGCATAGCATTAATTCCAATTTTTTTTTTCAAGACGTTCGGAGTTAAAAAGATATTGACTATGTTAACTTTTTTATATTTAGTCAGATATGTATGTTTCGCAACTTCCATACTCTTCACCTTCTTTTGTACTTCTCCCACACTTTCTCCTTCATGATCCGCAGCAGTAGCATTTTTTTCATCAACTTTTTCTTCACCTTATTCATCTTCTTCTTCTTCACCTTCTTCCCATTAATTTTTTTTTTCCATTCTTCATATTCTTCTTATTCAGCTATTATTAATTTTCATATGCTATTTCTTCATCTTCTTCCTATTCTTCTTTTTCTTCATTTTCTTATGGTGACAGGCATTCCTGTAGTACTTATCTATAAAAGTTATAAGATTACACCTTACGTTCTGCCTGTCACAAAAGATTTACAACAGGATTTGTCCGCGTTCAGTTTGGCCTGCAGCAGCAGGCATTTTCCAGGGGCACCACGAGGAGGATCGGACTCACCCCCATTTACTGCTTAGTCTTCTTCTGCTTATAATTTTGATTTCTTCTATGCTGATTTTTTGTCTTATGCTTAATGTTCTTCTGCTTTCTGTTCTTCTGCTTTTGCTTCTTATGCTTCTTGTTCTTTTGTCTTTTGTTCTGTATCTTGGTGATTGTCTTCATGTTCTTTGTCCTCTTGGTCTTATTATTTAGGGTCATATTTCTGGTCTTCTTTGGTGTGGTCTTCAGGGTCGTCGTCATCAGGGTCATCGTCATGGAGATCAATAAGGATTACCAAAGACAATTTCAAAAAGCTTGATCTTGGAAATGTAGCAGAAGGTACAAGAAGGCTGAGAAACTGGCGAGAACCAGCAGACAGTGCTGGCACCCAGATGGGTAGCAGAAGGAACAAGAGCCAATGGCACTACCGAGGACCAACTGACGGTGCTGGACCACGGTTACTAAGCAGAAGGTACCTGTGCTAAAAAGCACTACCAAGGACCAGCTGACGGTGCTGGACCTCGGATACCGAGATGGAGGCACCTAGGCCAAAGGCTGTGGCGAGAACCAGCAGACAGTGCTGGCACCCGGATGGGTAGCAGAAGGAACAAGAGCCAATGGCACTACCGAGGACCAACTGACGGTGCTGGACCACGGTTACTAAGCAGAAGGTACCTGTGCTAAAAAGCACTACCAAGGACCAGCTGACGGTGCTGGACCTCGGATACCGAGATGGAGGCACCTAGGCCAAAGGCTGTGGCGAGAACCAGCAGACAGTGCTGGCACCCGGATGGGTAGCAGAAGGTACCCATTCAAAGCAAAGTAGCCAGGCCGCAAGCCGGCCGCAGTTACCGAAACCCACAGTCTTACAGGGGGTCCATGTCCCATTGGCACTACGGATCCAGCCTTCAGTGCCAGTTCCCGCAGCCCACATAGGAGTCACCTAAACTGCAGGCACCGTAGAGTCGGCTACCCCGGCCGCAAGACGACAGGACAACAGATTGGTGGCATAGTGACCTTGACACTACCCGGAAACAGCAGGCGTGCTGGAACCAGGCTGGGCAACAGGGAGTCCCCGTGCCAAAGACACTGCCGAGAACCAGCTGACGGTGCTGGAACCCAGATGGGTAGCAAAAGCTACAAGAGCCAATGGCACTACCGAGGAACAGTTGACGGTGCTGGACCACGGTTACTAGGCAGGAGGTACCTGTGCTAGAAAGCACTACCAAGGACCAGCTGACGGTGCTGGACCTCGGATACCGAGATGGAGGCACCTAGGCCAAAGGCTCTGGCGAGAACCAGCAGACAGTGCTGGAACCCGGGTGGGTAGCAGAAGGTACCCATTCAAAGCAAAGTAGCCAGGCCGCAAGCCGGCCGCAGTTACCGAAACCCACAGTCTTACAGGGGGCCCATGTCCCATTGGCACTACGGATCCAGCCTTCAGTGCCAGTTCCCGCAGCCCACATAGGAGTCACCTAAACTGCAGGCACCGTAGAGTCGGCTAACCCGGCCGCAAGACGACAGGACAACGGATTGGTGGCATAGTGACCTTGACACTACCCGGAAACAGCAGGCGTGCTGGAACCAGGCTGGGCAACAGGGAGTCCCCGTGCCAAAGACACTGCCGAGAACAGCTGACGGTGCTGGAACCCAGATGGGTAGCAAAAGCTACAAGAGCCAATGGCACTACCGAGGAACAGCTGACGGTGCTGGACCACGGTTACTAGGCAGGAGGTACCTGTGCTAGAAAGCACTACCAAGGACCAGCTGACGGTGCTGGACCTCGGATACCGAGATGGAGGCACCTAGGCCAAAGGCTCTGGCGAGAACCAGCAGACAGTGCTGGAACCCGGGTGGGTAGCAGAAGGTACCCATTCAAAGCAAAGTAGCCAGGCCGCAAGCCGGCCGCAGTTACCGAAACCCACAGTCCTACAGGGGGTCCATGTTCCATTGGCACTACGGATCCAGCATTCAGTGCCAGTTACCACAGCCCACATTGGAGTCACCTAAACTGCAGGCACCGTAGAGTCGGCTAACCCGGCCGCAAGACGACAGGACAACGGATTGGTGGCATAGTGACCTTGACACTACCCGGAAACAGCAGGCGTGCTGGAACCAGGCTGGGCAAAAGGGAGTCCCCGTGCCAAAGACACTGCCGAGAACCAGCTGATGGTGCTGGAACCCAGATGGGTAGCAAAAGCTACAAGAGCCAATGGCACTACCGAGGAACAGTTGACGGTGCTGGACCACGGTTACTAGGCAGGAGGTACCTGTGCTAGAAAGCACTACCAAGGACCAGCTGACGGTGCTGGACCTCGGATACCGAGACGGAGGTACCTAGGCCAAAGGCTCTGGCGAGAACCAGCAGACAGTGCTGAAACCCGGGTGGGTAGCAGAAGGTACCCATTCAAAGCAAAGTAGCCAGGCCGCAAGCCGGCCGCAGTTACCGAAACCCACAGTCCTACAGGGGGTCCATGTCCCATTGGCACTATGGATCCAGCCTTCAGTGCCAGTTCCCGCAGCCCACATAGGAGTCACCTAAACTGCAGACACCGTAGAGTCGGCTAACCCGGCCGCAAGACGACAGGACAACGGATTGGTGGCATAGTGACCTTGACACTACCCGGAAACAGCAGGCGTGCTGGAACCAGGCTGGGCAACAGGGAGTCCCCGTGCCAAAGACACTGCCGAGCACCAACTGGCGTTGTTGGAGCCCAGGGACAATTATGGTGTAGGCCGAGGCCTACTTGGTGGTAGTTTTAGATTGTTTGTAGGCTACAACAGACTGTCAACGTGCTCCAATTAGGCATCTGTCTCCACTCTGTTTCCAGGATTTCACGTGACCAACAACACCGCCAGTTTATGCGTACAGCAGCCGTCTGCCCAATCCACACGTGTTGCTTTGTTACTGGGATTCTGTAATGTCAGCAGATCCCCTGATGTGTGTCTGCTACTGTCTCCTGCTCTGTCCACATTCCCACCGCTTGCATTGGGAAGGTGGACAGCGCAGGAGACAGTGGCGGACACATATTGGGGGATCTGCTGACGTTACAGAACCCCAGTAACACAGGAACACGTGTGGAATGCGTGGACGGCAACTGTGAGCAGGAACTGGCGGTGTTGGAGGTCAGGGGAAATACTAGAGACAGAGTGGAGACAGAGGCCAAATCAGAGAATGTTTAAATCTGAAGTAGTTACAATTTGGAGGCAGCAGCAGTTTGCCCTCCACACAGCAGGGGATCAGCTGACGTTACTGAACCCCACTTTCACATGAACCAGTGTGTTTTTCTGTGTGGACAGCACTTCCGAGCACCAACTAGCGTTGTTGGAACCCAGGGACAATCATGGTGCAGGCCGAGGCCTACTAGGAGCGAGGTGTAAAGCAGAGGTATTTTGACTTTGGAGGGAGCAGGACACTTTGCCCTCCACACAGCAGGGAATCAGCTGACGTTACTGACCCCCACTTTCACATGAACGAGTGTGTTTTTCTGTGTGGACAGCACTTCCGAGCACCAACTAGCGTTGTTGGAACCCAGGGACAATCATGGTGCAGGCCGAGGCCTACTAGGAGCCAGGTGTAAAGCTGAGGTATTTTGACTTTGGAGGGAGCAGGACACTTTGCCCTCCACACAGCAGGGGATCAGCTGACTTTACTGACCCCCACTTTCACATGAACGAGTGTGTTTTTCTGTGTGGACAGCACTTCTGAGCACCAACTAGCGTTGTTGGAGCCCAGGGAGAACCAGGGTGCAGGCCGAGGCCTACTTGGTGGCAGTTTTAGATTGTTTGTAGGCTACAACAGACTGTCAACGTGCTCCAATTAGGCATCTGTCTCCACTCTGTTTCCAGGATTTCACGTGACTACCAACACCGCCAGTTTATGCGTACAGTAGCCGTCTGCCCAATCCACACGTGTTGCTGTGTTACTGGGATTCTGTAATGTCAGCAGATCCCCTGATGTTTGTCTGCCAATGTCTCCTGCTCTGTCCACATTCCCACCACTTGCAGTGGGAAGGTGGACAGCGCAGGAGACAGTGGCGGACACACATTGGGGGATCTGCTGACGTAACAGAACCCCAGTAACACAGGAACACATGTGGAATGCGTGGACGGCAACTGTGAGCAGGAACTGGCGGTGTTGGAGGTCAGGGGAAATACTAGAGACAGAGTGGAGACAGAGGCCAAATCAGAGAGTGTTTAAATCTGAAGTAGTTACAATTTGAAGGCAGCAGCAGTTTGCCCTCCACACAGCAGGGGATCAGCTGACGTTACCGAACCCCACTTTCACATGAACGAGTGTGTTTTTCTGTGTGGACAGCACTTCCGAGCACCAACTTGCGGTGTTGGAGCCCAGGGACAATCATGGTGCAGGCCGAGGCCTACTAGGAGCCAGGTGTAAAGCTGAGGTATTTTGACTTTGGAGGGAGCAGGACACTTTGCCCTCCACACAGCAGGGGATCAGCTGACGTTACCGAACCCCACTTTCACATGAATGAGTGTGTTTTTCTGTGTGGACAGCACTTCCAAGCACCAACTGGCGTTGTCGGAGCCCAGGGAAAATGAGGTAGTAGGCCGAGGCCTACTTGGAGCCAGGTGTAAATCTGAGGTTGTTTGACTGTGGAGGGAGCAGGACACTTTGCCATACACACAGCAGGGGATCAGCTGACGTTACCGAACCCCACTTACACATGAGCGAGTGTTTTGTCTGTGCGGACAGCACTTCTGAGCACCAACTGGCGGTGTCGGAGCCCAGGGAAAATCAGGTAGTAGGCCGAGGCCTACTTGGTGGCAGTTTGCGATTGTTTCTAGACTACTACTAACTGTCAACGTACTCCAATTAGGCCTCTGTCTTCACTCTGTTTCGAGTATTTCCGCTGGCTTCCAACCACGCCAGTTGCTGCTCTGAAATGCCGTCTGCACAACCCACACTTGTTCCTGTGTTATTGGGGTTCTGTAACAGCAGCTTCTCCATAGAGGTGAGTCAGGCAATGTCTCCTGCTCTGTCCACAATTCCACTACAAGTAGTGGGAATGTAGTCAAAGCAGGAGACATTGCCGTGCTCAACTCTGGAGATGAGCAGATGTTACAGGACCCAGGTACCACAGGAACAAGTGTGGATTGTGCAGACGGCACTTGAGAGCAGAAACAGGCGGTGTTGTAGGCCGGAGGAAATACTCAAAACAGAGTGGAGACAGAGGGCAAATCAGAGAACATATTAAATCAGAGGTAGTCAGAAGTTGTAGGCAGCAGGAGAGTTTGCCGTACACACAGCAGGGGATCAGCTGACGTTACCGAACCCCACTTACACATGAGCGAGTGTTTTGTCTGTGCGCACAGCACTTCTGAGCAACAACGGGCATTGCTGTAGCCCAGGAAATAAAGTTCAGGTCATAGAAACATGAACACAACAGGAGACCTGGATCCTGTTGCCAGCCAATTATTTATTCTGGAAGAGGACTGGCAAATTCAGGTGAGATCCAGGCCTTGTTCATTTTCACAAAAGTAAGCCGGTCAACATTATTGACGGATAGTCGCGCGCGACGGTCTGTTACCACACGACCTGCAGCACTAAAGACACGTTCCGATAATACACTGGCAGCAGGGCAAGCCAGCACCTCCAATGCATACTGGCTAAGCTCTGGCCATGTATCCAGCTTAGAGACCCAATACTTGAATGGGGAAGAACCGTCTGGGAGAACACTAACAGGGCACGACAAGTAGTCTGTCACCATCTGACGGAAACGTTGCCTCCTGCTGACTGGAGCCGTCTGTGATGGTGTAGCCTAGAGTTGAGCGACTTTTGGTTTTTTAGGGTCGCGTTTCGTTTCGTGAAACCCGACTTTTCCAAAAGTCGGGTCGAGCAAGATCGTCCGATTATAGGGAAAAGTCGGAGTCGTCCCGAAACACGAAACCCAATGTAAGTCAATGGGGAATAAAAGTCGGCAGTGAGAGGAGGACAGGAAACACACCTACAGTGCCCATTTGAATGCCAAAAGCATCAATTCTTCTTTCTTAAGCTTGTCAACCTTAATTAACTTCATATTACAAGTTAAGCACTGAAAAATGGGGGTTATTTGGCTACAAACTGTGGGGGGGGAGGGCTGGCTCCAGGTTTTCATGTGCCCTGGGCGAAAGAGCGCCCCTTTAACACATACCACAACTCATCATGCTCCGATACGGCAGAGAAATAGCGGTATAGTACAATGAAAAATACCTCACTTTTTACATCTCATGACGAGGCCCATCTATTTCTCCATACAGAATCATTGGTCCCATATAATGTTTGAAACAGTATATGATGAGCTCCACATAATGCTACAGTATATGTTGGTCCCCATGGATGAAGCTCCACTGTCTTATGGGCCCAAATAATGCTCCAAACATAATGGGCCCCATTTCTAATGCTCTAGTGTATAATGGGCCCTGTAAATGCTGCTCCAGTGTCTGATGTCCACCTTTGGAATGTTCCAGTGTATGGTGGGCCCCATCTATCATTCTCCAGAGTATAGTGCTCCCCAAAAATTGCTGTCCCAACATTGAAAACAATCAAATAAGTCTCCTCGCTAGGGAATCCCTGTACTTGTCTGGACAGGTGCTGTAGCTTGCTTAACAGCTCGCCAGCCGTTCTCACGCCCAGTATGGATTGCACGTGATTGCACAAAGGTTAGAAAGGGTACCGTATCCCTGGATAACATGTATGGATAGCGTACACATTCAAAATATATGTCTATACAGCATGAGGCAGGCTCAGACGTGTTAGGCCCAGTATGGATTGCACGTCATTGCACAAAGGTTAGAAGGGGTACCGTATCCCCGGATAACATGTATGGATATCGTACACATTCAAAATATATGTCTATACAGCATGAGGCAGGCTCAGACGTGTTAGGCCCAGTATGGATTGCACGTCATTGCACAAAGGTTAGAAAGGGTACCGTATCCCCGGATAACATGTATGGATAGCGTACACATTCAAAATATATGTCTATACAGCATGAGGCAGGCTCAGACGGTGTTAGGCCCAGTATGGATTGCACGTCATTGCACAAAGGTTAGAAAGGGTACCGTATCCCTGGATAACATGTATGGATAGCGTACACATTCAAAATATATGTCTATACAGCATGAGGCAGGCTCAGACGGTGTTAGGCCCAGTATGGATTGCACGTCATTGCACAAAGGTTAGAAAGGGTACCGTATCCCCGGATAACATGTATGGATAGCGTACACATTCAAAATAATGTCTATACAGCATGAGGCGGGCTCAGACGGTGTTAGGCCCAGTATGGATTGCACGTCATTGCACAAAGGTTAGAAAGGGTACCGTATCCCCGGATAACATGTATGGATAGCGTACACATTCAAAATATATGTCTATACAGCATGAGGCAGGCTCAGACGGTGTTAGGCCCAGTATGGATTGCACGTCATTGCACAAAGGTTAGAAAGGGTACCGTATCCCCGGATAACATGTATGGATAGCGTACACATTCAAAATATATGTCTATACAGCATGAGGCAGGCTCAGACGGTGTTAGGCCCAGTATGGATTGCACGTCATTGCACAAAGGTTAGAAAGGGTACCGTATCCCCGGATAACATGTATGGATAGCGTACACATTCAAAATATATGTCTCAGGAGGCAGGCTCAGACGGTGTCAGGCACAGTATGGATTTGACGGCCCAGATTACACAGAGGAGGAGCAGGGAGAGGTAAAGATTGCAAATGCTGGGGCCCTGCCCAAGCAAGGGGGCCCACTCGTGGGCGTCGGTACTGGCACTGGGCCCCTCATAGTACAGCGGTGTGTCTGACGGCGGGTGTGCACCACCGCCGTCAGAGACACTTGATTGCACTATGAGGGACCCTGTGCCAGTGCCCGCGCCCAAGAGTCGGCCTACCCACCTGTCCAGGGCAACGGCACTCACACGGTGTCGTGCGGTAGGTGGTGACCACGGCCATGGGGGGGGAGGCAGCACAGTTAGGGAGTTTTAGAAAGTGGCATATGTTGATGTTGGACATTCAGCTGATGCAAAAGGCGAAATAGGTGAAGTACCAGGAAGAGGTGGACCAAAGCAAGCCATTTTTCTGTCACCCTATGTGTCATCAGGGGAAAGTGGGACAAAATCCTTGGAAACCCATGCGTGGTTCATTTTAATGAAGGTTAGATCATCCACATTTTGGGTTGACAGACGGGTCCTTTTTTCTGTCAGTATTGATCCAGCAGCACTGAAGACTCTTTCCGATAGCACACTTGCAGCTGGGCAAGCGAGCTCCTGTAAGGCATATTGGGCCAATTCAGGCCAGGTGTCCAGTTTAGCGGCCCAATAGTCAAAGGGGAATGACCTGTGTGGGAGAACATCGATATGGGAGGAAAAGTAGTTTGTAACCATAGTTGACAACTGCTGTCTCCTGTCACTTTCCATCGATGCAGTATTACCAGTTGTGTGAGCGGTATTTGAAAAATCAGTCCACAACATTGTCATGAAACCCCTGTCTCCAACGCCACTTCTGCTGTGTGCACCACGAACACCTCTGCCAAGCTGCCCCCGGCCCGTACGGCTCGTGTGAGAACCATCACCGCTGCTGTGTGCTGGGAATGCCTCAAGCAACCGATTTACCAGAGTTGCTTGTTTATTAGCCAATATTAGGTCAAGGTTCTCCTGTGGCATGATGTTTTGTAATTTGCCTTTATAGCGTGGATCCAGGATGCTGGCCAACCAGTAGTCGTCATCGTTCATCATTTTGGCAATGCGGGGGTCCCTTTTTAGGATCCGCAAGGCATAATCTGACATGTGGGCCAATGTTCCCGGTGTCAATGATGCACTGGAGTGCTGGGTGGAGGAGCACTTTCTGGCAAATCCACATCCCTCCAGTCACGCACAAACCCTGTACCAGACCTTGCCACGCCAACATTTTCACTTGCCCCACGAGATGCATCCTCCTCCCCTAAGTAATCATCCCCATCATCCTCCTCCTCCTCTTCTTCCTCCACTTCGTCCAGGAGAGGTCCCTGAGCAGACAATGGCTGAATGTCATCAAGGATTCCCTCCTCCTCTTCCTCCTCATCAACATTGGCTGCAGACGCCTGCTCCTTAAGGTGCGTCAAAGTTTGCATGAGCAGACGCATAAGTGGGATGCTCATGCTTAGGATGGCGTCGTCTGTGCTTACCAGCCGTGTGCATTCCTCAAAACACTGAAGGACTTTACAAAGGTCTTTCAGCTTCGACCACTGCACGCCTGTCAACTCCATGTCTGCTCTCAAAGTGCCTGGCCGTGTATCCTCCCACAAATGCATTATGGCCTGCCTCTGCTCGCACAGCCGCTCCACCATGTGCAGGGTGGAGTTCCACCTTGTTGCAATGTCGATAATGAGGCGGTGGTTGGGAAGGTGGAGCAATCGCTGCAGCTTCTGCATACGAACGGAGTGTACAGGCGACCGGCGGATGTGCGCGCACAGTCTTCGCACCTTCTGGAGCAGGGCTGTTAACTCCGGATAATTTTTGAGGAAGCACTGCACCACCAGGTTCAATGTGTGAGCCAAGCAAGGTATGTGGCTGAGTTTTGAAAGGGCTATGGCTGCCACAAAATTACGGCCGTTATCACTAACTACCTTGCCTGCCTCAAGATGTACACTGCCCAGCCATGACTCAGTTTGTCGCTTCAAGTACTCGGCCAGCACCTTGGCGGTGTGTCTGTCGCCCAAACACATCATCTGCAACACAGCCTGCTGACGCTTTCCACTAGCTGCTCGATAGGGGGACACATCGTGTGCAACAGTGGCAGCTGCAGATGGAGTGCTCGTACGACTGCGCTCTGTGGACGAGCTTTCGCTTCTGGAGGAGGAGGAGGAGGAGGAGGAGGAGGGTCAAACGCCTACAGCCAACTGTTTCCTATACCATGGGCTAGGCAGCACTGTCCCACCACCGCTGTCACCTATGGACCCTGCATCCACCACATTAACCCAGTGCGCAGTGATGGACACGTAACGGCCCTGGCCATGCCGACTGGACCATGCATCAGTTGTGAGGTGCACCTTTCCGCTCACTGACTGCTTGAGTGCATGGACAATGCGGTCTTTCACATGATGGTGGAGGGTTGGGATGGCTTTGCGAGAGAAGAAGTGGCGACTGGGTAGGTCATAGCGTGGTACTGCATAGGCCATGAGTTCGCGGAAAGCTGTGCTTTCCACCAACCGAAAGGGCATCATCTCAAACGAGATTAGTTTGGCAATGTGGGCGTTCAAACCCAGTGTACGCGGATGAGAGACTGAGTACTTTCTTGACCTACTCATAGTGTCTGGGAGGGTGAGCTGGACCTGAGAGCTGCATATGGTGGAAGTAGCGGTGGACAGGGCGGACTGAGAGAGGGTTGATGATGGTGATGGAGTTGGTGTTCTTTCTGATAGCCTAGAATCAGTCTTTCGTTGATATAACAGTGGGATTCCCTGACTGCTGTGGCCTTGCAACGACACCTCAACATTTGCTGCTGTGCTAACCGGTGGGCTTACAGTGGGGGAAACAATGTAGCGTTGCTGACTACCTTCGTTGTGATCAGTTGCACATGTGGCACTTGAGGTTTGGTGTTGTGTCCACGCTTGCAAGTGCATGCTGGTTAAATGTCTAAGCATGCAACTGGTATTCAAATTTTTCAGATTTTTCCCTCGGCTAAAGGTCTTTGCGCACTTCTTACAGATAACCTTGGCCTGATCATGAGGATTTTGTTCAAAAAAGTGCCACACTGCACTCTTCCTACTTTGGCAGACATTTTGCGGCCTAGCACGCTGTGATCTTTTGACCCTCTGGACAAGCTGTCCAGCAACTCTTTTGATGTTTGGAACCTGTCTTTGGAGTGCTCCGGGCCTGCCAGATAACAGCTGTTGCGATGTCGATGTCTGCTGTGGATGCTCCTCATCTGAGCTATTGGAAGCAGCACCCTCTTCCCCCAATGGATGCCAATCTGGGTCAACAACTGGGTCATCCATCACCTCCTCTTCTATGTCATGTGCACCTTTCTCTGTGTCACCGTGTATGGTGGTATAGTGTGCGGGAAGGGGCACCTGAGTCTCATCAGGGTCAAAATCTGGCTCTGTACACTGCGAGGACAATGTAGTGCTCTGAGTGAATGTACCAGCAGAATCATCCATCAGCGGCTGTGCATCAGTGCACTCCATGTCAGATTCATCTTGGCCTGGGTAATTCACCATTTGACTTGATAATCCAGGCATGGTATGTGAAAACAGCTCCATGGAGTAATCAGTAGTATGGCCTGCGTCATCCTTCAATCTTGGTTGGGGTGAAGGACACAAGGAAAGGTGTGGTTCATGAACATGAGCCTCCAATGACGACTCAGTGCTTTTACTTTTTACAACTGAAGAAGAGGAGGCGATAGAGCTGGAGGCTGAGTCAGCAATGTAAGACAAAACTTTTTCCTGATGCTCTGCCTTTAAAAGCGGTTTGCCAACTCCTAGAAAACTAAGCGTTCGAGTCCTTATGTAGCCAGACGATGACGCAGGGTCAGCACCTCCTGCATTCGGTCCTATTTTGCTCTTGCCACTACCATCAGATCCACCACCAACACCATCATTACCAGCTGCCAACCCCCGCCCAATTCCACGGCCTCTTCCACCAGCCTTCCTCATTTTTGGTAGAAATGTAGACAAAATCCAACAAACTATATAGTAATGTAAAACAAGGTAAAAGGTGTCTATAGGACGGGGAGATTTAGAATTTCTGCACACACTTGTGGACAGTGGACACTTTTGGATTGTGTGAGGCCCACTGATATCTGAGCGCTATGTGACACGCTCGATGGCACAGCTGCCTGTGACCAAAGTGACGAGAGGATAATGGAGATTTTGAATCTCTGTGTACACTTTTGGACACTGGACACTTGTGGATTGTGTGAGGCCCACTGATATCTGAGCGCTATGTGACACGCTCGATGGCACAGCTGCCTGTGACCAAAGTGACGAGAGGATAATGGAGATTTTGAATCTCTGCGTACACTTGTGGACAGTGGACACTTGTGGATTGTGTGCGGCCCACTGATATCTGAGCGCTATGTGACACGCTCGATGGCACAGCTGCCTGTGACCAAAGTGACGAGAGGATAATGGAGATTTTGAATCTCTGCGTACACTTGTGGACAGTGGACACTTGTGGATTGTGTGCGGCCCACTGATATCTGAGCGCTATGTGACATGCTCGATGGCACAGCTGCCTGTGACCAAAGTGACGAGAGGATAATGGAGATTTTGAATCTCTGCGTACACTTTTGGACACTGGACACTTGTAGATTGTGTGAGGCCCACTGATATCTGAGCGCTATGTGACACGCTCGATGGCACAGCTGCCTGTGACCAAAGTGACGAGAGGATAATGGAGATTTTGAATCTCTGCGTACACTTTTGGACACTGGACACTTGTGGATTGTGTGAGGCCCACTGATATCTGAGCGCTATGTGACACGCTCGATGGCACAGCTGCCTGTGACCAAAGTGACGAGAGGATAATGGAGATTTTAAATCTCTGCGTACACTTTTGGACACTGGACACTTGTGGATTGTGTGAGGCCCACTGATATCTGAGCGCTATGTGACACGCTCGATGGCACAGCTGCCTGTGACCAAAGTGACAAGAGGATAATGGAGATTTTGAATCTCTGCGTACACTTTTGGACACTGGACACTTGTGGATTGTGTGAGGCCCACTGATATCTGAGCGCTATGTGACACGCTCGATGGCACAGCTGCCTGTGACCAAAGTGACGAGAGGATAAAGGAGATTTTGAATCTCTGCGTACACTTTTGGACACTGGACACTTGTAGATTGTGTGAGGCCCACTGATATCTGAGCGCTATGTGACACGCTCGATGGCACAGCTGCCTGTGACCAAAGTGACGAGAGGATAACGGAGATTTTGAATCTCTGCGTACACTTTTGGACACTGGACACTTGTAGATTGTGTGAGGCCCACTGATATCTGAGCGCTATGTGACACGCTCGATGGCACAGCTGCCTGTGACCAAAGTGACGAGAGGATAATGGAGATTTTGAATCTCTGCGTACACTTTTGGACACTGGACACTTGTAGATTGTGTGAGGCCCACTGATATCTGAGCGCTATGTGACACGCTCGATGGCACAGCTGCCTGTGACCAAAGTGACGAGAGGATAATGGAGATTTTGAATCTCTGCGTACACTTTTGGACACTGGACACTTGTAGATTGTGTGAGGCCCACTGATATCTGAGCGCTATGTGACACGCTCGATGGCACAGCTGCCTGTGACCAAAGTGACGAGAGGATAATGGAGATTTTGAATCTCTGCGTACACTTTTGGACACTGGACACTTGTGGATTGTGTGAGGCCCACTGATATCTGAGCGCTATGTGACACGCTCGATGGCACAGCTACCTGTGACCAAAGTGACGAGAGGATAATGGAGATTTTGAATCTCTGCGTGCACTTTTGGACACTGGACACTTGTGGATTGTGTGAGGCCCACTGATATCTGAGCGCTATGTGACACGCTCGATGGCACAGCTGCCTGTGACCAAAGTGACGAGAGGATAATGGAGATTTTGAATCTCTGCGTGCACTTTTGGACACTGGACACTTGTGGATTGTGTGAGGCCCACTGATATCTGAGCGCTATGTGACACGCTCGATGGCACAGCTGTGACAAAAGTGACTAGAGGATAAGGGAGATTGGATTGCTTTTAAAAAAGCAGTTTGCGGAGCAGTGGGTAAACAGCAATGCCAGCGTGTCAGGAAGTCTTAGAAGGCAGCCCAACAACCAACACCACTGATACACCACAATATAGCCTCCCCTTGCACTGCACACACAGTGACTTGTGTGTTGTGCAGGTCAAATCGCTAGCAGCAGAAGCAGTTCTTTTGTCTTCTTCCCTGCCTAACGCTCTCCCTACAGAATCAGCAGCAACCTCTCCCTATACTAAGATCGGCAGAAGTAAGATGGCGGTCGGCGTGCACGCCCTTTTATACCCCCTGTGACGCCCACCAAAGCAAGCCAATCACTTGCATGCCCTTCTGAAAGATGGTGGTGACCCGTGCCTAGGTCATCACGTTGCCCACAGTGTCCGTGGATCCTGATTGGCTGAAAAAGAGCGCAAAACAAACTTTTGAAACGCGACTTTGGCGCGTAAGTCACCGACCTCGTGCCCGACCTCATCCTAGGGTCGGGTTTCGTTTCATGAAACCCGACTTTGCCAAAAGTCGGCGACTTTTGAATTTTTTCGACCCGTTTCGATCAACTCTAGTGTAGCCGTTTGTGGCAGTCCCACAAAACTTTTCCACATTTGGGCCATACTGGCCTTGCCTTGTCCTGCGGCACTGCCTCTGCTACCTCTTTGTGCAGAGCTTCCTCCACTGCCTCTACCCACATGGCTGCTTTGAAAAGCACTACCAGCAACACTTGTGGGGGGAATGGAGAACATGATGGCCTGCACAAGTGTTTCTTGGTACTCCCGCATTTTTCGCTCCCGGTTCAACTGTGGTATGAGGCTTTGTAAGTTGTCCCGGTAGCGAGGATCTAGGAGGGTGTACACCCAATAATCAGCCGTGTGGAGAATGTTGGCGATGCGACGGTCATTTAACAAGCACTGCAGCATGAAATCAACCATGTGCTGCAGACTGCCAACTGGACCGGAAACGCTGTCCCCAGCTTGAGGCAGCATCTCTGCCTGCTCAGCATCACCCCACCCTCGCTGTACACACTGACTACTAGAGCCTTGTGTACCTCCCTCCTCTGGAGAGATGTGTTCCTCCTCCTCCATTGACTCCTCGTCATACTCCTCACTAAGTGTCCCGTGCCTGGGCCTTTGTGTGGAAGCACGTTGCACAGACTTGCCAGAAGCAGATGGCATTTCTGACTGCTCATCCTCGACCTCTTCAAAAACCTCCTCACTTAGTGCTTGTAAGGTTTTTTGAAGCAGACAGATGAGGGGGACAGTCATGCTGATTAGTGCTTCATCTGCACTGGCCATCCACGTGGAGTCATCGAAGGCACGCAAAACTTGGCAGATGTCCCTCATAGTGGCCCACTCAGTGGTGGTGAAGTGTGTCCGGCGCACAGTGCGACTTGTTTGCGCCTGATGCAGCTGGTACTCCATTACTGCTGCCTGCTGCTCACACAACCGCTCCAACATATGTAACGTTGAATTCCACCTGGTGGGGAGGTCACATATGATGCGATGTTCTGGCAGGCAGAATCGGCGTTGCAGAGATGCAATGCGCGATCTTGCCATGCTGGAACGCCGCAAGTGAGCACACTCTAGGCGAACCTTGTGCAGCAGTGCATCAAGATCCGGATAGTCCCTCAGAAAGCTCTGCACGACCAAATTGAGCACGTGTGCCAGACATGGTATGTGAGTGAGGTTGCCTAGGCCCAGAGCTGCCACTAGATTTCAGCCATTGTCACTCACTACCAAACCTGGCTGGAGATTCGCTGGCACAAACCACACATCGCTCTCCTGCTTGATGGCATTCCAGAGCTCCTGTGCTGTGTGGCTCCGATTCCCCAAAGAAATTAATTTAAGGACGGCCTGTTGACGTTTGGCCACACCTGTGCTCATATCTGGCCTAACAGGCTCACGCAGTGCTGATTCCGAGGAACTATAGTAGGAGGAGGACTCAATATGTACAGACTGCATTCCTGCAATCCTTGGAGTTGGCAGAATACGTACAGAGCCACTCTCCAGATCTGTACCCGGCTCCACAACATTGACCTAATGGGCAGTGAGGGAAAGGTATCGTCCCTGTTCATGGCTACTGGTCCACGCATCGGTGGTCAGGTGGACCTTGCTACTGACGGCATTTAGTAGCGCATTTTTAATTTTTCCCTCCACATGCTTTTGCAGGGCAGGGACAGCTTTCCTGCTGAAATAAAAGCGGCTGGGCTCATTGTATTGTGGAACTGCCAATGACATAAAGTTCCGGAATGTGTCAGTCTCCACCAGCCTGAATGACAGCATCTCAAGGGCCAGTAGTTTGGCAATGCCGGCATTCAGAGCCAGTGCTCGGGGATGGTTTGCCGAGTATGGCTGCTTTTTCTCCCATGCCTGTGCTACCGATTGCTGGTGAGTGGCCTGGGAGGGTGCTGATGACTGCGAACGTGGTTCAGTGGGTGGAATTTCACTGGGTCTCTGGACAACAGTGGCAGTGGTTCTTCCATGGCGTTCCAGTGAGGAAGCCGAACCAGCTGTGTGTGAGCTGGAGGAAGAGGCCCCAACACGAGCTGAAGAGGTGGTAGGTGCTGCTGAAGGTTGGCCTACATCTTCAGTGTGTCTGTGTAACTCCACCTCGTTCTTGGTACGCACATGTTTCCACATATTTGTGGTATTGAGGTTGCTCACATTTTTCCCTCGTTTCACTTTCTGATGACACAGCTTGCATTTGACAAAGCAAATGTCATCTGCAACTGTGTCAAAAAAAGACCACGCACTGCAAGTCCTGGGAGCGCCCGTTTTGTGTTTTGGAAGAGGATTGCTCCTCACGGGTGCCAAAGTGGAGGCTACAGGCAACCAAGTCTGCCCCCGCCCTCTCCCTCCTCTTTTGGCAGTTCGGGGAATCTCTTCCTCAGAGCTGCTCCCACCACCTTCCTGTGGCTGACGCCATGATGGGTCAAGGACCTCATCATCTCCACTCCCCTCTTCAAGCACCGGCTGGTCCTGGGTTGTCTCGCCAGCACCGTACGCACCAGAAATTGGCAACTGAGTCTCATCATCATCAGATGAGCACTGAGGTGTGCTGACCATAGGCACTGGCCCACCCGCCTCTTCAGATTCAGAGGGACTTCACGCTCTAGAATGCTGCTTGGCTGGCCACCTCTTTCCAAGCCAACAGATTCTGAGAACAGAAGTAAAGATTGAGATGGCTCCTGTCCAGGGCTCTCAGACTGCCTGGGCAATTTGGCAGGTGGTGAAGAGACAGATGGTTGCTCTTCAGTGCTCTGGCCTTGGGAGGATGCGGAAGTCATTGAAATAGATGCGTTAGCTGCCATCCATACGACAACGGCTTCAATTTGTTCGTCACGCAGCAGTGGGGTACGGCGAGGTCCTACAAAGCTGCGCATGAAGGACTGTTGCCTGGTAAAAGTGGGGGATGCCGGGTCACTGGTGGCCGCAGCAGACACCGAATCCCCACGTCCTCTCCCTGCTGAATCCCCCCGTCCTCTCCCTGCTGAGACTCCACGGCCACGACCACGTGCCTTACTCCCTGCCTTCTTCATCTAACCTACAATGCAATTGATGAGGTTCCAAAAAATAGGGTGATACTAGCCTGGCTGGCCCTGAAGGGCACAAGCCAGCAAAAAGGCTCCTCTATCTAATCCTATATAGTGTTTGCAACCAACCAATGACAATGGATGCGGTTGGAAGCACACTAATATAGGAGCAAAAATCTGGATAAATTTGCTGCAAGAAAAGGACTATGTATGAGGCAGTGATGCACGCTGAGTGGACTACAGCTAGCGGTGGCTGTAGAACACACTGCAACGTGAGCTGCACTCACACACAGAGAGACCTATCAGACAGCCAAAAACAGTGCAGAGAAATGGGCTATAGCACTGAAAGGCTGCTGAAAGGCTCCACTGTCCACTCCTTTAGTGTTTGCAACCAACGTATATGGATACGTATGGAAGCACACTATACAGGAGAAAAAAAAAGCAGCAATAAAAGAAAAATGTGTATGAGGCAGAGACACACGCTGGCCGGCCTACAAGCAGACGTGCCTGCAGGACACACTACACAGCGTGGGTCTGCACTCACACAGCCCTTGCAGACAGCTGTGAAAACAGCGCTGCTAGGGAAAAGCAAGCTACAGTGGTGGTTTATGTAGCCTGGGTTAAGCACTATATGTTTTGTGGAATCGCTATTTCTAACTGTCCCTCACAGTCTTCAACAGCAGCCTGTCCCTAACTGAATTCACAGCAGAGTGACCAGAAATGGCGGCTGCAGCGCTTTTTATAGTGCATCATGACATAATTTCAGCAGCCAATCACAGCCATGCCAGTAGTTAACATGCCTACATGCCTAACAGGATATGCCCACACTTCTGAGGATCCCCATTGGCTGAATCAAATCGAGCGGGCTCCTAGCATTATGGGAACTTCCGATTCCGGTATTCGATATGAAAAAAGTATCGGAACTAAGTATCGGAATTCCGATACAGCTAATATCGGCCGATACCCGATACTTGCGGTATCGGAATGCTCAACACTAGACAGGACAGAAAATCTGCTGTCTGCAATCCGAGAAAACCCTGCTAAAAATATTACCAACACAACTGATAAGCAAAAAGGACCCTGAAGTCACTAGACTTCAAACCCTATATCAGCACTCAGAATATTCTGAAAGCAGAGCAAAAGAGAACACTGATCAAGGAATAAGAATCCAGCACACCCCCGGCCGGGGATGGCTGAACTCAAAAAACAAGGTAAACAAAACCAAAACTAATAAGTTCAATAGCAGAGCAAAAACGTATCTTTGGGAAGCAGGAATCAGACTGGTCTCCAAGAACCCAGCAGAGAAATCACCAGCATCTCAGAAGGGCGTCGGCTGCCTTATATCCAGTCTGAAGTTCCTGTTACCCAGTCACAATCCACCAGATCAGGTGTTTGGTTTCTTTCATCCAAATCAGCCTCACTACCTTCCTTCACCAGAAGAGGGAGATCCTCGGACACAAAAGGTGAATGAACAGATGAGCTCACAACATCTTCCTCTTGCTCCTCGGCTTCAGATGCCTGATCCTTAATGTGTGTCAAAGTTTGCATGAGCAGACGCATAAGTGGGATGCTCATGTGTTATGAATGGGTCACCGAGGAGGAAAAAACAACAAAAGCTAAGTCTCAGAAAACCAGAGAGGTTGGTAACTATGCAGATTGCAGATCCCTGATCTTAACCACACAACTAGCAGCAGTCGTGGAGCGTTCCTACAATGGTCCTAGACGCCTCGTCACAACTGGAGAGCTAAATAAGCCTAAAGCAGGAAATGAGGAAAACTATCTCCCCTAGAGCAGACCCCAAAGGAAAGACAGCCCCCCACATGTATTGACGGTGAAACAAGATGAAACACACACAAAGGCAGGAAAATAGGCTGAGCAAACGATGGGGGCCAAACTAGTTTGAAAGGACAGGAAAGGAAAGACACTGTCTGCAATCTGCCAAAAACCCTACCAAAATAATGTCCAACACTTCTGATAACAAAATTAACCCTGAAGTTACTAGACTTCTCCCACTATATCAGCACTCTGAAATATTCTGAGTCAGAGCAAAAAGAGGCCAATCTAATAAATGACAAAAAAAGCAAATTGGCAAATACAGATAAATAAGAGTGGAAATTCAGCATAGGGCAACGCTCAGGTTTATCCTCCTGAAATTCCTCCAGGGCGAGTCTCAAATCAGGCGAAATGGCAGAAAGAACTACCCCCTCACCTAGGATAGTAGTAGGCTCAGTCACATTAAGAGAATCAGCAAAGAAACTCCTAGAAAGGGCATCTGCCTTAACATTCTTAGTGCCAGGAAGAAAAGAGACCACAAAATTAAAACGCGTTAAAAACAAGGCCCATCTAGCCTGTCTAGGATTCAAGCATTTGGCCGACTCCAGATAAATCAGAATCTTGTGATCGGTGAGGACTACAAATTGATGTCTAGCTCCCTCCAACCAATGTCTCCACTCCTCAAATGCCCATTTCATGACCAACAATTCCCGATTCCCCACGTCATAGTTGCGTTCAAATGGGGAAAACTTTCGAGAAAAGAAGGCACAGGGATTCATCTTAGAAGTCACAGGGTCTTTTGGGGACAAAACAGCTCCTGCACCAAACTCAGAAGCGTCTACCTCCATTTTAAATGGAAGTGAGACATCAGGTAGCCGTAAAACTGGAGCTGAAGTAAATCTCCGCTTAAGCTCCTGAAATGCTGAGACAGCCTCAGGAGACCAATTCAGCACATCAGCTCCCTTCTTGGTCAGATCAGTCAGTGGTTTGACAATACTAGAAAAATTACCTATAAATTTACAATAGAAATTAGAAAAACCCAAAAACTTCTGGCGAGCCTTCAAAGAAGTAGGCTGAACCCAATCATAAATGGCCTGTACCTTGGCTTAACAAACAGGGAATTCTCCCTCAAAATCCGGAACACAGTCCGGACATGTTCCACATGGGAATCCCAATCACTAGAAAAGATCAAAATATCATCCAGATAGATGATCATAAACTTATCTACAAAGTCTCGGAAAATATCATTCATAAAGGACTGGAAGACAGAAGGGGCATTGGAGAGCCCAAAAGGCATCACCAGGTACTCAAAATGTCCCTCCGGAGTATTAAACGCCGTCTTCCATTCATCCCCGTGCTTGATGCGAATAAGATTATACGCCCCCCTGAGGTCAAGCTTAGTAAACCAGCAGGCACTCTTAACTCTGGAGAATAAATCAGACATCAGAGGTAACGGGTACTGATATTTAACCGTCATCTTGTTAAGGGAACGATAATCAATACACGGTCTTAATGAACCATCTTTCTTGGCCACAAAAAAAACAGCGCCTAAAGGTGACGAGGATGGTCTTTTATGACCCTTCTCCAATGACTCCTTAATATAGGATCGCATAGCATCATGTTCGGGTACAGATAAATTGAAAAGCCGACCTTTGGGAAAATTACACCCATGCATCAACTCAATTGCACAGTCATAACTCCTATAAGGAGGCAAAGACGCAGACTTACTCTCACTAAATACATCAGAGAAATCAGCCAGATAATCAGGAATATCATGAGACTGAGGAGAGGTGGAGAAAACAGGAGCATCCCTAAGAACACACTGACAACCCCAACTCACCACAGACACAGATTTCCAATCCAAAACTGGGTTATGAGTTTGCAACCAGGGGAAACCCAGAACAATAGTATCATGCAGATTATGCAGCACCAAAAATGTACAATTTTCTTGGTGGTCAGGGGCAACTCGCATTATCACCTGGGTCCAAAACTGAGGTTTATTCTCTGCCAAAGGAGTGGCATCAATACCCCTCAAAGGAATAGGCGTCTGCAGAGGCGTCATGGACAAGCCACAACGTTTAGCAAAGTCCAAATCCATCAGATTCAAAGCTGCTCCTGAATCCACAAAAGCCTTAGTGGAAAACGTGAGCAAGGAGCAGATCAGAGTAATTGCCAAAAGGAACTTAGGTTGTACACTGCCCACAGCAAATGTGTGTGCAAAACGTTTCTCTCGTTTAGGGCAGACAGAAATAGTATGAGAGGCGTCTCCACAGAAAAAACACAGCTTATTATGCCTTCTAAACTCCTGACGTTGCGCCCTAGACAACAGCCCATCACATTGCATAGGTTCAGACATTTGTTCAAAAGGTGGCAGAGCCTCCCGTGTAGTTTTACGTTCACGTAAACGCCGATCAACTTGAATTGCTAATGACATAGAGCCATCCAGACCAGAGGGAACAGGAAATCCCACCATAACATCTTTTATGGTCTCTGATAAACCTTTCCGAAAGAGAGCTGCCAATGCACTATCATTCCATGTAGTAAGGACCGCCCACTTTCGGAATCTTTGACAGTATAACTCTGCAGGATCCTAACCCTGGCTTAATGCCAGCAGGGTTCTCTCAGCCTGATCAACAGCATTAGGTTCATCATACAACAACCCCAAGGCTTGCAAAAATGCATCCACATTAGTCAGAATAGGATTTTCATGAATGAGGTAGGTGGAAATTCCCTGCACTTCAGCAGCAAGTTGCTCCACATGATCAGACAGTTGCTTAATCTCCATTAGGAAAAAAAATCCTCCTATGGCCCCAGAGAAAAAGAGGAAAAAATATAAAAAAAAAAATTCTGACACTTTTTTTTTTTTGAACAATTTTTTCCTGCTTTTGAGTACCCTAGAATCTGCGGTATGGCTGGTGATTCTGTTATGAATGGGTCACTGAGGAGGAAAAAACAAGAAAAGCTAAGTCTCAGAAAACCAGAGAGGTTGGTAATTATGCAGATTGCAGATCCCTGATCTTAACCACACAATTAACAGCAGTCGTGGAGCGTTCCTACTATGGTCCTAGACGCCTCATCACAACCGGAGAGCTAAATAAGCCTAAAGCAGGAAAAGAGGAAAACTAACTCCCCCAGAACAGACCCTAAAGGAAAGACAGCCCCCACACATGTATTGACGGTGAAACAAGATGAAAACACACACAAAGGCAGGATAATAGGCTGAGCAAATGATGGGGGCCAAACTAACTTGAAAGGACAGGAAAGGAAAGACACTGTCTGCAATCTGCCAAAAACCCTACCAAAATAATGTCCAACACTTCTGATAACAAAATTAACCCTGAAGTCACTAGACTTCTCCCACTATATCAGCACTCTGAAATATTCTGAGACAGAGCAAAAAGATGCCAATCTAATAAAGGACAAAAAAAAAGCAAATTGGCAAATACAGATAAATAAGAGTGGAAATTCAGCACAGCCCCAGCCGGGGCTGGCTGACCACACAAAAAGTGAATTGACCAACAAGAGTAAGTATGAACATTAGCAAAAAGAAACTTAACTTGAGAAGACTGGAAAAGAGCTGAAGTCCAACACCTGAGAAGCAGACTGAATCACCAGCACCAGGATAGGGCGTCAGCTGACTTATATCCAGTCTGATACTCCAGAGATCCAATCGTTATCCTCCTCACAAGGTGGCAGATCACTACCAATTAAACCAACCTCACTACCTTCTGTCACCACCAGAGGGAGAACGGAAGGAGAACTCTCAACTGGTGGAGCAGAAAATGAGTTCATAACACTCATGCTTACCAGCCGTGTGCACTCCTCAAAACACTGAAGGACTTTACAGAGGTCTTTCAGCTTCGACCACTGTACACCAGACAACTCCCTGTCTGCCATCAAACTGCCTGCCCGTGTATCCGCCCACAAATGCATTACAGCCTGCCTCTGTTCATACAGCCTCTCAACCATGTGCAGGGTGGAGTTCCACCTTGTTGCAACATCGATAATTAGGCAGTGCTTGGGAAGGTGGAGCAATCGCTGCAGCTTCTGCATACGACTGGAGTGTACGGGCGACCGACAGATGTGCGAGCACAGTCTTCGCACCTTATGGAGCAGGGCTGTTAACTCCGGATAATTATTGTGGAAGCACTGCACCACCAGGTTCAAGGTGTGAGCCAAGCAAGGTACGTGTCTGAGTTTTGAAAGGGCTATGGCTGCCACAAAATTCCGGCCGTTATCACTAACTACCTTGCCTGCCTCAAGATGTAGACTGCCCAGCCATTACTCAGTTTGCCGCTGAAAGTAGTCGGCCAGTACCTCCACGATGTTTTTGTTGTCGCCCAAACACATCATCTTCAACACAGCCTGCTGACGCTTACCACTAGCTGTTCGATAGTGGGACACCTCGTGTGCAACACTGGCAGCTGCGGATGGAGTGCTCGTGCGACTGCACTCTGTGGACGGGCTTTCGCTTCTGGTGGAGGAGGAGGAGGGTTGAACGCCTACAGCCAACTGTTTCCTATACCGTGGGCTAGGCAGCACTGTCCCACCGCCGCTGTCCCCTGTGGACCCTGCATCCACCACATTAACCCAGTGCGCAGTGATGGACACTTAACAGCCCCGGCCATGCCTACTGGACCATGCATCTGTTGTGAGGTGCACCTTTCCACTCACTGATTGCTTGAGTGCATGGACAATGCGGTCTTTCATGTGCAGGTGGAGGGCTGGGATGGCTTTTTGAGAAAAGAAGTGCCGACTGGGTAGGTCATAGCATGGTACTGCATAGGCCATGAGCTTACGGAAAGCTTCACTTTCAACCAACCGGTAGGGCATCATCTCTAACGAGATTAGTTCGGCAATGTGGGCGTTCAAAGCCAGTGTACGCGGATGAGAGGATGAGTACTTTCTTGTCCTACAAAGAGTCTCTTGTAGGGTGACCTGGACTTGAGAGTTGCATATGGTGGAACTAGCAGTGGACGTGGCGGACTGAGAGAGGGTTGGTGATGGTGATGGTGTTGGTGGTCTTGCTGATGGCCTAGATTCAGTCTTTCGTAGCAATAACATTGTGATTACCTGACTGCTTTGGCCTTGCGACGACACCTCAACATTTGCTGCTCATGGTGTGCTAACCGGTGGGCTTACAGTGGGGGAAGGGATGTAGCGTTGCTGACTACCTGCATTCGGAGCAGGTGCACATGTCGTACATGAGGTTTGGTAGTCTGTCCATGCTTGCAAGTGCATGGTGGTTAAATGTCTAAGCATGCAACTGGTCTTTGCGCACTTCTTACAGATAACCTTTGCCTGATCAATAGGATTTTGTTCAAAAAAGTGCCACACTGCACTCTTCCTACTATGGAATACATTTTGAGGCCTTGCACGATGTGCTAATTTGACCGTCTGGCCAATCTGTCCTACAACTCTTTTGGTTTTCATAACCCATTTTTGGACTGCTACGGGCCTGCCAGCTAACAGCTGTTGCGATGTCGATGCCTGCTGCGGATCCTCCACCTCCTCTTCTGATCTATTGGCAGCGTCACCCTCTTCCCCAATGGTTGCCAATCTTTGTCAACAACTGGGTCATCCATCACCTCCTCTTCAATGTCATGTGCACCTTCCTCTGTGTCACTGTGTAAGGTGGTATATTCTGCGGGAAGGGGCACCTGAGTTTCATCATGGTCAGATTCTGGCTCAGTACACTGCGAGGACAATGTAGTGCTCTGAGTGAATGTACCAGCAGAAAAATCTAGCAGTGGCTGTGCATCAGTGCATTCCATGTCAGATTCATCTTGGACTGGGGAATTCACGATTTGACTTAATAACCCAGGCATGGTATGTGAAATGCGCTCCATGGAGTAATCTGTAGTGTGTCCTGCCGCATCCTTCACTTTTGCTAGGGGTGAAGGACACAAGGAAAGGTGTTGTTCCTGACCAGGAGCCTCCAATGACGACTCAGTGCTTTTATTTTTTGAAACTTCAGAAGAGGAGGCGATAGAGCTGGAGGCTGTGTCAGCAATGTAAGCCAAAACTTGTTCCTGAAGCTCCGGCTTTAAAAGCGGTTTACCTACTCCCAGAAAAGGGAGCCTTCGAGGCCTTCTGGAGCCAGATGATGATGCAGACTCAACACCTCCTGCCTTAGGTGATATTGTGCTTTTGCCACTACCAGCAGATGCACCGCCACCACCACCACCACCATCAGTACCAGCTGGCAACCCCCACCCACGTTCACGGCCTCTTCCACCATACTTCCTCATTTTTGGGAAAATGTACCCAAAATACCACCAGCTATATGGTACTGTAAAACAAAGTACAAGGTGTATATAGTATTGGGGCGAATTTGAATCTCCCTAGAGATTTTAGGAGGCTGAACTATTATCTCAGGCCCACTATAGATTACACCTCAATTTAACAGGCTGAAATTGGATGGTGTATGACAAAGTACAAGGTTTATATAGTATTGGGGAGAATTTGAATCTCCCTAGGGATTTTAGGAGGCTGAAATGATGCTCTCAGTCCAAGTATGGACGCAGGCAGCCTAATAAGCAGGACTGCTGCACACAAAAGTGTGGAAAAATGAACGCTTGGTAACTGTGCAGAAAAGAGGAAGAAAAGTATTTTTGCTTTTATAAAAGTAGTTTGCTCAGCAGTGTGCAAACAGCAATGCAGCTATCAGGGAGCCTTATAAGGCAGCCTAATAACCAACAGAGCTGATGCACAAAAATAGAGCCTCCCCAGTCACTGCACACAAACTGTTGTGTGTTGTAAGTGGAAATCGCTATCAGCAGAAGCAGTTTTTTGGTTCTTCTTCCCTGCCTAACGTTCTCCCTTATTCAGAATCAGCAGCAGCAACCTCTCCCTAATGCTTAGATCGGCAGAAGTAAGATGGCGGTCAGCGTGCACGCCCTTTTATATCCCCTGTGACGCCACACAAAGCAAGCCAATCACTTGCATGCCCTTCTCAAAGATGGTGGTGACCACTGTCCATGTCATGGCGTTGCCCACAATGTGCGTCCTCCATCATTGGCTGAAAAAGGGCGCTAGAAGCATAATTTGAAACGCGACTTTGGTGCTCTGTTTGGTGCATGTTGTTAGTGTTTACTCCTCCTTTATAATTCAGGTGATTTTCATCCGACTTTATCAATTGAGGCACAACTCCTATAAATGACCTGGGATTTATTACTCTGTGTATACCGAGTTTAGCCCATTAATGATCGCCGATACGCCTTTTAACGGTGTCAGTTAAGGGTACTTATGAGTCAGTGCCACTTTTTAATGACGCTGAGAAATAAGTGCATAGCGCCCCCCAGCATTGGAATTTCTCTGGAGTATGAGCTACTGGGGGTAGCTGAGACCCCAGAGAATATGACTTGGGTCGGTTTTTACCAACCCCAGTGATGCGATTGCTGTTATTAACGGAATAACGGTGACAGCAAAAAAAAGTCTGATTTCCCATTTAATTTCTCTCTCCTCTGATTTGATCAGAGGAGAGTGAAATGGGGTCCCATGATCCACACCAGTACTTCTTTTGTCCCTGCAACCCCCTGTGAAGTCCTCCGTGCCGCCAGCATTTTCTTCCGGCAAGAAAATGGCAGGTGCATACGCAGTGCACCCACCGAGATCTGTCGACTGACACCCGGCAACAATAGGACATTTTTCCTATTGGTTCATTTTGATCACTGTGATAGACCCCTCTCACAGTGATCAAAATAGGAATTATAGTAAATCAAACCCCACTTTATCACCTCCTTAGTTAGGTAAAAATAATAAAATAAAAGAAGTATTTGTTTCCATTTTTCCATTAGGGTTAGAGTTGGGCTAAAGTTAGAGTTGGGAAGTTAGGAATGGGCTAAGGATAGAGTTGAGCTAAAGGTAAGGTTGGGCTGAAGTTAGGGTTGGGCTAAAGTTAGGGTTAGGGTTGGGGCTAGTGTTAGGGTTGAGCTAAGGCTAGGGTTGGGCTAAATCTAGGGTTGGGCTAAAGATAGTGTTGAGCTAAAGTTAAGGCTGGGCTAAAGTTAGGGTTGGGCTAGGGTTAGGGTTGTAGTTATGGTTGGGATTATGGTTAGGGTTAGGATTAGGGTCAGGGGTATGTTAGGGTTAGGTTTGTGCTTAGGATTCTAGTTAGGGTTGGGATTAGGGTTAGGGGTGTGTTGGAGTTAGGGTTGTGGTTAGGGATATGGTTGGGGTTGGGATTAGGGTTAGGTGTGTTGGGGTTAGGTTTGACGTTAGAATTAGGGAGTTCCACTATTTAAGTACATCAGGGGGTCTTCAAACGCGACATGGTGCCACCATTGTTCCCAGCCAATTTTACGTTCAAAAAGTCAAACGGTGCTCCCTCCCTTATGAGCCTTGCCATGCGCCCAAACAGTGGCTTTCGTCCACATACGGGTATTGGCGAACTCAGGAGAAATTGCATAACAAATTTTGTGGTCCATTGTCTCCTGTTACCCTTGTAAAAATAAAAAAAAATTGGTTCCAAAGTAAATTTTTGTGAAAAGAGGAAAATGTTCATTTTTTTCTTCCACAAGAACCCGAACAAGGTACACCTTCACAAAATGGTCAATAATATTATATCTCAGTGGGTCAATTGGTATAGTGGCGAGTGTGGAGATGCATTGCGGATGATATTGGCAGGGAAGACAGAGCCAGAGTTCACTACAAGCATAATGGGTCAGCAGATGGCAAATAATAATAAGGATAACAAAGAACAACAATAAAAGAACTATAATAAAATAACCACACAATTAAAATCAAAAGCTCCCGGGCATAAGGGGTGTTAGAACGAGCAGAAAGACTGCAGCACATTTTATTGGATATGATCCTCCAAACCATTAGCGCCTTGACATCACAATTGTGATGAAGCCTGATGTGGCGGGGGATGGGTTTTTTTGTCAGAGAGGTGGCCACTGTCTTGGCCGCACAAATATCCAACATATGCTCCCGTACCCACACTATAAGCTCTCCACAGGTAAGGCCAATGTATATCCTGGAGAAGCCCCATGTGCAATAGTAAATCATATTGGTACTGCTTCAGGATATACAATTTTGAATATCAAACTGTCTCAAGCCATCCAAAGAGTGGAAGGTGGAACAGTGCAAAACATTTTCACAGGCAAGACAGTGGCTGCATGGGAAGGAACCCGAAACAAGGCCCCTAGAACCAAACTGATTGGTGGGAGCTGGAATGTAGTGGCTCCTAACCAGCAAGTCATTTACATTTTTTGACCTCCTAGAGATAATGGAGGGGAAAAGCACCCAAAGAGGTCCCAAGGGAGGGATCGGTACCAAGAATGGCCCAATGTTTAGCCAAAATTTGCCACATGTTATCCCACTCATGATTGTAAGTGGAGGTGAACCATATCGGTCCCTCTCCATCGGCACGTTTACAGCCCTCGTAGGAGTGGAAAGGACTACTACATGGGTTCTTTCTTCTCTGTTGTATCCACATCTGATGTGTTAGGTATCGGGTTCCAGTCGCTGCACAGCTGGAATCCCGAGCCTTGCATTCGGCGGTCTCCCATTCCTCTCCAGCCGCACAGGAGGTTGCTCAGCAGACTCGTTGATCCAGGCGCTCTGCTCAGACCAGCTCTGTAGGTTTGGTTGCTGCTGCCACCACTGGTCCAGCTATAGCAACGCATGCTGGTCAGCAGCGAGCGACTCCAGGGACTAAGTCCTCCTTTTGGTCCACTGAGCATGCCCATGGGACGATCTCTCATTAAAGATCGGAGGTCACATGCTCAGGTCCTTCTCCAGCTCGGATTGGACCATCAGGAAGGTCAGGAAGGTCCCAGAAGGACGCGGCTATTAAAGGTTTGCATGGCCGCTCGGCCATGCACTAATATAGACAAAGATTAGATCATGTGGAGTGAGTGTTGCATGCATGTATGAATGTCTCTGGTGAATGACTCATTGGAAACCCCTACCCTTGGTACACATGCGTTGTGCAGCCTAGCCTGTCAAGCGCCCAGGTCTAGGTGTAGGTAGAGGCTGAGTCAGAGACTGGTATCAGTGTCCACCAGTGGCTCTACACGCCACGGTGCACGTGCTCGACAATCCTCCAAGGTCAGCATCTATAGTGGTGTCCGCAGGTGCGACGCCACGTGCTCTGAAGGTCTAGAGGGACTCTAACCCCGTGTCCTTGGGGCAGAGTTCTGTGACCACATTCTGAGGGCCCCCTTGCTGAGCTCTGTGAGTGCTAACAGACTCCGGCATTTAAGTTTCACTGTACTGCGTCTCTGTGACATAACAGAGTCCAATCCTGTTCACAACGGGTGATGTTAACCCGCGTGTGACCTTTTGTATACCGCTATATACATCCGCCATTACTAAGTAGCAATTTACCACCTCTGCACAGTGGACCCTGGGCTGCGAACGCACCTTACTATCATTATATTATTTGGTGCCTTCCGCCAGCCCGTGACATGATGCACCTGCAGCTGTAGCCATGGGCCTCAAAGCGTGTTTTAAGTTCCAAGGCTTGGGCTACAAATCTGTCATCAGTGAAGCTGATCTTCCTCATTCTTAGAAACTGTCTGACCGGGACGGCCCTAATGATGAGAGATGAGACTTTCAAAAACAAATGGGAGGAACTGACTGACACTTGTTCTAAGGGGTTCATGGAACTGCTAAAATAAATGAACCTCAACTCATTGGAATCCCTTGAATCTAAATTGGAGAGTCTACTGTTCATTTTATACAGAGATATGAGGAGTGATGCTCTTAAAAAATGTAATGAGGAGATTAATACAGAATCACAGAAATGGGCTTATGAGATTCAATCTGCTTAATCCAAAAAGTTTAAAGGGATGTCCAGGACAAACAGTCATCAATGCTCTACAGATGGTGTAATAACCACGATCGATCTAGACGACAATTTAGGAACTCCTCATACTTTATGTTCAGATCCACTTCTATGAGATCAAACAGATTTGGTGATTAAGATGTGTTACCTAAAACCTTCTAAAATGTGGGTCTATCTACCTTTGAAACCCTTACCAAACATATTGTGAGTAGATAGACCACCAAGAACAAATCATCTGGGGGAAAAGCTTCCTTTTCTGATTCCCAGGGTGGTCTCCAGGTACTAAATATCTCCTCTCATGTCCTTACAGACACACAGTTGGGAGTCCTGTGTAAGGATTTATCTTTTTCTCCCACTAATTCCTTTAATTACTTTACAGCCATGAAGGACCTGCAACTCTTTTCTCGCAATCTCATGTTGAAAAAACTACACAGCAGAAAGCAATTACAGGAACCCAAGAGTGAGACTGGCAGGGAGGCACTGCTTGATCTGGAGGATTTCCTTGGCAAACAACCAATCAACTTCAAAGAAGCCAGTACTTATACTAAATTGTCATTCACTCCAGTGTTCTCCTTCTCACTTGAGCTCCAGCCGATACTCATTAGGGCTTTCGAGAATGGTGTCATCACTAAAGCAGTTTTTGATGGTCTCACAATGAGGTTTCCAAAAACTACTACATTTTACTTGTTACCTAAAGCCCACAAGGATGCCCTCAACCCTCTGGGCGTCCGATTGTCTCAGGAATGAGGGGGCTGTGTGATCCTATTTGTAGATTCATCGATTTTTATCTCAAGCCACTCGTGGAAACATGACCATCTTATGTCCGAGATATAACTGACGACTTGGTACCGGTTGATGGCATCTTTGTGGACGATAATACTCTCCTCATCACCGCTGATGTGGAGAGAGTTTATACACTTGCAGAAGCTATTCATTGGCTCAATATATGTAACAGTAACAGATGTTATAAGAAGGAGGAAAAGCTGAGGGATTCATTCAAATCCTTAGGGGCCACAGTATCCAGGTAACTATCCACTTTGTTTCAAGCTGAGCAAGGAGTTTTTTGTTATTACCCCTCTTGATACCCATATGGATAATGTTGATCCCCCTCTGAAGTTTTACGTTGTTTGAGTTCTTGTTATTTTTTGTATCTTTTGGAATTATGTACTGTTCCTTTAAATCATGTCTGTTCATGAGGCTCATATGGTGCACTTTTGTGGACAAGCGTATACACGCTGCTGCTCTCCGGGTCCCACACGTATCTAGGCGACTTTCCACCTCCTGTGCATGGCCAAAAACTTCTGCCCTATCCGTGTGCGCAGTGAGGCTTCATGTCCTGTGCTGCAGTTGCCGGGACAATGCCCTTGTGATGGACCATTAGCAAAAAAAAAGGTCCTGTTTGCATATTCCACCGCATCTTCTTGTGAAAGCGGTGTTTTAACACATGAAGCACATGTTGAGGTATTGTCATCCGGCGCAGTGTCCCTCTCCTATCTCTGGTAAGCATTATCCCTTTGTGTGACTTACTTTGACTACTTAGTTCCCCTCACTTCATGCTGTCATTACTTATTGGGATGGCTCTCACCAGGGATGATTTTCTGACGCAATAGTACTTTGCAAATGTCATTGCTGCGTGTACAGACGATGCAGAATCACTGCTATCTTTTGAGAGATGACCTGGGTGTTTTTGATTATTCTTGTATGACATCACTTTACAGTGTTACTTTAATCTTTTTAATGTTTTTCTAATAAAATTCATATTTTTACTATATTCACCTGATTGCTCCTTATTCTTCTCTCTCAATTGTTTGTGTTGCTGCATGATAAAACCCAACAAAAGTTAACTCATTTTGGTCCAATACTTTGATTGATAATATCTCCGCAACAGAGAAGTCAAACAAAAAAATAATGAAAATGTTTGATTCTTCGCTGCTGTGACCATTACATTCTGTGTCCAGTTTAATACGAAAATTTTGGTAAAAAAGGTTATATTTTATTTTAATTGTACTAGTGTATGTGCTAAGAAATGTCCCTCCTGTTGTACTAATACCATAGTGCAACAGGTATTCCATCTGATTTCTCCAATTTTTCCATCATAGCAAAATATACCTAAAATAATGTCACATATTATTCTTATATCATAAATGTAACTACACAAGTAAAGCATTTAATAGAACCATTAGAAAAATTCTACATGAGAAAACAATCTGCTACAATCTGAATAGGATTTGTAAAAGTTAGATTCAGAGAAGTGTTACACACGGATATTGGGACAAGGCAGCATGTAATCTTAATAATCCAGATGCCTTTTTCAGTAAGCCAGGAGACATAGGCTATTTTTTGCACGTTGACTATTGAATTTGTGTTGACCATCAGTTTTTCAAGACACATGGACTATTGTCATATGAGCCTGAATGTTGAAACTATAATCCGTGTTTGTGAAATTGAAGAATGGCTGCTATTTGTCTCTTTTATCACCTCCTACAGGTTATTGTCTGCTATTTTTGAAAGACAGGGATGCTGGGTCATTGGACAAGAGATGTTTGCTGTTATGCTGACTACACATTGTACCAGGAAATTAAGTTTGTTGGCCTGCAAAAAAAGAGGAGGATGAACTATGTAGATTGAATAAATACTCAAAATATGAGAGATGAGCCCCTGCCACTTTTCCACAATCCTGTCGAAAAATGCCTGAATAAGAGCTGTGAGCTATAAAAGGGCGATCTGATTCTGTATCAGGGGAACTTTACAAAACGGCATCCAAGAACGCTCTACTGGACAGCTGTCAGAACACCAAGGTTCCATCAAGAGGGACACAGATTTGACATTTTACAGATGCCAGCTTAAGTACCACGGCCCTAGCTGGAAGAATACAGATCTGCTCCACTGATTATCACTGAACCCATGGAGATGTATGGAGAAGTCAAGATTTGGACCCAACAGTCATCTAGTCCCATGGAAACATTTAGTGAAGACAAGATTGGAACTCTCTGGTCACCTTGCCATGTATTTAAATTTGGGGATGCCAGAATTTGGACCCACTAGTCATCTGGCCAGTTAGAGATGCTTGGAGAAGTCAGGTTGTGACTCCCCGGTCACACAGCCACGTGCCTCAATGGACTGTAAGCATTCTAAACTTGTCATTAACTCCTCTCTGTGGGTTCCTGCCAAAAGCAGGGTGCCAAAGCTCTGGAAACCCCAAAGCTGCTCTAATTCTGTTGAGTAAGCGAAAGTGTGAAACTGTTAGGGCTGGCGGAACGAACCAAATAATAAATTAATAGTAAGGTGCGTTCACAGCCCAGGGTCTACCGTGCAGGGGTGGTAAACTGCTGCTTAGTAATGGTGGAAGTATAAAGTGGTGCAGAAAAGGTCACACGTGGGTTAACGTCACCCAGTGTGAACAGAAGCGAACTCTGTTAACTCACAGAGCCGCACTACCGCAGAACATAAATGCTGGTGCCAGTTTAGCTCACAGAGCCCGGCCACGGAGAGCACAGAAAGCGGTCACAGAAGTTTGCCCCAAGGAAACGGGGTCAGAGTCCCTCTAGACCTTCTGAGCAGGCAGCGTCCCACCTGCGGACGCCACTATAGACGCTGACTATGGAGTATCGAGCATGTGCACCGTGGCGTGCCAAGCCACCGGTGGACACTGATGCCTGTCTCAGACTCTGTCCTACCTACACCTCTGCCTGGGCGCTTAACAGGCTAAGCTGCACAACACATGTGTACCAAGGGTAGGGGTTTACAATGCGTCATTCACCAGAGACATTCATACATGCATACTACACTCACTCCTCATAGTCTGATAATGCAGTCAATACAAGCGCATGGCCGAGCGGCCATGCGAACCTTTTATAGCCGCATCCTTCTGGGACCTTCCTGACCTTTCAGATGGTCTAATCCGAGCTGGAGAAGGACCTGAGCATGTGACCTCCGATCTCCAATGAGAGATCGTCCCACGGGCATGCTGAGTGGACCGAAAGGAGGACCCTGGATTAGCTCGCTGCTGACCAGCATGCGTTGCTATAGCTGGACCACAGGTGGCAGCAGCAACCAAGTCCACAGAGATGGTCTGAGCAGAGCGCCGGGATCAACGTGTCTGCTGAGCAGGCTACTCAGCGGCCGAAGGCTAATGGGAAACTGCTGAATGCAAGGCTCGGGATTCCTGCTGTGCAGTGGCAGGAACCCGACGCCTAACATTACCCCCCCTCCTAGGGCCTCCTCCCATCTGAGCCTCGCTCTGCTCAAATGCAGCAACCAAGTCCACAGAGCTGGTCCGAGCAGAGCGCCAGGATCAACATGTCTGCTGAGCAGGCTATTTTGCTCACCAGCATGCATTGCTATAGCTAGAGCAGAGGTGGCAGCAGCAACCAAGCCCACAGAGCTGGTCTGAGCCAAGCAATGGGATTGATGAGTATGCTGAGCAGGCTGCTCTGAGGCCAAAGGGGAATGGGAGGCTGCTGAATGCAAGGCTCGGGATTCCTTATGTGCAGCGGCAGGAACCCGACGCCTAACAGAAACTCTGTAATTTTGCACAATCTTGGGTATTTCGCTGGGACTGTTCTATATGTTATTGTCTGATTGGTTCAATAAAGTATGACCATACTGTTTTACCCTAACCTCGTGTTGTCTGATTGGTATTCTACCCACGTGAAAAGAGACTGGGCATTCATTGGGATGAACCCTGGTCCATGTTGTCTTGGGCGAGTGGATGAGAGCACTGACTTCCTTTTGTGTCACCCTTGTGTCTCCACAGCTATCAAGCAACCTGCTATGAGGTGAACAGGGAACAATGTCTGGTGTATCTAGAGGATTTTGACATAAATAGTATGTTTCTTTTCATTTATTTGTTTAACAAATAATATTTAATTATACCCTTTCAATCTTTTAAACATTTGTTGAAGGGTTCTCCTGATCTCGTGATTCTTCAGGCTGTATATGATTGGATTCATCATTGGAGTCACCACAATGAACAGCAGAGACGTAAACTTGTTAGTGCTCAATGAACTGTCATCTGATGGCAACATGTACACCATCGAGAGGCTTCCATAGTAGATGCATACAGTGGTGAGATGGGAGCCGCAAGTGGAGACGGTTTTTCCCCATCCACTGGTGGATGGAAGGATTGTTATGGTGAAGAATATCCTAATATAGCTTAAAATTATTAAAATAAAAGGTGTGACACCCCCAATGATAGAAATAACAAAATCAAACAAAACTAAAATGTAAGTATCAGAGGTAGCCAAATCAATCATTGGTTTGAAGTCACAGAAGAAATGGTCAATGACATTCCGACCACAAAACTTAAGCTGCCAAACCAAAACGATCTCAAATGAAAAGATAAACATCAAGAACCAGGAGGCAAGAACCATCTTGAGGCAAGTATGAGGTTGCATTATGGAATTGTAGTGCATTGGGCTGCAAATGGCCAAGTATCGATCATAGGACATAATGGCAAGGAGAAAACACTGGACAAACCCGAATGTATAGAACAGGTAGACTTGGATAATACAGGACTTCACTGGCACCTCTGTCATGTCCAACAGTATAATATTTAACATCATGGGCATAATGGTCGTGGTTGTGAGGACATCGGCCAATGCTAGATGCTTGAGAAAGAAGAACATTGGGAGATTGAGCTTCTCATTGGTGGATGCCAAGAATATAATAAGAAGGTTTCCATTGAGTATAAGGAAGAAAGAGAAGAGGGAAATTATAAATAAAAGTATTTTATATTTATAGAGACCATTAAATCCAAGGAGGAGAAAGTGAGTGACTTCTGTCTGATTCCCTTCACACATTTTTGTTAAGTGGAAGATTAACAAGAGATCCTGGATGACGTCTCTTCACTGAAATAATATGGATTAGGTGAATAATTTCAGATTACATTAATTTATAATTCTACATACAGAACCTACACTGAGGAACATTGGGAACTATACTGAATTTACAGTAAAACAAAGTCACAGGCATGGGAGATGAGAGCGGAGCAATGTATGTATGCTACACTTGGATTACTCTGTGGCTGTAATGATGGGCTTGGATGAAGGCTTCTTCACCCTACACTGTGTGTAATGTTGGTGATAATCACATGTAAGATATGAAGTTACCGTTCACTTTTCTCTGTAAAACATTTATGGATAACTTAGTTGTCTATTCATGGTCCAGTTCTACTAGAAGGTTGATATAGTTTCATCAGTGTTAAAACATCTATATAACCACAGAGACACTGCAGCCGTCCAAGCTGTCAAGACAAACCAAAGTTTTAGAGATTGTTCTTACTATTTTATTAACTTATTAAATTCAAAGTTTTGTAAAAAAAGAAAAAAACAGGTTTTATGTCTCCTTTTTCAAAGACCTTTATCTTTTCTTGTATTACCATCAATGAAGCTGTATCGGGGTACATAATGTGTTTCTAGTGCTTCTTATTGCATTATTTTGCATTATTGTGGTGACCCAAAAAAAACCAAATCTGGTGTTTTGAATTTTTTACTTTACTGATTTGCTTAAAAAAATTTAGATTTTGATCAATTTGATTCTTCTGCTCTGGTCCTACTAACACCTACTATGTATATTATATATATCTATAGTAGGGGAAAAAAAGTATTTAGTCAGCCACCAATTGTGCAAGTTCTACAACTTATAAAGATGAGAGCGGCCTGCAACTGACATCATAGGTAGACCACAACTATAAGAGGCAAAAAGAGTAAAAAATCCAGAAAATCACCTTGTCTGATTTGAAAGCAAAGAGAGACACAAAGTGCAAGATCTTATCCTGAAAACTAAACTGTGATTTTTCAAAGAACTGCTCACCTGGCGTTCCGTAGTCAAAGCACGTGTAGTAGGTATAGGCTGCTGCAGAACCACACGTCGGACACCGAGTAGATAATACAGTGTACTGCAAAGTAGGATGTGGATTTTTGTCCGCGCTGCCCAAATGAAGAAATTCCAAAATGTTGTAGAAGCTTAACAGTGGTTGATTCAACGCGTTTCAAGGTTAGTATATCCCCTTCTTCAGGAAATACTACGTACAACTTACATAGGTAGTGACTATACATTGCTGATGTAAATCTGAGATTCAAAAAAATGATTGCAAAATAGTCAGATGACACATGTCCAAGTTCAAAGTTACTAGGTAATTAATATATCATTGCTTGCATAGAAATCAAAGTAATTATTTAAAAATACCATTCAAATAATATGTAAATTTTATTTTATAGGTTGTCAAAGCAAAAAAAGATAATAAAAAATGATTTTTCAACAAAGAGGAAGAGAAGGACATCCGGCGGGAACTTCTAAAGACTAGCTCTACTAACATCAAAATCGATTACTTAACAATCTGACCATTGGGCAACAAGGAGGATTGCCTTCAGAAATCCAGGACAAGGGTTGAACTTCTGTTGCAATAAACCATTTTTAAAATAATTATTTGTTTATGAGGAAATTTGATAAAATAAAATCTTATTAATAAAAATGTGTGTCTTTTAAAAAACATTCGTCCAATTTATTTTTTATCTTGTGGAAATAGAAGATAAAAGTAGAAAGGTTAATCGATCTACTCGTAGGCGTGGTGTCAAAGCAGAAGAGGCACAGCACTCCATGCAACATAGCTCACCTAGGTAGGATCACACCGCAAGAAAGGTCTGCAGCGTCGCTCAAGATCAAAAGGTTCATTGTGATTCCTGACAGTCCTCATGCAGGGGAAATATAGGTCCATCATAACTCTCAATTCAACCAATAAGCGAGGTGGCAAGGCAGAGGGGACACAGCACTTCATGCGGCACCGCTCACCTCAGTAGGATCATGTCACATTAATGAACTGCAGTGCCGCGCAGGATCAGAACACCCACTGCGTTCAATAACTGTCCCCACATAGGGGAACCAAGCATCTACTACACCCCTTCATGAGCAGTACATATAAATGTGTCATGATCCAGTTTGGATCTGACAGTTTAAATGCACAAAGTGAACTTTTTTTTCTTTGGCTGTGTGCCAAAGTGGGGTGTTTGCTCCCAGTGGCCATTAAAATTATTGCACTGTGGTGTCTTTTGTTCTAAGTTGCCCCGGTGGTGGTGAGCAGTTGTGCACTTTAGTTTCTTTGGTTTAATTTGCACGTAATTACAAATCAGGTGTGAGGCTCTATAAAAGAGTGTCAGGTGTGTTTGATCACTATGGGTGATAGTTAGTCATTCACAAGTAAGCCTGGGTGAAAGATGGAGCTGAACCAGAGTCCTGGGCAGCCCAGTCAGAGAGGACAAGTGGCAGCTATGGAGTCTGCAAGGAGTGCTGGCATGGATTGGTGGAGTCCAACGATGAGGTCTGCAAGAAGGGCTGGCATGGCGTGGTGGATTTGCAGTTTATGGTGTCAGCAGGAAGTGCTTGCATGGCTTGGAGGAGTGGCGACTATGGTGAGAGTTGCACTCAGCATGCTGGATTTGGTTGCTGAAAGCTGGACTCAAGCATGCTTGACTTATTGGCAGAAAAGTTGGACTCACGCATGCTGGACTTTTTGGCAGAAGCTGGACTCATCTTTGGGACTCTGTTTACTGGGTAGCTGCAACTGGTGGTGGTCTCTGCTCCAAGGCTGCACTATGGTGATGGATCCGGTTATGGTGATGGATCCGGTTGGAGGTGAAGATGCACACAGGTGGTGGACTCTGTTGCGGGGAGCATAAGCAACAGAGCAAAGCTGAGTGGTGTCCCCCTGTATTGTCATTTTCCCTTGTGTGTGTTTAGTGCAGTGGTGGGATTAGTTTCCGCACCGACCAATTCCCTAGTGAGGGTTTAGGTACAGGGCGAGTCAGGGTTTTAAGGTACACGTGCGTCGCCCGGTGTGGAACCGGCATAGGAAACTTTAGGAGTGCAGGGACTCTGGCTCAGGGGAGTGCAGGAGGTCTCCACTTCCCGTTTCCCTATTGGAGGGCCCTCCATTGTTAATGTTACCCAGGTTTTCCCTTTATTATATAAATTCACCTCACTGGAGGTGGGGTTTCCAGACTTTTGTATATACGTGTAATATCTAAATTCGCCAGTTGGAGGCGGTGTATCCAGCTGCACGTCTTATTATTTAAATTTGCCCCACTGGAGGCGGTGTATCCAGGGTCACGTGTGTCATGGGTTCGCCTTGCGGTACTCGCTGCGTCCAGACACACGTGACCATTACATTATCACCAACCATACATTTTTTTTCTGGTGAGCTTTGGCCATGTGGAGACCTGTGAGTAATTGCTGCTGGGCCTCACTGAGGTGAGTGAGGAGCTGCAAGGTCTGTGAGAGCAGCTGCAGCAGCAGTTATCAGGGTCTGGGGCCTTCCCTTTGGCTTCACCAGAAAATTAAATTGCGGCGCTGGCAAAAGTCCCCTAGAGTCGCTGCTGGGGAGCGGGACTTGTTCATACAGGCGGATGCACACAGACAGGTGGGTGGAGTTTGTGATCCCCATGGTGCTGTCTGGGGTTCCCCGAGGTGAAGGCGTGCGTCCCTGTAGTGAGCAGACTGGTGTGTTAGTCCGTGGGGCTTGCGCCAAATCTTCTATACCACCGAAGAAGCCGCCCCCTCCTGGTCGTGTGGAGGCAAGCAGAGAGTGTATTTTTCCTCCATGTTCCTGCGGCTCTGGCAAAGTAGCCCCTAGAGTCGCTGCTGGGGAGCAGGACTTGTTCATACAGGCGGACGTACCCAGACAGTTGGGTGGAGTTGGTGACCCCATGGTGCTGTCTGGGGTTCCCCGAGGTGAAGGGGTACGTCCCTGTAGTGAGCAGACTGGTGTGATAGTCCGCAAGGCTTGCGCCAAATCTTCAATACCACCGAAGAAGCCGCAACCTCCTGGTCATGTGGAGGAAGGCGACCAGCAAGTGTATATTTCCTCCATATCCCGGTCCCCTTCACCTCCAGGTGTGAGCAGCAGGTGCGCTGCGGGGGAGTGGGGGTATATCTCAACCCTCGCCATTAACCATCCCTGGGAGGCGCAGACCTCATGGTGAAAAGGGTTGGAGGGTGGTGTGCCCGTGGTGAATAGCGGGGGTGTGAGTGTGGTGACACCCGGGTGGACGCCTCTGTTGTCGATCCTAGAGTGAGTTCACTGATGGATGACAAACGAATGTGTTGCAATAAATGTTCAGGTCCGGACCTGTGTGTGAACGAGCAAGTATGGGTGGCCACCAAAAAACATCCTGTGGAAGTGTGTTGCGGAGTCTTACCAGCTCATACCGAACATACACATACTTAACTCGTTCCCCAGGTCGACGCTTTGGAGATGAGTGGTGCCTCCAGAACATTCATTGCCAATACCAGCGGTGCATTTGTCATTAACCTGAAGTGTCAGGTAGTGGTTGGGGTTAACTCTGGATCTAGGCATCTCTGCTGTAGCTGGTGCCCTGATGAGGAGTGGTCTTGAGGGTCCAGAGGCCCCTCATTAAGGGGAGGGTACTGTCATGATCCAGTTTGGATCTGACAGTTTAAATGCACAAAGTGAACTTTTTTCCTTTGGCTGCGTGCCAAATTGGGGTGTTTGCCCCCGGTGGCCATTATAATTATTGCACTGTGGTGTCTTTTGTTCTAAGTTGCCCTGGTGGTGGTGAGCGGTAGTGCACTTTAGTTTCTTTGGTTTAATTTGCACGTAATTACAAATCAGGTGTGAGGCTCTATAAAAGAGTGTCAGGTGTGTTTGATCACTGTGGGTGATAGTTAGTCATTCACAAGTAAGCCTGGGTGAAAGATGGAGCTGAACAAGAGTCCTGGGCAGCCCAGCCAGAGAGGACGAGTGGCAGCTATGGAGTCTGCAAGGAGTGCTGGCATGGATTGGTGGAGTCCAACGATGAGGTCTGCAAGAAGGGCTGGCATGGCGTGGTGGAGTCGCAGTTTATGGTGTTAGCAGGAAGTGCTTGCATGGCATGGAGGAGTGATGACTATGGTGAGAGTTGCACTCAGCATGCTGGATTTGGTTGCTGAAAGCTGGACTCAAGCATGCTTGACTTATTGGCAGAAAGGTTGAACTCAAGCATGCTGGACTTTTTGGCAGAAGCTGGACTCATCTTTGGGACTCTGTTTACTGGGCAGCTGCAACTGGTAGTGGACTCTGCTCCAAGGCTGCACTATGGTGATGGATCCGGTTATGGTGATGGATCCGGTTGGAGAAGATGCACGCAGGTGGTGGGCTCTGTTGCGGGAAGCATAAGCAACAGAGCAAAGCTGAGTGGTGTCCCCCTGTATTGTCATTTTCCCTTGTGTGTGTTTAGTGCAGTGGTGGGATTAGTTTCCGCACCGGCCAATTCCCTAGTGAGGATTTAGGTGCAGGGCGAGTCAGGATTTCAAGGTACGCGTGCGTCGCCCGGTGCGGAACCAGCATAGGGAACGTTAGGAGTGCAGGGACTCTGGCTCAGGGGAGTGCAGGAGGTCTCCACTTCCCCATTTCCCTATCGCAGGGCCCTCCATTGTTAATGTTACCCAGGTTTTCCCTTTATTATTTAAACTCGCCTTACTGGAGGCGGGGTTTCCAGACTTTTGTATATACGTGTAATATCAAAATTCGCCAGTTGGAGGCGGTGTATCCAGCTGCACGTCTTATTATTTAAATTTGCCCCACTGGAGGCGGTGTATCCAGGGTCACATGTGTCATATGGGTTCGCCTTGCGGTCCTCGCTGCGTCCAGACACACGTGACCATGACAAATGTATAGATTTGGACAATTGTTTTCAAAACTCATTTTCAGCATACATAGAGTAATTATGATATAAGAAGAATAATCTTCCAATGGGTAAAAAAGACCTTGTATTAAATTTTATGGATACATTAAATGTATAATTCTTGTAAAGAAAAGGCAGGGGAAGGCTGTAACTTAAAGAAACTTTTCTTCTAAGACAAGGAAAATACTTCCGGGGCCTAGTTAACCGTTGCATGTGCAGTAAGGCTTTTCGGCTTTGCCCGCAGATGGGCAAAGCATACTGTGCGTGCACGAGCCAAAAATGCTTAGCGCACGTGCAAAAGATGTCAGACACCTACTCCTATTCATGAAAAAACTGCGGATGGCAGCCAAGGATGGGGAGGCGGCAAAGATCCGAAACACCGCCCATCGGACAGGACAGACCTCATTTAAATAGCCCGCCTAAACCAGGTGACAGATTCCCTTAAATTTATAAGGATATGAAAGGTACCAGCACCAAATCAAAACAAAATACATGTGTACAAACTCAGAAATACATAGCAAAAAATACAGAGAAAGAGGAGTTTACCATATACCATGAAAAGTAAGTATTTATTAGTACAAAAAATTCCTCAATTACATGAGTAATAATTAGAGTTGAGCGATACCGTCCGATACTTCAAAGTATCGGATCGGAATGGATCGGCCGATCTTAAAAAAAAGTATCGGTATCGCCGATTCCGATACCGGAAGTCCCATTCAAGTCTATGGGACTTCCGGTATCGGAATAAGAAAAACCCTGTTTTTGCCTTGTACAGCCTCTCTGGGGTCTGTACGGGCCTTTCGGGGGGCTGTGCCGGCCTGCCAGGGGGTCTGTGCAGGCTCCGGTGGTCTGTGCCGGCCTGCTGGGGGGCTGTGCCGGCCTGCCGGTGGTCTGTGCAGGCTCCGGTGGGCTGTGCCGGCCTGCCGGGGGGGCTGTGCCGGCCTGCCGGTGGTCTGTGCAGGCTCCGGTGGGCTGTGCCGGCCTGCCGGGGGGCTGTGCCGGCCTGCTGGTGGTCTGTGCAGGCTTCGGGGGTCTGTGCAGGCATCGTCCGATGGGACTACAAGTCCCATCGGGCGATGCCTGCTACCATGACAGTGATTGACACATTAGCCAATGATGGGACAGTAGTAGTCCCATCATCCGGCTAATGTGTTGAATGTAAAAAAAAAAAAAAAAAAATTACATGCTACATACATGCTACATACATACAACATGCATACTACATACATGCTACATTCATACTACATACTACATACATGCTACATTCATACTACATATATACTACATGCAACATACATACTACATATATACTACATGCATGCAACATGCATACTACATATATACTACATGCAACATACATACTACATATATACTACATGCATGCAACATGCATACTACATATATACTACATGCTACATACATACTACATATATGCTACATACATACTACATATATACTACATGCATGCTACATACATACTGCATGCTACATACATGCTACATGCTACATACATACTACATATATGCTACATACATACTACATATATACTACATGCATGCTACATACATACTGCATGCTACATACAGTACATACTACATGCTACATACATACTACATATATGCTACATACATACTACATACATACTACATGCATGCTACACACATACTACATGCTACATACATACCACATATATACTACATACATACTACATGCATGCTACATGCTACATACATACCACATACATACTACATACATACTACATACATACTACATGCATGCTACATGCTACATACATAACACATATATACTACATGCATGCTACATACATACTACATGCTACATACATACTACATGCTACATACATACCACATACATACTACATACATACTACATACATACTACATGCATGCTACATACATACTACATGCTACATACATACTACATATATACTACATGCATGCTACATACATACTACATGCTACATACATACCACGTACATACTACATACATACTACATACATACTACATGCATGCTACATACATACTACATGCTACATACATACCACATACATACTACATATATACTACATGCATGCTACATACATACTGCATGCTACATGCATGCTACATACATACTACATACATACTACATACATACTACATGCTACATACATACCACATATATACTACATGCATGCTACATACATACTACATGCTACATACATACCACATACATACTACATACATACTACATGCATGCTACATACATACTACATGCTACATACATACCACATACATACTACATATATACTACATGCATGCTACATACATACTGCATGCTACATGCATGCTACATACATACTACATACATACTACATGCTACATACATACCACATATATACTACATACATACTACATACAATACATTCATACAATACATACATAGACATACAGTACATATAACATAGAGTAACATACTTACCAATACTTGTCACATTGTTCCCCGAAGCCATTGTCTTTTACGGAATAAATATTAACATAACAAACCACAAAAATACTCACCCACGATCCGAAGCAGTCCACGAGTGTGTCCCACGACGATCTTGGGTAGAGAACTGCAGCATCAGCTGATGCTGCTGTTCTCTACAGGCTGCAGGAATCCAATGACGGAAGGTAGGTATCCTTCCGCACTGTATTCCTCCGCCACTTAAAAAAAAAAAGTCCCTAGTCTCACTTTATGCCATTGCTGTGTGGGAATTTCCCACGCAGCAATGGCATAAAGTGAGACTAGGGACTTTTTTTGCAGGCCGGCAGAGACCCCCGGAAGGCCCGAAATGACGGCGCATCATGATGCGCACACACCGCGCATCATGATGACGTCATTTCGGCTGTCAATCAACTTTGAACTTCCGATTCCGATGCCGACTTCCGAAAAAATATCGGAAGTCGGTATCGGAATTCCGATACAGCAAGTATCGGCCGATACCCGATACTTGCGGTATCGGAATGCTCAACACTAGTAATAATATGTACAATAAAATATCTTTTATATATCTCAATTAATACGAGTGTATGTGTCATGGTCCAGTCTGGAGTTTATTTTCTGCTGTCTTCACTCTGGACTGGTCATGCGGGAGTTAATCTCCTCAGCCTCGTTCTGGAGCTAGCTGGGCTATTTCAGTCTCTCACAGCCTGCTGACCAGTGATAGTGATAGCTCAAGCTTCCAGTTTAGAGCCTCTGACCCTTGTACCCTGGTGTTCCTCCTGCCTTTGACTAGTATCCATGTGTATGACCCTGACTGATTTCTGACCCCGTCTCTTGGTATTCGTCTCTGCTGTTACGTTCCCTCTCTGGCATTTGACTTCCCGGCTTGTACCCTGACCACGTATTTCGCCTCACGTTTTGGACCCCGTGCTCATGTTTTGGCTTTCTGACTCTCGGCTTGGTATTTTGACTACGTGTAATGCTGCTCCTTCTGGTACGTCTGCTCCTGTTAGTTTCTGACTCGGTTCGTCTGACCATTCTCTCTCATTACCTGTCACACCTGTGCTATTGCTCAGTGTTGCTGCTCTTAGTGTGTAACCTCTCTTCCCTCACCAGCTCCCCCTGGTGGAGGTTTCACTACAGTATGAATATAAATGATCCACAAGACAAGTGGCCACAGACTACAAGCGAAGCACAATAGCAAAACAGAGCATAAATTAACCATTTCAAGGCAATGGTGTCAAAAGGAGTTAATCCAAAGTAAACACTAAGCAGCTAATCGTCTCAATGTAAAGTGGCTCATATAACCAGCCCTATAATGATAAGCTGAACGGATGTCCCTAAGTGATAGACACCACCATAATATCAATAGTAAACATATATGTAATGTCTGCTCATCAGTGTGGAGTAGGACTCTAGCTAGGTGGGAGCAATGCCTGGTAGTCCAACATCACGAAACAATCACTGACCTCAGGGAGACCAGGCAAAGAAAACACTGCGGCAGCCGGCAAAGGTGCTCAATCACAGTGAAATCCTAGGTGCAATGCTCCCTCATTTTTTTTATTGTTATTTCTCCCTCTTCTGGAGCCTCCGTAATGCTTTTTCTTTTTCCTGTTCTTGGTAAGAAGAATTGATTTGTCTGTGAGTTTTTTATAACCCGGGGTAAAAAAGGAGCAGTACCTAGGGCTGTGTGGCCATGTTTAGGTTTGTTTGCACTTTTTTCGCTTTTTTTAGCGTTTTTCCCTGCAAACTGCTTAAAAAAAGCATACATTAAGCATCCCATTGTTAGAATGCATTCCACAATTTTTGTGCCCATGCTGCGTTTTTTTCCCCAAAAAAACCCCGAATTTCGGAAAAAAACGCAGCATGTTCACTAATTTTGTGGAAAATCTCCCGTTTTGCCACTATGTTCATTGAATTAAGATGCTCCAGAAAAAAACGATAAAAAAAATGCGGATTTCCTTCAAAGGAGTCCGGTTTTGTTCAGGAAAATTCTGCATACGTGCGCACACAGCCTTAGAGTGATCAATCACAAAAGTGTAATTAGGTTGGATGAAATTACCATACTGAGTGTAGTATCATGGACTGAAAGGTCCAACAGTGATACAGGGATAGAATCAGAAAAATCTGTGGAAGAAATATGTTTAATCCATTTGACCAGGCTTATTAAATAAAATATTAAAATCATTAATGTCGGAGCCATTTTTATTTTTAATTTTCTCTTCATTAAACTTACTAATTTGAGACCTAATATTTTCTAAATGATTCCTTGCTTCCGATAAGGTCTGAGAGTGATTTAGAATGTCTCCTTTGGCAGTTTTAGAACCTACCTTGGGAGTACTCATATCGGTCTTGGTATCAACTGTTTGCTTAATAGTAGGATTTTTTTCAATGTTTTTTTCAATGGTCACTCCATTACTTTTATTTGTCTTTAAGGTCATTTTTATTTTTATTTTTATAGTCATCTCTAGTGTTAACCTTTCCGATACCGCAAGTATCGGGTATCGGCCGATATTAGCTGTATCGGAATTCCGATACTGACTTCCGATACTTTTTTCATATCGGATACCGGAATCGGAAGTTCCCATAATGCTATCAGCCCGCTCGCTTTGATTCAGCCAATGGGAATCCTCAGAAGTGTGGGCACATCCTGTTAGACTTGTAGGCATGTTAACTATTGGCATGGCTGTGATTGGCTGCTGAAATGATGTCATGATGCACTATAAAAGCCACCGCCGCCGCCATTTCTGGTCACTCTGCTGTGAATTCAGTTAGGGACAGGCTGCTGTTGAAGACTGTGAGGGACAGTTAGAAATAGCGATTCTCAAAACATATAGTGCTTAACCCAGGCTACATAAACCACCACTGTAGCTTTCTTTGCCCTAGCAGCAGTGTTCACAGTGTGCATCCATCCGTATCCATATGCGGTGGTTGCAAACAATGTAGGAGTAGACAGCGGAGCCTTTCTGCAGCCTGTCAGTGCTAGTGCCCACTTAGCTGCACTGTTCACAGCTGTCTGAGAGGTCTCTGACTGTGTGTAAGTGCAGCTCACGCTGAGTAGTGTGTCCTGCAGCTATGTCTGGTTGTAGGCCGCTCAGCGTACGTCACTGCCTCACACGTAAATTGCTGTAATTGCAGCTCATTTTTTCTTCTCCTATTAGTGTGCATCCATCCATATCCATCTACATTGGTTGGTTGCAAACACTATTTAGGAGTAGATACAGGAGCCTTTTTTCTGGCTTGTGCCCTTCAGCTGCAGCCAGATTAGTATTACCCAATTTTTTTGGAGCCTCATCTTTTGCATTGTAGGTTACCTGGCTGCATTGTACTAGCTCCATAAAGTTGGTGATACTCTGACTTTAAAATTTTTTGTCACATCCTTATAGTTTATTTTCCTAAACCAAAAAAAAAAAAAAGTTCACAAAACACTACATTTGAAACTTGTGTAGGCCACATTAGCTCCCATTAAAGTGTAGTCGACACACACTTCATAAAATTAGTGTTTCTTATACCTGTAACCAGCTGTTCAGGAATAAGCACACTAAGGCCCCCCTTTGTACTTTTCTGCCTATCTTTCTCAGTCTAGCAAGATGAAGAAGGCAGGGAGTAAGGCACGTGGCCGTGGGCATGGAGTTTCAGCAGGGAGAGGACGTGGGGATTCTGCTGGGAGAGGACGTGGGGATTCTGCTGGGAGAGGACGTGGGGATTCTGTGCCTGCTGTTGGCACCAGTGAGTCAGCATCCCCCAGTTTTAGCAGGCAACAGTCCTTTATGCACAGCTTTGTAGGACCTCACCGTACCTCACTGCTGCGGGAGGAACAAATTGAAGCCGTTGTCGGATGGATGGCAGCTAACGCATTGACTTCAATTCCTTCCACATACTCTCAGGGCCAGAGCACCGAAGAGCAACCATCTGTCTCTTCACCACCCGCCAAACTGCCCAGGCAGTCAGAGAGCCCTGGACAGGAGCCATCACAGTCTCTACTTCTGTTCTCGGAATCAGTTGGTTTGGAAAGAGGGGGCCAGCTAAGCAGTATTCCAGAATGTGAAGAAGAGGGAGTATGCAGTGATGCCCAACTTCTTTGTGCCTCTGAATCTGAAGAGGCGGGTGGGCCAGTGCCTATGGTCAGCACACCTCAGTACGCATCAGATGATGACGAGACTCAGTTACCACTTTCTGGTGCATACGGTGCTGGCGAGCCAACCCAGGAGAAGCAGGTGTTTGAAGAGGGGAGTGTAGATGTTGAGGTCCTTGACCCATCATGGCGTGAGGAACAGGAAGGTGGTGGGAGCAGCTCTGAGGAAGAGATTCCCCGAAGGGCCAAACCTGGAGGGAGAGGGAGGGGGCAGACTTGGTTGCCTGTAGCCTCCACTTCGGCACCCGTTAGGAGCATTCCACTTTCAAAAGGCAAAACGGGCGCTCCCAAGACTTGCAGTGTGTGGTCCTTTTTTGACACAGTTGCAGATGACATTTGCGTTGTCAAATGCAAGCTGTGTCATCAGAGAGTTAAAAGAGGGAAAAATGTCGGCAACCTCAATACCACTAATATGTGGAAACATGTGCGGACCAAGCACGAGGTGGAGTTACCCAGACACACTGAAGACGTAGGCCAACGTACAGCACCACCTACCACCTCTTCAGCTCGTGTTGGGGCCTCTTCCTCCAGCTCACACACAGCTGGTTCGGCTTCCTCACAGGATCACCAAGGAAGAACCTCTGGCACTGTTGTCCGGAGACCCTGTGACATTCCACCCACAACAACACGTTCAAAGTCATCATCACACTCCCAGGCCACTCGGCAGCCATCGGTAGCACCCGAGCACTGGCTCTGAATGCTGGCATTGCCCAACTAATGGCACTTGAAATGTTCTCATTCAGGCTGGTGGAGACTGACAACTTCCGGGACTTCATGGCATTGGCAGTCCCACAATACACCGTTCCCAGCCGCTTTTATTTCAGCAGGTGAGCAGTCCCTGCCCTGCATAGACATGTGGAGGCAAACATCAAGCATGCGCTACTAAACGCCGTCAGTAGCAAGGTCCACCTGACCACTGATGCGTGGACCAGCAACCATGGACAGGGACGATACCTTTCCCTCACTGTCCATTGGGTCAATGTGGTGGAGTGGGGTACAGATATGGAGAGTGGCGCTCTACGTGTTCTGCCAACTCCACGGATTGCAGGAATGCAGTCTGTACACATTGACTCCTCCTCATACTCCAGTTCCTCTGAATCAGCGCTGCAGGAGCCTGTTACGACCGATATGAGCACAGCCGTGGCCAAACGTCAACAGGCCGTACTTAAATTAATTTCTTTGGGGAATCGAAGCCACACAGCGCAGGAGCTCTGGAATGCCATCAAGCAGGAGAGCGATGTGTGGTTTGTGCCAGTGAATCTCCAGCCGGGCTTGGTAGTGTGTGACAATGGCCAAAATCTGGTGGCAGCTCTTGGCCTAGGCAACCTCACTCACATCCCATGTCTGGCACATGTGCTCAACTTGGTCGTGCAGAGCTTTCTGAGGGACTATCCGGATCTTGATGCACTGCTGCACAAGGTCCGCATAGAGTGCGCTCACTTGCGGCGTTCCAGCACGGCAAGATCGCGCCTTGCTGCTCTAAAGCGCCGATTATGCCTTCCAGAACATCGCATCATATGTGACCTACCCACCAGGTGGAATTCAACGTTACATATGTTGGAGCGTTTGTGTGAGCAGCAGGCAGCAGTCTTGGAGTACCAGCTGCATCAGGCGCAAACAAGTCGCACTGTGCGCCGGTCATACTTCAGCACCACTGAGTGGGCCTCTGTGAAGGATATCTGCCTTGTTTTGCGTGCCTTCGACGATTCCACGCGGATGGCGAGTGCAGATGATGCACTAGTCAGCATGACTGTCGCCCTAATCTGCATGCATCAAAAAACACTGCAAGCACTAAGGGAAGAGGTTTTGGAAGAGGTGGAGGATGAGGAGTCCCTAATGCCATCTGCTTCTGGACAGTCTGCGCTACGTGGTTCCTCACAAAGGCCTAGGCAGGGGACACTTTGCGAGGAGGATGAGGAGGAGTCGATGGAGGAGAAAGACATCTCTCCAGAGGAGGGAGGTACACAAAGCTCTAGTCAGTATGTACAGAGAGGGTGGGGTGATGCCGAGCAGGCAGAGATCACGCCTCAAGCAGGGGACAGCGGTTCTTTGGCAGTTGGGAGTCTGCAGCACATGGTTGACTTCATGCTTCAGTGCCTGAGAAACGACCGCCGCATTGCCCACATTCTCTACACGGCGGATTATTGGGTGTACACCCTCCTAGATCCTTGCTACCGGGACAACTTTTTTAACCCTCATACCAACGTTGAACCGGGAGCGGAAAATGCGGGAGTACCAAGACACACTGGTGCAGTCCATCATGTTTTCCATTCCACCCGACAGCAGTGGTGCTAGTGCTTTACAAAGCACCTCTGTGCGTTGAGCCAGTGGAGGAAACTCGGCACAAAGAGGGAGAAGAGGCAGCGCCTCAGCAGAAGGCAAGACCACTATGGCCCAAATGTGGCAAAGTTTTGTGTGTCCGCCACAATTGTCTACACCATCACTGACGGCTCCAGTCAACAGGAGGCAACGTTTCCGTCAGATGGTGACAGACTACATGTCTTGCCCTGTGAGTGTACTCCGAGATGGCTCTTCCCCCTTTAAGTTTTGGGTCTCTAGCTTGCTACATGGCCAGAGCTTAGCCAGTATGCATTGGAAGTGCTGGCTTGCCCTGCTGTCAGTGTGTTATCGGAACGCGTCTTTAGTGCCGCAGATAGTGTACTAACAGACCGTCGCACGCGACTTTCTTCCGATAACGTTGACCGGCTTACTTTTCTGAAAATGAACAAGGCCTGGATCTCCCCAGAATTTGCCAGTCCTCTTCCAGAATAAATAATAGGTTGGCAATTGTATCCAGGTCTCCTGTTGTGCTCATATTTCTACCACCTGAACTATAATCCCTGTGCTTCAACACAGCCAGTTGTCGCTCAGATGTGTCGTCTGCACAGAGAAAAACACTAGCTCCTGTGTTAGTGGGGTTCAGTAACGCCAGCTGATCCCCTGCTGTGTGGACGGCAAAGTCTCATGCTCCATCCACATTCAAACTACAACTGATTTTTAACCATGCTTCACTTAGGCCTCTGGCTCCACTGTGTCTAGTATTTCCCCTGGCCTCCAACCCCGCCAGTGACAGCTCTTAAGTGGCGTCTGCACAATCCACACTTGTTCCAGTGTTACTTAGCCTCAGTCACGTCAGCTGATCCGCTGATGTGTGTCCGGCAAGGTCTCCTGCTCTGTCCTCATTCACACTAATAGTAATGGGAACGTGGACAGAGCAGGAGACCTTGCCAGACACACATCAGGGGATCAAGTGACGTGACTGAGGCCTAGTTACACTTGAAGAAGTGTGGATCGTGCAGACGCCACTTAAGAACTGTAACTGGCGGGGTTGGAGGCAAGGGGAAATACTAGATACAGTTGAGACGGAGGCCTTGGTGTGGCATGGTTACAATCATTAGTAGTCTACAACCTCTCTAAAACGTGCAGCAAGTTTGCCTCAGCCTGATCCATGCCTCATCCTGGGCTCCAACGCCAGTTGGTGTTCAGAAGTGCCGTCTTCACAGAGAAAAACACACTACCTCCTGTGTTAGTGGGGATCAGTAATGCCAGCTGTTCCCCTGCTGTGGAGACGGCAAAGTCTCCTGCCTCCACCTGCCCACACCATAAGGCCTCAGCCTGCTCCATGCCTCATCCTGGGCTCCAACAACGCCAGTTGGTGTTCAGAAGTGTCGTCTTCACAGAGAAAAACACACTACCTCCTGTGTTAGTGGGGTTCAGTAATGCCAGCTGTTCCCCTGCTGTGTAGATGGCAAAGTATCCTGCTGCCTCCACCTGCCCACACCATAAGGCCTCAGCCTGCTCCATGACTCTTCCTGTGCTCCAACAACGCTAGTTGGTGTTCAGAAGTGTCGTCTTCACAGAAAAAAACACACTACCTCCTGTGTTAGTGGGGATCAGTAATGCCAGCTGTTCCCCTGCTGTGTAGATGGCAAAGTGTCCTGCTGCCTCCACCTGCCCACACCATCATGCCTCAGCCTGCTCCATGCCTCTCCTTGGGCTCCAACAACGCTAGTTGGTGTTCAGAAGTGTCGTCTTCACAGAGAAAAGCACACTACCTCCTGTGTTAGTGGGGATCAGTAATGCCAGCTGTTCCCCTGCTGTGTAGACGGCAAAGTGTCCTGCTGCCTCCACCTGCCCACACCATCAGGCCTTAGCCTGCTCCATGCCTCTTCCTGGGCTCCAACAACGCTAGTTGGTGTTCAGAAGTGTCGTCTTCACAGAGAAAAACACACTACCTCCTGTGTTAGTGGGGATCAGTAATGCCAGCTGTTCCCCTGCTGTGGAGACGGCAAAGTGTCCTGCTCCATCCACATGCAAACTAATACAGATTTGTAACCGTGCTCACTAGTAGTGTGAATGAGGACTGAGCAGGAGACCTTGGCAGACACACATCAGGGGATCAATTGACGTGACTGAGCAACAGTTACACAGGAACAAGTGTGGATTGTGCAGACTCCACTTCAGAGCATGAACTGGAGGGGTTGGAGGGCAGGGGAAAAACTACAGACAGTGGAGCACGGTTACAATCTGTAGTAGTATACAACCTCTATAAAACCAGCTGCAAGTTGGCCTCCGCATGCTGCATGCTTGATCCTTGGCTACAACACAGCCAGTTGTAGCTTGGAAGTGCTGTCCGCACAGATAAAAACACTTGCTCCTTTGTTAGTGGGGTTCAGTAATGCCAGCTGTTCCACTGCTGTGTGAATGGCAAAGTCTCCTGCTGCCTAAAAACTCACACTACTACTGATTTTCCACCATGCTCCACTTAGGCCTCTGGCTCTACTGTCTCTAGTATTTTCCCTGGCCTACAACCCCGCCAGTCGCTGCTCTGTAGTGGCGTGTGCACAATCCACACTTGTTCCTGTGTGACTGTGGCTCAGTCACGTCAGTTGATCCACTGATGTGTGTCCGGCAATGTCTCCCGCTCTGTCCCCATTCCCATTACTAGTAGTGGGAATGTGGACAGAGCAGGAGACCTTGCCGGACACACATCAGTGGATCAACTGACGTGACTGAGCCACAGTCACACAGGAACAAGTGTGGATTGTACACATGCCACTTCAGAGCAGCGACTGGTGGGGTTGGATTCCTGTGGAAATACTAGAGACAGTATAGCCATAGAGCCAAGTGGAGCCCGGTTAAAATCAGTAGTTGTGTACAACCAATATAAAACTAGCTCCAAGTAGGCATCAGCCTGCTGCATGATTGACCCCTGGGCTCCAACATCGCCAGTTGCAGCTCAGAAATGTCTTTGGCACGGGTACTCCTTCCTGCCCAGCCTGGTTCCAGCACCGTCAGCTGGTTCCCGCCAGAGCTTTTGGCCTAGGTGCCTCCTTGTCGGTATCCGAGTTCCAGCAACGTCTGCTGGTCCTTGGTAGTGCTTTATAGCACAGGTACCTCCTGCTTATAAACCTTGTTCCAGCACCGTCAGCTGGTCCATGGTTGTGCCATTGTCTCTCATTCCTTCTGCTGCCCCTCCGGGTTCCAGCACCGTCAGCTGGTTCTCGGTAGTTCCATTGACTCTTGTAGCTTCTGCTACCCATCCGGGTTCCAGCAACGTCAGCTGGTTCTCGGCAGTGTCTTTGGAACGGGTACTCCCTCCTGCCCAGCCTGGTTCCAGCACGTCTGCTGTTTCCGGGTAGTGTCAACGTCACTTTGCCAACGATAGGTTGTCCTGTCGTGTTGCGGTCGGGTTTGCCGAGTCTATGGTGCCTGCAGTTTCGGTGGTTCCTATGTGGGCTGCGGGATCTGGTAAAAAAGGCTGGTTCCGTAGTGCCAATAGGACAAGCACCCCCTGTAGGACTGTGGGTTTCGGTAATTGCGGCCTCTTCTGCTACCCGTCCGGGTTCCAGTACTGTCAACTAGTTCTCGGCAGTGCCTTTGGCCTAGGTGCCTCCTTCTCGGTATCCGAGGTCCACTACCGTCAGCTAGTCCTTGGTAGTGCTTTGTAGCACAGGTACCTCCTGCTTAGTAACCGTGTTCCAGCACCGTCAGCTGGTCCACGGTTGTGCCATTGGCTCTTGATCCTTCTGCTGCCCCTCCGGGTTCCAGCAACATCAGCTGGTTCTCGGCAGTGTCTTTGGCACGGGTACTCCCTACTGCCCAACCTGGTTCCAGCACGTCTGCTGTTTCCGGGTAGTGTCAACGTCACTTTGCCACCGACTCGTTGTCCGGTCATGCTGCGGTCGGGTTAGCCGAGTCTATGGTGCCTGCAGTTTAGGTGCTTCCTATGTGGACTGTGGGTTCTGGTAATAAAGGCTGGTTCCGTAGTGCCAATAGGACAAGCACCCCCTGTAGGACTGTGGGTTTCGGTAATTGCAGCCTCTTCTGCTACCCGTTCGGGTTCCAGTACTGTCAACTGGTTCTCGGCAGTGCCTTTGGCCTAGGTGCCTCCTTCTCGGTATCCGAGGTCCAGCCCCAACAGCTGGTCCTTGGTAGTGCTTTGGAGCACAGGTTCCTCCTGCTTAGTAACCGTGTTCCAGCACCGTCAGCTGGTCCACGGTTGTGCCATTGGCTCTTGATCCTTCTGCTGCCCCTCCGGGTTCCAGCAACATCAGCTGATTCTCGGCAGTGTCTTTGGCACGGGTACTCCCTCCTGCCCAACCTGGTTCCAGCATGCCTGCTGTTTCCGGGTAGTGTCAACGTCATTTTGCCACCGACTCGTTGTCCGGTCATGCTGCGGTCGGGTTAGCCGAGTCTATGGTGCCTGCAGTTTAGGTGCTTCCTATGTGGGCTGCGGGTTCTGGTAATAAAGGCTGGTTCCGTAGTGCCAATAGGACAAGCACCCCCTGTTGGACTGTCGGTTTCGGTAACTGCGTCCTGCTCGCGGCCTTTCAACTTTGTATATTATGGGTACCTTGTGCTACCCATCCGGGTTTCAGCACCGTCAGCTGGTTCTCGGTAGTGCCTTTGGCCTAGGTGCCTCCTTCTCGGTATCCGAGTTCCAGCAACTTCAGCTGGTCCTTGGTAGTGCTTTGGAGCACAGGTATCTCCTGCTTAATAACCGTGTTCCAGCACCGTCAGCTGGTCCACGTTTGTGCCATTGGTTATTGTTCCTTCTGCTGCCCATACGGGTTCCAGCACCGTCAGCTGGTCCTCGCTAGTTCAATTGCGTTTTGCAGCTTCTGCTAACCATCTTGGTTCCAGCACCGTCAGCTGGTTCTCGGTAGTGCCTTTGGCCTAGGTGCCTCCTTCTCAGTATCTGAGTTCCAGCAACGTCTGCTGGTCCTTGGTAGTGCTTTGGAGCACAGGTACCTCCTGCTTAGTAACCGTGTTCCAGCACCGTCAGCTGGTCCACGGTTGTGCCATTGGCTCTTGTTCATTCTGCTGCCACTCCGGGTTCCAGTAGCGTCAGCTGGTTCTCGCCAGTTCCTCAGCCTTCTTGTAACTTCTGCTACTTTTCCAAGATCAAAATTGTGGAAATGGTTTTTGATTCTCACTATGGATCTCCATGACAATGACCCTGAAGACGACGACTCTGAAGACCACACAGAAGAATACCTAAAAGATGACCCGGAAGAAGATGACCAAGAGGACAAAGAACAGGAAGACAACCACCAAGATGCAGAACAACAAGAAACAGAAGACCAAGAAGCATAAAAAACAAAAGCAGAAGAACATTAAGCATAAGACTAAAAATCTGAGCAAATGATATCAAATTTATAAGCAGAAGAAGACTAAGCAGTGTATGGGGGTGAGTCCGTTCCTCCTCGTGGTGCCCTGGAAAAGGCATGCTGCTGCAAGCCGAACTGAACGCGGACAAATCCTGTTGTAAATCTTTTGTGACATGCTGAACGGAAGGTGTTATCTTCAAAATTTTATAGATAACAACTACAGGAATGCCTGTCACAAATAAGAATATGATGAAGAAGAAGAATAGGAAGAATAGGAAGAAGTAGAAGTAGTAGAAGTAGTAGAATTAGAAGAAGAAGAAGTTGATGAAAAAGATGCTGCTGAAGATGAAGAAGGAGAAAGTGTGGGAGAAGTAAAAAAGAAGGTGAAGAGCATGGAAGTAGTGAAACATACATATCTGACACAAAATTAAAGACTTTAACATAGTCAATATCTTGGTAACTACGAACGTCTTTAAAAAAAAAAAAAATCCTGCTATTCCATTTGATTGGGCTAAAGCTCTATGGCTTTAATGTCTCCTCCACCTCCCCCAATACATTCTACATTATTATTAGTTGTTTTTCTTCATGTAGAATTAACCTACAGGGAAAGAAAGGGTTTTTTTTTAATTCCGATATTTCTGTTCCATTGACTTGAATGGGACTTCCGGAATCGGAATCGGCGATACCCGATACTTTTTTAGATCGGCCGATCCATTCCGATACGATATTTGTCAGTATCGGGTGGTATCGCTCAACACTAGTCATCTCTATCTCTCTGTATTTTTTTTTTATTTTCTTAAAATAGTTTCATTTTCAAGCTGCATAATGAAGGTAGTTACCTCAGAGTTAATTTTATTATAATCTGGATGTGAGAGGAAAGGGATTAAATCTTCGCTTAGATGTTTTATTTTAATGGTCGCTATGTCGCACAGTTGAGATCTTTTTTACATAGGCATTTTAACATATTGATCATGCAATTCTCTAGATTATCATTCCAGTCAGTTGTGAAATCTACATCATCAGGGAAAGGTGAATTGTGCACAATTCTCAGTCCTCTCGGACATATTTTCTCTCTCAAATAAATGGAGGGAAAATGAGCGTCTAAGTTGTCATGGGGTTTTTCCTTTAAAGCTTCCTTAAAACTAAAAAAAAGTCTTACAAAGTTTTTTAGTTTCATCCTCGGAAAATTATTTCTGAATTACCTCCATCGTAGTTGCCGGTTCAATGATGCCGATGGTTTGGTTTATCAAGCGTTCCCTGGTAATTAATCGATTCTGAGAGTAATCCATGCTGCTGGAGAAGATGATAGTGGAAAAGACGCTCTGCTGCTGATCGGTCTTTACACCGGGAGGATTTCCAAAGATCCAGCCAGTGGACAACTAGTATAGAAAGCAAAGGGAGACACAAAGCGCAAAATAGGGTCTTATCCTACAAATTAAACAGTGATTTTTCAAAGAACTGCTCACCTGGTATTCAGTAGTCAAAGTACGTATAGTAGGTATAGGCTGCCACAGAACCACAAGTCGGACGCCGAGTAGATAATACAGTGTACTGCAAAGTAGGATGTGGATTTTTGTCCGCGCTGCCCAAATGATGAAATTCCAAAATGTTGTAGAAGTTTAACGGTGGTTTATTCAATGCATTTCAAGGTTAATACAACCCCTTCTTCAGGAAATACCACGTACAACTTACATAGGTAGTGACTATACATTGCTGATGTAAATCCAAGATTCAAAAAAATGAATGCAAAATAGTCAGCTGACACATGTCAAAGTTCAAAGTTACTACACCATGTTCCAAATTATTATTCAAATTGTTTTTAATTGTCATAGCATTTTTTTAATGAAACCCATAGATGGTATTGTGTCTCAGGGTTCTTTGGATCACTGAAGTCAATCTCAGATACCTGTCATAATTAGTTTGCCATGTGAGTCCAATAAAAGGAAAATTGGATGTTCCACACTATTGAGCAGGACACAGTTTTCAAGTAACATGGGAAAGAAAAAGGATCTCTCTGCTCCTGAAAAGCATCAAATAGTGCAATGCCTTGTGTTGTGAACACTCCTGACCTGACTTCTGAGTTTGAGCTCCCTCAGGTGGTTGCTGCGGGTAATGGAGCTGGTCGGGTTGACAGTCAATCACCTGAAGAGGATGATTGGAGGTCAGGTGTTACAGACTGGGAAGATTTAAGTCAGCAAACTTCCCTCAGTTGTTGCTGGTGATTTGGTTTTCTTCCTCTGCATTTTGAAGTCTGCTTGCCCCCTGCTTGGTCCTGCATTGCTCAGATAAGTTATTTATTTGCTAGAATCTTTTTGCATTTGATCCAGTTTTTGCCTGTCCCTGCTTTCTGCTTTGCTGTGTGGGTTCAGCATTGTTCCCTGCTGGGACCAGTGCTGGACCCCGTTCCATATGCCACAGCTTATGTCAGTCTGTTCAGTATTGCTAGTCCCCTGTTATATCAGTATCTTTGGCTTTGCTTCCAGTTCACACCAGAATGCTGATCTAGTGGAGGAGAGGTTGTGTGGCCTCAGTATTTTTATCATATCAAATGTGCTGGATTTTTCTTAGAGTTTTTTGCATGATTGCAGACAGTATCTTTCCTGTCCTGTTCTATCTAGACAGTTTGGGCCCCATCATTTGCTTACTCTATTTTCCGCCTGTGTTTGTGCCTCATCTTGTCTCACTGGCAATACATGTTTGGGGGATATCTATTCCTTTGGGGTTCTACTTCGGGGCACTTTAGCTTTCTCCTTTCTTGCTTTAGGCTTAGTTAACTCTTTGGCTGTGCTGAGGCAACTAGGGCATCGTAGGCACGTCCCACGGCTAATTCTACTTGTGTTGTTAGTTTTAGGGGTCTGCAATCTGCTTAGTTACCAATCTTTCAGGTTTTCTGGTTGCCTAGCGTATTCCCCGGCTATCCTCCTTGGTGACCTAATCATAACAGCCTTGGTCAAGGGATGAAAACATTAGCTGTTTCCCAAAAACTTAAGCGTGATCATCGTACTGTTAAGAGATTTGTGGCTGATTCTGAGCACAGACGTGTTTGTGCTGTTAAAGGCAGTATGAGGAAGGTTTCTGCCAGGCAAGTTCATCAGATTAAGAGAGCAGCTGCTAAAAAGCCTTTACAAACCAGCAAACCAGCTGCTGGTGCCTCTGGAGTCCCTCGAACCTCAATGTGTAGGATCCTTCAAAAGCTTGCTGTGGTGAGTAAAACTACTATTCACCCACCGCTAAACAGTGCTCACAAGCTGAAACGGTTGCAGTGGGCCCAGACATACATGAAGACTAATTTTCAAACAGTCTTGTCTACTGATGAATGTCGAGCAACCCTGGATGGTCCAGATGGATGGAGTAGTGGATGGTTGGTGGATGGCTACCATGTCCCAACAAGGCTGCAACATCAGCAAGGTAGTGGAGGAGTCATGTTTTGGGCCGGAATCATGGGGAAACAACTGGAAGGGCCCTTTAAGGTTCCTGAAGGTGTGAAAATTACCTCTGCAAAGTATATAGAGTTTCTGACTGACAACGTTCTTCCATGGTATAAAAAGCAGAAACGTGCCTTCAGGAGCAAAGTCATTGGCTGCTGTGGGCATAAAAGGAGATAAACTCATGGTGTGGCCACCATCTTCCCCTGACCTCAACCCTATAGAGAACCTTTGGAGTATCATCAAGCAAAAGATCTATGAGGGTGGGAGGCAGCTCACATCAAACAGCAGCTCTGGGAGGCTATTCTGACTTCATGCAAAGAAATACAAGCAGAAACTCTCCAAAAACTCACAAGTTCAATAGATGCAAGAATTGTGAAGGTGATATCAAAGAAGGGTTCCTATGTTAACATGTAACTTGGCCTGTTAGGATGTTTTGGAGTTAAATAGCTTTTTTGTTCAGTGAATGTGACCTCCTAATGCTGCAAATTCCACAAATGAGCATTTTCAGTTCTTTAAAACATATCAAATGTTTAGAAATTCTACTGTGCCTAATAATTTGGAACAGCGCATTTTGAGTTTTTATTCATTTTGGAGATTACACTGTTATCACTGGGAGGTTTCTTCAATAAAATTTGATGTATACTCTAACGAGTGATGACTTTTATTAGACTGACTGTCATTTGCACCGACCATTTAGGAAAATCAGAGAAAAATATAATTTGCATAATAATTTGGAACATGGTGTAAGTGATCCCTTTAGTTTTTAGAGCAATGTATACATATATTTTACATTTGTTTATTGATAACTGGGGAAAAAGAGGGTGGATTTGTTATACTTTTTGGCTTTTTTTTAAACTTTTTACATTATTTGTTGTTCTTCTTAGTGGACTTTAACCTGCTAGCTTCAGATCTCCTGTACCTTACATAGTAAAATGAGAGTATGGACACACTGTCTCCCTGTGTTCATCTTTTGGGTCTCTGCCCTTCATGAGCTTTTTCTTCTAGGGACATTTTAAAGATTTTTTCATAATGAGGATTCTTACATCTACACATTTGTAGTACAAAACTGCAATATACAAGTCTCGTTCTATATGGAATTGCAAATATTGGTATTTAATATCAATCTTATACAATCCGTAAAATTTAAATTTCAAGGAAAATTTATGGATTTCTGGTAACCCAAGTATCTTTAGCCATATAAATGATATTCAAATGGTGAAAAGTGGAAATAAAATTTTCAAAATATCTCAATTTCTACAGTATCGAATATGAGGGCAGAAATATCCACAATTACTTACTTGGCTGTTATCATTGAAGTTTAATGGTTGTTTGAGGAATGTTCTGCCTCACTGACAGTACTTGTGCACACAAATCATTAAGATCCATTGCTAGCAGATCCCATTGCAATTGCCAATCAATGATGTCTCAGATGTGTTGGATGGAAGAGAAGCTGCAGGCCATGGTAGCAAGTTTAGGCCAGGCAGGCTGTTCACAATAGAATGATAACATGGCATTGTTGTGTTGAAAAATGGCTCCGGGGCACATTGGACAAATGGTTGCTCCATGGGCCCTACTGTACTGCTAGTAAATTTGGATGTTACATACCAAACCTAAGGCCTTCAGGCAGTTTCTATACAAGGTCTATCTCTTCAGTGATGAATTATGCTTTTTTTCAGATGATCTAAAGACCATGTGCGTAATACCATGAAGATGATGGAACGTCTCGTCCATCACACTCCTTAGATTACGGTGTGGTCTGGCATAATATATGGTAACCAATCCCTTTAATATTCACTTCAGATTTCCTAATATCTCGGTGTTACATTGAATTGATCATAATACTAGTGGCTCAGCCATTTCACCAGTGTTGAAACACCAATTTTCTACAAAATAGTGCGAAGCTGCATGTTTCTCCTGCTACTTTGAGTAGCCTTTGTAGCTGAACCTTGGCCACTAGTGTCTTCAGACTTGTTTTTCATCAAGAATTTCTGAGATATGACTGGTGAACAGATGCAAATAGAGATGCAGCAGCAAATCTTGATGATCTCTGTGCCCAAGTACATATACAATGGTAGTCCATCCCTCTAACAACCATTAATGACCTCATCGATAGCATTCAAGGCATGTAAGTTTGTGTATATATGAGCATGCTGCTCATACTCAACACTGAATAAATCACAATGATAACACAGTTTTGTTTTCATTTATTCATCATTTGCATATCTTTACAATGTCTATTCATTCTATGGTTTCCATAATTTCATGACTTTTCATTCTTGTTGTTGAAATTTTTAGGTTGAGTGTAGAGTTTCTTTCAAAAAAGAAATGAGCCAAACATGTTGCGTACCTTTTTGTGCCTTGTGATAAATTGTGTTAACTGCAGACATGTTGACAATCACAAGTAATGCTGCAACAAATTTTCGTAAAGTCACCACATATGGCCCCTAATGTTCCTCTACAAGGAATAACAGATTCTATTGATAGTACTTACAATAATTTTCCGACTGGAGATGAGGGTGACAAAAGACTATGCGTCTCAGTGTTCACATTGCCCTCCATTTATACTTTATTGCTAACTACAATACCATCTCTGGGATGGTGCTGGGGAATTAATAAAAATGCGATGGGATTTACTAAATAAGCAGCAAAGGGCTTTATTGTTGTAATTACCACAGGGTCTAAAAAATCCCACTGAAGTAGGGATAATGTATTGGAGACATTTAGGCAGAATCATAGAATTAACATCTTTGGTGCTGCCATGTATAACCAAAAGTACTTTCATGGCCAAATTAAATAGATTCTTTTCTTTAATAACACTGCTCTTAGCTGCGTACGTAATCTAAAATATGCAATGTGTGCACTAAAAGATGGGGAGCTGGAACGGTGATGGTACATGCAGAGGCCAAGTCTGTGGGATAGGTGAAACTGTGCCTCCTATGGGAGAAGAACATGCTCATCCATGAAACATAGCTTCTTACGTCACTTTGCAGGGGGGTGCAGGACACCACTGTTGAAGCCAGAGAAGTGTAAACAGGTGGTCTGTTGTATTGCAGATAATATTTCCAATCTACTTCACAGCACCACCATGTCTTCCACATATTCCAGTCTCACTAGAAAAGAGTCTGGATCACATAATCCTCAACCTGATTCACCTTCCTCCCACTATGGCAAGTCCCAGGAGATAATGACCACATAATTTGACACTCTGAGCAGCTTTTTACCTTTCCGTTTGTGATGGTTCCCAAGGGTGAACCCACTGGACTGCGGTAAGCGAACCTCCCCTGGGCGAGCGGGCCAGGTGGACCACCCCCTATGCAGGGAGCATTAGGGACAGGCCCAGGGGAAACTACTCACCACGGCAGCTGGTACCCGAGGAGGATGGAGGGCACGACAAGAGATGTAACAGGCAGGCAGATGGAAGAGCTGGACCGGAACCGGTAGGACTGGAACTCAGGAATGGAGGCTGGAGGATACTGGCAGACAAGGCAGGAATGGTGAAACACGGGTCAGACGAAGACACAGGCTGGAAGCGGACACGAGATGGCGGGCACTGGGAGGAACACAAGGACAAGGTTAAACAGGGAGCACGGGAAACGACAGGCAGACTGAGAGCCAGAGTCACAGTAAGAGACACAAGTGACGATCAGGCAGTGATTCAGAGGAAGAGGCTGCCTCTTATGGAGACAAGAGTTCCGGGTCAGGTCAGCAGGGTCAGGAAGGCGGGGAGAAGGACTGGCTTGGCCTGTACTGGGATCTGAGGCGCAAGGTGCACATGCGCCCCGGGTAGACCACTGGGACTGAGCGCGGGCCAGAGGGCAGGAGTGCAGGCGAGCGCGCGCCTGCTGCAGGAGCGTGCCGAAGGCGGCGGGCGCTCCCAGAGGCCACGGGCGACGCGGAGCCCGATAGGGAGGCGACAGCAGGAGCCGAACATGAGGTGGGGTGGTGAGCTTGGAGCCAGCGGAGGCGGTAAGCGTGACAGTACCCCCCCTTTTACGCCCCTTCCTCCCAAGGCCGGAAAGAAACTTAGCTAAAATCTGGGGGGCTTGAATGTTCTCCCGGGGTTCCCAGGATCTCTCCTCTGGGCCAAAACCTTTCGAGTCAATTAAAAAAAAGGTTTTACCTCTAGATCTTTTCATAGCAAGAATTTCCTTAACCTCAAAGACATCCTGTGCGGACACGGGTGCGGGAGTACTGCCAGTAGAAGCATGGAACTGGTTGAGTATGACCGGTTTCAAGAGGGAAACATGAAATGAATTAGGGATCCGTAGAGAAGCGGGGAGTCTTAGCTTGTAGGCAACGTCATTGATACGAGCTAAAACCTCAAAGGGTCCGATGTAGCGGGGACCTAGTTTATAGGAGGGAATCTTGAGACTAACAAATTTTGAGGATAGCCAAACTTTATCCCCAGGGCGGTACAACGGAGAATCCAGGCGTTTCTTATCGGCGTGCCTCTTGAACCCGTCACGTGCTCGCTTAAGTGCGGTTTTGGTCTCCTGCCAGACCCTGGAGAACTCCTCGGTCAGAAGATCGGCCGCCGGCACACCCGAGGTCAGGAGTACCGGCAGAGGTATACCAGGATGTTGACCGTAAACAGTAAAGATAGGCGACTTGGCGGAGGATTCACTGGTATGGTTGTTGTAAGCGAATTCGGCCCAAGGGAGCAAGCTGGACCAATTGTTCTGGTGGGCGTTGGAAAAATGTCGGAGGTATGTTACGAGGATCTGGTTGGTGCATTCCGCTTGACCGTTGGATTGAGGGTGATAAGCGGAGGAAAAGTCCAACGTTACTTCCATTAGCTTGCATAGGGCCCTCCAGAAACGCGAGGTAAACTGAACCCCTCTGTCCGAGACAATGTGCTTGGGGAAGCCATGAATCCGGAAGACATGAGATATAAAAATTCTCGCCAGGTCAGGGGCGGAAGGTAAACCGGGCAGAGGGATGAAGTGGGCCATCTTGGAGAAGCGGTCCACGACCACCAGAATGACCGTGTGACCTGAGGACCGAGGCAGATCCGTAATAAAATCCATCGCGATATGCTGCCAGGGAGCCGAGGGAACCGGAAGTGGATGCAGAAAACCGGAGGGTGGCTGTCGTGGGACCTTGTTCTTGGCACACGAAGGGCAGGAGAGGATGAAACTTCGGACATCTTGGGACAAAGAAGGCCACCAATAAAAGCGAGAGATGAGGAAGATTGTTTTCTTGAGGCTGGCATGACCTGCTAACTTGGTAGCATGACCCCAATGTAGAACTCGCCTCCTGTCATCATCTTGGACAAAAGTCTTGCCGGGGGCAAGGAAGTCAGGTTAACCGGTGCGACTACGATGAGCTTGTTTGGCTCCACAATGTGCGAAGGCTCCTCCTCGTTGTCGGTGACCAGAAAGGATCAGGATAGGGCATCCGCTTTGAGATTCTTATCACCCGGACGGAAATGGAGCTCAAAATCGAACTGGTTAAAGAATAATGACCATCGAGCCTGCCGAGGATTAAGCTTTTGTGCTGATTGAATGTAGGCTAGATTCTTGTGGTCGGTGTAGATCTGGAGTGGGTGTACAGCTCCCTCCAGAAGATACCCCCACTCCTCCAAGGCTAGCTTAATGGCAAGCAGCTCTCTGTCCCCGATGGTATAGTTTCTCTCCGAAGGGGAGAATGTCTTGGAGAAAAAGCCGCAGGTAACCAAGCGACCGGAAGGAGATCTCTGAGAGAGAACCGCACCGGCTCCGGTGGCAGATGCGTCTACCTCTAGGGTGAATGGTTTGTTAGCCTCTGGACGGTGTAGCACCGGGGCTGTGGCAAAGGCTTGCCTCAAGGTTCGGAAGGCGTTCTCGGCCTCAGGAGGCCAGTGGTGAGGATCGGCTCCCTTTCGGATCAAAGCAGAGATGGGAGCGGTCAGAGAGGAAAAGTGCGGAATAAACTGACGATAATAGTTGGCGAATCCCAGGAACCGCTGGATTGCCTTAATTCCCTGAGGACGCGGCCAGTTGAGTACAGCAGACACTTTTCCCGGATCCATGCGCAAGCCAGAATCGGAAATGATGTAACCCAAGAACGGCAGAGACGACTGTTCGAAGGCGCATTTCTCCAGCTTGGCGTAGAGACGATGTGTTCTCAAACGAAGTAAAACTTGACGCATGTCTTTTCGGTGTGAGGACAAATCCGGGGAGAACACCAGAATGTCGTCCAAGTAAACCACCATGCAGGAATAGAGAAGATCCCGGAATATTTCGTTGACAAATTCTTGGAACACTGCGGGAGCATTGCATAAGCCGAAGGGCATAACCAGGTACTCATAATGGCCATCACGGGTGTTGAAGGCGGTCTTCCATTCATCACCAGAGCGGATCCGGACCAGATTGTAGGCCCCTCGAAGATCTAATTTTGTGAAGATCCGTGCACCCCGTAGACGGTCAAATAGCTCCGGAATGAGGGGTAGAGGGTATTTGTTCTTGATGGTGATATCGTTGAGCCCTCTATAATCAATACAGGGACGCAGGGACCCATCCTTCTTCTTGACAAAAAAGAACCCAGCTCCTGCAGGTGAGGAAGACTTGCGAATAAAGCCTTTGGCCAAGTTTTCCTGTACGTATTCGGACATAGCCTGGGTCTCGGAGGGAGACAGCGGGTAGATCCGACCACGAGGCGGCGTAGAACCGGGGAGCAGATCGATGGGGCAGTCATATGGACGATGCGGGGGCAGGGTCTCTGCTTCCTTCTTGTCAAAGACGTCCAAAAAGGCCCTGTAGGCGGAGGGTAACTCGGTTGACACCAACGTTGAACGTGGGAATTTCGGCGGCTGTACAGGGAGTAAACACTTGTCTTGACAAAGTTGGCCCCACCGCAGAACGTCACCAGAGCGCCAATCCAGGATAGGCTCGTGGATCCTTAGCCAGGGGAGTCCCAGGAGGATGGCATGGGACAAAGAAGGCAGCACGTAGAATACTATCTTCTCCCGGTGTAAGGCTCCGACCTGAAGCTCCACCTCTTCGGTAAACTGAGTAACGGACTCCCACAGGGGTTGACCGTCGACCGAAGCAATCTGCCGAGGGGTCTCCAGGGATCTGACAGGAATTCCAAGTCTCTTAACCGCCTCAAGTTGAATAAAGTTACCGGCCGCCCCAGAATCTATATATGCCCATTCAGAAAAACGTTTAGAACCCAGATGCAAAAGGACAGATAGAGTCAAGGGTAGAGAGGAGTCAAAATTACCTAGGAAGACCTCTCTTACCTGTCCTAGGCGGAGGCGTTTCCCGGGCGAGTGGGGCAGGCGCGAAGAAAGTGGGACGCACTCCCACAGCAGAAACAGAGCCCCTGTTCGACCCTCTCTCTCCGACGCTCCTCCACCGGTTTGAGGCGATCCACTTGCATGGGTTCCGGTAGCGGGAGCGTGGAAGCTGGTGTTGAGCGGACTCGAAGTGGACTCAGAGCGGCCAGAAGAGCGCGAGGGGGTCTCCTGTCCCTAGCGAGCTCTCGGGAACGTTCTTGAAAGCGGAGGTCGATGCGGGTAACCAAAGAGATTAAATCCTCCAAGGAGGTGGGGGTATCACGACCCGCCAACTCGTCCTTGATTCACCCCGAAAGACCCCGCCAAAAGGCTCCCACCATGGCCTCATTGTTCCAACCCAACTCTGAGGACAGGGTGCGAAACCGAATGGCGTACTGACCAACTGAGAGCGAGCCCTGATGAAGATTGAACAACGCTTCGGTGGTGGAGGCAAGGCGACCGGGTTCATCAAACACCTTTCGAAAGGTGTCTAGGAAAAAGGAGAGTTGGGTGACCAGGGGGTCGTCTCGTTCCCAGAGGGGGTTAACCCAGGCTAGGGCCTCTCCTTCTAAGTGGGACATGATAAAGGCCACCTTGGCACGGTCAGTGGGGTACTGTTGTGGCAGCAACTCAAAATGTAGCTGGCATTGATTTAAAAACCCTCTACACATCTTGGGGTCGCCACTATATCGCGGGGGTTTAGCCAAACGCGGGGATGGGGGCGGCACCGCAGGCTGTGCCGGAGCTGCAGCCGCGGTCTGGAGGGCCAGCAAGCGGTTGTCCGCTGAGGCCATGTAGTTCAGGATATGAGCCCGAGTGTCGCGCTGCTGGGCAAGCTCCTGCTGGAGACCGGCGATCTGGGTGGCACTCCCTGGATCCGAGGCCTGTAATGACGAGAGACGAGACTCCATGGACTTGAGGAATGACATGATCCTCGCTTGGTTTTCCCGCAGGAACAGAAGTTCCTTTTGGGTCGGGGTCGAAGTACCAGCGGGGTCCATGGCCTGATCGTTCTGTGATGGTTCACAAGGGTGAACCCACTGGACCGCAGTAAGCGAACCTCCCCTGGGCGAGCGGGCCAGGTGGACCACCCCCTATACAGGGAGCGTTAGGGACAGGCCCAGGGGAAACTACTCACCACGGCAGCTGGTACCCGAGGAGGATGGAGGGCACAACAAGAGATGTAACAGGCAGGCAGATGGAAGAGCTGGACCGGAACCGGTAGGACTGGAACTCAGGAACGGAGGCTGGAGGATACTGGCAGACAAGGCAGGAACAGTGAAACACGGGTCAGACAAAGACACAGGCTGGAAGAGAACATGAGATGGCGGGCACTGGGAGGAACACAAGGACCAGGTTAAACAGGGAGCACGGGAAACGACAGGCAGACTGAGAGCCAGAGTCACAGTAAGAGACACAAGTGACGATCAGGCAGTGATTCAGAGGAAGAGGCTGCCTCTTATGGAGACAAGAGTTCCGGGTCAGGTCAGCAGGGTCAGGAAGGCGGGGAGAAGGACTGGCTTGGCCTGTACTGGGATCTGAGGCGCAAGGCGCGCATGCGCACCGGGTAGACCACCGGGACTGAGCGCGGGGCAGAGGGCAGGAGTGCAGGTGAGCGCGCGCCTGCTGCAGGAGCGCGCCAAAGGCGGCGGGCGCTCCCGGAGGCCACGGGCGACGCAGAGCCCGATAGGGAGGCGACAGCAGGAGCCGAACATGAGGTGGGGGCGGTGAGCGTGGAGCCAGCGGAGGCGGTAAGCGTGACACCGTTTATAGATTATGGCCTCTCACATTTAAAGAGGGGCATGAGGAGATTGTGTGCGGTGGCACTCAAATGTTTGAACACCCATGGTTAAAATAAGCCAATGATAGGGAGTGACAATTACTCTCAAGAGGTGGCTGATGGATGAGACACAGTTGCCAACAAGTCATGTGAATTCAACAAGTCAGGAGGAGGACAAGAGTGAGGATGTGGAAGACAAGGTGGTGGATGAAATAGTAACTGACCAAACCTGGAAAGGTGGCATGCAGAGCAAGTACAGCATCATAGATGGGGATGAATCCACAGCACCTCAACAGTCTGGAAAAGGTAGTGGTTTAACCAGAGGGAGCTGGTGTTCACCTGTTACCCAGCGCACCCACTTCCTGACAGATCCCAGGCCAAGGGTTAGGTGTTCCCCAGTCTGGCACTTTTTTGTGGAAGTTACAGAAGACAAGAAAATAGTCATGTACAACCTGTGTTGTACCAAGCTCAGCAGGACCCAGACATCTACCCAGCCTGACCACCACCAGCATGCTCAAGCATATGTCACCCAAGCACCTAAATAAGTGAGCAAAAAGCCTTGATCCACAATCAGTGTCTTTGAGTGACACCACTGCCATTTCCTCTGTTCTACATAGTAAAATAGTAACATAGTAATATAGTTAGCAAGGCCAAAAAAAGACATTTGTCCATCCAGGTCAGCCTATATTCTGTCAGAATAATTCCCCAGATCTACGTCCTTCTAAAGAACCTAATCACTGTAAGATACAATATTGTTACGCTCCAGGAAGACAACCAGGCCTCTCTTGAACCCCTCAAATGAGTTCGCCATCACCACTTCCTCAGGCAAGGAATTCCAGATTCTCACTGCCCTAACAGTAAAGAATCCTCTTCTATGTTGATGGAAAAACCTTCTCTCCTCCAGATGCAGAGAATGCCCCCTTGTGACCATCACCTTCCTTGGGATAAGCAGATCATCAGAGAAATATTTGTATTGTCCCCTTATATACTTATACATAGTTATTAGATTGCCCCTCCTCAGTCGTCTTTTTTCTAGACTAAATAATTCTGGGTATTGTAGATCCTCCGTCCCCTATATTAAATTTGTTGCCCTCCTTTGTACTCACTCTGCATACATTATTTACTTCCTGAGCACCAGTGCCCAAAACTGTACACAGTACTCCATGTGCGGTCTAACTAGGAATGTGAATAGAAGCAGTATAATGCTCTCATCATGTGTATCCAGACCTCTTTTAATGCACCCCATGATCCTGTTTGCCTTGGCAACCGCTGCCTGGCACTGGTTGCTCCAGGTAAGTTTATCACTAACTAGGATTCCCAAGTCCTTCTCCATGTTTGCCATTCCCCTGTCCATGCCAAAGGTGCAGGCACCTGTCGTTGCCCATTTGCAAGCACCATTAACAAGCATGTCCACATCGCTGTCCCATCACACCGTTCAGCTGTTCATATCCCAGGCCTTGTAATGCAAACATCAATTTCAAGCCATCCACATGTCCAAACACTAAACAGACACAATTTCAGATTGCTTTTCCTAGAAATGTTGCTGTTTAGCCATGTAGACACTAAGGCTTTACACAAACTCATGGAAACAGCTGTTCCTTCTATACTCGTTCTACAGGGGACTGGATTTTGCCTTGAGAGACATCCCTGTCTTACACCTGCACGTGTCCCATATCATCACCCGTGCACTGGCCAATGCAGTTGGTGGGAATGTCTACTTAACCTCCAACATGTGGAAAAGTGCTTTTAGCCAGGGATGCTACATTTGGCTGATGGCACACTGCGTGAACGTGGTGGAGGTCAGGAGCGAATCGGACCCAGGTACGACATGTGCTACTGAAGCCTAGCATTAAAATTGCAATATTTTATTAGAAATACTAATAGGGGCAAACAGTACATTTAAGACTGTGCCAATAGCGCATGGTGATGAGCCAAAGTTAATAAGCAGGACCACCAGATAGTAGCAAGACTAAAATATAATGCTGATACACAACATGGCTGAAGTGCCTACAATTTATCTAAGGTATACCACTAAAGTATCGATATTTGACCCACTTTATCCTAAATAGATATCACAAATATAGTTAGCACGTCTTACCAGGAAACACGCGATGGTGCCACCTCCAATACGCGCGTTTCTGCGGCGTGCCTTCGTCAGGGGAGGTGACTTCATCCAATCACCGTTCACTCAACACTATAAACATGTATTGTCTGAATAGATTTCATCACATATGCAAAACTTTGGTCACTACAACTTTTTAAACTCAAATGACACCAACACATTTCATATAACACATTTTCTAAACTGTAACTCTGAATATGTCATATATTTTTGAATGCAGATCCTGTAAATTGAAATATGTTGGATATAACACTCAAAAATTAAAAACTAGAATACGTGAATATTTATATGATATGTCTCAACCAACTAATTGTAATATTTCTAATATTTCCAATCACTTTATCATAGTGCATAACAGACAAATAGCAGATTGCTCAGTTTGTTATTGACCTCATTCCCAGAAATATTTGAGGAGGTGATAGTGAAAAAACTCTCCGTAAAAAGGAAGCATTTTGGATTTTTGTTTTAAACACACGGGTTCCCAACGGCTTAAACCTTAAAAGAGAAATCATGTTGCATTATTGAATACATTTGTCATATCTTATTATGGCTTCTTCATTAAGACTTTTTTTTCTTTCTTTAGTTTTTTCTATGTCTTTATGGTTGACTTTAGCATTTCACTCCATGTTGTTAGTGTTTACTCCTCCTGTTTGGGCTGGCGGATTGCACCAAATAATAAAAGATGGTAATGAGGTGTGTTCGCAGCCCTGGGTCCACCATGCAGAGATGTAAACTGCTGCTCGGTAATGGTGGACAGAAACTGGTGGTATAGAAAACACACTCGGGTTAACTTCACCCGGTGAATAGGAGGCGGACCCTGTTGCTTCACAGGGCAGCGATACCGCAGAGTGAATGCTAGTGTCTTGGTCACAGGAGCCTGCCCCAAGGACATGGGGTTCGAGTCCCTCGAGACCCTCTAGCGTTCGGTGCCGCAACTGCGACGCCAGTGAGAGACCCTTACTGAACGCTGTGCCCTGTTAACAGACACAGGGTGCAGCTGATAGAAGAATACTGCACAGCAAACGTACAGCGCAGCTTTAGCGGACGCCACTAACCAGCCTAAGCTTTGGGCTGGAAAAAGCATTAATGGTGCACAGCGCCACTCTGACTGATATCGCTGATCGTGCGGTACCGTAGTGCCTAATGTAGCGTGGCGCACACTGGCGCTAACATGTGATAGGAGCTGGAGGCACTGCGGTGCTAGGTAGTACCACTACTCGGCGCTGACTCGAGACTCTAAACCCTACTAACATGCGTATCAGAGGGAAAGGGTTTCATAATGAGTCAGTCAGCAGTTCACAAGCATCCATCATCACACACCCTACTATAAATAACAGACTATGCTAGCACATGGCCGAGCGGCCATACGAACCTTTTATAGCAGCGCCCTTCCGGGACCTTCCTGATGGTTCAATCTGAGCTGGAGAAGGACCTCAGCATGTGATCCCTGACCTCCAATGAGAGGTCGTCCCACGGGCATGCTCAGAAGGCTGCAAAAAGGACTTAGCCTCTGGAGCTGCTCGCTGCTGGCTAGTGCAGATTGTCAAAGCTGACCCAGAGGGGCAGAGGTGGTTGGTAGCAACCAACCTGACTGGACTAGCCTGAGCAAGACACTGGGAGCGACATCTTTGTTGAGCAGGCTCCCCTGCGGCTGGGACTTAATGGGAGATCCAAGAAGGCAACGCTCGAGATTCCTACTGTGCAGAGGCAGAAATCCGATGCCTAACACCTCCTTTATATTTCAGGTGATTTTCATCTGACATTATCAATTGGGGCACAACTCCTATAAATGAGCTGGGATTTATTACTCTGTGTATACCGAGTTTCACCCATTAATGACCGCCGATACGGTGTCAGTTAAGGGTACTTATGCCTCAGCGGCACATTTTAATGACGCGAAGAAATAAGTGTATAGCGCCCCCGAGCGTTGGAATTTATCTTGGGTATGAGCTACCGGGGGTAGCTGAGACCCCAGAGAATATGACTCAGGTTGGTTTTTACCAACCCCAGTGCTGCGATTGCCGTTATTAATGGAATAACAGCGACTACAAAAAAAATTCTAGTTTCCCATTTAACTTCTCTTTCCTCTGATTTGATCAGAGGAGAGTGAAATAGGGTCCCATGATCCACCCCAGTACTTCTGGTGTCCCTGCAACCCCCTGTGAAGTCCTCCATGCCGCCGGCATTTTCTTCCAGCAAGAAAATGGCAGGTGCATACGCAGTGCACCCACTGATATCTGTCGACTGACACCCGGCTACAATAGGACATTTTTCCTATTGGTTCATTTTGACCACTGTGATAGACCCCTCTCGCAGTGATCAAAATAAGAATTATAGTAAATCTCACCCCACTTTATCACCTCCTTAGTTAGGTAAAAATAACAAAATAAAAGAAGTATTTCTTTCCATTTTTCCATTAGGGTTAGAGTTGGGCTAAAGTTATGGTTGGGGCTAGGATGTGAGGCGTCAGGTTCCTGTCACTGCACAGCAGGAATCCCGAGCCTTGCCTTTGGCAGTCTCTCATTCCCCTCCGGCCGCAGAGGAGGCTGCTCAGACTAGTATTGGGGGTTTGGTTGCTGCTGCCACCTCTGGTCCAGCTATAACAACGCATGCTGGTCAGCAGGGACGATCTCTCATTGGAGATTGGAGGTCAGATGCTTAGGTCCTTCTTCAGCTCGGATTGGACCATCAGGAAGGTCACTGAAGGACGCTGTTATAAAAAGTTTGCATGGCCAATGCGCTAGTACAGACAGTAATTGGTAGGATATGTGTGATGGATGCTTGTGAACCGCTGAATGACTCATTATGAAACCCCTTCCCTTTGATACGCATGTTGGTAGGGTTTAGAGTCCTGAGTCAGCGCCGAGCGGTGGCATTGCATAGCGCCGCAGTGCTTCCAGCTTCTCTCACACATTATGCCAGAGAGTGTCATCAGCACGAGACACCTCTGTACCGCATATGCCTCAACGGTGCCGTGTGTAGTTACTGCGCTTTCCTGCGCTAAGCTTAGGCTGGCTAGTGGCATCCGCCAGGGCGGCGCTGTACACACGCAGTGCGTTTACACAACTGTCGGCTGCACCCTGTGACGGCTAACAGGGCATAGTGTTTCTCTAGGGTTGATCCCTGGTGCTGCAGTAGCGGTTCCCTAATCCGTAGCCTGTGAGGTAACAATCTTCGGTGCCTTTTTCTGCGGCTCCGTGCTGTAACAGATATTGCTCCTATGCACACCGGGTCAGCGGTTACTCCGCTGATGTTCAGCTAGTGTCCGCCATTACCGAGCAGCAGTTTACCATCTCTGTACGGTGGACTCTGGGTTGCAATAGCACTTTATAATATTTTATATTTAGTATGATCCGCAAACCTAACAGTATACTAGTGCCAGAGTCTGGCTTTAATGGCGGATGAGCAGCGACTTTTTGCGTGCATCCGGCAACTGGAGGGCAGGCTGGCGACTCTTGAGTGACCAGCCTCAGCTGTGGATGTTAGCACGGTCGCGCTCCCGTGTGTCCACTGCCATCCCTATCCTGACTTTGTCCCACCTCCTGCTGTCCGAAAAGCTCTTGGGCGATCATGTAGGGGCTTTGTGAGCCATTGCTCTATACAACTAGAGTTGCTGGCTGCATTATTCCCCTCCGAGTGGGCTAAGGTGGGATTTATCATTTCCCTCTTGTCGGGCAGGGCTTTGGAGTGGGCCAAACCGCTGTGGGAGCGTGGTGATCATGTGTTGCAACATGCAACTCTGTTCTAGGCTACTCTGAAGCAGGTCTTCATGGGACCGCAAATTACCCATGACACCGCACTCCGGCTGCTGGCATTATCGCAGGGCTCGCCCTTGGTCAGCCACTTCAACATCCAGTTCAGGACACTGGCCTTTGAGTTAGAGTGGCCAGAAAAGGTCCTCATACCGGCGTTCTGGAGAGGTTTGGCTGACCATGTGAAGGACATCCTGGCCACCAGGGAGGTTCCCGCCACACTGGAGCTCATCCCCGTCTCCACCCGTATTGACCTTCGCTTTACAGAGCAAAGGTTGGAGCGGTCCTAGTGTAGGCAGAGGTTTAGGTTGGCACCTAGTCTTGCTAAACCTCTGGGATCCTCTGATCGGGCGTCCGAGCCTCAGGGGGCCATGGGGTCTTCTCATGCGAGTTCCAGGCCCGCTCGAGTACCTGTTGTCTGTCCTGTTTGCCGGCAGTCTGGTCACCTTGCTAACCGGTGCCCACAGAGGTCGGGAAAACGCTCGCCTCTAGTGGTCATAGGAAGGGGCTCTCTAGAATCAGCGGCATTTTCCTCCTAGCTGGCATTTAAAGGAATGCTTGAGGCTGGTTCCTCCACTCTGGCGGTGGAGGTTTGCGTGGACTCTGGAGTGGATGGCAACTTCATGTTTTCAGCCTTCGCTCAACAGCAATACCCCTGGTTATGATGGCCAAGCCAGTCACCGTCAGGGTGGTGAACGGCATAACTTTTCCCTCTCAAATTACCCACCAGACTGCCCAGTTGATACTCTCGGTGTCTCTGTCTCATGAGGAGATGATATCCCTCCTCGTCATGGCTGAGGGTATCGATCAGGTCCTCTTAGGGGTTCCCTGGTTACGGGTCTGCTCTCCCCATATAGAGTGGTCCTCAGGGAGGATTCTCAGTTGGGATAAAGCCTGTGAGGGTAGATGTCAGAGGGAGTGCGTTCAGGTTGCTTCCACCAAAGTCCCCGAAGATCTTTTCTCTCTCCTCAAACACTATCAACAGTATGCAGACATGTTCTCCAAAACGGCGGCGGAGACTCTTCCACCCCATCGCCACTACGACTGTCCTATTGACCTCTTGCCTGGTTCTGAGCCTCCTCGGTGTCGAGTCTATCCCCTTTCTCTCCTGGAGACAGAGGCCATGTCTCAATATATCAGGGAGAATCTGGCAAGGGGATTCATTAGGAAGTTTGTGTCACCAGCAGTGGCGGGAATCTTCTTCTTAAAGAAGAAGACCGGAGAACTGCATCCCTGATATATTCTCTAACTGGGTCGCTGTGACCAGTGGGGTACCGCAGGGGTCGGTGTTGGGACTTATTCTCTTCAACATGTTTATTAACAATCTGGTAGAAGGTTTGCACAGTAAAATTCGATATTTACAGATGATACAAAACTATGTAAAGCAGTCAATACAAGAGAAGATAGTATTCTGCTACAGATGGATCTCGATAAGTTGGGAACTTGGGCCGAAAGGTGGCAGATGCAGTTTAACAATGATAAATGTAAGGTTATACTCATGGGAAGAAGGAATCAATATCACCATTACACACTGAACGGTAAACCACTGGGTAAATCTGACCTGAAGAAGGACTTGGGGATCCTAGTTAATGATAACATAGTAACATAGTTAGTAAGGCCGAAAAAAGACATTAGTCCATCCAGTTCAGCTTATAAAATTCTGTCAGAATAAATCCCCAGATCTACGTCCTTCTAAAGAACCTAACAATAACTGAAAGATACAATATTGTTACGCTCCAGGAAGACATCCAGGCCTCTCTTGAACCCTTCGACTGAGTTCGCCATCACCACCTCCTCAGGCAGGTAATTCCAGATTCTCACTGCCCTAACAGTAAAGAATCCTCTTCTATGTTGGTGGAAAAACCTTTTCTCCTCCAGACGCAGAGAATGCCCCCTTGTGACCGTCACCTTCCTTGGTATAAACAGATCCTTGGAGAGATATTTGTATTGTCCCCTTTTATACTTATACATGGTTATTTGTTGTGAGTTAATTCTCTGTTTCACCAGTTGTGAGTTCTCCTTCTTCCAGACTCCCTCTGGTGGTAACAGGAGGTAGTGAGGCTGATTTGATCGGTGGAGATCTGCCACCTGAGAATGAGGATGGCGAGTGGACTTCAGGAGTCTCAGATTGGATTTAAGACAGCCGACGCCCTATTCAGTTGCTCGTGATTCCTTCTGCTTGTCAGGTCTTGGTTCTCAGCTCTGTTCCAGTCAGCTCAAGTTAAGTTTCTCTGCTAATGTTCACACTTGATTTTGTTGGTCTATTCAGTTTTTTACTGGTCAGCCAGCCCTGGCTTGGGCTGTGCTGAATTTCCACTCTTATTTATCAGTATTTTGCCAATTTGCTTTTTGTCCCTTATTAGATTGGCCTCTTTTTGCTCTGTCTCAGAATATTTCAGAGTGCTGATATAGTGGGAGGTCTAGTGACTTCAGGGTTAATTTTGCTATCAGAAGTGTTGGACATTATTCTTGTAGGGTTTTTTTGCAGATTGCAGACAGTCTTTCCTTTCCTCTCCTTTCTAGTTAGTTTGGGCCTCATCGTTTGCTCAGCCTATTTTCCTACCTGTGTTTGTGTTTTCATCTTGTTTTACCATCAATACATGTGTGGGGGCTGTCTATTCCTTTGGGGTCTGCTCTGGGGCAGTTCGTTTTCCCTTTTCTTGCTTTAGCTTTATTTAGTCCTCCGGCTGTGACGAGGCGTCTAGGATCATCGCAGGCACGCTCCACGGCTGCTGCTAGTTGTATGGTAGGATCAGGGATCTGCAATCTGCATAGTTACCAACCTTTCTGGTTTTTCTGGGCTTAGCATGTTTAGATTTTTTCCTCCTCGGTGACCCATTCATAACAGAAACACCAGCCATACCGCAGATTCTAGGGTACTCAAAAGCAGGAAGGAGTTGTTAAAAGAAAAGAAAAAAAGTGTCAGAATTTTTTTTTATATATATTTTTTCCTCTTTTTTTTTCTGGGGCCGTAGGAGGATTTTTTGTTTTTCCTAGTGGAGATTAAGCAATTGTCTGATCGTGTGGAGCAACTTGCTGCTGAAGTACAGGGGATTCCCACCTACCTCATTCAATCACATGCTGCTGAACCTAAGATCCCTACTCCTGATGTGTTTTCTGGGGATCGATCTAAATTTCTGAATTTTAAGAATAATTGTAAATTATTTCTTGCCTTGAAGGCTAACGCATCGGGGAGCTCTGCGCAGCAGGTTAAAATTGTCATCTCCTTGCTGCGCGGCGATCCCCAGGATTGGGCTTTTTCTTTGACACCTGAAAATCCTATTCTGACTAATGTGGATGCATTTTTTCAAGCCTTGGAGATGTTGTATGATGAACCTAATGCTGTTGATCAAGTTGAGAGAACCCTGTTGACATTAAACCAGGGTCAGGATTCTGCAGAGTTATACTGTCAAAACTTCCGAAAGTGGGCAGTCCTTACTACATGGAATGATAGTGCATTGGCAGCTCTCTTTCGGAAGGGTTTATCAGAGACCGTAGAAGATGTTATGGTGGGATTTCCTGTTCCCTCTGGTCTGGATGATTCTATGTCATTAGCCAATCAAGTTGATCGGCGTTTACGTGAACGTAAAACTACACGGGAGGCGCTGCCACCTTTTGAACAAATGTCTGAACCTATGCAATGTGATGGAGTTTTGTCTAGGGCGCAACGTCAGGAGTTTAGAAGGCGTAATAAGCTGTGTTTTTTCTGTGGAGACGCCTCTCATACTATTTCTGTCTGCCCTAAACGAGAGAAATGTTTTGCACACACATTTGCTGTAGGCAGTGTACAACCTAAGCTTCTTTTGGCAATTACTCTGATCTGCTCCTTATCCACGTTTTCCACGAAGGCTTTTGTGGATTCAGGAGCAGCGTTGAATCTGATGGATTTGGACTTTGCTAAACGTTGTGGTTTTTCCATGACGCCTCTGCGGACGCCTATTCCTTTGAGGGATATTGATGCTACTCCTTTGGTGGAGAATAAACCTCAGTTTTGGACCCAGGTGACAATGCGAGTTGCCCCAGACCACCAAGAAAATTGTAAATTTTTGGTGCTGCATAATTTGCATGATACTATTGTTCTGGGTTTTCCTTGGTTGCAAACTCATAATCCAGTTTTGGATTGGAAATCTGGGTCTGTGGTGAGTTGGGGTTGTCAATGTGTTCTTAGGGACGCTCCTGTTTTCTCCACCTCTCCTCAGTCTCATGATATTCCTGATTACCTAGCCAATTTTTCTGATGTATTAAGTGAGAGCAAGTCTGCGTCTTTGCCTTCTCATAGGAGTTATGACTGTGCAATTGAGTTGATGCCTGGGTGTAAATTTCCCAAGGGTCGGCTTTTCAACTTATCAGTACCCGAACATGATGCTATGCGATCCTATATTAAGGAGTCGTTGGAGAAGGGTCATATTAGACCATCCTCGCTTTAGTCACTGTTTTTTTTGTGGCCAAAAAAGATGATTCATTAAGACCGTGTATTGATTATCATTCCCTTAACAACATGATGGTTAAATATCAGTACCCGTTACCTCTGATGTCTGATTTATTCTCCAGAGTTAAGAGTGCCTGCTGGTTTACTAAGCTTGACCTCAGGGGGGCGTATAATCTTATTCACATCAAGCACGGGGATGAATGGAAGACGGCGTTTAATACTCCGGAGGGACATTTTGAGTACCTGGTGATGCCTTTTGGGCTCACTAATGCCCCTTCTGTCTTCCAGTACTTTATGAATGATATTTTCCGTGACTTTGTGGATAAGTTTTTGATCATCTATCTGGATGATATTTTGATCTTTTCTAGTGATTGGGATTCTCATGTGGAACACGTCCGGACTGTTGTCAGGATTCGTACCGGGGTCTAGTCTGTGTTCCACAGCAAGTCTCGCTGCCTTACTTGCTGTGCCACACAACCATTCTTAATATACAGTTTCTGATCAACTAGTTCTTTTTCGTTCATTGTTCTTCCTCCGTTCTGGTGATTGGCTGCTTCACTGTTTCCTGTGCTTATGTCCCGCCTTTTTCCTATTTAGCACTCCACAGGGCTCTCACTCCCTGCCGGTGATTCTTCTGTGGTACGGATTCCTGTCTTCCCTACAGCGCTGTCCGGTACAACCCCTGACAGCCTCCCGGTCTCTCTTTCGTTGAGTACCTCTGGGACTCCAGCTCTCCACTTTGGTCCTTGCTGAAATCTTAGTATTTTTTGTGTTAGCTTGGGGTTTCGTGGTTTTACCCTTCAGGTTCATTCACTCTTTAGTTTCACTCTAGGAGTCCTCCTTGCTGCTGCTTGTCTCCCTTAGGTTGTCCTGCACTCATTCCACCCTCGGTTTACCCTCACTGTAGCTCCCTGCACTTACGCCGAGGTAGGGACCGCCGCCCAGTTGTCGCCCACCGGCTAGGGTGGGACCGGCAAGTAGGTAGGGTCAGTGGTGGGTGGAGCTCAGTGGCACCCTCTTCCCCTGCCGTGTGGTGGAGTCATAACAGAATCACCGGCCTTCCCTATGGACGCTATGACCTCTTTAGTCAATCAAATGCAGGGTCTTACTCAGCTGGTGCAAGATCTTGCTGCGCAGGTCCAGCGTCAGGAGCAAATTCAAGCAGCTGCCGTTGCAGGGACAACTGATTCTGAGCCTAGAGTTAACTTACCCAAGCCATTTTTCAGAGATAGAAGCCAATTTGCTTCTTTTAGAGAAAATTGTAAATTATATTTTCAATTACGACCTATTTCTTCTGGCCCCCCAGCTCAAAGAGTCCGTATCATAATCTCTCGCTTACAGGAGGGACCCCAAGAGTGGGCCTTCTCTCTGCCGAAAGATTCAAATCTCCGTGATTCTGTAGACAACTTCTTTCAAGCCTTAGGGAATATTTATGATGAGCCTGACCAAGTCGCTCTGGCCGAGGCAAACCTTACCTCCCTGACCCAGGGTGATCAGGAGGTAGAGGATTATTGCACCCAGTTTCGTAGATGGAGCTTAGCTACCCGTTGGAATGATCCCGCACTTCGGAATCAATTTCAGCGGGGCCTTTCACCAGCCCTAAAGGATGAATTGGTACACTACACTCTGCCCCAGTCTCTGGAGGAGCTGATGGCTTTAATGGTCAGAATAGATCGCAGGTTAAGGGCGAGGAGATCGGAGCAGGCAGCAGCACAAGTTTCCGTTTTCTCTAGGGTCACTCCGGCTGTTCCGAATCTGCCAGCTGCCGAACCTATGGAATTGGGAGCCATGCAAGCTACCACAGATCCAAGTCCTTGCCGTCCACGCCACGCACTTGGAACCTGTTTTTACTGCGGAGATCCTCGGCACTGGATAAAGGAGTGCCCGCGGCGCCCTGGCACTCCACAGGAATCTTCTCGGAATACACCACCTAGGCCTGTGGGTGGACAGGTAATTCCTTTAAGTTCTAAGAGACTCTTAGTGCCAATTTCTATTGCTTTCACCTCCTCTAAGGGAGAAGGAGTTGCCATGATTGATTCAGGGGCTACTGCTAATTTTATGTGTTATGAGTTTGCTGTCTCATTGGGTATTTCTTTAATTCCACTCGCTCACCCCACTAAATTAGTTGGTATTGATAACACCCCACTAGCAAATGGGGAGATTAGTCTCTGTACTCCATTGCTATCATTTCAGGTTGGTGTATTGCATGTGGAACAGCTGTCATTTTTGGTTATGCGTGACCTCCCAACTAGTGTCATACTAGGGCTTCCATGGCTCCAGCTCCATAACCCCAACATTAACTGGGTTTCTGGTGAATTGGAGAAGTGGGGTGCAGATTGTTCACAGAAATGCTTGTTAACACACGTTTGTGGTATCGTCTCCGTACAAGCTTCTCTTCAGAATCTTTTGGGCCAATTCGCAGATGTCTTTTCTATGAAGGAGTCTGAGCGGTTGCCACCTCATCGCTCCTATGACTGTACTATCAATTTGGTTCCCAATTGTAAATTCCCTAAGGGACGCCTATATAATTTATCACCTCCTGAAAGAGAAGCTTTACGTGAATATGTACAAGAGGCTCTAAGAAAGGGGCATATCCGTCCGTCCACCTCACCTCTGGCCGCAGGTTTCTTTTTTGTCAGTAAAAAGGATCGAGGACTTAGGCCGTGTGTAGACTACCGAGGTCTTAATGAAATAACTGTTCGTAACCAATATCCTCTACCGTTGATTCCGGACCTGTTCAACCAGGTTCAGGGGGCTCGATGGTTCTCGAAGTTGGACCTGAGAGGGGCGTATAATCTCATTCGTGTAAAGGCTGGCGACGAGTGGAAGACCGCCTTCAATACCCCCGAGGGCCACTTCGAGTGTCTAGTTATGCCCTTTGGGCTGTGCAATGCTCCGGCGATTTTTCAAAATTTCACCTATGATATTTTCCAACATGCTATTGGCCGCTATGTAATTGTCTATCTGGATGATATTTTAGTGTTCTCTCCTGACTGGGACTCACATTTAAATCATGTAAGGGATGTTCTCCAGGTACTCCGCAATAACCAACTTTTCGCCAAGCAAGAAAAGTGTATTTTCGGGGGTCCAAAGTCTATCTTTTTTGGGTCATATTTTGACTCCCCAGGCCATCACAATGGAGCCGGAGAAGGTAAAAGCGGTTCTTAATTCGGCTCGTCCTGCATCTTTGAAAGCTCTTCAAAGATTTCTGGGGTTTGCCAATTTTTACCGCAAGTTTATAAAAAACTTCTCCATTGTGGTGAAACCTCTCACAGATCTTACTGTGAAAGGTTCCGACTTGGTAAACTGGAGTAAAGATGCAGTGGATGCCTTCACGTTTCTTAAGGAGAGCTTTGCCACTGCTCCTGTTCTTACCCAGCCCGATCAGGAGAGACCCTTTATTGTTGAGGTTGACGCCTCGGAGGCAGGGGTAGGGGCAGTACTTTCACAGGGGACTTCGTCTTTGACTCGTTTGAAACCCTGTGCGTTCTTCTCAAAGAAGTTTTCCCCAGCTGAAAAAAATTATGATATTGGGAATAGGGAACTGCTCGCTATAAAATTGGCCTTTGAGGAATGGCGACATTTCCTGGAGGGGGCCAAACATCCTGTTACTGTCCTCACCGACCATAAAAATCTTGAATATCTCAAAACGGCCAAACGGCTTAATCCAAGACAGGCAAGGTGGGCGTTGTTCTTTTCGCGTTTTAATTTTGTGATTTCTTTCAGACCCGGCTGCAAAAACGCCAGAGCAGACGCGCTATCTACAAGCTTCTTGCCTGAACAACCGTCAAACATCCCACCTGTTCCCATTTTACCTGATAAAGTATTTTTGGCTGCTAATTCCTCTGATTTGTTTGCTGAAGTTAAGCAATTTCAACATTTGTCTCCGTCCGGCTCTCCTGATAATAAATGGTTCGTTCCCTGTCATTTGCGTTTGAGACTGCTGAATGAACACGACAACTCTCCTCTTTCAGGTCACCCTGTTATCTCTGGTACTATGGAGTCAATCTCCAGAAATTTTTGGTGGCCGACTTTACGCCGGGATGCCACTGCCTATGTCAAGGCGTGTGACATTTGTGCCCGGTCTAAGGTTAACCGCTCACGGCCTTTGGGTGAACTATGTCCTCTACCTGTTCCCTCCAAGCCATGGACCCATCTTTCCATGGACTTTGTTACTGATTTACCTTCCTCCCTGGGAATGACTACCTTGTGGGTTGTGGTGGATCGCTTTAGTAAGATGGCGCACTTTATTCCTTTACCCAAATTGCCATCCGCCAAGCAATTGGTCCCCTTGTTTCTAAATCATGTGGTGCGGCTGCATGGAATTCCTTCTAATATTGTGTCAGATAGGGGTACCCAATTTGTCTCCAAATTCTGGAGAGCTTTCTGTAGTAAAATTGGCGTTTCCCTTGCTTTCTCATCGGCCTTTCACCCGGAGACCAATGGGCAGACAGAACGGGCCAATCAAGCCCTTGAACAATTCTTACGTTGCTATGTGGCTGATAAGCAAGAGACCTGGGCATCTTTTATTGCCCTGGCAGAGTTTGCCATAAATAATAGGGTAAACTCTTCCACAGGGATATCTCCCTTCTTCTGCAACATGGGATTTCACCCTAAATCCAGCTCTTTCTCTGAGGACCCCTCGGACAATCCTGAGGTAGATATTGTTTCCTCTGATCTGCGGTCAGTTTGGGAGCAAGTCCAAAGCAACATCAAAAAGGCTCAGGAGTCACAATGCCACTTTGCTAATATGAAAAGGAGGAGAAGTCCTTCCTTTGAAGTTGGGCAGAAAGTGTGGCTTTCTACCAAAAATCTGAAACTAAGGGTCCCCTCTGGAAAACTGGCTCCCGGGTACATTGGTCCTTTTAAAATATCTCAGATAATCAACTCTGTTTCTGTCAAATTGGATCTCCCCCAGGCGATGAGAGTGCATAAGGTATTCCATGTCTCTCTCCTAAAACCTTATGTACCTCCAGTTTGTCCGGCTGACACACCTCCTGCTCCTGTTGTTGTACTTGGTCACCCCGAGTTTGAGGTAAAAAAGATCTTGGATTCCAGGAAAGTTCGTGGGGTCCTGCAGTACCTGATGGACTGGAAGGGGTATGGCCCTGAGGAGAGGTCGTGGGTGTCTCATTCTGAGGTTCATGCTCCCAGGTTATGTAAGAGGTTCCATATCAATTTTCCTGAGAAGCCTTCCCTGTGTGAGGGTCCAGGGGCCCCTCATAAAGGAGGGGGTAATGTCAGGATTCGTACCGGGGTCTAGTCTGTGTTCCACAGCAAGTCTCGCTGCCTTACTTGCTGTGCCACACAACCATTCTTAATATACAGTTTCTGATCAACTAGTTCTTTTTCGTTCATTGTTCTTCCTCCGTTCTGGTGATTGGCTGCTTCACTGTTTCCTGTGCTTATGTCCCGCCTTTTTCCTATTTAGCACTCCACAGGGCTCTCACTCCCTGCCAATGATTCTTCTGTGGTACGGATTCCTGTCTTCCCTAGAGCGCTGTCCGGTACAACCCCTGACAGCCTCCCGGTCTCTCTTTCGTTGAGTACCTCTGGGACTCCAGCTTTCCACTTTGGTCCTTGCTGAAATCTTAGTATTTTTTGTGTTAGCTTGGGGTTTCGTGGTTTTACCCTTCAGATTCATTCACTCTTTAGTTTCACTCTAGGAGTCCTCCTTGCTGCTGCTTGTCTCCCTTAGGTTGCCCTGCACTCATTCCACCCTCGGTTTACCCTCACTGTAGCTCCCTGCACTTACGCCGAGGTAGGGACAGCCGCCCAGTTGTCGCCCACCGGCTAGGGTGGGACCGGCAAGTAGGTAGGGTCAGTGGTGGGTGGAGCTCAGTGGCACCCTCTTCCCCTGACGTGTGGTGGAATCATAACAACTGTGTTCCGGATTTTGAGGGAGAATTCCCTTTTTGTTAAGGGATCGAAATGCCTCTTTGGTGTACAGAGGATTTCATTTTTGGGATTTATCTTATCTCCATCGACTATTGAAATGGACCCGGCCAAGGTACAAGCCATTTATGATTGGGATCAGCCTACTTCTTTGAAGGCCCTCCAGAAGTTTTTGGGTTTTGCTAATTTCTATTGTAAATTTATAGGTAATTTTTCTGGTATTGTCAAACCACTGACTGATCTGACCAAGAAGGGCGCTGATGTGCTGAATTGGTCTCCTAAGGCTATCTCAGCATTTCAGGAGCTTAAGCGGAGATTTGCTTCAGCTCCGGTTTTACGGCAACCTGATGTCTCACTTTCATTTCAGGTGGAGGTAGATGCTTCAGAGATTGGTGCAGGAGCTGTTTTGTCACAGAAAGACCCTGTGACTTCTAAGATGAATCCCTGTGCCTTCTTTTCTTGAAAGTTCTCTCCATCTGAACACAACTATGATGTGGGGAATCGGGAATTGGTGGCCATGAAGTGGGCATTTGAGGAGTGGAGAAATTGGTTGGAGGGAGCTAGACATCAAGTTGTAGTCCTCACCGATCACAAAAATTTGATTTATCTGGAGTCGGCCAAATGCTTGAATCCTAGACAGGCTAAATGGGCCTTGTTTTTCTCGCGTTTTAATTTAGTGGTCTCTTTTCTTCCGGGCACTAAGAATGTTAAGGCAGACGCCCTATCTAGGAGTTTCTTTGCCGATTCTCTTAGTGTGACCGAGCCTACTACCATCCTAGGTGAAGGGGTAGTTCTTTCTGTCATTTTGCCCGATTTGAGACGCGCCCTGGAGGAATTTCAGGAGGATAAACCTGAGCGTTGCCCTATGGGAAAATTGTATGTTCCTGACCAGTGGAGAAAGAGAGTGATGTCTGAAATTCATTGCTCCGCATTGGCTGGTCATCCAGGTATTTTTCGTACCAGAGATTTGGTGAGTCGGTCCTTTTGGTTGCCTGCCGTATCTCGTGACGTCAGGAATTTTGTACAGTCCTGTGGGACTTGTTCTCGGTCTAAACCCTGTTCTTGTTCTAGTGGGTTGCTGATGCCCTTGCCGATGCTCAAGAGGCCGTGGACCCATATCTCAATGGATTTTATTTCTGATCTTCCTGTCTCTCAGAGAATGACTGTTACCTGGGTGATTTGTGATAGATTTTAGAAGATGGTCCATCTTGTACCACTCCCAAAGTTGCCATCTTCTGCTGAGTTGGTGCCCTTGTTTTTACAACAGGTGGTTCGGTTACATGGGATTCCTGAGAACATTGTGTCAGACAGAGGAGTCCAGTTTGTTTCCAGATTCTGGAAAGCCTTTTGTTCCAATCTGGGAATTCAGTTATCCTTCTCCTCCGCGTTTCATCCCCAGACCAATGGACAGACTGAGGGAACAAACCAGACCTTGGAGTCTTATTTGAGATGTTTTAAATCTGCTGATCAGGATGATTGGGTCTCATTTTTATGCTTGGCCGAATTCGCACTGAACAATAGAGCTAGTTCTGCCACTTTGATGTCACCCTTTTTCTGTAATTTTGGGTTTCATCCAAGATTCTCTTCAGGGCAAGTGGAATCTTCGTCCTGCCCTGGTGTGGACACTGTGGTTAAGAGAATGCAGCAGATATTGGACCAAGTAGTGGATAAGTTGTCACTCTCTCAGGAAAAGGCCCAGCGATATTCCAACCGGCGTATGACCATTGGTCCCCAGTTTAAAGTGGGTGATATGGTTTGGTTGTCATCTAAGAATATTCCTATGAAGGTTGCATCTCCTAAATTTAACCCCTTATGCCACAAGGGTGGTTTGCACGTTAATGCCCGGGCCAATTTTTACAATTCTGACCACTGTCCCTTTATGAGGTAATAACTCTGAAACGCTTCCATGGATCCCGGTGATTCTGACAATGTTTTCTCATGACATATTGTACTTCATGTAAGTGGTAAAATTTCATTCAAATAACTTACGTTTATTTGTGAAAAAAATGGAAATTTGGAGAAAATTTTGAAAATTTTGCAATTTTCCAACTTTGAATTTTTATGGCCTTAAATCACAGAGAGATGGCACACAAAAAACTTGATAGGTAACATTTCCCACATGTTTACTTTACATCAGCACAATTTTGGAACCAAAATTTTTTTTTAGGAAGTTATAAGGGTTAAAAATTGACCAGCGATTTCTTATTTTTGCAACACCATTTTATTTTTACGGACCACATCACATGTGAAGCCACTTTGAGGGGTCTATATGATAGAAAATACCCAAAAGTGACAACATTCTAAAAACTGCACCCCTTAAGGTGCTCAAAACCACATTCAAGAAGTTTATTAACCCTTTAGGTGCTTCACAGGAATTTTTTGAATATTTAAAAAAAAATGAACATTAAACTTTTTTTCACAAAAAAAATAATTCAGGTTCAATTTTTTTTTATTTTACCAAGGGTAACAGGAGAAATTGGACAGCAAAAGTTATTGTGCAATTTGTCCTGAGTACGCTGATACCTGATATGTGGGGGGGAACCACTGTTTATGCTCATGGCAGAGCTCAGAAGGGAAGGAGCGCCGTTTGACTTTTTCAATGCAAAATTGGCTGGAATTCAGATCGGACGTCATGCTACATTTGGAGAGCCCCTGATGTACCTAAACAGTGGAAACCACCCACAAGTGACCCCATTTTGGAAACAAGACCCCCAAGGAACTTTTCTAGATATTTGGTGAGAACCTTGAACCCACAAGGGCTTCACAGAAGTTTATAACGAACAGCGGTACAATTAAAAAATCATATTTTTTCCACAAAAATGATCTTTTCACCCCCAATTTTTATTTTCCCAAGGGTAACAGGACCCTAAAAATTATTGCGCAATTTGTCCTGAGTACGCTGATACCCCACATGTGGGGGTAAACCACTATTTGGACGCATGGCAGAGCTCGGAAGGGAAGCAGCGCCATTTGATGCTTTTGGCTGGAATTGAGATCGGACACCATGTCGCGTTTGGAAAGACCCTGATGTACCAAAACAGTGGAAACCCCCCCACAAATGACACCATTTTGGAAACTAGACCCCCCAAGGAACTTATCTAGATGTGTGGTGAGCACTTTGAACCCCCAAGGGCTTCACAGAAGTTTATAATGCTCGGGCATGAAAATATAAAAATCGTATTTTTTCCACAAACATGATCAATTAGTCCCCAATTTTTTATTTTCCCAAGGGTAACAGGAGAAATTGGACCCCAAAAGTTGTTGTCCAATTTGTTCTGAGTACGCTGATACCTCATATGTGGGAGAAAACTACTGTATGGGCACACGTCGGGGCTCGGAAGGGAAGTAGTGACGTTTTGGAATGCAGACTTTCATGGAATGGTCTGCGGGTGTCATATGCATTTGCTCAGCCTATTTTCCTACCTGTGTTTGTGTTTTCATCTTGTTTCACCGTCAATACATGTGTGGGGGCTGTCTATTCCTTTGGGGTCTGCTCTGGGGCAGTTAGTTTTCCCTTTTCTTGCTTTAGGTTTATTTAGTCCTCCGGCCGTGACGAGGCGTCTAGGTTCATCGCAGGCAGGCTCCACGGCTGCTGCTAGTTGTGAGGTAGGATCAGGGATCTGCAATCTGCATAGTTAACAACCTCTCTGGTTTTTCTGGGCTTAGCATGTTTAGGTTTTTTCCTCCTCCGTGACCCATTCATAACAGTTATTAGATCGCCCCTCAGTCGTCTTTTTTCTAGACTAAATAATCCTAATTTTGCTAATCTCTCTGGGGAATAATTCTGACAGAATTTTATAGGCTGAACAGGATGGACTAATGTCTTTTTTCGGCCTTACTAACTAAGTTACTATGCATCGATTAAAGGGGTCTTAACGCTATCACCGTTAAGAATAAGTACCCTCTGCCCCTGATATTGGAGCTGTTTGATAGGCTACGGGGAGCAAGAGTGTTTACCAAACTCGATCTGCGGGGGGCTTACAACCTGATTCGCATCTGTTAGGGGGACGAATGGAAGATGGCATTTAACACCACGGATGGGCACTATGAATACCTGGTGATGCCCTTCGGGCTCTGTAATGCTCCGGCCATCTTCCAAGACTTTGTGAACGATATCTTCCAGGATATGCTTATGACCATGGTAGTAGTCTATCTGGATGATATTCTCATCTACTCTCCAGATATCGACTCCCACCGGAGAGATGTACGCAATGTTTTTCACCTCCTGCGGGAAAACTCCATCTATGCGAAGTTGGAGTAGTGTGTGTTTGAGCAGGAGTCCTTGCCTTTCCTGGGCTATATCATCTCCGCCGAGGGATTGGCCATGGATCCTGCCAAGCTGCAGGCGGTGATGGATTGGCAGGAACCCCATTCTTTCAAAGCGGTGCAGTGCTTTATGGGGTTCATAAAATACTATCGGCAATTCATCCCCCACTTTTCGACTTTGGTAGCCCCCTTGGTGGCCCTCAATAAGAACGGCGCAAATCCCAAATTGTGGTCGGTGTCTGTCTTCAAGGCCTTCTCCTCCATTAAGTCCCATTTTCCTAGCGCTCCCATTCTACATCACCCCAATGTAGATAATTCCTTCATACTTGAGGTGGATGCCTCTTCCGTCGGTGCTGGCGTGGTCCTTTTCCAGAAGGACTCGCAAGGTCGGAAGCAGCCATGCTTCTTTTTCTCCAATACCTACACACCGGCGGAAAGAAATTATTCCATTGGGGACAGGGAGTTGCTAGCGAAGAAGTTGGCCTTCTTGTAGTGGAGACACCTCCTGGAGGGGGCTTGCCACCCATTCCAGGTGTTCACCAACCACAAGAACTTGGTGTATTTGCAAACGGTCTAGCAGCTGAACTCTCACAAGGCCAGATGGTTCCTGTTCTTCTCCCGGTTCCATTTAACCCTACATTTTCACTCCAGGGAGAAGAACATTCGCGCCGATGCTCTTTCTCGCTCCATGGTGTCATCGGAGAAGGAGGAGGAGGAGCCTCGGCAGATTGTCCCATCTGAGAGCCTGAGGACCGTGGCTCCGGTCGCCCTTGAGTCAGTTCCTCCCGGCAATACATTTGTCCCTGCCCATCTGTGACCGGAGGTCCTCTCTTGGGCTCACTCATCCAGGGTGGGAGGACATTTTGGGACAAAACGGACCTCTGAGCTCCTGGGGAGGACCTACTGGTAGCCACAATTGGCCCGTGATATCAGGGACTATATTCAGGCATGTGTCTCTTGCGCCCAGAATAAGTCTCCTTGGCAGCGGCCTGCTGGGCTACTTTACCCCCTGCAGGTAGCAGAAAGGCCCTGGGAAATAGTCGGTATGGTCTTCGTGGTGGGACTGCTCAAGTCCAGTGGCAGCACGGTCATTTAGGTTGTCACCAACCATTTCTCTAAGATGGTGCACCTGGTACCTCTCTCCCGGTTACCTTCTGCACGGGGCCTGGCAGCGTTGTTCATTAAGCACGTTTTCCACCTGCACGGTATGCCGGACAAGATTGTCAGCGACCGGGCCGCCCAGTTTGCGTCTTGGTTCTGGAAAGAGCTCTGTAGCCTGCTCAGCATTGAGCTAAATCTCTCCTCGGCCTATCATCCCGAGACGAACGGGTTGGTGGAGAGAGCCAACCATACCCTGGTAACATATCTACGACATTTTGTCTCGGCCAGGCAGGATGACTGGGCATCCTTGCTGATGTGGGCGGAGTTCACTTTGAACTACAGTCTACAGATCATTTTATACAGAGATATGAGGAGTGATGCCCTTAAAAAATGTAATTAGGGGATTAATACAGAATCACAGAAATAAGCTTATGAGATTCAATCTGCTAAATCCAAAAAGTTTAAAGGGATGTCCAGGACAAACAGTCATCAATGCTCTACAGATGGTGTATTACTCACAATCGATCTAGACCACAATTTAGGAACTCCTCATACTTTATGCTCAGATCCACTTCTATGAGATCAAACAGATTTTGTGATGAAGATGTGTTACCTAAAACCTTCCAACATTTGGGTCTATCTACCTTTGAAACCCTTACCAAACATATTGTGACTAAAGAGACCACCAAGAACAAATCACCGGGGGGAAAAGCTTCCTCTTCTGGTTCCCAAGGTGGACTCCAGGTACTAAATCTCTTCTCTCATGTCCTTACAGACACACTGAGTAAGGATTTATCTTTTTCTCCCACTAACTCCTTTAATTACTTTACAGTCCTGAAGGACCTGCAACTCTTTTCTCGTAATCTCCTGTTGAAAAAACTACACAGTAAAAATCAATTACAAGAACCCAAGAGTGAGACTGGCAGGGAGGCATTGCGTGATCTGGAGGATCTCTTTGGCAAACAAACCAATCAACTTCAAAGACCCCAGTACTTAAGGCCCCGTCACACATAGCGATCTCGCTAGCGAGATCGCTGCTGAGTCACAAGTTTTGTGACACAACAGCGATCTCACCAGCGAGATCACTGTGTGTGACAGCGATCAGCGACCAGCCCCCCTTCCGGTATCGCTGATCGCTCTGGAAAATCTCTGGACATTTCTTTCATCGCTGATCTCCCGCTGGCCAGCACGCATCGCTGCGTGTGACAGGCAGGAGACCAGCGATCAACGATAAAATAATTTAAAAAAATATATATATTATTATTCTCACCTTACGACATCCCGCGCAGCATTACCGCCTCTCTCCACGCTGCGGTCCCAGTAATCCTTTGCAAGAATGACCGCAAGACTTCGCGATCCCGCAAGAACGGACGTCATCGCGGTAATTCTCGCAAAGGATTACTGGGACCGGAGCGTGGAGAGAGGCGGGAAGGCTGCGCGGGATGTCGGAAGGTGAGAATAACAATATTTTTTATTTTAATTCTATCTTTGACATGAATCAGCGCTGAACACAGCGATGCCGCGCGTGCGGCGTTGCTGTGCTAATCGCTGGTGAAGCTGTCTGTTTGACAGCTCACCAGCGATCACATAGCGACTCACCAGCGATCCTGACACGTTGATATCGTTGTCGGGATCGCTGGTAAGTCGCTACGTGTGATGGGGCCTTTATACTAAATCGTCATTCAATGCAGTGTCCTCCTTCTCACTTGAGCTCCAGCCGATACTCAATAGGGCTTTCGAGAATGGTGTCATCCCTAAAGCAGTTTTTTATGGTCTCACAATGAGGTATCCAAAAACTCCTACATTTTACTTGTTACCTAAAACCCACAAGGATGCCCTCAACCCCTCAGAGCGTCGGATTGTCTCAGGAATCAGGGAGCTTTGTGAACCTATTTGTAGATTCATCAATTTTTATCTCAAGCCCCTCATGGAAACATGACCATCTTACGTCCGAGATACAACTGAAGCCTTGGCACGGGTTGATGGCATCTTTGTGGATGATAATACTCTCCTCGTCACAGCTGATGTGGAGAGTTTATACACTTGCATAAGCCATTCATTGGTCAATATATGTAACAGTAACTGATGCTATAGGAAGGAGGAAAATCAGAGGAATTCATTCAAACCCTTAGGGGCCACAGTATCCAGGTAACTATCCACTTTGCTTCAAGCTGAGCAAGGAGTTTTTTGTTATTACCCCTCTTGATACCCATATGGATAATGCTGATCCCCCTCTGAAGTTTTACTTTTCTTGGGTTCTTGTTATTCTTATTATTTTTTGTATCTTTTGGAATTATGTCTGTTTGTGAGGCTCACATAGTGCAGTTTTGTGGACAAGTGCGTGCACGCTACTGCTTTCTGGGTCCTGCACACAGCCAGGTGTCTTTCCACCTCCTGTGCATGCCGGAAAACTTCTGCCCTCTCCGTGTGCGTAGTAATGCTTCATGTCCTGTGCTGCAGTTGCCGGGACAATGCCCTTGTGATGGACCACTAGCGATAAAAAGGTCCTGTTTGCATATTCCACCGCATATTCTCATCTTCTTGAGAAAGTGATCTTTTAACACATGAAGCACACGTTGAGGTATTGTCATCCAACCCAGGGTCCCTCTCCTATCTCTGGTAAGCATTATCTCTTTGTGTGACTTCCTTTGACTACTTAGTTCACCTCCCTTCATGCTGTCATTACTTATTGGGATTGGTCTCACCAGGGCTGATTTTCTGACACACAAGTACTTTGCAAATGTCATTGCTGCGTGTACAGACGATGCAGAATCACTGCTATCTTTTGAAGGTGACCCTGGTATTTTTGATTATTCTTGTAAGACGTCACTTTACGGTGTTACTTTAATCTTTTTAATATTTTTCTAATAAAATTCATATTTTTACTGTATTCACCTGATTACTCCTTATTCTTCTCACTTGTTTGAGTTGCTGCATGATAAAACCCAACAAAAGTTAACTCATTATGGTCCAATACTTTGATTGCTAATATCTCCGCAACAGAGAAGTGAAATGAAAAAAATAACTAAAATGTTTGATTCTTCGCTGCTGCGACCTTGACATTCTGTGACCAGTTTAATATGAAAAATTTGGTAAAAAAAGTTATATTTTAATTTAATTGTACTAGTGTATATGCTAAGAAATGTCCCTCCTGTTGTACTAATACCATAGTGCAACAGGTATTCCATCTGATTTCTCCAATTCTTCCATCAAAATAGCAAAACATACCTAAAATAATTTCACGTATTATTTATACATCATACATACAACTACACAAGTAAAGGATTTAATAGAACCATTAGCAAAATTCTACATGAGAAAACAATCTGCTACAATCTGAATAGGATTTGTAAAAAGTAGATTCAGAGAAGTGTTACACATGGATACTGGGACAAGGCAGCATGTAATCTTAATAATCCAGATGTCTTTTTCAGTAAGCCAGGAGACATAGGCTATTGTCTGCACGTTGACTATTGAATTTGTGTTTTTCGTCAGTTGTTCAAGACACATCGACTATTGCCATATGAATCTGAATGTTGAATCTATAATTAATGTTAGTGAAATTGAAGAATGGCTGCTATTTGTCTCTTATATCAGTTCCTACAGGTCATTGTCTGCTTTTTTTGCACGACTCTTCATTGAACAAGCGATGTTTGCTGTTATGCTGACTACACATTGTATCAGGAAATGCAGTTTCTTTGCCTGCAAAAAAAGAGTGCGAACTATGCGAATTGAATAAATACTCAAAATATGAGAGATGAGCCCCTGACAATTTTCCCCAATCCTTTCAAAAAATGCCTGAATAAGAGCTATGAACTATAAAAGGGAGATCTGCTTCTGTATCAGGGGAACTTTACAAAACGGCATCCAAGAACACTCTACTGGACAGCTGTCAGAACACCATGGTTCCATCAAGAGGGACACAGATTTGACATTCTATATGTTGCCAGCTTAAGTGCCACGGCCCTAGCTGGAAGAATACAGATCTGCTCCATTGATTATCACTGAACCCATGGAGATGTTTGGAGAAGTCAGGATTTGGACCCACCAGTCATCTAGTCCCATGGAAACATTTAAAGAAGACAAGATTGTAACTCTCTGGTCACCTTGCCATATATATAAATTTAGGGATGCCAGAACTTGGACCCACTAGTCATCGGGCCAGTTGGAGATGCTTGAAAAAGCCAGGTTGTGACTCTCCGGTCACACAGCGACATGTCTCAGTGGACTGTAAGCTTTCTAAACTTGTCATTAACTCCTCTCTGTGAGTTCCCACCAAAAGCAGGGTGCCTAAGACATGGAAGTCCCAATGCTGCTGTAATTCCGGCTAGTAAGCGGAAGGGTGAAACTCTGTAATTTTGCACAATCTTGGGTATTTCACTGGGACTGTACTATATGTTATTGTCTGATTGGTTTAATAAAGTATTACCACACTGTATTACCCTAACCCGGTGTTGTCTGATTAGTATTCTGCCCATGGGAAAAGAGAGCGAGCATTCCATGGGATGAGCCCTGCTCCATGTTATCTCGGGCCAGCGGACAATAGCACCCACTCACCCTTGTGTCACCCTGGTGTCTCCACAGCTATCAAGCAACCTGCTATGAGGTGAACAGGGGACACTCCCTCTCATTCCTTTGGAATAAAATATAACTGAACTGTCTAAATGCAAGTGAAGTGTATGGTGTATCTAGAGGATTTTGACATAAAAAGTTTTTTTCTTTTTATTTATTCATTTTACAAATAATATTCAATTATACCCGTTCAATCTTGTAAACATTTGCTGAAGGGTTCTCTGAATCTCGTGGTTCTTCAGGCTGTATATGATCGGATTCATCATTGGAGTCACCACAATGAGCAGCAGAGACTTAAACTTGTTAGTGCTCAATGAACTGTCATCTGATGGTGCTATGTACACCATCAAGATGGTTCCATAGTAGATGCATACAGTGGTGAGGTGGGAGCCACAGGTGGAGAAGGTTTTTCCCCATCCACTTGTGGATGGAAGGATTGTTATGGTGAAGAATATCCTAATATAGCTTAAAATAATTAAAGTAAAAGGTGTGACAACCAAAATGATAGAAAAAACAAAATCAAACAAAACTACAGGGTAAGTATCAGAGGTAGCCAAATCAATCATTGGTTTGAAGTCACAGAAGAAATGGTCAATGACATTCTGACCACAAAACCTAAGCTGCCAAACCAAAATGATCTCAAATGAAAAGATAAACATCAAGAACCAGGAAGCAAGAACCATCTTGAGGCAAGTATGAGGTTGCATTATGGAATTATAGTTCATTGGGCTGCAAATGGCCAAGTATCGATCATAGGACATAATAGCAAGGAGAAAACACTGGACAAACCCGAATGTGTAGAATAGGTAGACTTGGATAATACAGGACTTCACTGGCACCTCTGTCATACCCAGCATTATAATATTTAACATCATGGGCATAATGGCCGTGGTTGTGAGGACATCGGCCAATGCAAGATGCTTTAGAAAGTAGAACATTGGGATATTGAGGTTCTCATTGGTGGATACCAAGACAATAATAAGAAGGTTTCCATTAAGTATAACAAAGTAAGAGAAGAGGGAAATTATAAATAAAAGTATTTTATATTTATATAGACCATTAAATCCAAGGAGGAGAAAGTGAGTAACTTCTGTCTGATTCCCTTCACACATTTTTGCTGAGTGGAAGATTAACAAGAGGTCCTGGATGACGTCTCTTCACTGAAATAAAATGGATTAGGTGAATAATTTCAGATTACATTAATTTATAATTCTACATACAGAACCTACACTGAGGAACATTGGGAACTATACTGAATTTACAGTAAAACAAAGTCACAGGCATGGGAGATGAGAGCGGAGCAATGTATTTATGCAAAATTTGGAATACTCTGGCTATAATTATGAGCTTGGAAGAATGGCTTCCGTAGAGCAGCGGGTCACACAGGTAGATGCCGGTGGCTCTGTCTAACTCTTGTTCCCGCTGCTAAAGAGATATGAATATGCACTGCTTTCCACGCCCATGGGCATGGAGGGCAATGAATATTCATTTCTTTATCGCATCCTGGTATGATTTGCCCCATCCCGTTCCTGTTATGCATGGTCCCATCCTTATTATGGTATGATTTTCCCCATCCCTATCCTGGTATGCATGGCCTCATCACAAAAGATTAAAAGAAAACAAACCATTACACTTACCTACCGGGCGCTCCCACGCAGCTTCCTGCTCTGGTGCCAGGAGATGCTTAATGCTTGTAGGCAGCGCATGGCAGGTACGTCATGCGCTACTCACAAGCAGAACACATCTGTCGGAATACTCTCTGGGACTGTTCATTGCAGAGAGAGCAGTAAGTATTCATTCCTCATCAGTAGCACGCAGTGTCAGCCACCGGCTTCCTGCTGCTGCCTGCGGTCACATGTGCCAATACTTAAGAGAAATGAATATTCAGAATATTCATTTATCCTAAGTATGGGCACACGTGACCACCAGCAGCAGGAAGGCTCCAACTGACACTATACGTTACTGAAGAGGAATGAATACTTACTGCTCTCTGTGATGAACAGTCCCGGTGAGTATTCCGGCAGCTGTGCTCTGCTTGTGAGTAGCGCATGACGTACCTGCCATGCGCTGCTTACAAGCATTATAGCAAGCAATTGCTGGCACCAGAGCAGAACACTGCAAGGGAGCGCCCTGTAGGTAAGTGTAATAGTGCTTTTTAATCTTTTCTGATGGGACCTTGCATACCAGGATAAGGATGGGACCAATCATACCAGTACTGGGATGGGACCAATCATACCAAGATAAGGATGGGACATGCATACCAGGACTGGGATGGGGCCAATCATGCCAGGATAAGAATGGAGCCATGCAGACCAGGACTGGGATGGGGCCAATCATATCAGGATAAGGATGGGTCCATGCATACCAGGACTGGGGTGAGGCAAATCATACCAGGTTATGGATGGGGCCATGCATACCAGGAGTGGTATGGGGCCCATGATACCAGGATAAGGATGGGGCCATGCATGCTTGGATGAGATGGGGACCCTGCTTACCAGTATAGGAATCAGGGCGGTGATTCCTTCCAGTATAAGGGTGAGTTCACACATTGCGGATTGTGCTGCAGATTTTGCAAAGCCCGCAGGTAAATCCGCAGGTCAAAAGTCCTCCTTTCGATCCACTGAGAATACCTGTGGGACGATCTCTCTTTGGAGATCGGAGGTCACATGCTCAGGTTCTTCTCCAGCTCGGATTGGACCATCAGAAAGGTCAGGAAGGTCCCGGAAGGATGCTGCTATAAAATGTTTTCATGGCGGCTCGGCCATGCGCTAGTATAGACTGCATTACCAGACTATGAGGAGTGAGTGTTGTATGCATGTATGAATGTCTCTGGTGAATGAGTCATTGGAAACCCCTACCCTTGGTACGCATGTGTTGTGCATCCTTGCCTCTTAAGCACCCAGGCTTATGTGTGGGTAGAGGCAGAGTCTGAAACTGGCATCAGTGTCCACTGGTGGCTCTGCACGCCACGGTGCACATGCTCGACACTCCACCGTATTCAGCGTCTATAGTGGCGTCCGCAGGTGCGACACCACGCGCCCAGAAGGTCTAGAGAGACTCTGACCCCGTGTCCTTGGGGCAGAGTTCTGTGACCACACTCTGTGAGCTTTAAACAGGCTCTGGCATTTATGTTCTGTGGTAGTGCGGCTCTGTGAAGCAGCAGAGTCCGCCCCTGTACACACCGGGTGACGCTAACCCGCGTGTGTTTTTCTATTATACCCCCATATAGTGTCCGCCATTACTGAACAGCAGTTTACCACCCCTGCACGGTGGATCCCGGGCTGCGAACGCACCTTATTACCATCTTTTAATATTTGGTGCATTCCGCCAGCCCTAACATTATACTTGCACAGGGTCTGGCTAGTAATGGCGGCTGACAACAACTGCAGCGGTACATCCAGCAGCTGGAGGGCAGGCTGGCCGCTCATGAATGCTGAGTCTCAGCTGTGGATGTTACCGCAGTCGCTCTTCAGGCAGCCACAGAGGCTGTCTCCCATGTGTCTCCTGCCATCACTGCCCCGACTTTGTCCCACCTCCCGTTGCCCGAGAAGTTCTTGGGTGATAGTGCTTCTTGTAGGGGTTTCATGAGCCAGTGTACCATACAGCTGGAGCTGCTGGCTGCACGATTCCCCTCCGAGCGGGCTAAAGTGGGATTTGCTATTTCCCTCTTGTCTGGCAGGGCTCTGGAGTGGGCCACACCGCTGTGGGAGCATGGTGATCATGTAGTGCAGAGTGCCTCGCGATTCTTGGGCACGCTGAAGCAGGTCTTTTTGGGACCACGAGTCACCCATGATACCGCGCTCCAGCTTCTGGCGTTATCGCAGGGCTCTTCTCTGGTCAGCCATTATGCCATCCAACTCCAGACACTGGCTTCAGAGCTGGAGTGGTAAGATAAGACCCTCATTCTGGTGTTCTGGAGAGGTCTGGCTGGCCATGTAAAGGACGCCCTTGCCACCAGGGAGATTCCCGCCACACTGGAGGAGCTTATCACCATCTCCACCCGCATAGACTTTCGTTTTTTGGAGCGAAGGTTGGAGCGGTCCCTGTGTAGGCAGAGGTTTAGGTTGGCACCAAGTTTTACTAAACCTCCGGAACCTCCTGATCGGGCATCCGAGCTCCAAGAGGCCATGGGGAATTCTTGCGCGGGATACAGGTCCCGGTCAGCGCGAGCACCTGTGGTCTGCCACATTTGCCGGCAGTCTGGTCACCCTGCCAACAGGTGCCCACAGCGGCCAGGAAAATGCTCACGTCTAGTGGCTGTTGGAGGAGGCCTACTAGATACTGCAACGTTTTCCTCCAAGCTGTCCTTTGAGGGCACACTTGAGTTTGGCTCTTCCACTCTGACGGTGGAGGTTTGCGCGGATTCCGGGGCGGAGGACAATTTCATGTCCTTATGCCTTCGCCCAACGGCACGCAATTCCTCTGGTTTTATTTCCTCAGCCAGTCACCATCAGAGTGGTGAATGCAGCGACAATACCCTCTCAGATTACCCACCAGACCACCCCGCTGATAATCTCGCTGTCTCTTTCCCATCAGGAGACGCTATCTCTCCTTGAAATGCCCGAGGGTATCGACCAGGTCCTGTTAGGGGTCCCCTGGTTGCGTCACCACTCTCCCCATATACAGTGGTCCTCAGGTTGAATTCAGAGGGCGTGCATTCAGGTTGCCTCCACTGAAGTCCCCGCAGACCTTTCCTCTCTCCCCAAATGCTATCGACAGTATGCAGATGTATTCTCCAAGAAGGCGGCGGAGACCCTTCCACCACACAGCCCCTACGACTGACCTCTTGCCTGGTGCTGAGCCTCCTCGGGGTCGAGTATATCCCCTTTCTCTCCTGGAGACAGAGGCCATGTCTCAGTATATCAGGGAGAATCTGGCAAGAGGATTCATTAGGAAGTCGGTGTCACCAGCGGGGGTGGGATTCTTCTTCGTCCAGGAGAAGAATGGAGAATTACGTCCCTGTATCGATTACAGGGGTCTTAACACCATCACAGTTAAGAATAAGTATCCTCTGCCCCTGATAGCGGAACTGTTCGATAGGCTACTGGGAGCGAGAGTGTTTACTAAGCTTCATCTGCGGGTGGCTTACAACCTGATTCGCATCCGTCAGGAGGACGAATGGAAGACAGCTTTTAACACCAGGGATGGGCACTATGAATACCTGGTGATGCCCTTCGGGCTCTGTAATGCTCCAGCTGTCTTCCAAGACTTTGTAAATGATATCTTCCGGGGTATGCTCACCACCTCAGTTGTAGTCTATCTGGATGATATCCTCATCTACTCTCCAGATATTGACTCTCACCGTAGAGATGTTTGCAAAGTTTTTGACCTTCTACTGGCAAACTCCCTCTATGCCAAGTTGGAGAAGTGTGTTTTTGAGCAGGAGTCCTTGCCTTTCCTGGGCTTTATCATCTCCTCCCAGGGATTGGCCATGGATCCTGCCAAGCTACAGGCGGTGATGGATTGGCAGGAGCCCCACTTTCACAAAGCGGTGCAGCACTTTATGGGGTTCATAAATTATTACCGCCAATTCATTGCCCATTTCTCGACATTGGTAGCCCCCTTGGTGGCACTCACCAAGAACGGTGCAAATCCTAAGTTGTGGTCGGAACCTGTCTCCAATGCCTTCTCCTCCATTAAGTCCCATTTCGCTAGCGCTCCCATTCTACATCGCCCTGATGTAGATAAACCCTTCATTCTGGAAGTGGCTGCCTCTTCCGTCGGTGCTGGAGCTGTCCTGTTTCAGAAGGACACGCAAGGTCGGAAGCACCCATGCTTCTTTTTCTCCAAGACCTTCACACCGGAGGAGAGAAATTATTCCATCTGGGACAGGGAGTGCCCGTGTCGTCCACCGATTCCAGGGTGGCAGACTGGGCGGTGGAGGCACGTGACATTTGGGATCGCACTCAGGATGCTATCCGGGCCTTCAAGAAGAGAATGAGGGCCTCCGCTGACACACACCGATGCCCCGCTCCGACCTTTGCTCCTGGTGACTTAGTGTGGCTCTGCCTGTAATATCAGGCTGCAAGTCGAGTCCACAAAATTCGTACTTCACTACATTGGCCCCTTCAAGGTCCTTGAGCAGATCAACCCTGTGGTCTATCGTCTGACCCTTCCACCACATTTGGCTATCTCTGACACCTTCCTTGTGTCCCTCCTTAAGCCTCTCCTCATGTCTCGGTTCTGCAAGTCATGTGCCAGGACATCTGCCTGTCCTATGATGAGTTTGAGGTTAATGCCATTGTGGGATGCAGGGTTGTGCATGGTAAAATGTTTTATTTGGTGGACTGGAAAGGTCATGGTCCAGAGGCTCGGACCTGGGAGTAAGTGGAGAACATCCGCGCTCCACTTCTCATTGCAGCACTTGAGCATAGCGAGGCTCAGAGGGGAGGGGGCCCTGGGAGGGGAGGTAATGTTAGGCGTTGGGTCCCTGTCGTTGCACAGCGGGAATCCCGAGCCTTGCTTCCGGCGGTCTCCCATTCCTCTCCAGCCCCAGAGGAGGCTGCTCAGCAGACTCGTCGGTCCCGGCGCTCTGCCCAGACTAGCTCCGTGTGTGTGGTTGCTGTTGCCACCTCTGGTCCAGGTATAGCAATGCATGCTGGTCAGCAGCGAGCTACTCCAGGGACTAAGTCCTCCTTTCAGTCCACTGAGCATGCCCATGGGACGATCCCTCATTGGAGATCGGAGGTCACATGCTCAGGTCCTTCTCCAGCTTGGATTGGACCATCAGTGCACGACACTCCACTGTAGTCAGCGTCTATAGTGGCGTCCGCAGGTGCAACACCACGCGCCCAGAAGGTCTAGAGGGACTCTGACCCCGTGTCCTTGGGGCAGAGTTCTGTGACTGCACTCTGTGCGCTCCCTTGCTGAGCACTGTGAGCTTTAAACAGGCTCTGACATTTATGTTCTGCGGTAGTGCTTCTCTGTGAAGCAACAGAGTTCACCCCTGTACACACCGGGTGACGCTAACCGCCATGTGTTTTTCTATTATACGGTCATATAGCGTCTGGCATTACTGAGCATCAGTTTACCACCCCTGCACGGTGGACCCCGGGATGCGAACGCACCTTATTACCATCTTTTAATATTTGGTGCGTTCCGCCAGCTGCAACATTAAGTATAGAATTGACCAAATTTTTTGCTTCAGGTTTTTTTTTTTGCTAATTTCCTCCTCTAAAACCTAGGTGCATCTTATAGTCCGAAAAATATGGTAGTTTTATCAGTATTATAACATCTGTATAACCACAGAGACACTGCAGCCGTCCAAGCTGTGAAAATAAACCAAAGTTTGACAGTTTGTTTCTACTATTTTATTGGCTTATAAAACCCAGAGCTTTGTAAAAAAGAAAAAAAACATGTTCTATTTCTCCTTTTTCCAACAATTGTATCTTTTCTTGTTTTACCATCAATGAAGCTTTTTAGGGTACATAAAGTATTTCTATTGCTTCTTATTGCATTATTGTGGTGACCAATAACCAGCAATTCTGGTGTTTTGAATTTTTTGTTTTGATTTTTTGTTACTTTACCGATTGGCTTTTTTACTGTGTGTATATATATATATATATATATATATATATATGTATGTATGTGTGTGTATATATGTATACTACATTTCTTTATCGATAACTGCCTAAGAGACGGTGGAATTTTTGTACTATTTTGTTTATCTTATATTATTTTTTTATTTTTACAGTATTTGTTGTTCTTCTTAGTCGACGTTAACATTTATCTTCCGGTCTCCTCCTGTACCTTACATAGTAAAATCAGAGTAAGGACACACTGTCTCCCTGTGTTCATCTTTTTGGTCTCTGCCCTTCATGAAATACACCATTCAGAGCTTTTTCTTCTAGGGATATTTTAAAGATTTTTTCATAATTTCTTGCTTTAAACATGTCTTTAATCAAGCTATCTTGGTCTACAAAATCTACTACCCTAGTAAAGTTATATTTCAGAAGCTGGAGTTGGCTGCATTGTATTCACATCAAGTGTCACTATGAGGATTCTTTCATCTACACGTTTGGAGTACAAACCTGCAATATACAAGTCTGGTTCTATAAGGAATTGCAAATATTGGTATTTAGTGTCGATCTTATACACTCCTCAAAATTTAAATTTCAAGAAGGAAAAGTCATGGATCTATGGAAACCCAGGTATCTTTAGCCATTTAAATAATATTCAAATGGTGAAAAATGGAAATAAAATTTTCAAAATATCTTGATTTCTACAGTATCGATAATAAGGGCAGAAATATCCACAATTACTTACTTGGCTGTTATCATTGAAGTTTAATGGTTGTTTGAGGAATGTTCTGCCTCACTGACTGTACTTGTGCACACAAATCATTAAGATCCATTGCTGGCAGATCCCATTGCAATTGCCAATCAATGATGTCTCAGATGTGTGGGATGGAAGAGAAGCTGCAGGCCATGGTACCAAGTTTAGGCCAGGCAGGCTGTTCACAATAGAATGATAACCATGGCATTGTTGTGTTGAAAAATGGCTCTGGGGCACATTGGACAAATGGTTGTTCCATGGGTCCTACTGTACTGCCAGTAAATTTGGATGTTACATACCAAACCAAAGGCGTCAAACAGTTTCTATACAAGGTCTATCTTCAGTGATTGAATTTAGTTTTTTTTTCAGATGATCTGGAGACCATGCGCGTAATACCTTGAAGAGGATGGAACATCTCGTCCATCACACTCCTTAGATTATGGTGTGGTCTGCCATAATATATGGTAACCAATCCCTTTAATATTCTCTAATCTCCTAATATCTCGGTGTTACATTGAATTGATCATAATACTAGTGATTCAGCCATTTCACCAGTGTGCAAACACCAATTTTCTACACAATAGTGCAAGGCTGCATGTTTCTCCTGCTACTTTGAGTGGCCTTTGTAGCTGAACCTTGGCCACTAGTGTCTCCAGACTTGTTTTTCATCAAGACATTACTGAGATATCACTGGTCAACAGATGCAAATAGAGCTGCAGCAGCAAATTTTGATGATCTCTGTGCCCAAGTTCATATACAATGGCTGTCCATCCCTCTAACAACCATTAATAACCTCATCCATAGCAGCCAAGGCATGTAAGTTTGTGTATATATGAGGATGATGCTCATACTCAACACTGAATAAATCACAACGATAACACAGTTTTGTTTTCATTAATTCATCATTTGCATATCATTACAATGTCTATTCATTCTATGATTTCCATAATTTCATGACTTTTCATTCTTGGTGTTTTTAGGTTGAGTGTAGTTTCTTTAAAGAAATAAATGAGCCAAACATGTTGCACATCTATTTGCATTTGTGTCTTGAGGTAATTTATGTTAACTGCAGTCCTATTAAAAATCACAAATAATACAACACATTATCATGAAGCCACCACATATGGCCCCTAATGTCCCTCTACAAGGAATAATAGAGACTATTGATAGTACTCACAATAACTTCCTGACCGGAGATGAGGGTGACAAAGACTATGCGTCTCAGTGATCACATTGCCCTCCATTTATACTTTACTGCTAACAACAATATCATCTCTGGGATGGTGCTGGGGAATTAATAAAAATGCGATGGGATTTATTAAACAAGAAGCAAAGGGCTTTATTGTTGTATCTACCCCAGAGTCTAAAAAATCTCACTGAAGAATGGATAGTGTATTAGAGGCACTTAGGCCAAGTTCTTAGCATTAACTTCCTTGGTGCTGCCATGAACAGCCAAAATTTCTTTAAAGGCCAAATTCAATAGATTCTTTTCTTTAATAACACTACTCTAAGCTGCGTACATAATCTAAAATACACAATGTGTGCACTATAGGATGAGGAAGTGGACACGTGATTGTACACGGAGAGGCCAAATTTGTGGGAAAGGTGAAACTGTGCCTCCTGCGGGAGAACATGTTCACCCATGAAGTGCAGCTTCTTGCTTCACTTTGCAGGGGGACACCACTGTTGATGCCAGAACAGTGCAAACTTGTGGTCAGTTGGATTGCACATATTTTTCCAGTCTGTTTCGCAGCACCACCATGTCTTCCAGATGTTCCAGTCTCACTAGTCTGGACCGCATAATCCTCAACCTGATTCACCTTTTTTCCACTATGGCAAGTCCTTGGAGACACTACAAGCAGCTCTTTACCTTTCCATTTATTAATTCTGTCCTCTCATGTTTAAAGAGGGACATGAGGAGATTGTGTGCAGTGGTACCCAAATATTTGAGCAGCCATGGTTAAAGAAGCCAATAACATGGAATGATAATTACTCTCAAGAGGTGGATGATGATGAGACACAGTTGTCAACAAGTTACATGAATTCAACAAGTCAGGAGGAGGACCAGAATGAGGATATAGAAGATGAGATGGTTGATGATAAAGTCATTAACCAAACCTGGAATGGCGGCATGCAGAGCGAGTACAGCAGCATAAAGCAGGAGGGAAACACAGCACCTCAACAGTCAGGAAAAGGAAGTGGTGTAACCAGAGTGAGCTGTTGGTCAACTGTTACCCAGAGCACCCACATGCAGACAGATCCCCGGCCAAGGGTTAGGTGTTCCCCAGTCTTGCACTTTTTTGCAGAAAGTACAGAAGGCAAGAGAATGGTCAGGTGAAACCTGTTCTTTACTAATCTCAGCAGGGCCCTGACAACCACCAGCATGCTCAAGCATGTGTCATCCAAGCACCTAAATAGGTGGGCCAAACGCCTTGGTCCACAATCATGTCTTTTGGTGACACCACTGTCTCTTCTTCTGTGCTACATGATTACCAATTCCCTGTCTATGCCATAGTTGCAGGCATGTCCACTTCATTGTCTCAGCACAGCGTTCAGCTGTTCCTACTCCAGGCCTTGTAACGCAAGCATAAATTTCAAGCCATCCACAGGCCCAAACACTAAACAGACACATTCCCAGATGGCTTTTCCTAGAAATGTTGCTGTTTAGGCATGTGGACACTAAGGCTTTGCACAACCTCTTTGAGACAGCTGTCCCTCGATACTCGATCTACAGATGACAGAATTTTACCTTGGGAGGCATCCCTTTCTTACACCCGCACGTGTCCTATATCATCACCCTTGCCCTGGCCAACGCAGTTGCTGGGAATATCCACTTAACCACTGACATGTGGATGTGCCTTTACCATGGATGCTACATTTCGCTGGTGGAATAGTAGGTGAAGGTAGTGGAGGCCAGGTCCGATTCAGACCCAGGTACGAAACATGTGCTACTGAGGCCTAGCATTGTGGTCCCAAATTCCATCAGGGTTTCCGCCTCCCAATTCACCAGTTCCTGCACTCCCTCCACATCCTTATCCTCCATCTCAGAATTATAGTCCATATCTGTTGCAAGCTGCAAGCACTGCATCGGTGATGCAACAACAGGCGCTGCGTAAACTTATATCTGAAAAAATAGAGACTGGACAGCAGCACCTCCAAGATCATACATTGATCTCATACTGCTAGGCAAAAATATATATAACTGAGCATGAAGTTCTTAGTTAACATTCTGATCAGACTGTATGAAGCCCACTGCCACATCATGGTGAACCTTTTAGTAGGTTCCTATAGCCTTAAAAGGAGTGGCGTCATGCAGCAGCTATAATGCACCAGCAGGGTGGGTGGCATGCTGCCTCACAGTCTGACCTGGTGCCTGTTGCTGAGGTTTTGTGCTAGTGGGGCATTGATATCTAAAGTCTTGGGGACTCAGTCTTGCAGCATGGGTGCTGTGAGGCACCAAACTGTCCACCTTGCTGGTGCATTTTCCCTGCAGCAGTGGTTGGCGCACAAAGTTCCTCCTTTAATGGGAATCTGTCACCCTTTTTTTGGACTATGAGCTGCCTGTATCGACATCAGGGGCTTATCTACAGCATTCTGTAATGCTGTGGATAAGCCCCCAATGTAACCTGAAAGATAAGAAAAAAAGAATTAGATTATACTCACCATGGCATCTGGTCCGGTCTGAGCTACTTTTCAATGTTAGCTGTTTCCACAAGTCACCTACAGTTGCCGCCAGTCTGACAGTCCTGCAGCAGCGTTTTCTTGTGCCACTTACCGACAGGTTTGCAATCTGCACATGCGCTGAAACTCAACATTGCATATGTTACCAAGTCTTTGCAAAAGTTTGTCAGCCCATACACTGTGTGTATGGACATTACAAGTCTATGAGACCCGCTCCTTTACATTCCTACATAATATACGACAACAAATACATAGATGGACAACCAATGAAATGCAATCTTCCTTTGAATGATAGTGTGATAACATCACTACAGCCCATACTTCTAAGATTACGCTACACCCCATCAGAGAAATAAGATTAATATCAAAGAAACACAAACTTCTCCTCCAGTGTTGCTTAAAATCCTCCAGCTGAAGTTGATCCTGATACTATCTTAAAAGCACTCTTTAAATCCTCAGGGTCATCAGCAGTCATCCAACCACTTGCATTTGAGATTAAGCTCTGATGACTCCAACACAACTTAGAGACTGTAATAAGAGAGATTCACAATTCACATATGGGTCCAGAGACTGATTTAATAAAAAAAAAACCTTCATACCTTCATTTTTCTTTTTGTTTTTTGTTTAGCGCTGATGATCACCAGCAGGTAGTTGATGTTTGAAGGAGCGTGGCATCTGACATTGGACAATTTATCCTATTCCCAGCATTATAGTACAGTTCACCTTCATTGTGGGGCAGTTGATTATTGCATCATGAATTTATGTTTTCCCCTTGCTGTACTAAAGTGATTCTGTTAGTTATACTAGTATTGTGAGCATGATTATAGTTCTACTGTGCTGTCAAGGGAGGCTTCAATAATCTTTTTCAGCTGAAAAGATAATCTTTGTTTTCTAGTTTTAATATCTACAAATGGTTCTCAAGCCCTTCATATTCCTTTAAATGGGGGAGATTACTAAATTTCCACCAACTGTGTGTTCAAAAAAATAAATTTTTTAGGCCTAATTAATGTTTCACACTGTACAAATGTAATCCAGAACTGTTCAAGCGTAGGCAATACTTATTGCCCTGCAGCTGAAGTATTTTGTGATATTTGTGATTTGAAGACAGAGAAATGCTGAAGGGAAAGATCATGGTAATAGTGATCTAAATACTGAGATGTGTACAGAGGAATGCTGGGAGGATAAAGATTGTGGTTTTTTATCAACTTCATCTGCATGTAAAATTTTTTATGTAATGCTGGTGTCATGGATATTTGATTGATATAGATATACGTATATCTCTGTGTGTGATGCGGCCTGTCCTATTTAGACAGAGTCTTATTGAGCGCTCAAGGAAAGAAAGACGCCAAACCTAGTTAGCAGCAGTCCTTTCCAGCAAAACTCTGCTGGTTTTATTGAATATACTTGGCTTTATCAGTTCGTACAGAAAGGAGTGGTTACTCATTAACATAAAGGCTGAACTTCTTATCTAATTGGTCAGTTTAAATACATGAACATATATGGGCGTCCGACCTAGGGTGACTTAAGAATCAGATGTTATACCGCCCCTTGTATTCCAATGTCAGCAAGACTCCAAAATCGGCTTGGACCATCTGGCCTAACTTCCTCTTCTGTATGTCTGGGACAAATGTCACAAGACAATGCTATCATGAGATCACATCAGCTCCCCAGACTCTCTCATGGGGGGGCAGGAGGTCATTTCCATCAACTAGTTATAGAGTTCAAACTGTAAATATGTATCTGTGTGCATATAAGAGTATATAAGAGTACATGAGTATATATCAGTATATGGAGTATATAGCCTATAGCAGGCAAGTGAGATCTAGATGAAATACATATACATATATATTTCCATAACACTAGTAATTAAAAAAAGTTTCTCTAGTGTTGGTAGCGCGCATTGCCACACCAAGACTATTTGTTCTTCCTGACCAACCCTATGATTTCTTTTAAATTGATATTTGAAAGTGTGCTATCTCCATCAGATGCCTCATCTATTTGTGGAATACAAATTGTGGCATTTGAGAAACCATTGAACTGTTTTTCCTGTTACTTACCATTGTTATTGACAACAGCTTGCTGAGAAAAAAAAATTACCAACAGGACAGATGTTTTAAACTGTGGTTAACACGCACACGGATCACATATCAGTTGGCTTAACATTCAGCCATTTCTAGTGAACGTGGAAAAAATTGTACTCCATTTAAAATGGCAAAGGCATGTAGCAAGGGACGGGGAAGTGAATGTGATGATGATAGTGCGTGCAGAGGCCGAGGACATGGGAAAGCTGAAATTGGGCCACAGAAAACACCCACATCTTCTCGCTCCAGCTTCCTTTCCCAATTACTAGGGGACTGCAGCAGCACACCACTGTTGAAGCCAGAGTAGTGTCAAAATGTTGTTGGTTGGATAGCAGATAATACTTCCAGTCAGTTTGCCACCACCAGCACCCTATCTTGCACACAGTCAAGTCTGAGTAGCAGTAACTCTGGATCCCATATTCCTCACCCTGAGCCTACTTCCTCCCACGATGCCGAGTGCCCAGAAACAACTGATCCCACACTTGGACACTCCAAAGAACTGTTTTCACTTTTCCATTTACTGATTCAGGCCTCTCGCCCGGTCCACTTGAAGCAGGGCAATATGATATCACATGTTGCGATGCCCAAATATTTGAGCAGCCACCATCACACTAAGGTGGAACCGTGACACAAGAGGTGGACGATGAGGAGACACAATTTCCAGAAAGTCAGGAGCAGGACCAGGGTGCATAAGTGGAATACGAGGTGGTGGATGATATTATTATTAGTCATTTTTATAGCGCCATTTATTCCATGACGCTTTACATGTGAAAAAGGGGCATACATAGACAAGTACACTAAACATGAGCAATACAAAGGACACACAAGTACAGAAGGAGAGAGGACCCTTCCCGCGAGGGCTCACAGTCTACAGGGGATAGGTGAGGATAAACTAGTGGAGGATAGAGCTGGTCATGCAGCTGTTCAGTACACTGAGGGTCAGTGTAGGTTGTAGGCTTGTTGGAAGAGGTGGTTCTACAGATTTGTTTTGAATGTTTCTGTGGAAGGCGAAAGTCTGATGTGTTGAGGTAGAGAGTTACAGAGTATGGGTGAAGCATGGGAGAAGTCTTGTATGCGGTTGTGGGAAGAAGAGATAAGAGTAGAGTAGAGAAGGAGATCTTGGAAGGATCAAAGGTGCGTGCAGTTAAGTACTGGGACACCTTGTCAAAGATGTATGAAGGAGACAGGCTGTGGATGGCTTTGAATGTCATAGTTTTAGGGTTTAGAGAGGAGAGGCTGGGGAATAACGGTACTTTGGATGGAAAACATCCTCATGACGCTGAGGATTGTGAGCCCTACTTTAATTTGGGTTGCCCCCACAGTCTACAGCTGCTGCACCTCCTCCTCTTCAGCCTCCATCTCCAAAATAACCACATCAGTTCACAAACTGGAAGCACTGCAGCGCTGCCTGAGCCAATTGTCAATAGGCTGTGCTGAAGCTAATATGCTTAGGTGCCAAACTGCACAATGTTGAAGAGTTGTGGATAGCTCTGAAAGAGCAGGTAGATCTGTGGCTGACAACTTTGAAACTACAGCCAGGCATGGTGGTGTGTAACAATGGCAGGAACCTGCTCTGAGGCAAGACGAGCTCACATACGTACCATGCTTGGCCCATGTGCCTAACCTCATTGTTCAATGGTTTCTCAAAACCTACCCAGAGCTGCTGGATCTGCTTGTGAAAGTACACCACCTGTGTGCCCATTTTACAAAGTCAGCTACAGCTTCAGCCGCCCTACCCGTTCTTCAGCAGCGTTTGCAGTTTCCGGCTCTCCGACTGGTGTGTGATGTCAACACGCGTTGGAACTCTGCACTGAATAAGTTGGAAAGGATTTGTGAACAGAAGAGGGCAGTTGTTGACTACCAGCATCAACAAGGCCGGCGGTATTCAGTTCAGACTCCATACATAAGATCTAAGTAGTGGACAAGGATGTCCGACATATGCACCGTCCTCCTAAACGTTGAGGACTCCAACAAGATGGTGAGTGGCGATAACGTCATAATTAGCATCACCATCCCACTTCTCTGTGTTCTAATAATAATAATAACAATCGATATATTTATAGTGCCAACATATTCTGCAGCTTTACAGTTTAACAGTTTCAAACACAATAGTTATAAGTAACAACGTTAACAATAATACATTAAATAAAGCAAAATAAAATGACCCTGCTCATGAGAGCTTACAATCTACAATGAGGTGGGAGAGATACAAAGTACAGATGTGTATTTGCAATGATGGTACAGCCATCTTGAGGGATTGGGGTATAGATAGAGATAGTGAATGGGCTACACACACACACACACACACACACACACACACACACACACACACACACTTACTCATAAAATGACTTGATTAGGGAATGTGAAAGGCTGCTCTGAACAAATGTGTTTTGAGGGAGCACCTAAAACTGTGCAAGTTGTGGCTGGTCCTAAATTCTTGGGGTAGAGCATTCCAGAGGATTGTCGCAGCGTGGGAGAAGTCTTTGAGTCAGGAGCTTGAGGTACGGATTAGTGCAGAGGTTAGCCGAAAGTCATTTGCAGAGTGCAGCGATCGGCTAGGCCAATAGACAGAAATGAGGGAGGAGAGGTAAGGAGGTGCTGCACTGTGGAGAGCTTTGTAAGTGAAAACAAGTACTTTGAATTGGGTCCTATAATGAATAGGCAGCCAGTGTAGCCACTGGCGAAAAGAGGATGTGTCCGAGTACCGTGTAGCCAGATGGATGACCCTTGCTGCTGCATTAAGGATGGACTGGAGAGGGGATAATCAAGGGGGGAGGCCAATTAATAGACCGTTAAATGCTACCTGCTCACAAGCAAAGAGTATGCATTGCTAGGGGAGCATGAAGAGACTGAGCAAGGAATCATACAGGGTGATTACACACAGCCCAGCCTCATCTCATCCCAACATGGATTGGGTGATATTGAGGAAAAGGAGGAGAACGAACAGAAGCTAGTTTCATGCACTATAGACGGTACTAAAAGCACTACTGACATACCGTCTGTTCAGCAAGGATGTCCTGACGACAGTGAGGAAGAGGAGAAGGAGGAGGAGGAGAGTATGGTCAGTCATCCTCTTGGTGAGGACATGGAAGTCTCGCCTGTTAGCAGTCTGGCACGCATGGCTCAGTTTATGTTACGCTGCCTTTCCCATTACCCTATCAATACAAAAACTGATGGGGGGAACAAGAGGCGCAATAGTGCCCTATCACTAGTGACACTTAAAGTATGAGCGGTATAATACAGTTCCACTCACCTATTCCAGTTGTGTAACCCACAACTGGCTTGAGAGCATATCACAGAATCAGCTGCTGCAGGACCTCCACCAACCACTCAAACGTGGAAAAAACCTTCAGAAAGTTGTGGGAAGCAGGGTGTGTTGCAGTCCGCGCTAGCCGAGATTCATAAATCACCTGGGATACAAGATGTTGTAGCAGTGTACTCCTTTATTTCCTCCTACGCGTTTCGGCGCCCTTCCTGGCACCTTCCTCAGGTGAGGGCGCCGAAACGCGTAGGAGGAAATAAAGGAGTACACTGCTACAACATCTTGTATCCCAGGTGATTTGTGAATCTCGGCTAGCGCGGACTGCAACACACCCTGCTTCCCACAACTTTCTGAAGGTTTTTCCCATTACCCTGGCATTCTCCAAATTTGGGTGCCAGGCAATACTGATTGGTGACATTTCTAGACCCACGCTACAAGAAGAACTTTATATATCTTACTCAAGAGGCAGACAGATGTACTAAAATGTTGACGTACCAGAGAGTCCTTCTTGCGGAATTTTTAAAAAAATTCCCATCTGAAAACGCTGGCAGCAGAAGTCACAGTTCTTTGGGCAACCAAGGAGTACAGGTGAGAGAGACACATGTTGTGAGTTCATTTTCCCCTTCACCATTAAGGTCTGATGAACTCCCTCTTCCGGTGAAGGAAGGTAGTGAGGCTGATTACCAAGCACCTGAGCAGGATGATGATGACTGGGTGACTGGAATTGCTATAAGGCAGCCGACGCCCTTCTGCCTTGCTGGTGATTTCTCAGAGGGATTCTAGGAGACCAGTCTGATTCCTGCTCCTCAAAAGCTAAGTTTTCTGCTCTGCTTTTTGCATTTGTGTTTTGGTTTTGTTTTGCCTTGTTTTTCTGGATTTCTGCCATTCCCTGCTGGGGTGAGCTGAATTCCTTTTTGCTCTGTCTTCAGAAAATACCTGTGTACTGATATAGTCTTTTTGAAGCCTAGCATCTTCAGGGCTTTTTTCCCTATCAGTCTGTTGGCTCTTGTTTTGATAGGGTTTTGGCAGACAGCAGCTTTTCTTTCCTGTCATATTTAGTTAGCTTGGGCCCCATCATTTGCTCAGCCTATCTTTCTATCTGTGTAAGTGTTTTTTCATCTTGCTTCACCGTCATTATATGTTGGGGGCTGCCTATTGCTTTGGGGTCTGCTCTGGGGCAGTTTAGATTTCCCTTTCTGTCTTTAGGCTATTTAGTTCTCCGGCTGTGATCGAGGGGTCTAGGGCACCATAGGAACCCCCCACGGCTACTGCTAGTTGTTGTTGATAGGTTCAGGGGTCTGCAATCCAATAGCTGCCAACTTCTCTGGTTTTCTGGACTTAGCTAGTATTTCTGTTTTTGCCTCCTACGGTGACTCATTCATAACAGACACTCCTATTCAGCAGAGGCAGTGGAATACTGGAAAAGTTCTGGGAGAGTTTTCTCAGACTCTCCCATCGCCCTGGCCCTCTAACAAGGAGTGCAATGTTTTGGAAGATGCTGAGGGAGAACCTTGCTGACTGTATCAATGTCCTCCGTGATTCCTCTGTGCTTTATAATTATTGGTTACAAAAGCTAAACACATGGCATGAACTGGCTCTCTCCATTGCACACGTGCACTGTACTCACAGCCGAGGAGCGCACTGCGCCTTGCTCTCTGTCAGTGCCGATGTTAGCGGCAGGAGCCGACGGGAACAGTCCTTCACGGCGCCAGTGCTCTAAGGGCGGAGCATGCTGCTCAGTCTCCTACGCGCTGATGTTCCTGGCAAAAAATCTGTGCTGTCTTGCCTGCTTTCTCTTAGCATCATTCCCTGCCTCTAGGTCACTGGGTCTGTCTGCTGCAGTCCATTGCAGTGCCGGTGCTTCGGGTACGTATTGCACTGCCCCACTTGCTGCTCGCACGCTGACATCGGGGGACTTACTCCTGCTTTGCCTGCTTTTTCCCTCAGCTTCCTGCCAGATTCCCTGTCTAAACACGCCACCTCTTCCTGAGTCATGTGGCCTGCCTGGTCTCATATTCCTTACACTGTGATACAGGGAACGGAGCCTTGACAGTTCCGGACCTCGCAAAGTACAGGTACCCGCAGCCCGGTCTTCCTCGTTACATATCTGTCCAATCAATTCTTTCATGCAAGCATCATAGAAGGCATGTGATCCAATTTTAAAGTGCAAATTGTACATTGCATCCATAACAGTTTCACTTTGAAGGACCTTGTGGCTCACATCAATCCACAAGATGATATTAGTCTCATACTTTAAAATTTCGGTGGTAAATCATTGCCACACAGATAAGTTGTGTGTTCTGACTTCTGTAACATCATTTGGGTGATAATTTTTCATACCTATTTGCTTCATATTCATTACCTTCTTCAAGTTTTCGGAATATGATGTTGAAAAAGTGAAATCAAGTTAGTGAAGTCATTGGTAAGTAGTTTGTGAAAGTTATTGTAATCTTTACTGTTTTTCCATTGTGTGTGTGTCTAACCACCTCATTGATCTTATTTAGTTTCTTTGGCAAGAATAGAAAAGAATAGCTCCATCAATACCACGTGCTTTTCCCATTAATTCATCATGCTGGTAAAGTAGAGGTGACATGAGAGATCTAGATAACATCTGTGGACTATTGTCAACATGGTACTATTACAAGACTCACTGGGGTCTAGCTATCAATTTGACATAATTTGTGCACAGCTGAACAGAGTTGCGACAAAAACAGATTTTAATTCAATAACATGTTGGATGGATTGTCTAGTGGAAACACTCATATCATGGAAGTCATGTCTAAGACCACCATGCTCTCCAATTGACACATCTTGAAATCCAGTCGAAATGTCAAAATCTCTAGCTTCTGTTCTTGAAACTGCAGGGGCTCCTTTTTAACATCCTCGTCCAACAAATTCAGTATTAGTAGCTGATGGATTGTCAGAATCCGGCCCAGGAACACCAGGCTTGGGTAGTTGTGAGTCATGGCCCCATGATCTTCCTCGTGCTCTCGCTCTGGCTCTTCAGTCATGATTTAATCTAGAAGCTTTTGCCATCGTAATATAGAGATAGGCTACAACACCACCCAAGCATTCATCTTCTGCTCCTCAGACTTTCTATCTGCGTAGACTTTCTAGGCCTAAGATGATGATGGTGGTAGTAGTTGGTGCAATTAAAGCACAATCACGAAGCAGCCATGATATTTTGAAACACAAGTATTTTTACCGAGATACCACACTGTTCAATATGTGGCCTGTATTTTTTTCTGCCAGCAAAACTGTGTCACTAAGTAGGCTGTAACACAACATAAAAAATTCTATGGAGGCCTGAAATGGCACAATTTTTAGCGCAATGATATGCGATCCATGTGGCAGACAAAACACACTGTTAAATATTTACCCAGTAGCTAAATATTTTTTTTGGCAGATAAATACTTTTGGCAGCATAATGGTGTAAAAATATTGGATAAGACACTCCAAAAAAATTCTACAGTACAACAAAAAATGGCAGAATTTTCTGCGCACTCAGATGTGATGGCTGGGACGGGCAAAAATTGCTGGATTTTCACACTGTACTATTAAAAGGATCTGGCTGTAATCTGCAGTGTCAACAAATAAATGTCGAAAAAAAAAGAGGCTTTGGATTGCTTTGGAATAAAATAACCAGAATTAAGATGTAAAATAAATTATTCCTAGCCACTGATACCTGAACCTGATACACTGTTAAATATGGGGCTGTATTTTTTTTTACAGAAAAATACTGTATAGAATTAGGGTAACACACAGCAAAATGTAGGCTTGGAATGACACAATTTGTAGCCCACAGATAGATGAGGCATCTGACGGAGATATCACACTGTTCAGTATGTGGCCTGTATTTTTGTTCCTTTTTAAAGAAAAATACTGTATAGAATTAAGGTAACACACAGCAAAAAAAGGTGAATGTAAGCCTGAAATGCCTAGCTTTGTAGCCCACAGATAGATCAGGTGTCTGACAGAGATACCACACTGTTCAGTACGTGGCATGTATTTTGTTTTTTCACAGAAAAATACTGTATAGAATTAGGATAAACACAAAGGTAAAAAAAAGTGAATGTAGACCTGAAATGCCCAAATTTGTAGCCCAGAGATAGAGGAGGATGGAGATACCACACTGTTAAATATGTGGCATGTAATTTTATTTTTCTGCCACCAAAATTGTGTAAATAAGTAGGTTATGACATAACCCAAAAAATTCTATGGGGGGCCTAAAATGATATAATTTTTAGTGCAATGGTATGCGATCCGTGTGGCGGACAAAACACAGCATTAAATATATGAACTGCAGCTAAATATTTTTTTGGCAGCTAAATATTTTATGGCAGCAAAATGGTGTCAAAAATTGTTTAAGACACTCCAAAAATTACTACAGCACCACAAAAAATGTAAGAATTTTCTGTGCACTCAGATGTGATGGCTGGGATGGGCAAACCCTTTTAAAATAGCTGGATTTTCATGCTCTACTATTAACAGGATCTGGCTGTAGTCTGCAATGTCAACAAGCAAATGGTGAAAAAAGGGGGCTCTGGATTGCTTTGGAATAAAATTATCAGGATTAAGATGCAAAAAAAATATTCCTAGCCATTGATACCTGGAGCTAGGTATATATGTAATAGGCAGCAGCAGCAGACAGTAATGGAATGGACCCTTTTGATGTATGAAAAGATATCAATATACCCACATAAAGTGCATGCATTCCTTGCACTAATATGTATAGAGCCACATACAGCACACTCCCCTGCATACTTAGCAGTGCAATCTATATACTCAGTAATTAGTCCTTAGAAGGACTGTTGGTTTAGCTGGATATGTGGATTCTATGATGGTAGACCCACACTAACTAATAAACTCCAAATCTGACCCTATCTCGGCAGCAGCTCTCCCTACACTGTGTGAATCCAGAGCTGAATGCACCGAGCATGGTGGAGGCAGGTCTCTTACAGACCTGATGATGCTGTGTGGCCAGCCAATCACTGTAATACCACAACAGCGATGGCTACGGCATTATAGTGCGTGGCACACAATCCGTGCATGCTGATTGGCTCTCTAAAGAGCGCCAAACATGCAGGGAGGGAAACCAAATTCCCACTGAGCAATACCGGAAATTCTTGGCATTCACCGAGTATCGCGACTATAGTGATACTCGGACGAGTAATGATCATTAACGAGCATATTCACTCATCACTACTAGATGCTCCTGCACCATCCTCTCTATTCGTTCGCCACGTGTAAAACTTGGGCTCTGTTGTGCTGGTGCACGAGTTGGTCTAAAAAAGTGTCAAATCAATCACAGAAATTGCTTCTTCCACTCACACCACTACTGATGCTACTGCTGCTAATTTTTTGGCATTGAAGAATTGACGGGCCGGAGGTTGGAATTCTACAGCTGCAATGCGAACTGTGTGCTTCACTGCTGTCTTGGGAAAAAGCTCTCTTAAGGTTGTATAAAAGCATGTTTTGATACTCCAGCATTTGCGGGTCCCTTTCTAGGGCAGGAATCATCTGGCAAAATTTGGTTTTATAATGTGGATCTAATAAAGTGGCAACCCAGTAATCAGCATTATTCCTAATCATAACTATATGGGGATCATGTTGCAGATAGAGCAGAAAGAAGGCACTCATATGTCGGGCTCTACCATGAGGTCCAAGCCCATGCTGTGTTGGTGGTTGGGTAACAATGAGGCTCGTTTCCTCAGTCCCCTCCCACCAACCCCGAACAACAGAGAAGGGAGGATTATTCTATGCATCCGACAGTTGCTCGCCCATCACCTCTTCCTCCTCCATTTGATCCTCAGATCTTGTACCTTCGATAACAGTTTGTCTTTCATCATCACCAGCTCCCCTCTATCGCAGTACTCTACCCTCCCTTGGCACCTGCCTGTGTGATGACAGTCTTTAACTTTGAGGCAATATTATCCTTTCCGCTGCCTCCTCTGCTTCCTCCTCTTCTTTTAGGAACACCATCTCCTCCCACAGGCTATTCAACGTCTGCTCCATTATATAAATGACCGGAAAAGTGATGCTGATGACGTCGTCAGTGCTAACCATCTTAGTAGCCATTTTAATACTGTGCAGAAGGGTGCAGAGGTCCTTAATCTGTGCCCACTCTGTAAACATGATATGCACCACCTCTGAACTGCGTTGGCCCAGGCAATACGACATGAAATACTGTGTTAGGGCTTGTTGCTGCTGCCACGGTTGCTACAACATGAGCAGAATGGAATTCCACCATGTTGGCTCATTGCATACCAACCTGATAACTGGCATGGACAAAGACATCTGTATCGATGCAAGTCGATGAGCAGAGGAGTGCGAACGGCATGAATGAGCACACAGCTTACGTGCTTTCTGGAGCAGGTTCCTGTCATGATCCATGCTGGATTATGACAGATAAAAGCACTAGTAACCTTTTTTTTCTTAAGCTGGTGGTTTCAGTTCTAGTTTTGCCCCCAGTGGCCATTAGGGTCATTGCACTTGATGTTTTCTATGCTTTGCCTTTTGCCCCCGGTGGTCACTGGGATTGTAGCAGCTTTTTGCCCCTGATCATTTGACCATTCCCTTTTCCTATATAGGGTCACATGGTCTATGAGCAGAAGTTGGTGATATTGGTCATTTCAACCATCCTTGGTGGGGGAAGGAGCTAGAGAGAGCTCCTTGCAGCATGGTCAGAGTCCTGGTGTGGAAGGACACACAGTTAGGAGTTCCTTGCAGCTCTGACAATGCTTGGTGACGTAGCAGCTATTCAGGAGGAAAGCTGCATTCTGGTGCTGGACTCTGTTGCTGGGAGCAAGAGCAACAGAGCAGAGCTAAGTGCTGTTATCCCTGTTTGTATTTTTCCCTGGTGTGTATTAGTACAGTGGTGAGGCCAGCGCCTGCACCACCCAGCTCCCTAGCAAGGTATAGGTGTAGGGTGTGCTAGGGTGACAGGTTCCGGCTCGACGACAGGTGAGGAGCCTGTATAGGGAACGTTAGGAGTGTGAGGGACACTGACTCAGGGGAGTGCAGGAGGTCTCCAAGTCCCCGTTCCCTATCGCAGGGCCCACCTGTCATGATCTCAGAGCGGGTTTGACTCGCACACGTGGGGGTAATGTCTGGAACCAGTACTGATGACTGGCATTTCTGGGGTTAAAGTTTGTGATCCCAGTGCAGGCTTACCTGCACACCTGGGGCTATGATTGTGGCCTCTCCCTGGTTCTGGGAGAGGCTTCTAATAGCCTCAGGATGCTCCCATCCCCGTCAGTTATACTTTCACCCTCGGCATTGTGTGGTGATCCCTGAGTGTGTTTGTGCTGTGTTCTGGTTGCTTGATTCTCTGTGTACGACTCGGTCTGTTCTCTGGATATTGCTTTGTATTCTGCTTGGTACCTTCTATGTCTGTTTGGTTTTGACTTCTGCTTGGCCCTGACTATCCGTTCTGTCTCATCCCTAGTACTTTACTGATATCTCTGTGTATGACCTCCATTTTGCCTGACTCTGAGTATTTCTGTATAGTGTCCTGCCATCTCTGAAAGCAGGACGCTAAGCCCCGCCACCTTGCTAAACTTCAGCGTCCACAGGTCCTGTGTATCTGTACTTTCCGGTTGTACCTGACCCTGGGCCCCCCTACAGTGCGGGTGAGTCCCTGCTCAGCGGAGGCTGCACGCCGGCGCTGACAGGATTTTGACACCACTGTTGTATCTGTTTCCCCTTTCCCCGTGTCTTGCTGTTTTAGTTACTGGCCTGTGGGTCGTGTCACACAGGACAGTTACACGTGGGTGTCTTGTTTTTTTAGCTACCAACCTGCGGGTCGTATCGCACAGGACGGATACACGTGACAGTTACAAAGGCCAGGATATTGGCTGAGAAAACACTACACCACCAGGTTGAGGACATGAGCCATGCAAGGCACGTGTGTGATCTTGCCTCACCGTAGGGCCACCACCAGGTTGGCACCATTATCGGACACATCCTTCCCAGGATGCAGGTTCAGCAGATACAGCCATTGATCAAATTCAGCCTGGAGATCTGTGCACAACTCTTTAGCTGTATGACTGCGATCTCCAAGGCATATCAATTTTAAGACTGCCTGATTGCAGTGAGCCCTGACTGCATGATATGGAGGTGGTGGAGATTCGCTATGCACTGTTGGAATGCGTGTCTCTTGAAGGCAGAGGTTGAGGGCGCAGGTGGAGGCCCTAGAGTAGATAGAGGAGGCAGAAGCAGTGGAGGAAGTGTTAAATATAGAGGTTTGGCCTGCAAGCCTTGGGGATTACAAGACTTGTGGAGCAGTGCCTGTCTCCCCACAGCCACCAGAGTCACCCAGTGCCCAGTCATCGAGATGTAACATCCTTGCCCATGCTTACTCGCCCAAGTGTCTGTGGTAAAATACACCCTGGCAGACAGAGATTTTGTCAAGGAACAAGTGATGTTGTCTGCTACATGCTGTTACAGCCCAGGCACAGCTTTCTAAGAAAAATTATAGCGACTGGGTAATTGGTACTTGGGGACTACAACAGCCATCAGCTTTTGGAAACCGTTGGTATACACCATGCAGAAAAGCAGCATTTCTATGGCCAACAAATTGGAGATGGTGGAGTTAAGCCTCTTAGCGTTGCCATGCATAGGAGGAACAATCTGTGAACACAACTGCGGAACTGTGGCTGACTGCAGTACTGTGAGAGGGCGGAGTATGGTGAACCGAACAAATTGCTGGACCGTGAGAGAGGTGCAGGTGGAGATGTAACTGTGGTTTGAGAAACTACTTTTGGTGTGATCGTTTACTGAGATCGGTCAAAAATAGCTAATGGCAGCATCTCTGTCAGTGTAACTTGATCGGGTAAAGAACTCGAGGTTCTACGGTCAAAGACCTGTGTCTCAATAGTTGGCACAATAACAGAGAATGAGGAAGAAGCAGCAGATGTGTTTGATGAGATGGCTGATGGTGGTTGATGCTCGCTGGTCTGCATTTTAGTGCAGTGGGTTTCCCAAACTAAAGCATGCTGATAGCGCATGTGAAGGTTCACACATGTGGTAGCCAAATTATTGCAGTTTTTACCTCGACTCAGTTTTTTTTTTTCAAAGTTGGCAGATTACGTGAGTTGGCTCATCCTTTGCAGTGTCAAAAAAGGCCCAAGCGAGGCAACCCTTGCCACACCTGCAAGCTGCAGACCTGTGGATTCTACTGGTCAGAAGCAGAAATGGAGCTGAGGATGCATCACATTTCGTGGCTGCATCACTACATGTCTGCGACGAATGGCACAACCAGGGGTGGACCTACTGCCCGTGCAGCCCGTTCATTGAACAGGGGCCCCGGGGGAGAGGGGGCCACTCCAGTCTCCAGCACCGCATGGCTAATTCATGGCTTGCAAGTTCGAACCCTCCTGATTCCTGTGGAACAGTCCCGTTTTTGAAACCCCCCTCCCGCGTCCCGCCCGGGATGCTATTTTTCCCGCATTGCACTGAGCCGCCATACCCCCCATCCACCAACGTCATGCTCGCCGTCCCAGATAGACGCACCACAGCCTGCAATGATGTGGCTGGGCTGTGTGTGTGTTCTGTGCGCAGCGGACCTATGAGAGTACAGGAGTCAGGGGTCACATGAACAGGGGCCGTTTCTGCCTCTGTGTCTGTCTGCACTCTGCAGGACTCTGCTGTGCTGGTTGCCATTGTGATGATGAGGTAAAGTTTCTGTGTGGGGTCAGGAAGGCTTTACATTGTGGATGTAGCAGAGCCGTGTGTGTTCGAGGTGTACGGAGCAGAGCCGCGTGTGTATGAGGTGTGCAGAGCGGAGCTGCGCGTGTACGAGGTGTATGGAGTGGAGCAATGTGTGTACGAGGTGTACGGAGCCGTGTGTGTACGAGGTGTACGGAGCGGAGCGGTGTGTACGAGGTGTACGGAGCAGAGCTGTGTGTGTACGAGGTGTACGGAGCAGAGCCACGTGTGTACGAGGTGTATGGAGTGGAGCCGTGTGTGTACGAGATATACGGAGCAGAGCCACATGTGTATGAGGTGTACAGAGCGGAGCCGTGCATGTACGAGGTGTAAGGAGCACAGCCGCGTGTGTATGGGGCGTACGGAGCAGAGTCGCGTGTGTACAGAGTGGAGCCGCACGTGTATGAGGTGTACGGAGCGGAGCCGCATGTGTATGGGGTATGCGGAGCTGTGTGTGTACGGAGTGGAGCCATATGTGTACTGGATGTACGGAGCGAAGCCAAGTGTGTACGAGGCATACAAAGTGGGCTTTTCCCACGGACACAGGAGCACACAGCAGAGCCCCGAGGAGCACTTTAAAACTCACACATGATGTTCCACCGGAAGTGATGTGCTGGAAGCTGGCCGGAAATTAGGTAATTTCATGAGGAGATTGTGACGGAACCAGGAATGCTTCAGATCCATCACCATGCCCTCCTCCAACAGTGCGGACAGCAGGATTGCCTTGAAATCAGGGATGCCAGCCATGTGAGCGGATCACGATATGTCCTGCACCAGGAGGCTCAGGTGGGCATTACAATGGGAGCCGGGCTGCTATAGCATCTTTATAGAATCTTTCTTATTCTCTGTTTCTTTCTTTCTCTGTTCTTTCTTTCTCTCTACTTCTTTCTCATTCTTTGTTCTGTTTTTCCGTCTCTTTTTCTTTCTCTCTCTGTTCTTTCTTTCTCTCTCTAATCTTTCTTTTTTTATTTCTCTCTCTGTCCTTTCTTTCTCTCTCTGTTCTTTCTTTTTTCCCCTCTTTCTTTCTCTTTTTCTTTCTTTCCTCTCTTTCTTTCTTCTTTCTCTCTGTTCTTTCTTTCTTTTGCTCTCTCTGTTCTTTCTCTGTCTCTCTCTGTTCTTTCTTTCCCCTCTTTCTTTCTCTCTATCTCTCTGTTCTTTCTTTCTTCCTCTCTTTGTTTCTTTCTCTCTGTTCTTTCTTTCATTTTTTTCTCTTTCTTTCTCTTTCTCTCTCTCTCTGTTCTTTCTTCCCCTCTTTCTCTCTATCGCTCTGTTCTTTCTTTCCCCTCTTTCTTTTTCTCTCTGTTCTTTCCTTGTTTTTTTCCTCTTTCTTTCTTTTTCTTCCTCGCTCTCTATTCTTTCTTTCTTTCTTTCCCCTCTTTCTTTCTTTCTTTCTTTCTTTCTTTCGCTCTCCCTCTGTTCTTTTCTTCTGTCCCCTCTTTCTTTCTCTCTCTGTTCTTTCTTTCCCCTCTTTCTTTCTCTCTCTGTTCTTTCTTTCTCTCTTTCTGTTCTTTTTTTCTGTCCCCACTTTCTTTCTCGCTGTGTTCTTTCTTTCTCTTTCTTTCTTTTTCTCTGTTCTTTCTTTATCTCCCTTCTTTATTTTTCTTTGTTCTTTCTTTCCCCTTTCTTTCTCTCTATCTGTTGTTTCTTTCACTCTGTTTTTTATTTCCCCTCTTTCTTTCTCTCTCTCCTTTCTTTCTTTCCTCTCTTTCTTTCTCTCTCTCTGTTCTTTCTTTCACTCTCTGTTCCTTCTTTCTTTCCCCTCTTTCTTTCTCTCTGTTCTTTCTTCTTTCTCTCTCTGTTCTTCTCTCTCTGTTTTTTCTTTCTCTCTCTGTTTTTTCTTTCTCTCTCGCTCTCCTTTCTTTCATTCTTTCTTTCTTTCTTTCTCTCTATTTACTTTTTTCTCTCTCTCTGTTTTCTTTCTTTCACTTAGTACCAGTCAGTGTGCCCACAGTACCAGCCACTGTGCCCATAATGCCAACCACTATGCCCCTAGTAGCAGTGTGATCAGCAGTGCTAAATAGGTGCGGCTCGGCGTGGACATGGGTGTGACTAGTCGCAAATTGGGTTTGGTATGGGGCGTGACCTAAACCTTGCTCCACCACCTTTGTCCCTCTTTCCCTTCTTCAAAAGTTGGGAGGTATGCTAATTATTTACCTATTCAAATTTACCATGTGGAGCACCGCAGAGCCAAGGTGCAAGAAGGAGAGCAGCGCTGCGGGAGGCGCGTGGGAGCGGGACCTGAGAGTGCGAGCGCCAGTGCAGAGGAGCCAGCCATGAGGTGAGATCAGCATCAGTTCTGTGCTGTGCTGCCACTGTGGGAGAGGAGAGGAGGAGACAGACTGACTGTCACTCACTGTGCGTGTGGCACTGGCCGGACGGTGGCTGCAGCCGCAGCGCCAGCATCAGTCTGTGTCTGTGAAGTCACTGTGTGCTGTGCCCCATAACTAAATGCTGCAGCTCAGGAATGTGCGGATAGTGGATGGATCCTCTTGGTCTGGCCTGCCCTGCCTGCTCCAGGTAAGAGTACCAGAGCTGAGCAGGACTGAGGGACTGGGACTGAGGCAGGCATGATTTTGGGGGGCTCCATCCTGGGGAGAACTGAAGCATGGCCTGGCTGCTCATGAATGGGGGGCCGCTGGCCTGGGCAGAAGGGAAGCATGGCCTGGCTGCTCATGAATATGGGGGCCCCTGGCCTGGGGAGAACTTCTAGCATTGCCTGGCTGATCATGAATGGGGGGCCCCTGGCCTGGGGAGAAGCATGGCCTGGCTGCTCATGAATGGGGGGGCCCATGGCCTGGAGAGAACTTGAAGCATGGCCTGGCCGCTCATGAATGGGGGGGCCCCTGGCCTGGAGAGAAGCATGGCCTTGGCTGCTCATGAATGGGGGGGCCCTGGGGAGAAGCTTGGCTGCTCATGAATGGGGGGACCCTGGGGGAGATGTTTGGCTGCTCATGGGGGAGAAGAAACATGAATCGGGTGGCCCACATAGGGGGAGAAGCAGCATAAAATGGGGGGGCACATGGGGAGAAGCAGCATAAACTGGGGGGGCCACATAGGGCGAGAAGCACTATGCCAAAAGTAGACCACATATGGGGGAGGACATTATGAAACAAAGGGAAACGGGGGTGCCTATATAGAATCATAGAATCATCATAGAATCGTAGAGTTGGAAGGGACCTCCTGGGCCATCTGGTTTAACCCCCTGCTCAAAGCAGGATTCGCTAAATCATCCCAGTCAGATGTCTGTCCAGCCTCTGTTTGAAGACTTCCATTGAAGGAGAACTCACCACTTCTCGTGGCAGCCTGTTCCACTCATTGATCACTCTAACTGTCAAAAAGTTTTTTCTAATATCTAATCTGTGTCTCCTCCCATTCAGTTTCATCCCATTGCTTCTAGTCTTTCCTTGTGCAAATGAGAATAAAGTTGATCCTTCTACAATGTGACAGCCCTTTAGATATTTGTAGACAGCTATTAAGTCTCCTCTCAGTCTTTGTGATGAACAGCCCACCGCTGTTCGCCCAATACGGAGACTAACGGGGGTCCCGCTGCCACCAAAACGCGACGGACAGCGGACCCTGTGTCACCACTATGTCACAATCCCACCACTGACATGGGTGTATCAGCGGACGGAGGGACATGACACACTGCCGGCACATGGCTATCACAGGTGCAGTGGGGGCTTATCTTTGTTATCCCACCACTGGCACCATGTGACAAAAATATCCAGCAAACTAATCTCGCTCTACAATTTGCTGCAGGGGGGTATTTTGGATGCCCCACCACTGCTATCAATCTTCTAAGTACTGCGGGGAGTTATGTACATCCCACTTTCTCAGTTCCACTTTGGAACTCGCAGCTCTCCGGCGGCCCCTTACTCTCAGGTCAGTCAGGGAACTGCACCTAGGATAACTAGTCGCCGGACGGGCTGCTTGTTGTGAACCAGCAATTAGGCTTCTGCAGTCAGGGAATTATCAATGCTGTGGCCACAGCCCCTCACTCAGCAATATAAGACCCTTCTGGACTGCCAGCAAGCCGCAATAACTGTACACAATGCGCTGCGCTGCCACCAGCTCCTGGTTTCTCCGCTTAAGTTATAGACTCAAGGGAGGGGTTCGAAGCCAACCCGACAATTTAGTAGCGATTATCTAACAAAGGCGCATAGTTCGATTCTTAGAGCATGGAGACAGAACTAAATATTAAATCATTTATTCCCCGAAAGAGGGCAGTGATTATACAAATAAAAGTTGCTATAAAATTGAGACATTACATATGTACAGTTACAAATATAAAATAAAAGATGGATGAACATAGAAAGTAACACTCACGGTTGTTCATGACTCTTTAGGCAAAACCAAGTGGCTGAGTGGGGGAAGGAGAAGGCGGAGCCACACGTCTCTACTCATCTGGGTTCTGCTCAGCACGGACTCTGCAGCTGTTCTCAGCTGGTTTTGCCAAGGGAATGCCTTATAGACTCTGCTATGTGACATCACGGAGAGATGCATTCTGGGGTAGTCCCACCTCTCTCTTTCCAAGGTAGAAATCTTACCAAACTTTATAATCATCATAACTTAGCGAGGGAAGCCCGCACAGACACATATATGGCATCATTGGTTGTAATTTGTCGAGTACAATCATTCAAGCCCAAATATGCAGTATTTCTGATACACCGTTTAGCAGGAACCCATATCTCAGGTTCTGATGATCCAAGAGTTTTGCAACAGGCACCACAGCGAAGCTGGGTCCACTCGGATCAAAGAAATATGATCGTTGTTTCTCTGTCATGTATGGTTTGCGAGCCAGGCTTCTTTTTAATATCTCCTATATTGATCCCAGCACACTTTCAGAGAACAAAGGGATCTTTTCCCCCTAGCTAATTAACATTCCTGCTCTTCCAGAGGGAGTGGCAGGGTTGATAACACTTGGGGGGGAAGGGATTCCTACTACCTACAGTTTACAATGTCATAGAATGGAGGATCTCTAGCACATTCCAACAGAAAACATATTTTGCAGACATTGTATATCACACCTCCCCCCTTAAGAGGGCGCTAAGGAGGCATTACCTCTCGGTAATCGGCCATGCGCACCTCAGCGGTTTCACCCCGGCGGGACAACCCATCGGCATTGCCGTTTTCCCTACCCTTCCGAAGTTTTACAGTAAAGTCGTACTGTTGAAGGGCAAGGCTCCAGCGGAGCAACCTTCCATTGGTTCCGGACACTGTGTGCAACCAGCTCAGAGGGTTGTGGTCAGTTACCACCGTGAAGGCGCGCCCATATAGGTAGGGTTGCAAACGTTGCAGTGCCCACACCATGGCCAGACACTCCTTCTCGATGGTCGAGTATGCCACTTCCCTCGGCAGAAGTTTCCGGCTCAGGTACAAAACGGGGTGCTCCTGGTCCCCCGAGTCGACCTGGCTGAGCACAGCACCGAGGCCAAACTCGCTGGCGTCGGTCTGTACCAGAAACGGGTGACTGCTGTCGACTGCTCTCAACACTGGAGAGCTGCACAGGGCTGCTTTCAAAGCTTGGAAAGCTGCCTCACAGTCATCTGTCCAGTTGACTGTTTGGGGTAGCCTCTGCTTGGTGAGGTCAGTCAAGGGTTTTGCAAGGGCGCAATAGTCCTGCACGAACCGCCTATAGTACCCTGCAGTGCCCAAGAAGGACTTCACCTGTTTCTTGGTCCTGGGGGTGGGCCAGGACACGATTGCGTCCACCTTTTCTGGCTCCGGACTCATGAAACCCCCGCCTACCCGGTGCCCCAGGTAGTGGACCTTGTGCATGCCTATCTGGCACTTTCCCGGCTTGATAGTCAGACCTGCCTGGTGAAGACGCTTGAGCACCTCCTGGAGGTGCTGAAGGTGTTCCTCCCAGGTGGAACTGAAGATGGCAATATCGTCTAAGTACGCCACCGCGTACTCCTCCAGTCCCCGAAGCAGGTGGTTGACCATCCGCTGCAAAGTGGCAGGGGCATTTTTCATGCCGAAGGGCATGACTATGGACTCGTACAGTCCAAAGGGGGTGATAAAGGTGGATTTCTCCTGCGCCTCAGGGCTCAGGGGAATCTGCCAGTATCCCCGACTCAAATCCATGATGGATATGTACTCGGCTTTCGCCAACCGCTCAAGCAAATCCTCGATGCGCGGCATTGGGTGGGCATCAGAGGTTGTGATGGCGTTGAGCCCCCTGTAGTCCACGCAGAACCGGGTGGTTCGATCCTTTTTAGGCATGAGGACTACAGGTGAAGCCCACGCACTTTTTGACCGTCGAATCACCCCTAGCCTGAACATCTCATCGATCTCTTGGCGCATGACTTGTTGCACCACCTCAGAGATCCGATAAGGTGTTCGCCGTAATGGGGCGTGATTCCCGGTGTCCACCTCATGAACCGCTAACTCCGTCCTCCCAGGTTGGTTGGTGAACACGGCCCGGAAGGGTTCCAGAATGGCCATCAACTGCAACCGCTGGAATACGGTTAGCAAACCACTTATCTCCATGTCCTCCATGGACCCATCAGCCTTGGCTTGGGCCAGCATGTCAAGGAGGGGACCTTCCTCCCCATCCTCTGGCAGATTGCAGATCGGTAGGACGCAAGCTTCACGTTCGTAGTGCGCCTTCAGCATGTTGACGTGAAAGGCCTTGCGCCTACCCCGAGCATGGTCAAGCGTGACCACGTTGGTGACCGGGTTGAGCTGTTGGTGGACGACGTATGGGCCTTCCCAGGCTGCCTGAAGCTTATCCGTTGGTACAGGGACCAGCACCCACACCTTTTGACCCACCTGGTAGGTCCGCTCCCGGGCGTTCTGGTCTTACCAGTGCTTCTGGTAAGCCTGAGCCTGCGTCATGTTGTCATGCACCAACTGCGTCAAGGTCTGCATCTTGTCACGGAGGCGCATGACATAATCCACGATGGACACTTCTGTGGGGTTTGGCTCATCTTCCCAGGATTCTCTTATCAACCCAAGGGGTCCCCGGACTCGCCTGCCATACAGGAGCTCGAAGGGGGAGAACCCGGTCGAGGCCTGCGGAACTTCTCTGTAAGCGAACAGCAGGTGTGGGAGGTATCGCTCCCAGTCGCGCCCTTGGGTCTCAACCAGCATGCTGAGCATCTGTTTGAGGGTACCATTGAAGCGTTCACACAAACCATTAGTCTGTGGGTGATACGCACTCGATACCAGGTGCTTCACCTGCATTTTCTCACAGAGAGCCTCCATTAGGCGAGACATGAATTGGGTCCCTTGATCGGTAAGCATCTCCCTGGGAAATCCTACCCTTGAAAAGATGGTCACCAGTGCATCAGCCACCTTATCTGCCCTGGTTGAAGACAGAGCTACTTTCTTCTGGGTACCGGGTAGCGTAGTCTACCACGGTGAGAATGTATCGCTTTCCAGAGCTGCTGGGGACGGCCAGCGGGCCTACAATGTCCACCGCGATTCTCTGGAAAGGCTCCTCTATCACCGGCAAAGGAATAAGGGGAGCCTTAAGAGCAGGCCCCGCCTTACCCACTTTTTGACAGGTGGCACAGGAGCGGCAGTAGTGTGTTACATCTGTCCCCATCTTGGGCCAATAGAAGTGTTGAGACAGCCGTGCCTTTGTTTTGGTGATCCCCAAGTGTCCAGCGAGTGGAATCTCATGGGCAATCCTCAACAACTCAGTCCTGAACTGTAGGGGAACGACTAGCTGTCTCTCCCTCAACCACTCCTTTTGGGGATCTCCGGGTACTGTCTCCCGGTACAATCTTCCTCGTTCCCAGAACACCCTCTCCTTATCAGACTTGGAGGTGGGCGTCTTGGCGAGACCTCTCAATTTCTCCAGACTCTCATCTGAGTGCAGAGCAGCCTGGAACTCCTTGATGGAGGCTGCCAGAAGTGACGTCAGGGTACCGTCCTTACTGGGACCCTCTGGAACCGGCTCTGGGTTCACCTCTGGTTCAGTCTCTCCTGTAGCAGCATAGGGTCCAGAAGACAGTGCGATACCTGCGATCTGGGCACTCTGACTGCATGTGACAGCTGCTATGTATGTTGCCACCCTGGGGATTTCTACAGACCCACCAGCCGGTGCTGCCCTGGGCTCTACCTCCCCATCCACCCCCAACACTTCAGGAGCAGTGCTACTTATGGGCCAGTTACCTTCCTCGGTGGCACTGGTCAGTTGCATGGCATTACCTTCCTCATGGTCCCCATGCACCTCCCCATTTCCTTGAGCACCATTGCTTGCTCCTGCCAGGGGTTCCTCAGCCGTCTCACTCCGCAGAGTGATGGGGCTGAGCACTTCGGTACCTGTGGACACATCTACCGTTTCAAAGAAAGGGTTAACGGGTTCAGTCGGCACAGATACATCAACATCATTATCACCATTCCTAGGACAAAAATGGTTATCACATTGCTTTGGTACATTCACATCACCATCAGCATCATCAACATCAGGGTTAACGTTACCCTTATTATCAGATTGGGGAAAGGTGTCAGGGACATAGTATGCAACCATCCGCCCCAAGTCAGTCCCCAATAAAACATCAGTGGGCAGGTTTTCAGACACTCCCTCCTCCCTCAACCCGCTCCCAGCACCCCAATCAAGAAAAACCTGGGCCACTGGCAAGGGACAACGGGTGCCTCCAATCCCGGTGACAGTCAGGGTTTTCCCCTCAACAAACTCTTCAGGGGCCGCCAGTCCAGGATGGATGAGGGTTCGTTCAGCCCCGGTGTCCTTGAGGCCTGTAGCAAGACGGGCCCCCACCTGAACAGGTTGAACGTTGTCGTCAGCCCTCCCAACCACACCTCCCACCAAAAGAACAGAGGCGTTGGGCCCGGGGGCCTTGGCTGGGGGGTTCTTCGGCCTATTCGGACAGGTGTAAAAGAAGTGACCAGGCCGCTGGCAGTGGTGACACAGGCGACTGTCAGTAGCCGGCCTGTTGTTGGCAACAGGGACAGGGCCTCCGGAGGGACGGCTAGCTGGGGCATTGGGGTTGGGTGCAGGATTACCCCCTCTCCAGCTGGTGGTGACTGGCCTCCGCGTCTTTGGCTTCCGGTTGGCCTCGTAGTTGTCGGCGATCTGCGCCGCTTTGTCCGCATTCGTTGGTTCGCGGTCCAGGATGAACTGTCGGACCTCAGCTGGGCAGAGATGTAGGAACTGGTCTTTGATCATCAGGTCCCGTAGCTGCTCAAAGGATTCAACGGACAGTCCATGGATCCACTGCTCAAAGTGGGTCCTGAGTCCTTGCACCACATCACTGTAGCTATCGTTTGGGCCACGTTGGAGGTGCCGGAACTTCTTTCGGTATACCTCAGGTGTCATCCGGTATTTGGCGATCAGCGCCTGCTTTATGGCGTCATAGTCGTCATCGGCTTCTGGCGGAAGAGAAGCAAATGCCTCCAGGGCTTTGCCTTTTAGCCCTGGGGTCAAGTACCTTGCCCATTGGTCTCTAGGCAGCTGGTACTGTCTGCAGGCTTTCTCTAAGGCTCGCAGAAACGTGTCCAAGTCCCCGTCCTTTTCCATCACGGGAAAATGCTCTGGCCGGGGTTTAGGAGTCTGGACGCTGCTGGGCTCCCTGCTTCAGGCTGTGGGGGCATTCCACCCCCGCTGGAGCATCTCCAGCTCATGGGCTCTCTGAGCTTGGCGCTCGACTTGGGCCTCCTGCCGGTATAGCTGGATCATCTGCAGACGTCCCACATGGTCTTCGGCAGGGAGTTGCTGCAGGGCCAATTGCAGATAGGGGTCAAGGACTTCCTGGCTTCCGGACTGCACCAGCTGGACCCCTGTGGCTGCACCATCAGCACTGGTGCTGCCTTCTGCACCCTGGCTCTCTTCCCATTGCACTAGAGCCGTGACCAACTGGACTTTGGTCTTGTCGGTGACATCAATCTGCCTTGACGTGCACAGGGACCTCAGGGTGTCCTTATTAAGCTGCTTATAATAAGATTCTCCCCGCGTAGCCATGGTTGCCAAATAAGAGATAGGAAAGAAAAATGAAGAAACGGGAGGGGATACTTGCACGTACACAAAAATGTCTCAGGACTAATAACCACTGAGTCTGTTCTCCAAAACCTATGATGCAGGATTCGCGCAGGAACCGTGCAGGTTTTTAGTGAGAGGAATGATTGCTCAATCCAAATCACTAATGCTCTAGGATTATCCCACCGCTCTGCCACCAATATGTGACGAACAGCCCACCGCTGTTCGCCCAATACGGAGACTATCGGGGGTCCCGCTGCCACCAAAACGCGACGGACAGCGGACAATGTGTCACCACTATGTCACAATCCCACCACTGACACGGGTGTATCAGCGGACGGAGGGACGTGACACACTGCCGGCACACGGCTATCACAGGTGCAGTGGGGGCTTATCTTAGTTATCCCACCACTGGCACCATGTGACAAAAATATCCAGCAAGCTAATCTCGCTCTACAATTTGCTGCAGGGGGGTATTTTGGATGCCCCACCACTGCTATCAATCTTCTAAGTACTGCGGGGAGTTATGTATATTCCACTTTCTCAGTTCCACTTTGGAACTCGCAGCTCTCCGGCGCCCCCTTACCCTCAGGTCAGTCAGGGAACTGCACCTAGGATAATTAGTCGCCGGACGGGCTGCTTGTTGTGAACCAGCAATTAGGCTTCTGCAGTCAGGGAATTATCAATGCTGTGGCCGCAGCCCCTCACTCAGCAATATAAGACCCTTCTGGACTGCCAGCAAGCCGCAATAACCGTACACAACGCGCTGCGCTGCCACCAGCTCCTGGTTTCTCCACTTAAGTTATAGACTCAAAGGAGGGGTTCGAAGCCAATCCGACAATTTAGTAGTGATTATCTAACAAAGGCTTATAGTTCGATTCTTAGAGCATGGAGACAGAACTAAATATTAAATTATTTATTCCCCGAAAGAGGGCAGTGATTATACAGATAAAAGTTGCTATAAAATTGAGACATTATATATGTACGGTTACAAATATAAAATAAAAGATGGATGAACATAGAAAGTAACACTCACGGTTGTTCATGACTCTTTAGGCAAAATCAAGTGGCTGAGTGGGGGAAGGAGAAGGCGGAGCCACACGTCTCCACTCATCTGGGTTCTGCTCAGCACGGACTCTGCAGCTGTTCTCAGCTTGTTTTGCCAAGGGAATGCCTTATAGACTCTGCTATGTGACATCACGGAGAGATGCATTCTGGGGTAGTCCCACCTCTCTCTTTCCAAGGTAGAAATCTTACCAAACTTTATAATCATCATAACTTAGTGAGGGAAGCCCGCACAGACACATATATGGCATCATTGGTTGTAATTTGTCGAGTACAATCATTCAAGCCCAAATATGCAGTATTTCTGATACACCGTTTAGCAGGAACCCATATCTCAGGTTCTGATGATCCGAGAGTTTTGCAACAGGCATCACAGCGAAGCTGGGTCCACTCAGATCAAAGAAATATGATCGTTGTTTCTCTGTCATGTATGGTTTGTGAGCCAGGCTTCTTTTTAATATCTCCTATATTGATCCCAGCACACTTTCAGAGAACAAAGGGATCTTTTCCCCCTAGCTAATTAACATTCCTGCTCTTCCAGAGGGAGTGGCAGGGTTGATAACACTTGGGGGGGAAGGGATTCCTACTACCTACAGTTTACAGTGTCATAGAATGGAGGATCTCTAGCACATTCCAACAGAAAACATATTTTGCAGACATTGTACATTATATCACAGTCTTCTCTTTTGCAAACTAAACATTCCCAAATCCTGCAACCTTTCCTCATAAGACAGGGTTTGCAGACCGGTCACCATTCTGGTCGCTCTTTTCTGAACTTGCTCCAGTTTGTTAATGTCTTTTTTAAAATGTGGTGCCCAAAACTGGACACAATATTCCAGATGAGGTCTGACCAAAGAGGAGTAAAGGAAAATAATGACTTCACGAGATCTAGACTGTATGCTTCTGTTAATACATCCTAGAATTGCATTTGCCTTTTTTGCTGCTGCATCACACTGTTGACTCATATTCAGTCTGTGATCTATTAGTATACCCAAGTCTTTTTCACATGTGCTGTCACTTAGCCCTATTCCTCCCATTCTGTATATGCTTTTTTCATTTTTATTGCCCAGATGTAGTACTTTGCATTTCTCCCTGTTAAAAACCATTCTGTTAGTTGCTGCCCTCTTCTCCAGTTTATTTATATCTTTTTGAATCCTCTCTCTCTCTTCTCTAGTATTAGCTATCCCTCCTAGCTTTGTGTCATCAGCAAATTTAATCAGTTTACCCTCAATTCCTTCATCTAAATCGTTGATAAAGATGTTGAACAATACAGGGCCCAGGACAGAGCCCTGTGGTACCCCACTTGAGACATTCTTCCAACTGGATGTGCAGCCATTTACGACCACTCTTTGGGTCCGATCACTAAGCCAGTTATGAATCCACCTAACAGTTGCCTTGTCCATTCCATACTTAGTCATTTTTTCTATAAGGATTGTATGAGAGACTCTGCAAATGCTTTGCTGAAGTCAAGATATACTATATCTACAGCATTTCCTTGATCCACCCAATCAGTGATTCCATCATAGAAGGAAATTAAGTTAGTCTGACATGACTTATTAGTTACAAACTCATGCTGACTCTGTTTAATCACTTCATTCTTATCCAGGTACTGACATACATGTTGTTTAATAATTTGTTCAAAGATCTTTCCTGGTATAGAAGTCAGACTCACCGGCCTATAGTTGCCTGGGTCCACCTTCTTCCCCTTTTTGAAGATAGGAACAACATTTGCTCTTCTCCAGTCTTCTGGCACTTCTCCTGTTCTCCAAGAATTTTCAAAGATTATGGAGAGGAGTTCAAAAATTTCTTCTGCTATCTCCTTCAGTACTCTCGGGTGTAATTCATCTGGACCTGGAGACTTGAATTCATTTAGGTTAGCTAAGTGTTTCCTCACTATCTTTCTGTTTATAGATATCCTGGATTCTTCTATTCCCTTAATAGGACAGTGAAGAACAGTTGATGTTACATTTCCTTTCTTATAGAAAACAGATGCAAAATAGGAATTTAAAAGTTCAGCCTTCTCAACATCCTGTCTTACCATTTCATCATTTTCATCCTGTAAAAATCCTATAGCATCTTTGACTTTTCTTTTACTTTTGACATATCTCCAAAATCCTTTATTATTGCTTTTGACATCTCTTGCAAGCCTCAATTCATTTTCAGCTTTAATTAATCTGATTTGTGCCCTGCAGGTTCTGCAGACAGCATTATATTCTTCTATAGATATGCCTCGCTCTTTCCATTTTATAAACATTTTTTTCTTCCTTTTTAGCATGTGCTTAAGTTCTGTGTTCATCCATCCTGGTTTCCTTAAATGCTTCCTATTCTTCCCTCTTTTCGGAATTGTTAACAACTGTGCTTTGAGAATTTCATTTTTCAAGATTTCCCATCCTTCCTGGACATTTTTGTCTTTAAGGATATCCAGCCATTGGATCCCTCCAATTCTCTTTCTGAATCCCTGAAAATCTGCCTTTCTGAAATCTAACCTTGACGTCTGAGTCTTCACAGGTCTTCCGCCTCTAGTTATCTAAAATTCTAAAATAGCATGGTCTCTACCTCCTAGGGTCCCAGCCACTTTTACCTCCTCAACAATTTCCTCCCTGTTTATAAGGATTAGATCAAAGGTAGCAGTTCCCCTTGTTTTCTCCTCTACCTTTTGGAAGATAAAGTTGTCAGCAAGAGAGGATAAGAATTTCCTTGACCTGTTAGTTTTGCCTGAGAGAGATTCCCAACAATTGTCTGGATAGTTGAAATCTCCCATGACAACTATGTCATATTTTTTGGAGAACTTGGCCATTTGATGCATAAAGAGTTCATCCATATCTTCAGCTTGCACAGGCGGCCTGTAGTAAATGCCTACAATGGTGTCCTTTCCATTGTTCTGTCCTTGCATTCTTACCCAAACAGTTTCCACAGAACTCCCAGTCTCTGAAGCTTCAACCTCTGTGCAGATATACGCGTTTCTAACATACAATGCGACACCTCCTCCTCATTTATCAAGTCTGTTTCTTGCAAATAAGTTGTATCCTTCTAGTCTTGTATTCCAATCATGTGTATTGTCCCACCAAGTTTCAGTGATTCCAATGACATCATATTTCTTTTCCTGTGTTAGTAGTTCCAATCCTCCTTGTTTGTTGCCCATGCTTTGTGCATTAGTATAGAAACATTTTAGTTTGTGATTGGTTTCTCTTTCTCCAATATTTGTATTAATTAGATTCTTTTGTCTTTGTTCTTCCTTTCCACTTCTAATAGCAGAGTTCTCAAAGCATTTGTCAGGTGTATGGCTTTTTCTGGTCTTTTGCTTCCCTTCCCATGTTGTTCTAGTTTAAAGCTCTCCTTACAAGTGTAGCAAGGCGACTTCCAAATACATGCTTTCCAGTCTTCGTAAGGTGCACCCCATCTCTAGCAAGTAGTCCTTCGTATAAGTAATTCACTCCGTGATCCAGAAATCCAAATCTTTGCTGACGGCACCATCGACGTAGCCAGTTGTTCACCTGCAGAATCTTATTCCACCTCCTTGTTCCATGGCCATCCACTGGGAGGATGGAAGAGAAGACCACCTGCGCTCCCATTTCTTTCACTTTCTTGCCTAAGTCTTCAAAGTCTCTGCAGATGGTTTCCAGGTCTTTTCTTGCGGTGTCATTTGTCCCCACATGTAGTAGCAGGAATGGGTAGTCATCTGTAGGTCTGAAGAGTCCTGATATCCTGTCAGACACATCTTTAATTTTTGCACCAGGAAGACAGCACATTTCTCTTGAAGTTATATCCGGTCTGCAGATAGCGGCCTCTGTTCCTCTCAACAGGGAATCCCCCATGACCACCACTCTCCGTTTCTTCACAACATTTTTCTTTTTCCATCCAGGAGGACTCTGAAGGCGTACAAGGTTGCTGTTAGTTGGCAAAGTCTTATCCTGATGTATTTCTTCATCGTTTTCCTGCGTGAGAGCCTGGTACTGGTTGCTGAGCAGTATGGGTGCTGACTGCCTCCTGATCCTCCTGCATATATTATATATATATATATATATTACCTGGAGGCTGTCTTGGGCTATATATGTTATTTAGAGGCTATGCTGGGCTGTATATATTACCTGGAGGCTGTGGTGGGCTGTATATATTACCTGAAGGCTGTGGTGGGCTGTATATATTAGCTGAATGCTGTGCTGTGCTGTATATATTAATATATTAACTGTAGGCTGTGCTGGGCTGTATATATTAACTGGAGTGGAGGCTATGCTGGGCTGTATATATTACCTGGAGGCTGTGGTGGGCTGTATATATTACCTGAAGGCGGTGCTGGGCTGTATATATATTACCTGGAGTCTGTGCAGGGCGCAGAAAATATAACCTGAAGGCTGTTGCTGGACTGTATATATTAACTGGAGGCTATGCTGGGCTGTATATGTTATTTGGATGCTGTGCTGGGTTGTATATATTAACTGAAGGCTATGCTGGGCTGTATACCATATTTTATTTGGAGGCTGTGCTGGGCTGTATATATTAACAACTAGAGGCAATAAAGGGCTAGTGGGCTAAATATGCTATTTGGAGGCTGTGCTGGCCTGCATATATAATTTGGAGGCTGCAACTGGCAAATAATACATACAGCCCAGCAGCACACTACAGATATTATATCCAATCCTGCATAGCATCAATATTAGATAACAACAAATAACAAATTACTTTGTTGCCCTATGAAGGGCGGGGGGGGCCCGAAAAATTTCTTTCACGGGGGCCCACTACAGTCTGTGTCCGCCCCTGGGTGCAACGTAACCTCCTCATCTTCCTCCTCAGATAACCTACTAAGCTGTTTGCCTCTATGTTCATGCCAACTGGGATCTAACACCTCATCATCCTCTGTGTTATATTCCTCGCCATTGGAGTCACTCCCCTCCTCTTCTTGCACTAACAGCACAGTACAGTTCGCATGATATCTGAGTCTCATCAGGATCAACTCCCCCCCAAGGGGCTAACGTCTGATGATGAGTGTCAGTATGCTGTTGTAACGATACTTCTTCCTGCCCCAGATACAAACTATAAAAATTTTTTGCATTGGTACAGATTTCCTCATCTTGACTCTACAAAGCTTTTGTGTACACGTCTGATGAACATGACATAGAATGTGTGAATAGCTCGTCTGAATCACCGATCTGTGGTTCCATGCAGTCAGTTGAACGCTTGGATAGTTGGAACATGGGGGAAGCAAGGGGAATTTGGTTGCCACATCTCTGGACAGTACTGGGTGTGATGTTGAGGTGGAGGAAGAGGAGGAAAGGCATCTTGAAGCTGCACTTGTCATCCACTCGATTACATGCTCTTTCTGGGCATCATTGGCAAGGTCTACCACTGTGCGGCTGCCAAAGAAAGGCAGTGCTGTAGTCTGTCCAGTAACATTATTTGTCAGTTGTCTTTGCATAATACAATATGCTGCTTCATTAGTGCTTTCACCAACATTACCACCTACCCCATGTACACCTTGAACACCAAACCTAATTTCCCTTCCATCACGGCTCAGATAGTATGCTAGGAGCACAGAATTAACAACCAAAAATTAGATTTTAAACTCTGCACTACCTCAAATTCAAAGTTGAAATATGGCATGCTGTATCGTGCTAGTCACAGAAAAAAAAAATTCTTTGGACCAAGTATCAGGCGTCTATAACACACTAGATGATACAAACTATTTTTCAAGTAAGGTCCCTTACTGTGTGACGTTAATAACGGAAGAATTTGTTTGTGGCCTCTGGATCAGGCCTCTATAACACACTAGATGGTACAAACTCTTTTTAAACTCTGGTCCCTTACTGTATGACGTTAATAATTTGTTTGTGGCCTCTGGATCAGGCATCTACAGCTTAATTTTGACCCAAACAAATGACAAAGTGTGATACTGAGGCTTGTCTTACATTTTGCAACCTGAAAAATTATAATTTTCTTTTAATGTGCCTTAGGTCTGCAGACAGGTTCATATCACCGCCACAAAATGACAACGTGGAATGCAGCAGGCTGTTTCACATTTAGCAAGAGAAAAAACCTCAGTTATGCCCCCTCAAAAAAGAAATCCGGAAAGTAAAATTTACAGCCAAACTGGACACTATCTAGATACACGATCTGACTAACTGCCTAACTAAACAGCTGAAATCTTGATGCAAACAGTGGCAGCGCCAGGAGCAGCCTCTATGTGCTGCATCAGTGTCAAAATGGCACTAAAACATAAAGTCCGCTAATTACATGCAGAGGGCAGGTGATTTCAGCAGCCAATGACACAAGCCGTTGTGTCAGGACATTGTGAGTGTTTCCTGCTAGCTGCAATGTGCACCCATAAAATTAGGGGAAAAAATGACTGCTGTGTTGTGCTTACAAAAACGCCACACCTCTGACCTCTGTCAGCCCCCTCCCCTCATCAAACGCTCATGATACACCACCATTATTGTTGCTGAAGTGCTGAAAATATTTTTGAGGCAACACAAATATTTTCCCACACTTTTTTCTAATGTTACCGATTTTTACCGATTTTCTAAAATTTTGCTCGGGTTTCAGATCACAAATCCGAATGTGCCATATTCGTACTGAATTTATGTTTGGCGATCATTTTCCGAACAAATTTGCTCATCTCATCTCTACTCCTAACCAGCAAGTCATTTATTTTTTATACCTCCTAGAGGTCATGTAAGGGATAGCACTGAAGGAGGTTCCCAGGGCGGGAGGGAGGGATTAGCCTCAAGAATTGCCCAATGTTTGGCCAAAATTTGCCTCATGTTATCCCACTCATGATTGTAAGTGGAGATGAATTCTATTGGTCCCTCTCCATTTATACTTTTACGGCCCTTGAAGGAGTGCAAAAGACTACTACATAGGGTCTTTCTTGCTCTTTCATAGCCACATCTGATGCACCTGCGGCTTTAGCCATGGGCCTCAAAGCATGTTTTAAGGTCTGAAACTTGTGCCTCAAAACTGTCATCAGGGGAGCATCTCTGCCTCACTCTTAGAAACTGTCTGACTAGGATGGCACTAATGGTGGCAGGGTAGGGTTAGATACAAAATTAGACCTTCAAAAACAAATGGAAGGAACTGAATAACACTTGTTCTAAAGGGTTCATGGAACTGCTAAAAGAAATGAACCACAACTCAATGGAATCCCTTCAATATGAAATGGAGAGTCTACAGATCATTTTACAGAGAGATATGATGGGCGATGCCCTCAAAAAACTTAATGAGGAGATTGATGCAGAGTCACAGCAATGGGCTCATGAGATTCAATCTACTAAATCCAAAAACTTTAAAAAGGATGTCCAGGAAAAACAGTAGTCAAGGGTAAACAGATGGTGTAATAGCCTAGATTTAGGTCACAATATACTAACTCCTCATACCCTAGGTCCATATCTACTTCTATGAGATGAAACAGGTCTGATGATGAAGATGTGTTACCTGAAACCTTCTCACATGGGGGTTCATCTACTTCCGAACCCCATACCCAGCAAACTGTGACTAGGCAGACCACCAAGAACAAATCATCTGGGGGGAAGGCTTCCTCTTCTGGTTCCCAGGTAGGGCTCCAGGTATAAAACATTTTTCTCCCACCAAGTCCATTAATTACTTTACAGCCCTGAAGTACCTGAAAATCTTTTCATGCAAGCTCATGTTGAAAAAACTACACAGCAAAAATCAATTACAGGAACCGAATAGTGAAACTGATAGGGAGGCACTGCGTGATCTGGAGGATCTCCTTGGTGAACAAACCAATCAATATCAAAGTAGGTTTCCACCTTCTATTTTACCCAAGTCTATGAGTTTCCCCCCTTGTCCTCGAGCCCAGCCATCAAGATTTTTACCAGGCCCGTTTACGAGGACTTTAAAAATCTGTCTTCATGATGTAAATATGATAATCTAACGTATAAGGAGCATCAAGCCATTACACAATTACAACATCTCCCTGATGTTGTCTTTAAAGCGCCAGAGAAGTGGGGAACATCGTAGTTTGGCTCAATGATAAGTACAAACGTGAGGCCCTTCGCCAATTGAGAGACCCCAGTACTTATACTAAATTGTCATTCAATGCAGTGTCCTCCATCTCAGTCGCGCTCCAGCGGATCCTCATTAGGGCTTTTGAGAATGATTTCATCTCTAAAGGAGTTTTTGTTGGTCTCATTGTGAGGTCTTCAAAAACTCCCACATTTTACTTGTTACCTAAAGTCCACAAGGATGCCCTCAACCTCCCGGGGAATCTGATCATCTCTGGAATCCAGGGGCTGTGTGATTCTATTTGTAGATTCATTGATTTTTATCTCAAGCCCCTCATCTTACGTCCAGGTTTCAACAAATGCCTTGGCCGGATTGACAGCATCCTTGTGGACGATAATACTCTCCTCATCTATCCTCGTCTGTCTGATCACAATTTGCTTGGTAAGAGGTTCCGAGGTAGATAGACCCTGTTGGCAGGTTTTAGGTAACACGTCTTCATTACCCAATCTGTTTGATGTCATAGAAGTGGATCTGAACCTAGAGTATGAGGAATTCCTTAATTGTGGTCTAGATCGATCGTGGGTATCTGTAGAGTATTGATGACTGTTTGTCTTGGACATCCATTTAAACTTTTTGGATTTAGTAGATTGGATCTCATGAGCCCATTTCTGTGATTCGGCATCAATCTCGTCATTAAGTTTTTTGTGGGCATCACCAGTCATATCTCTCTGTAAAATGATCTGTAGATTCTCCATTTCAGATTCAAAGGATTATTGTCATGATCCAGTGTTGGATCTGGCGGTATTAAATGCATTAAGTGAACTTTTTTTCCTTTGGTTCCAAAGTGTGTCGTGATAGCCCCCGGTGGCCATTAGAATTATCACACGTGGTGTCGTTCATTCTAAGTTGCCCGGTGGTGGGGAATGGTATCGCACCTTAGGTTTAGGTTAATGTTCACTTAATTATGGATCAGGTGTGACACCCTATAAAGGTGTGCTCAGGGTGTTCACTCTCTGCCTGTGATATTGTGAGATTGTGTTCACTTTGAGTTGGAGAGCCTGGAGGAAGGATGGAGCTGGTGAGGAGTCCTGCGCAGCTTAGCCAGGGGGGACGTGTTTCAGCTATGGTGTCTGGACGAAGGGCTTGCATGGCGTGGGGGGGTCGCAGTGATGGTGTCAGCGGGAAGTGCATGCATGGACTGGTGGAGTGACGACTATGGAGAGTGGCACTCACCATGTGGGACTTGGCCGCTGAGCTGGACTCAAGCATGCTCGACTTCGTGTCAGAAGCTGAACTCATCCTTGGGACTCTGGTACTAAGCAGCTGCAACTGGTGGTGGACTCTGCTCCAAGGCTGCACTAAGGTGAAGGGTCCTGTTATGGTGATGGATCCGGGTGGAGGAGAAGACGCACGCAGGTGGTGGGCTCTGTTGCTAGGAGCGCACGCAACAGAGCAAAGCTAAGTGGTGTTTCCCCTGTATTGTCTCTTTCCTCATGTGTGTTATTAGTGCAGTGGTGGGATTAGTCTCCGCACCGACCCATTCCCTAGTGAGGGTTTAGGGTCAGGGTGAGCAAGGGCGTTAAAGTACGCGTGCGGCGACAGGTGCGGAGCCTGTATAGGGAATGTAAGGAGTGCAGGGACACTGGCTCAGGGGAGCTTAGGAGGTCTCCACATCCCTCATTCCCTATCGCAGGGCCCACCATTGTTAAAGTTTCCCAGGTTCCCCCTTTATTATTTGATTATTTTATGTATAACGTGTAATTCCCAAATTCGCCAGGTGGAGGCGGCGTATCCACCTGCACGTTTTATTATTTAAATGCGCCCCACTGGAGGCGGTGTATCCAGGGTCACGTGTGTCACATGGGTTCGCCTTGCGGAATCATCTGCGTCCAGACACACATGACCATGACTATTATAGTGAGTTGTGGTTCATTTATTTTAGCATTTCCATTAACCCTTAGAACAAGGGTCAGTCAGTTCCTCCCATTTGTTTTTGAAGGTCTCATATCTTATCTAACCCTGCCACCATTAGGGCCATCCCGGTCGGACAGTTTCTAAGGATGAGGCGGAGATGCTCCCCTAATGACAGATTCGAGGCGCAAGCCTCGGACCTTAAAAAACACTTTGAGGTCCATGGCTACAGATGCAGGTGTATCAGACATGGATACCACATAGCAAGAAAGACCCCATGTAATAGTCTTTTGCACTCCTCAAAGGGCCGTAAAAGTGCTGATGGAGAGGGACCGATACAGTTCATCTCTCCACTTACAATCATGAGTGGGATAACATGAGGCAAATTTTGGCTAAACATTGAGCCATTCTTAGGACCGATCTTTCCCTGGGGACCTCTTTGGGAGTTTTCCCCTCCATGACCTCTAGGAGGTCAAAAAATATAAATGACTTGCTGGTTAGGAGCCACTACATTCCAGCTCCCACCAAAATATTTGGTTCAAGGGGCCTTGCTCCGGGTTCCACCACATGCAGCTACTTTCTTGCCTGCGCAAATGTTTTACGCTGTTCCACCTTCCACTCTTCGGATGGCTTGAGACAATTTGATATTCGACATTGCATATCCTTAAGCAGTGCCAAAATGATTTACTATGCCATGTGTGGCTACTCCTTGATATACATTGGCCTTACCTCTAGAGAGCTTAGAGTGTGAGTATGAGAGCATGTGCAGGACATTTGGGCGGCCAAGACAGTAGCCGACCCCTCTGACCTAAAAACGATCCCCCGCCACTTCAGACTTTAACATAATTGTGATGCCGAGATGCTAATGGTGAGGGGATCAAGATTATTCATATGGGTTTCTGGGGAGGTAATTATTATTATTATTATTATTATTATTATTATTATTTATATAACACCATTAATTCCATGGTGCTGTACATGAGAAAGGGGGTTACATACAAAGTTATAGATATCGTTACATACAAAGTTATAGATATCGTTAACAGTAAACAAATTTACAATGACAGACTGGTACAGAGGGGAGGGGACCCTGTCCTTGCGGACTTACATTCTATGGGATAGTGAGAAAGAGACAGAAGGTCGTGGGTGCAGCAGCTCTGGTGATGATGAGGTGACAGCTCAGGCGGTGGTGAGGCGGCAGAATGGTTATGCAGCAACTCTGGTGGTGATGAGGCGGCAGCTCGGGTTGTGGTGAGGCGGCAGAATGGCTATGCAGCAGCTCTGGTGGCGATGAGGCGGGAGCTCGGGCGGTGGTGAGGCGGCATAATGGTTATTGCAGGCTGTAGGCTTTCCTGAAAAGATGAGTTTTAATGGTTTCGTTTGAAGGATCCAAGGGTGGTGGATAATCGGACGTGTTGAGGTATGGAATTCCAGAGGATGAGGGATATTCAGGAGAAATCTTGGAGGCGATGGTGTGAGGAAAATTCCTCACTCATCTTGAAACAAAGTGGATAGTTACCCTGGATACTGTGGCCCCTAAGCATTTGAATGAATCCCTCAGCTTTTCCTCCTTCCTATAACATCAGTTACTGTTACATAATCTGATCCAATGAAATGTCCTGCAGTCCTTCACATTCAACCTAACACCCCTTATGCCTGAGTGCTTTTGATTTTAATTGTGTTGGTCTTTTACTATAGATCTTTTATTGTTTATTTTTTGTTCTTTGTTATCCTTATTATTTAGTGCCATCTACTGACCCATTATGCTTATAATAAACTCTGGCTCCATCCTCCTGGTCAAACCATCCACAATGCATCTCCTCACTGGGCACTTTACCAATGGACCCGCTGAGATATAATATTATGGACCATTTTGTGAAGTTTTACCTTGTTCGGGTTCTTGGTATTTATTGTATCTTTTGGAAATATGTACTGTTCCTTTAAATCATGTCTGTTTATGAGGCTCACATGGTGCACTTTTGTGGCCAAGCGCATGCGCGCTGCTGCTCTCCGTGTCCCGTACATACAGTGGGGAAAAAAGTATTTAGTCAGTCAGCAATAGTGCAAGTTCCACCACTTAAAAAGATGAGAGGCGTCTGTAATTTACATCATAGGTAGACCTCAACTATGGGAGACAAACTGAGAAACAAAAATCCAGAAAATCACATTGTCTGTTTTTTTTTCATTTTATTTGCATATTATGGTGGAAAATAAGTATTTGGTCAGAAACAAGCAATCAAGATTTCTGGCTCTCACAGACCTGTAACTTCTTCTTTAAGAGTCTCCTCTTTCCTCCACTCATTACCTGTAGTAATGGCACCTGTTTAAACTTGTTATCAGTATAAAAAGACACCTGTGCACACCCTCAAACAGTCTGACTCCAAACTCCACTATGGTGAAGACCAAAGAGCTGTCAAAGGACACCAGAAACAAAATTGTAGCCCTGCACCAGGCTGGGAAGACTGAATCTGCAATAGCCAACCAGCTTGGAGTGAAGAAATCAACTGTGGGAGCAATAATTAGAAAATGGAAGACATACAAGACCACTGATAATCTCCCTCGATCTGGTGCTCCACGCAAAATACCACCCCGTGGGGTCAGAATGATCACAAGAACGGTGAGCAAAAATCCCAGAACCACGCGGGGGGATCTAGTGAATGAACTGCAGAGAGCTGGGACCAATGTAACAAGGCCTACCATAAGTAACACACTACGCCACCATGGACTCAGATCCTGCAGTGCCAGACGTGTCCCACTGCTTAAGCCTGTACATGTCCGGGCCCGTCTGAAGTTTGCTAGAGAGCATTTGGATGATCCAAAGGAGTTTTGGGAGAATGTCCTATGGTCTGATGAAACCAAACTGGAACTGTTTGGTAGAAACACAACTTGTCGTGTTTGGAGGAAAAAGAATACTGAGTTGCATCCATCAAACACCATACCTACTGTAAAGCATGGTGGTGGAAACATCATGCTTTGGGGCTGTTTCTCTGCAAAGGGGCCAGGACGACTGATCCGGGTACATGAAAGAATGAATGGGGCCATGTATTGTGAGATTTTGAGTGCAAACCTCCTTCCATCAGCAGGGCATTGAAGATGAAACGTGGCTGGGTCTTTCAACATGACAATGATCCAAAGCACACCGCCAGGGCAACGAAGGAGTGGCTTCGTAAGAAGCATTTCAAGGTCCTGGAGTGGCCTAGCCAGTCTCCAGATCTCAACCCTATAGAAAACCTTTGGAGGGAGTTGAAAGTCCGTGTTGCCAAGCGAAAAGCCAAAAACATCACTGCTCTAGAGGAGATCTGCATGGAGGAATGGGCCAACATACCAACAACAGTGTGTGGCAACCTTGTGAAGACTTACAGAAAACATTTGACCTCTGTCATTGCCAACAAAGGATATATCACAAAGTATTGAGATGAAATTTTGTTTCTGACCAAATACTTATTTTCCACCATAATATGCAAATAAAATGAAAAAAAAAACAGACAATGTGATTTTCTGGATTTTTTTTTCTCAGTTTGTCTCCCATAGTTGAGGTCTACCTATGATGTAAATTACAGACGCCTCTCATCTTTTTAAGTGGTGGAACTTGCACTATTGCTGACTGACTAAATACTTTTTTTCCCCCACTGTAGCCGGGCATCTTTCCGCCACCTGCACATGCCTGTAGACTTCTCCACGACCCCTGTGTGCACAGTCATGCTTGATGTCTTGTGCTATAGTTGCCGGGATCTGGTTGGGGTAGTACGCATGTGCCGATCGCGCAGCAGCTATTAGTCCACAGCGACCTTGTGATGGACCACCTGAGCCATTAAAAAGTCCTATTCGTATATTCCACTGCATGTTCTTGAGAAAGTGATCATTTAACACACGAAACACAAATTGAGGTATTATCATCCGGCACAGGGACCCTCTCCTTGCTCTGGTAAGCATTATCCCTTTGAGTGACTTCCTTTGACTACTTAGTTTACCTCACTTCATGCTGTCATTACTTATTTGGATGGCTTTCACCAGGGCTGATTTTCTGACGCACTAGTACTTTGCAAACTTCATTGCTGCGCGTACAGACAATGCAGAATCACTGCTATCTTTTCACAGGTGACCCTGGGGTTTCTGTGTATTCTCGCAAGGCATGAATTTACGGTGATACTTTAATAAAATTCATATTTTTACTATATTCACCTGATTGCTGTATAACCATCTTGGGGCCAGTAGAGATGTTATCAGGTGCAAGGTGTTACTAGCATATGGATGTAGCCAGGCCCTGTGCCTTTGATTGTCTAACCTCACCTGGTGTGCTAGGCAATTGGTAATTTATCCCAAATCAGTACCCACAATCCCTCTCACCTGATCCTCTACTCAGTCCTATATATTCAGATGCCTTCTAGGGGGGCACGTGTGCGCGTCAGGCACGTGTGTCTCCCTGCAGCATAAGTATCACGGCAGCAAAAGTATCGCGAAAATGCAGTTATTACTACGGCAGTTAGTCTCGGCAGGAGTCAGGACCCCACACTATCTACCTGTCTCTTTTGGGTATGTCTGCTGAGTAAGCCATTCTTATTACTTGGACCTAGCTTCTCTTAACCTATCTTGTTTCTTCACCATGTTTACATATGCCCTCACAGTGTTTGCTCCTTTAGTCCTCACTCTCCTTCGCTATCCCCAAACCCCAGCAGCCTCTAACTAAATAATCATCTCCCCTTCCCTCTTTCCTCCCCACCTGACTTCCTCTGCTGAACTGCTCCTCAACCTCATACTGTATCTGTCCGAATGAAACATAAAACAAGCTGCCCACTCTTCTTCTCCCATCTGCTCTCCCTTTCTCTGCTTCTCCTCACCGCTGGCGACATATCTACCAATCCTGGACCCCCACAGCTCTCACCCCCCACTACTTCCCCTTACCACCACTCCCTATCTAATAAGAACTACCACAATCTTTCCAACTTAAAACCTGTGCCATTGACACCCAACCCCCTGCTCCCTCTCTCGGGTGCACTTTGGAATGCCCGCTCCATATGCAATAAGCTCCATGTGATTCATGACCTCTTTCTCTCTCACAATCTTGCCTTCCTCGGCCTCACAGAAACATGGCTGACACCCTCTGACACCGCCTCCCCTGCTGCGCTGTGTTATGGCGGCCTCCACTTTACCCACACTCCTCGCCCTGGCAACAGACACGGTGGAGGAGTGGGTCTTCTCCTTTGTTCCAACTGCACCTTCAACCCAATCTCACCTCTTCCCTCCCTAATCCTGCCCTCTTTTGAAGTCCTCTCTGTCTGCATCTACTCTCCCTCCAACCTCCAAGTGGCCATCATATACCGACCTCCAGGCCTGACCACTGCCTTCATTGACCAATTCTCTACCTGGCTTCTTCATTTTCTTTCAACTGACACCCCCACTATCATCATGGGTGACTTCAACATCCCCACTGATACCCTTCAGTCAGCAGCCTCCAAACTCCTGTCCCTCACTTCATCCTTTGGACTTACTCAGTGGTCCTCCTCAGCCACCCACACAGATGGACACACATTAGACCTGGTCTTTACTCGTTTCTGCTCTCTTTCTAACTTCACCAACTCCCCTCTACCTCTATCTGACCATCATCTACTCACTTTCTCATCCCTGTCCTCCTCACCTGGCACCCATGTCCAGCAACATGCACACCCCCGCAGAAACCTTGCACACCTAGACACCCACATGCTCTCTGACTCTATTCTACCACTGGCATTCATATCCTCACTCCATGACACAGACAGTGCCACTGCTTTCTACAATGCCACTCTCGCATCAGCTATTGACACGGTTGCCCCTCTCGTTCATGGCAGAATACGACGTATCAACAGACAACCCTGGCAAAATAACACCACTAAAAAGCTCCAGCAAGTGTCCAGGATTGCAGAGCGGCGCTGGAAGAAAACAAATTCACAAGATGACTTCACCACATTCAAACAGGCAACACTTGATTTCAAATCTGCCCTCACCTCTGCTAAACTGGCCTACTTCACAACCCTCGTAGCTTCCCTATCTTACAACCCAAAACAGTTATTCAAAACTTTTAACTCCCTCCTCCACCCACCACTGCCTCCTCCAACCTCCCTCATCTCTGCCGAGAACTTTGCCACACACTTCAAAAACAAGATGGACCAAACAAGGCAAGTCTTCATCACTCAACCACCACAACACCTTTGTATACCAGACCAATGCCCAAACCCCATAACCTCACTCTCCAACATCACTGAAGGGGAGCTTAATTGCCTCTTCTCCAAATCGCACCTCACAACCTGTGCACTTGACCCCATCCCATCCCACCTTCTCCCCAACCTCACAAACACACTTATCCCATCCCTAACCCACCTCTTCAACCAATCACTAACGTCCAGTACCTTCCCTTCTGCTTTCAAGCATGCCACAATCACGCCTATCCTTAAAAAGCCAACCCTCGACCCAGCCGCTATGTCCAGCTATCGCCCAATATCATTGCTTCCATTCGCTTCCAAACTCCTGGAACAGCATGTCCACGCTGAACTTTCTTCCCACCTATCATCTAACTTGCTCTTTGACAATCTACAATCTGGTTTCCACCCCCATCACTCCACTGAGACAGCCCTGACCAAAATTACTAACAACCTACTTACAGCCAAATCAAATGGACAATACTCTATACTCCTGCTTCTAGACCTGTCCGCTGCATTTGACATAGTTGACCACTGCCTCCTACTACAGATCCTCTCCTCCTTTGGTATCAAAGGCCTTGCCCTATCCTGGATCTCCTCATACCTTTCCAACCGCACATTCAGCGTCTCCCACTCCCACACCACCTCCTCATCCCACCCTCTCTCTGTTGGAGTCCCCCAAGGCTCTGTTTTAGGACCCCTACTCTTCCCAATCTATACACTTGGTCTGGGGCAACTCATAAAGTCCCATGGATTCCACTACCACCTTTGTGCTGATGACACTCAGATCTACCTCTCCGGCCCAGACGTCACCTCTCTGCTGTCCAGAATCCCAGAGTGTCTATCAGCCATATCCTCCTTCTTCTCCTCTCGCTTCCTCAAACTCAATGTAGACAAATCTGAACTCATCATCTTTCCTCCATCTCACAGATCTTCTTTACTCGACCTAGCTATAACAATTAATGACATCACACTTTCCCCAGTACCAGAAGTCCGCTGCCTCGGAGCAACCTTTTACTCTGCCCTGTCCTTCAAACCGCACATCCAAGCTCTTTCAACCTCCTGTCGCCTCCAGCTCAAAAATATTTCCAGAATCCATCTTTTCCTCAACCCTCAATCTACTAAAATGCTTGTGCATGCCCTCATCATCTCCCGCCTCGACTACTGCAACATCCTTTTCTGTGGTCTCCCTGCTAACACCCTCGCACCTCTCCAGTCCATCCTTAACTCTGCCGCCCGACTAATTCATCTCTCTCCTTGCTACTCCTCCGCTTCTCCCCTCTGCAAATCTCTTCACTGGCTCCCATTCCCTCAGCGTATCCAGTTCAAATTACTAATTCTGACCTACAAGGCCAGCTTTAACCTGTCTCCCCCATATGTCTCTGAACTAATCTCCCGATACCTTCCCTCACGTAATCTCCGGTCCTCCCAAGACCTCCTTCTCTCCTCCACACTTATTCGCTCCTCACCCAACCGCCTCCAAGACTTCTCCCGAATAGCCCCTATTCTCTGGAATTCTTTGCCCCAACAAGTCCGACTATCAACCACATTTGGATCCTTCAGACGGAACCTGAAAACCCACCTCTTCAAGAAAGCCTACAGCCTGCAATGACCCCGCTACCTCCTTCTCTCTCACCACTACCGGTGATATCACCTCAACAAACACCGGAACTGCTGCAACCCACCAACCTACTGTCTCCTTCCCCACCATCCTGTAGCATGTAAGCCCGAAAGGGCAGGGTCCTCTCTCCCCTCTGTATCAGTCTGTCATTGTTAGTTTGTTTACTGTAAGTGATATCTGTAATTTGTATGTAACCCCCTTCTCATGTACAGCACCATGGAATCAATGGTGCTATATAAATAAATAATAATAATAATAATAATAATAATAATAATAAATTGCTCCTTATTCTTCTATCTCACTTGTTTGAGTTGATGAAACCTAACAAAAATTAACTCATTATGTTTCAGGACTTTGATTGCTAATATCTCCGCAACAGAGAAGTGAAAGAAAAAAATAATTAAAATGTTTGATTATTATTATTATTATTATTATTTATTGTTATAGCGCCATTTATTCCATGGCGCTTTACATGTGAGGGGGGTATACATAAAAACAAGTACAATAATCTTAAACAATACAAGTCATAACTGGTACAGGAGGAGAGAGGACCCTGCCCGCGAGGGCTCACAATCTTCAAGGGATGGGTGATAATACAGTAGGCGAGGGTAGAGCTGGTCGTGCAGGTTATAGGCTTGTCGGAAGAGGTGGGTCTTCAGGCTCTTTTTGAAGGTTTCGATGGTAGGTGAGAGTCTGATATGTTGTGGTAGAGAGTTCCAGAGTAGGGGTGATGCGCGAGAGAAATCTTGTATGCGATTGTGGGAAGAGGAGATAAGAGGGGAGTAGAGAAGGAGATCTTGGGAGGATCGGAGGTTGCGTGCAGGAAAGTACCGGGAGACGAGGTCACAGATGTATGGAGGAGACAAGTTGTGGATGGCTTTGTATGTCATGGTTAGGGTTTTGTAATGGAGTCTCTGGGCAATTGGGAGCCAGTGAAGGGATTGACAGAGGGGAGAAGCTGGGGAATAGCGGGGGGACAGGTGGATTAGTCGGGCAGCAGAGTTTAGAATAGATTGGAGGGGTGCGAGAGTGTTTGAGGGGAGGCCGCAGAGCATGAGGTTGCAGTAGTCAAGTTTGTCAAGTAGTCAAGTAGTCAAGTTTGATTCTTTGCTGCTGCGACCATTACATTCTGTGTCCAGTTCAATATGAAAAATTTGGTAAAAAATGTCACATTTTATTTAAATTGTACTAGTGTTTGTGTGCTAAGAAATGTCCCTCCTATTGTACTAATACCATAGTGCAAAAGGTATTCCATCTGATTTCTCCAATTCTTCCATCATAACCAAATATTAAATAGCAAAATATACCTAAAATAATTTCTCGTATTATTTGAATATCATAAATGTAATTACACAAGTAAAGTATTTAACAGAACCATTAGCAAAATTCTATATGAGAAACAATCTGCTACAATCTGAATAGGATTTGTAAAAAGTAGATTCAGAGAAGTGTTATACATGTATATTGGGACAAGGCAGCATGTAATAATAATCCAGATGTCTTTTTTCAGTAAGCCAGGAGACATAGGCTATTGTCTGCACGTTGACTATTGAATTTGTGTTTTTCATCAGTTGTTCAAGACATATGGACTATTGTGATATGAGCCTGAATGATGAAACTTTAATCAGTGTTTGTGAAATTGAAGAATGGCTTCTATTTATTCCTTATATCACCTCCTACAGGTTATTGTCTGCTATTCTTGCAAGACAGGGATGCAGGGTCATTGAACAAGCGATGTTTGCTTTTATGCTGATTACACATTATATCAGGAAATTCAGTTTGTTTGCCTGCAAAAAAAGAGGACAAACTATGCAAATTGAATAAATACTCAAAATATGAGAGATGAGCGCCTGCAACCTTTCCCCAATCCAGTCAAAAATGCCTGAATAAGAGCTGAAGAATATTCACAATTGAGAGTCCTCAGTGGTTAATACATTTTAATGGCTAACTGAAAAGATGGTAACACATTGCAAGCTTTCGAGACTACTCAGGTCTCTTCATCAGGCTAACTAATACAACATCTGAAGAATCACATATTTATGCACAACTGTTATGATTGAGTCACCGGAGGAGGAAAACAAAAATACAAGCTAAGTCCAGAACACCGAGAGGTTGGTAACTAGCGGATTGCAGACCCCTGATCCTATACACCACAACTAACAGTAGCCGTGGGGGGTTCTTACGGTGGTCCTAGACCACTCGATCACAGTCGGAGATCTAAATAAACCTAAAGAAGGAAAGGGGAAATCTAAACTGCCCCAGAGCAGACCCCAAAGCAATAGGCAGCCCCCAACATGTATTGACGGTGAAAACAGAAGAAAACACACACACAGATGGAAAGACAGGCTGAGCAAACGATGGGGCACTTGCTAACTAGATAGGACAGGACAGAAAAGCTGCTGACTGCAATCACACAAAAACCCTACCAAAAATATTGCCAACCGTCTGATAGGAAAAAAAGGCCCTGAAGTCACTAGACTTCTTAATACCTATATCAGCCCTCAGGTATATTCTGCAAACAGAGCAAAAAAAAGAGCAATTGATCAGAGACCACAAAATGGAGTCCAGCCAGTCCTAGCCAGAGCTGGCTGAACACAGACACTAAGTAAACCAGACAAAATCTCATGAAGCAACAGAAGAGCAAACTTAGCTTTAGCAGACTGGAATAAACTGGAGGCCAGAGCTCTGAGCAGAGAAGTATCACCAGCAACCCAGCAGGGCGTCAGCAGCCTTATATCCACTCAGAGATTCCGGGTGTCCAATCTCACTCCACCTGATCTGATGACAAGTCTCTCCCATTCAGATCAGCTTCACCACCCCCCTTCACCAGCAGAGGGATTTCATCAGACATCAGAGGTGAAGGAGAAAATGAGCTCATAACACACAACACAGCACAGAAAAAATGCAATAGATAAGACAAGTGACGTGAAGCAGAACTATCATTATGGGGGAGTGATAGACAGTTACTTTATGTCCATAGATATTGCACCTGTTCATAGAAAAGCAGTGAAGGTTTTATTGTTCTCTGATTGGGGTCTGGATCTGTGTTGTGATGCCCCCACAAGGTCTTAGGAGCAAATTCCTTAATTGATGTAAAAAGACATAAATCCATGTGACACATTCATTCCAGCACTGAAAGTGTCAAAGGTCATCATGAGCTTGTACTCCCAAACTTTTCTATCTCTCTCTGAGATGTGAATCATGAGCTTGTACTCCCAAACTTTTCTGTCTCTCTGAGATGTGAAGTTACCTTTCAATACAAGCAATTTCATATCCATGGTCCTGTGGTCAGGCATACAAATATGTGATTCTTCAGATGTTGTATTAGTCAATGCCTGATGAAGAGGCCTGAGTAGTCTTGAAAGCTTGCAATTTGTTACCATCTTTTCAGTTAGCCATTAAAAGGTATCAACCACTGAGGACTCTCAATTGTGAATATTCTTCTATCTACTGTCTAACTCGCTACAGAGATATACATCTTTCCTGAATAAGAGCTGTGAACTATGAAAGTGTGGTCTGCTTTTGTATCAAGGGAACTTGAAAACGGCATAAAAGAGCACTCTACTGGACAGCTGTCAGAACACCATGGTTCCATCAAGAGGGACACAGATTTGACATTCTACAGGCTGCCAGCTTAAGGACCACGGCCCTAGCTGGAAAAATACAGTTCTGCTCTATTGATTATCACTGAACCAATGGAGACATTTGGAGAAGCCAGGATTTGGACCACCAGTTACCTAGTCCCATGGGAACATTTAGGAATACAGGATTGGGACTCTCTGGTCACCTGGCCCTATAGATAAATTTTGAGAAGACAGAATTGGTACCAACCAGTCATCTGGCCCCTTGTAGTCATTAGGAGAAGCCATGTTGTCACCCTCCTTTACCCGGCCACTTGCCTCAATGGACTGTCAGCTTTCTAAGTTTATCATTACCTCTTCTCTGTGAGTTCCTGCCAAAAGTAGGGTGCCAAAGGTGGAGGTAGTCAGCCCTGGAAGCCCCAAATCTGCTCTAATCCTGGCAAGGAAGTGAAAGGCTGAAACTCTGTAATTTTGCACAATCTTGGGTATTTTGATGGGACTGTTCTATATGTTATTAGCTAATCTCTGTGAATTTCTACCAAAGCAGGGTGCCAAATCCCTGGAAGCCCCAAAGCTGCTCTAATTCCGGCGAGTAAGTGGAAGGGTGAAACTCTGTAATTTTGCACAATCTTGGGTATTTAGCTGGGACTGTACTATAGGTTATTGTCTGATTGGTTCAATAAAGTATTACCACACTTGTTTACCCTAACCCGGTGTTGTCTGATTAGTATTCTGCCCATGGGAAAAGAGAGTGAGCATTCAGTTGCAGGAGCCCTGGTCCATGTTATTGCGGGCCAGCAGACGAGAGCTCCCACTTACCCTTGTGTCACCTGGTGTCTCCACAGCTATCTAGCAACCTGCTATGAAGTGAACAGGGGACACTCCCTCTCATTCCTTTGGAATAAAATATAACTCAACTTTCCAACTGCAAGTGAAGTGTCTGGAGTATCTAGAGGATTTTGACATAAATAGTATGTTTCTTTTCATTTATTCAAGTAACAAATAATATTTAATTATACCCTTTCAATCTTTTAAACATTTGTTGAAGAGTTCTCCTGATCTCGTGGTTCTTCAGGCTGTATAAGATTGGTTTCACCATTGGAGTCACCACAATGAACAGCAGAGACTTAAACTTGTTAGTGCTCAATGAACTGTCATCTGATGGCGCCACGTACACCATCAAGATGGTTCCATAGTAGATGCATACAGTGGTGAGGTGGGATCCACAGGTGGAGAAGGTTTTTCCCCATCCACTGGTGGATGGAAGGATTGCTAAGGTGAAGAATATCCTAATATAGCTTAAAATAATTAAAGGAAAAGGTGTGAGAACCCCAATGATAGCAACAACATAATCAAACAAAACAAAAAGATAAGTATCAGAGGTAGCCAAATCAATCAATGGCTTGATGTCACAGAAGAAATGGTCAATGACATTCCGACCACAAAACTTAAGTTGCCAAACCAAAATGTTCTCAAATGAAATTATAAACAACAAGAACCTGGAGGCAAGAACCATCTTGAGGCAAACATGAGGTTGCATTATGGAATTGTTGTGCATTGGGCTGCAAATGGCCAAGTATCAATCATAGGACATAATGGCAAGGAGAAAACACTGGACAAACTCGACTGTGTAGAATATGTAGATTTGGATAAAACAGGAACTCACTGGCACCTCTGTTATATCCAACAGTATAATATTTAACATCATGGGCATAATGGTCGTGGTTGTGAGGACATCGGCCAATGCTAGATGCTTGAGAAAGTAGAACATTGGGAGATTGAGCTTCTCATTGGTGGATACCAAGACTATAATAAGAAGGTTTCCATTAAGTATAAGGAAGTAAGAGAAGAGGGAAATTATAAATAAAAGTATTTTATATTTATAGAGACCATTAAATCCAAGGAGGAGAAAGTGAGTGACTTCTGTCTGATTCCATTCACACATTTTTGTTAAGTGGGAGATTAACAAGAGATCCTGGATGACGTCTCTTCACTGAAATAAAGTGGATTAGGTGAATAATTTCAGATTACATTAATTTATAATTCTACATACAGAACCTACACTGAGGAACATTGGGAACTATACTGAATTTACAGTAAAGCAAAGTCACAGGCATGGGAGATGAGAGCGGAGCAATGTATGTATGCTACACTTGGATTACTCTGTGGCTGTAATGATGGGCTTGGATGAAGGCTTCTTCACCCTACACTGTGTGTAATGTTGGTGATAATCACATGTAAGATATGAAGTGGCCATTGGCTTTTCTCTGTAAAACATTTATTAATAAATGAGTTGTCTGGGCATGGTCCAGTTCTACTAGAAGTTTGATATAGTTTTATCAGTATTATAACATCTGTATAACCACAGAGACACTGCAGCCGTCCAAGCTGTCAAGATAAACCAAAGTTTTAGAGATTGTTGTTATTATTTTATTGGCTTATTAAATTCAGAGGGTTGTAAAAAAGAAAAAACATGTTTTATATCTCTTTTTTCCAAGAACTTTATCTTTTCTTGTATTATCATCTATGAAGCTATTTGGGGAACATAATGTGTTTCTATTGCTTCTTGCTGCATTATTTTGCATTATTGTGCTGACCGAAAGCCAGCAATTTTGGTGTTTTGAATTTTTTACTTTACTTTAGATTTTGATGGATCGGATTTTTCTAGTCTGGTCCAAGCAACACCTTGTTAGGGCTGGCGGAACACACAAAATAATAAAAGATGGCATAGAGGTGGATTCGCAGCCCGGGGTCCACCGTGTAGAGATGACAATTGCTGCTCGGTAATGGCGGACACTAGCTGGCAGGATAACAAATACACACGGGCTAACTTCACCCGGTAAATAGTAGGTGGACTCTGTTGCTTCGAAGGGCCGCGATACCACAGAGAGAATGCTAGTGTTTTGAACACAGGACCCTGCCCCAATGACATGGCATTAGAGTCCCTCTAGCCCCACTAGCGTTCGGTGCCGCATCTGCAGTGCCAAGATATACTAATTAATGATAAAGCACACAAAGTGCATACAGTGCCGCTCTGGCGGACGCCACTAACCAGCCTAATCTTAGGACTGGAAAGCGCAGTGTTTGCGCTCAGCGCCGCTCTGGCGGACACTGCTGTAGATGCAGTACAGTAGAGTCTTGTGCTGGATGGCACAATCTGGCGCTAAGTATGGTGCTGAGGACTGGGTGCACAATGGCACATAGGCAATGCCACTAGTAGGCGCTGACTCTAACTCCAATACCCTATAAACACACACAGCTAGAGGGAGGGAATCTTAAGAAGTCAGTCTCCAGAGAGCATGCATCCATCATCACACACACACAAGTACGAATTACTGTCTATACTATCGCATGGCCGAGCAAACCTTTTATAGCAGCGTCCTTACGGGAATTTCCCCATGGTCCAATCGGGGCAGCAACATGACCTGAGTATGTGACTTTTGAGCTCCAATGAGAGGTCGACCCACTGGCATGCTAAGTAGTCCAAAAGAAGGACTTAGTCCCAGGAGCTGCTCGCTCTACTTGTGTAGGTTGCTATAGCTGAACCAGGGATGGCAGCAGCAACCAAACCGACATCACTAGCTTGAGCAAGACTCCGGGATCAACGTCTCTGCTGAGCAGCCTCCTCTGCGGTCGGGACTGAATGGGAGACATCAAAAGGCAAGGCTCTGGATTCCTCCTGTGCAGAGGCAGGAACCCGATGCCTAACACACCTACTATGTATATTTGTCTGATTTGGCAAGATTTAATTTTCAAATTATGGAGGAAATTAAGTATTTGGTCATTTACAAAAGTTCACCTCACTGTTTTGTTATATATCCTTTGTTGGCAATGACAGAGGTCAAACGTTTTCTGTAAGTCTTCACAAGGTTGGCATACACTGCTTGCGGTATGGTGGCCCATTCCTCCATACAGATCTCCTCTAGAACAGTAATGTTTTGGGCCTGTCGCTGGGCAACCAAACTTTCCACTCCCTCCAAAGGTTTTCTATTGGGTTGAGATCTGGAGACTAGGCCACTCCAGGACCGTCACATGCTTCTTAGGAAGCCACTCTTTTGTTGCCCCAGTGATGTGCTTGTGATCATTATCATGCTGAAAGACCCATCCACCTTTCATCTTCAATGATCTTGATGACTGAAGGAGGTTTACCCTTAAAATTTAACAATACCTACAATACATGGCTTTATTCATTCTTTCATCTACATGGATTGGTCGCCCTGGTCCCTTTGCAGAGAAACAGCCCGGAAGCACGATGTTGACACCCCAGTGCTGCACAATAAGTATAGTGTTCTCTGGATGCAACTCAGCATTCTGTCTCCTCCAAACACAACGAGTTTGGTTTCTCCCAAACAGTTCTACTTTGGTTTCATCAGACCATAGGACATTCTCCCAATACTCTTCTGGATAATCCAAATGCTCTCTAGCAAACTTCATTTTGGCCCGGACATGTACAGGCTTAATCAGGGGGAAATGTCTGGCACTGTAGGATCTGAGTCCTAGGTGGCGTAGTGTGCTTCGGATGGTAGCCATTGATACAGTGGTCCCAGCTCTATGCAGGTCATTCGCTAGGTCCCCTCGTATGTGGTTCTGGGATTTCTGCTCACTGTTCATGGGATCATTTTGACCCCACAGGATGAGATCTTGCGTGGAACCCCAGATCGAGGGAGAGGACTGTGGGCAGCATGGTGGCTCAGTGTTTAGCACTGCAACGTTGCAGCGATGGAGCCTGGTTTCAAATCTCACTAAGGACAACATCTGCAAGGAATTTGTATCTTCTTCCCTTGTTTGCATGAGTTTCCGCTGGGGTCTCCAGTTTCCTCCCACATTCCAAACACATACTGATAGGGAACTTAGATTGTGAGCCCCATCGGCGACAGCAATGATAATATGTGCAAACTGTAAAGTGCTGCGGAATATGTTAGCACTACATAAAAATAAAGATTATAATTAATATAAGATTTTAGATTATCAGTGGTCTTGTAACATAGTAACATACAGTGGCATGTAAAAGTTTGGGCACCCCTGGTTAAAATTACTGTTATTGTGACCAGTTAAGCAAGCTGAAGATGGAATGATCTCTAAAAGGGCTAAAGTTAAAGATGACACATTTTCTCTGTATTTTAGGCCAAAAAAATTATATATTGTCATTTTTTGCATTTTACAAATTACAATAAGGAAAATAGGCCAATGCAAAAGTTTGGGTACCCTGTATAGTTAGTACCTAGTAGCACTCCCTTTTAAAATATCACAGCTTGTAAACGCTTTTAGTAGCCAGCCAAGAGTCTTTTAATTCTTGTTTGATGGATTTTCATCCATTCTTCCTTGGAAAATTCTTCCATTTCTGTGAGATTCCAGGGTCGTCTTGCATGCACTGCTATTTTGAGGATTAGCCACAGATTTTCAATGATGATCGAATCGGGGGACTGTGAGGGCCATTGAAAAACCTCTAGCTATCATCCTTTGAGGTAGTCTATTGTGGATTTTGAGGTGTGTAATCATTATCCATTTGTAGAAGCCATCCTGTTTTCAAATTCAGCTTTTTTACACATGGTGTTATGTTTGCATCAAGAATTTGTTGAAATTTCATTGACTCCATTCTTCCTTCTACCTGTGAAATGTTCCCTGTGCCATTGTCTGCAGCACAACTCCAAAGCATGATTGATCCATCCCCATGCTTAATGGTTGGAGAGATGTTCTTTTCCTGAAATTCTATGCAATTTTTTCTCTGCACATACCTTTGATCATTGCGACCAAAGAGTTTTATTTTAACTTCAACGATTCACAGGACTTGTTTCTAAAATGCATTGGGCTTGTTTAGATGTTCTTTTGCATACCTCTGATGCTGAATTTTATGGTGAGGGTGCAGGAGAGGTTTTCTTCTGATGACTCTTCCATGAAGGCCATATTTGAAAAGGTGTCTCTGAACAGTAGAACAACTACCACAACTCCAGAATCTGCTAAATCTTTCTGAAGGTCTTTTGCAGTCAAGTGGGGGTTCTGATATGCCTTTCTAGCAATCCTACAAGCAGCTCTCTCTGAAATTTTGCTTGGCCTTCCAGACCTTATCTTGACCTCCACTGTTCCTGTAAACGGCTATTTCTGAATTACATACTGAACTGAGGAAAGGACAACTTGAAAACACTTTGCTATCTTCTTACAGCCTTCTCCTGCTTTGTGGGCCTCCACCATTTTCATTTTCAGAGTGCTAGGCAGCTGCTTAAAAGAACCCATGGCGGCAGTTTTTTCGCACAAGGTTAGAGGAGGCTATGTGTTTCTAAACCTGTGGATAGAGTTGAGCGAAACGGGTCAAAAATGTTCAAAAGTCGCCAAAGTCGCGTTTCACATGATGCTTGAGCGCCCTTTTTGCAGCCAATCAGGAAGAACGGACACTGTGGGCAACGTGATGACATAGGCAGCGGTCACCACCATCTTGGAGAAGGGCATGCAAGTGATTGGCTTGCTTTATGGGGCGTCACAGGGGGTATAAAAGGGCGGGGACGCCGACCGCCATGTTACTCATGCTGATCTCAGAATAGGGAGAGCTGCTGCTGAGGAAGATTCTGTAGGGAGAGCGTTAGGCAGGGAAGAAGATAACAAAAACTGATTCTGCTGCTAGCGATTTTGCCTGTACGACACACCAGTCACTGTGCAGTGCAAGGGGAGGCTATATCTTGGTGCATCAGCTCTGTTGGTGATTAGGCTGCCTTTTAAGGCTACCTGGTAGCTGCATTGCTGTGTGCACACTGCTGAGCAAACTGCTTTTTTCAAAGCAATCCAGATTTTAATGTTTTGTCCTTGTGAGTTACTGAGCTTTCATTTTTCACACACCGTACAGCGGTGTACGCTCCTCACACAGTACCGTGTAACGGCTGTTATCACGGCCAACATTGAAGCTAGATACGTGTGTGACTCTGTAAGGAAAAGCCGAGGAGTTTGTCCGTTCTTACAGACCTACACCTTTATAGTTTTGTCCGTTTTTCAAACAGTATAGTATATTTGCTGATTGATTACATTCAAAACTAGAGAGAGACAGCGTGCGTCAGTCTGTAGCCAAAAACATGGAGCTTGACAATTTTACATACACCATACAGTGGTGTACGTGTACGCTCCTCTCTCAGTATCGTGTAACGACTGTTACCACCTTTCTAACAGCATAGAGAATCTGCCTGTCACATTGCGGTGTTACATACACAGGGCCTGACTGAATCCAACAGTGTCCTGAAGTGTAGATAGATTCCAAATCTCCACAGTCCTCCATACACCTTTCTAACAGCATAGAGAATCTGCCTGTCACACTGTGGTGTTACATACACAGGGCCTGACTGAATCCAACAGTGTCCTGAAGTGTAGATAGATTCCAAATCTCCACAGTCCTCCATACACCTTTCTAACAGCATAGAGAATCTGCCTGTCACACTGTGGTGTTACATACACAGGGCCTGACTGAATCCAACAGTGTCCTGAAGTGTAGATAGATTCCAAATCTCCACAGTCCTCCATACACCTTTCTAACAGCAGTGAGAATCTGCCTGTCACACTGTGGTGTTACATACACAGGGCCTGACTGAATCCAACAGTGTCCTGAAGTGTAGATAGATTCAAAATCTACACAGTCCTCCATACACCTTTCTATCAGCAGTGAGAATCTGCCTGTCACATTGCGGTGTTACATACACAGGGCCTGACTGAATCCAACAGTGTCCTGAAGTGTAGATAGATTCCAAATCTCCACAGTCCTCCATACACCTTTCTAACAGCATAGAGAATCTGCCTGTCACACTGTGGTGTTACATACACAGGGCCTGACTGAATCCAACAGTGTCCTGAAGTGTAGATAGATTCCAAATCTCCACAGTCCTCCATACACCTTTCTAACAGCAGTGAGAATCTGCCTGTCACACTGTGGTGTTACATACACAGGGCCTGACTGAATCCAACAGTGTCCTGAAGTGTAGATAGATTCCAAATCTCCACAGTCCTCCATACACCTTTCTAACAGCAGTGAGAATCTGCCTGTCACACTGTGGTGTTACATACACAGGGCCTGACTGAATCCAACAGTGTCCTGAAGTGTAGATAGATTCAAAATCTACACAGTCCTCCATACACCTTTCTATCAGCAGTGAGAATCTGCCTGTCACATTGCGGTGTTACATACACAGGGCCTGACTGAATCCAACAGTGTCCTGAAGTGTAGATAGATTCCAAATCTCCACAGTCCTCCATACACCTTTCTAACAGCATAGAGAATCTGCCTGTCACACTGTGGTGTTACATACACAGGGCCTGACTGAATCCAACAGTGTCCTGAAGTGTAGATAGATTCCAAATCTCCACAGTCCTCCATACACCTTTCTAACAGCATAGAGAATCTGCCTGTCACACTGTGGTGTTACATACACAGGGCCTGACTGAATCCAACAGTGTCCTGAAGTGTAGATAGATTCCAAATCTCCACAGTCCTCCATACACCTTTCTAACAGCATAGAGAATCTGCCTGTCACATTGTGGTGTTACATACACAGGGCCTGACTGAATCCAACAGTGTCCTGAAGTGTAGATAGATTCCAAATCTCCACAGTCCTCCATACACCTTTCTAACAGCAGTGAGAATCTGCCTGTCACACTGTGGTGTTACATACACAGGGCCTGACTGAATCCAACAGTGTCCTGAAGTGTAGATAGATTCAAAATCTCCACAGTCCTCCATACACCTTTCTAACAGCATAGAGAATCTGCCTGTCACATTGCGGTGTTACATACACAGGGCCTGACTGAATCCAACAGTGTCCTGAAGTGTAGATAGATTCCAAATCTCCACAGTCCTCCATACACCTTTCTAACAGCAGTGAGAATCTGCCTGTCACACTGTGGTGTTACATACACAGGGCCTGACTGAATCCAACAGTGTCCTGAAGTGTAGATAGATTCAAAATCTACACAGTCCTCCATACACCTTTCTAACAGCAGTGAGAATCTGCCTGTCACATTGCGGTGTTACATACACAGGGCCTGCCTGAATCCAACAGTGTCCTGAAGTGTAGAGACATTCCAATTCTCCCCACTACTATATACACCTTGTACCTTGTTTTACAGTACCAGAGAGTTGGTGGAAATTTGGGTACATTTTTCCAAAAAATGAGGAAGTGTGGCGGAAGAGTCCGTGGAAGTGGGCGGGGGTTGGCAGCTGGTAATGATGGTGTTGGTGGTGGATCTGCTGGTAGTGGCAAAAGCAAAATAGCACCTAATGCAGGAGGTGTTGAGGCTGCGTCATCGTCTGGCTCCACAAGGCCTCGAAGGCTCCCTTTTCTGAGAGTAGGTAAATCGCTTCTAAAGCCGGAGCTTCAAGAACAAGTTTTGGCTTACATTGCTGACTCAGCCTCCAGCTCTATTGCCTCCTCTTCTGAAGTTTTAAAAAATAAAACTCTGTACTGTAACCTGAAGAAGAGGTGCGGTTTGTTACCTCGAAACACATAGTTTCTGTAGTACATATAATAAAGAACTTGAAAGATTTATATGGATTTCTGAAGAATTCTTATCACTAAAGCAGCGCGGATGCTCAGAAGTGCTTTTCTTGGATCCTCAACTTATGATACCTAGTGGACGCTGTCCACCTTCACGAGCTCTGCAGCAGCTATATGACTGCAACAAACGTTGAGAGTGGTTGTGTCTGAACACAACCCATAAAGGGTGAGTACTCCAGAGTACTTTTATATTTTAATTGATTTATACCAGGTGAAGCCCTATGTCTGCGCCCCCGCCCTTGTTTTCTCTTAAAAAATAAAAGCAGTGATTCCTCATTGGAGGCTCATGGTCATAAACCACACCTTTCCTTGTGTCCTTCACCCCTACCAAAATTGAAGGATGCGGCAGGACACACTACAGATTACTCCATGGAGCTGTTTTCACATACCATCCCTGGGTTATCAAGTCAAATCGTGAATTACCCAGGCAAAGATGAATCTGACATGGAGTGCACTGATGCACAGCCACTGATAGATGATTCTGCTGGTACATTCACTCAGAGCACTACATTGTCCTCGTTGTGTACTGAGCCAGAATCTGATCCAGATGAAACTCAGGTGCCCCTTCCCGCATACTATACCACCATACACGGTGACACAGAGGAAGGTGCACATGACATTGAAGAGGAGGTGATGGATGACCCAGTTGTTGACCCAGATTGGCATCCATTGGGGGAAGAGGGTGCCGCTGCCAATAGCTCAGAAGAGGAGGAGGAGCAGCCGCAGCAGGCATCGATATCGCAACAGTTGTTATCTGGCAGGCCCGGAGCAGTCCAAAAACGGGTTACAAAAACCCCAAAAATTGCAGGAAAGCTTGGCCAGACGGTCAAAATAGCACAGCGTGCAAGGCCTCAAACTGTCTTCCCTAGTAGGAAGAGTGCAGTGTGGCACTTTTTTGAACAAAATCATAATGATCAGGCAAAGGTTATCTGTAAGAAGTGCGCAAAGACCTTTAGCCGAGGGAAAAATCTGAGAAATTTGAATACCAGTTGCATGCTAAGACATTTAACCACCATGCACTTGCAAGCGTGGACGGACTACCAAAACTCACGTACCACATGTGCTACTGCTCCCAAAGAAGGTAGTCAGCAAGGCTACATTGTTTCCCCCACTGTAAGTCCACCGGTTAGCACACCACCAGCAGCAAATGTTGAGCTGTCGTCGCAAGGGCAAATCAGTCAGGGAATCACACTGTTATTGCAACGAAAGACTGAATCTAGGCCATCAGAAAGAACACCAACTCCATCACCATCATCAACCCTCTCTCAGTCCATCATGTCCACCGCTAGTTCCACCATATGCAGCTCTCAAGTCCAGCTCACCCTACCAGAGACTATGAGTAGGACAAAAAAGTACTTATCCTCTCATCCGCGTACACTGTGTTTGAACGCCCACATTGCCAAACTAATCTCGTTAGAGATGATGCCCTATCGGTTGGTTGAAAGCGCAGCTTTCCGCGAACTAATGGCCTACGCAGTACCACGCTATGAACTACCCAGTCGCCACTTCTTTTCTCGCAAAGCCATCCCAGCCCTCCACCTTCATGTGAAGGACCGCATTGTCCATGCACTCAAGCAATCAGTGAGTGGAAAGGTGCACCTCACAACTGATGCATGGTCCAGTAGGCATGGCCAGGGCCGATATGTGTCCATCACTGCGCACTGGGTTAATGTGGTGGATGCAGGGTCCACAGGGGACAGCGGTGGTGGGACAGTGCTGCCTAGCCCACGGAATAGGAAACAGTTAGCTGTTGGCGTTCGACCCTCCTCCTCCTACTCCTCCAGAAGCGAAAGCTCGTCCCCAGAGCGCAGTCGCAGCAGCACTCCATCCGCAGCTGCCAGTGTTGCACACGAGATGTCCCCCTATCGATCAGCTAGTGGAAAGCGTCAGCAGGCTGTGTTGAAGATGATGTGTTTGGGCGACAGACACACCGCGGAGGTACTGGCCGACTACTTTCAGCAACAAACTGAGTCATGGCTGGGCAGTGTACATCTTGAGGCAGGCAAGGTAGTTAGTGATAACGGGCGTAATTTTGTTGCTGCCATAGCCCTTTCAAAACTCAGACACATACCGTGCTTGGCTCACACCTTGAACCTGGTGGTGCAGTGCTTCCTCAATAATTATCCAGAGTAAACAGGCCTGCTCCTGAAGGTTCGAAAACTGTGCTCGCACATCCGCCGTTCGCCCGTACACTCCAGTCGTATGCAGAAGCTGCAGCGATTGCTACACCTTCCAAAGCACCGGCTAATTATCGACGTTACAACAAGGTGGAACTCCACCCTGCACATGGTTGAGCGGCTGTGCGAACAGAGGCAGGCTGTAATGCATTTGTGGGAGGATACCCGGACAGGCACTTTGAGGGCAGACATGGAGTTGACCGGTGTGCAGTGGTCAAAGCTGAAAGACCTCTGTAAAGTCCTTCAGTGTTTTGAGGAATGCACACGGCTGGTAAGCGCAGACGACGCCATCATAAGCATGAGCATCCCACTTATGCGTCTGCTCATGCAAACTTTGACGCACATTAAGGAGCAGGCGTCTGCAGCCGAGGTTGATGAGGAGGAAGAGGAGGAGGGAATCCTTGCTGACAGTCAGCCATTGTCTGCTCCGGGACCTCTCCTGGATGAGGTGAAGGAAGAAGAGGAAGAGGAGGAGGAGGGTGATGATGGGGATGATTATTTTGGGGAGGAGTGTTATGACTGAGTAACCGTAGGAGGCAAAAACAGAATTACTAGCTAAGTTCAGAAACCCAGAGAAGTTGGCAGCTATCGGATTGCAGACCCCTGAATCTAACAACAACAACTAGCAGAAGCCGTGGGGGGTTCCTACGGTGCCCTAGACCCCTCGATCACAGCCGGAGGACTACATAGCCTAAAGACAGAAAAAGGAAATCTAAACTGCCCCAGAGCAGACCCCAGAGCAATAGGCAGCCGCCAACATATAATGACGGTGAAGCGAGATGGAAAAACACTTACACAGACAGAAAGATAGGCTGAGCAAAAGTTGGGGCCCAAGCTAACTAAATAGAATAGGATAGGACAGCTGCTGTCTGCAATCCGCCAAAACCCTCTCAAAAACAGAGCCAACAGACTGATAGGGAAAAAAAAAACCTGAAGACGCTAGGCTTCAAAGACTATATCAGTGCTCTGGAAATATCTGAAGACAGAGCAAAAAGGAATTCAGCTCACCCAGCAGGGAGAGGCAGAAATCCAGACCAACAAGGCAAAACCAAACAAAACACAATGCAAAAAGTAGAGCAGGAAAACTTAGCTTTCAGAGGAGCAGGAATCAGACTGGTCTCCAAGAATCCCAGAGAGGAGTAACCGGCAAGGCAGACGGGCGGCGGCTGACTTATATCCAATCAGCGATCCCAGGCAGCCAGTCATCATGATTCTGCTCAGGTGCCTCACTACCTTCCTTCACCAGGAGAGGGATTTCATCAGACATCAATGGTGAAGGGGAAAATGAACTCACAACAGAGGAGGATGCTTCTCGTGTGTCCAGAGAAAATGTTGGTGTGGCAAGGGCTGGTACAGGGTTTGTGCGTGACTGGAGGGATGTGGATTTGCCAGAAAGTGCTCCTCCACCATGCAGTCGCACTGCATCATTGACACCAGAAACATTGGCCCACATGTCAGATTATGCCTTGCAGATCCTAAAAAGGGACCCCCGCATTGCCAAAATGATGAACGATGATGACTACTGGTTGGCCAGCATCCTCGATCCACGCTATAAAGGCAAATTCCAAAACATCATGCCACAGGAGAACCTTGACCTAATATTGGCTAACAAACAAGCAACTCTGGTAAACAGGTTGGATGAGGCATTCCCAGCACACAGCAGCGGTGATGTTTGTCACACGAGCCGTAGGGGCCGGGGGCAGCTTGGCAGAGGTGTTGGTGGTGCACACATCAGAAGTGGCGTTGGAGAAAGGGGTTTCATGACCATGTTGTGGAGTGATTTTTCAAGTCCCGCTCCAACGACTGGTAATACTGCATCGATGGAAAGTGACAGGAGACAGCACTTGTCAACTATGGTTACAAACTACTTTTCCTCCCATGTCGATGTTCTCTCTCACAGGTCATTCCCCTTTGACTATTGGGCCGCTAAACTGGACACCTGGCCTGAATTGGCACAATATGCGTTACAAGTTGGGATGGGCAAATCTACTCGTTAGGACTCGTTACTCTGCGAGTAGTAGGGGACTCGCAGGAGTCGGTACTCTGCGAGTTTCCAAGCAATTACTCGCACAGTAACGAGTCCAATGCAAATCAATGGCAATCCTAGTTTCTTAGCTGCAGCAGGATCCAGTGTGAAGACAAGTGTTGCAAGACCAATTAAGTGCAAGCATAGACCTGCATCAGCCTCCCCATCACCAACATCAAGATCCATCTACTACAACCTGCCTGGGGATCCCAGCCCTACCCAGATAGGGCTTCTCCACCTCAGCTGCCCCCCACCATCATCCCCAGCCAGTCATAGGCAACGGAGGCAGTAAATAGCCACATTTATTCTGGGTGGCGTCCCAACAATAACTCCTAAAAACATTTAATTAAAACATCCCCTGTAGTTATCCCCTTTGCACTGTGCATCCCCTGAGACTACAGCACGGGTCACATCACATCCCCCAGTGAAGCAGACCCCGGCCTGGTGCTGGGTACCACGGTTTCAGTGCGTCACAGACGCCAATGGTGACACAAGAAATCTCACTCTCTCCTAATCCAAAAAAGGGTACAGTAAAAGAAAATAGAAGAAATGACATCACATAACTCTTACCCATGTTTGCCTGCCCATCTTCTCCAGCGTGATCAAATGACGGGAACATACTTCTGGCGATGGACCTCCAAGCCATATTTCGCTGTCTTTCATCACCATAGCCAGGGTGGGTGGGCTGCCACAGCTGGGGCCACTCTTCAACCAGGCCGATCAGCCTCTCTGTATCACGTCTGCTACGCATCTTTGGTGGGCCTGTGTGTGCAGATCTGATCGCCCTGTGTGTGCAGATCAGATCGCCCTGTGTGTGCAGATCAGATCTGCCTGTGTGTGCAGAATATCAAATCAGCCTGTGCAGTAAATCGGTTAGCACAGGCGACTTCCTGTTTAGCTTCTAGCGTGATGTAGAAACGATTTTCTGTGCTTTAGGGATGAATTCTAAATCGCTAAGCTAGGGGCCACTTGCGAGAGTAAAGAGTAAAAAAAATGTCATTATCATTGGACTCGCTAGACTTGCAACGAATAGCGAGTTTCCGAGTCGGACTCGTTAGAGTCTAGCGATTCCGAGTATTTCAGGATTCGCCCATCCCTAGTTACAAGAGCTCGCTTGCCCAGCTGCAAGTGTGCTATCGGAAAGAGTCTTCAGTGCTGCTGGATCAATACTGACAGAAAAAAGGACCCGTCTGTCGACCCAAAATGTGGATGATCTAACCTTCATTAAAATGAACCATGCATGGGTTTCCAAGGATTTTGTCCCACCTTCCCCTGATGACACATAGGTTGACAGAAACATGGCTTGCTTTGGTCCTCCTCTTCCTGGGACTTGACCTATTTCGCCTTTTGCATCAGCTGAATGTCCAACATCAACATATGCCATTGTGTAAACCTCCCTAACTGGGCTTTCCCCCCCCATGGTCGGGTTTACCAGCTAGCGCACGTAACCGTGCGAGTGCCGTTGCCCTTGACAGGTGGGTAGGCCGACTCTTGGGCGCGGGCACTGGCACAGGGTCCCTCATAGTGCAATCAAGTGTCTCTGACGGTGGTGGTGCACACCCACCGTCAGACACACCGCCGTACTATGAGGGGCCCAGTGCCAGTACCGACGCCCACGAGTGGGCCACCTGTGCTTGGCCAGGGCCCCAGCATTTGCAATCTTTACCTCTCCCTGCTCCTCCGCTGTGTAGTCTGGGCTGTCAAATCCATACTGGGCCTGACACCGTCTGAGCCTGCCTCCTGATGTATAGACATATATTTTGAATGTGTACGCTATCCATACATGTTATCCAGTGATACGGTACCCTTTCTCACCTTTGTGCAATCACATGTAATCCATACTGTGCCTGAGAACGGCTGGCGAGCTGTTATGCAAGCTACAGCACCTGTGGTTTGCACACATAAGTTTTTCCCTTTTTCAGGAATGACGGTTAGGCCTAATTCCGGAACAGCGGTTGACCTGCACTTACTGGGAAATCATCGTTCGCGGGTGATAACTGTAATCCCAGATCCCCATCACTAACGGTGTACAGCGGCTTATCTGCACCTGTAAGCGACACACGCTGGCCCTTTCGGTGTAGCGCGCATGCAGCCACGGACATGTAAGGCCTTGACACACCAGTTAGTGGCCAATCTCGTGTGCCAGAGCCTCACGTGTCCCTCTAGTAAGCTGGACGCGGACCGCGTGGGCAGGACGGAGTCTCATTCGTTAACGGAATTAAGCTTGCAATGTGTGCATCTTTTCGGTTGCTGGATGGTTGAGGTTGCCCGTGTTGAGTCCAATTACGCCGCAGTCTCCACTCCTGGTGGTGCCCTTCTGGACATTCCTTTAAGGTTCAGCTTTGCAACCATACTGCCCACGTCAAACTAAAATTTTGCCTTCATGGACGCTGTTTGGAGGGTCGTGAGTCGTGGGAATCATGCCGCCCAATCAATTAACCTGCTAGAGAGATCCTTCGTTGCTCCCAAGCATGACATCACACTCCCTAGGAGGAAGGTAATGCCACTGTGGCGACCGTACTCCTGGGGGCGCCACAAGTGCACTGATGCCCAGCCACTGCTCAATGATTCTGCTGGTACATTGACTCAGACCACTACATTCCCCTCGCACGCTACACGGCCTGAATCTGACCCTGATGAAACTCAGGTTACCCTTCTCATATAATGTTCCACCTTACACGGTGACAAAGAGGAAGCTGCAGATGAAAGTACAGGTTCGGCCCACCTGCCGTCAGACACACCGCCGTACTATGAGGGGCCCTGTGCCAGTGCCGTCGCCAACGAGCGGGCCCCCCCTGCTTGCTCAGGATCACAGCACTTGCAAGGTTGAAATACTTACCTCTCCCTGCTCCACCGCCATGACGTCTTCCGCGTTTCCTGACACTGATATTCTGATCAGAGAGCGCAATGACATCACGTCTGTACGCCCTCTGCCTAAACAGCCAAGTGCAGTGGGATGGAAGATGGGGACGACAAGGAGGCCTGACTAGTACAGGGATTCCCTAGCGAGGAGACTTATTTGATTGTTTTCAATGTTGGGACAGCAATTTTTGGGGAGCACTATACTCTGGAGAATGATAGATGGGGCCCACCATACACTGGAACATTCCAAAGGTGGACATCAGACACTGGAGCAGCATTTACAGGGCCCATTATACACTAGAGCATTAGAAATGGGGCCCATTATGTTTGGAGCATTATTTGGGCCCATAAGACAGTGGAGCTTCATCCATGGGGACCAACATATACTGTAGCATTATGTGGAGCTCATCATATACTGTTTCAAACATTATATGGGACCAATGATTCTGTATGGAGAAATAGATGGGCCTCGTCATGAGATGTAAAAAGTGAAGTATTTTTCAATGTACTATACCGCTATTTCTCTGCCGTATCGGAGCATGATGAGTTGTGGTATGTGTTAAAGGGGCGCTCTTTGGCCCAGGGCACATGAAAACCTGGAGCCAGCCCTACCCCCCCCCCGCAACTTTAGCCAAATAACCCCCATTTTTCAATGCGTAACTCGTATTATGAAGTAAATAAATGGTGACAAGCTTCAGGAATAAGAATTTATGGTTTTGGCATTCAAATTGCCACTGTAGGTGTGTTTCCTGTCCTCTTCTCACTCCCGACTTTTCTTCCCCATTGACTTACATTGGATTTCGTGTTTCGGTCTGAACGAAACCCGACTTTTTCCGTTAGTCGGACGATCTCACTCGACCCGACTTTTGAGAAAGTCGGGTTTCGCGAAACCCGACTCGACCCGAAAAAACGCAAAGTCACTCAACTCTACCTGTGGAATCTGCATCAGCTGGCCTTTCCTAACATTGAGGGTGAACAAGCCATAACCCTTACAGGTTAATTAAGGTCTGAAACCTTGGTCAAAGTTATCTGAGCACACAAATCTCCAAAGGTGCCCAAACTTTAGCATCGGACCATTTTTCTTTTTGTAATTTTTAAAATGTGAAAAAATGACATTGTGTATTACTTTTTAGCCTAAAATACAAAACAAATGTGTCATCTTTAACTTTAGGCCTTTTAGAGATCATTTTATCTTCAACTTGCTTAACTGTTCACAATAACAGTAATTTTGACCAGGGGTGCCTAAACTTTTGCAAGCCACTATATATGTATATGTATATATATATATATATATATATATATATATATATATATATATATATATATATATATTACATATATAACATCTGTTTATTGATAACTGGAAAAGAGATGATGGATTTGTTTTACGTTTTTGCTTTTTTTAAAACTTTTTACATTATTTGTTGTTCTTCTTAGTGGACTTTAACCTTACATAGTAAAATCAGAGTAAGGACACACTGTCTCCCTGTGTTCATCTTTTGGGTCTCTGCCCTTCATGAAATACACCATTCAGAGCTTTTTCTTCTAGGGATATTTTAAAGATTTTTTCATAATTTCTTGCTTTAAACATGTCTTTAATCAAGCTATCTTGGTCTATAAAATCTTCTACCCTAGTAAAGTTATATTTCAGCAGCTGGAGTTGGCTGCATTGTATTCACATCATGTGTCACTATGAGGATTCTTACATCTACACATTTGTAGTACAAACCTGCAATATACATGTCTGGTTCTATAAGGAATTGCAAAATATTGGTGTTTAGTGTCGATCTTATACACTCCTCAAAATTTAAATTTCAAGAAGGAAAATTTATGGATTTCTGGTAACCCAGGTATCTTTAGCCATACAAATGATATTCAAATGGTGAAAAATGGAAATAAAATTTTCTAAATATCTAGATTTATACAGTATCGATTATGAGGGCAGAAATATCCACAATTACTTACTTGGCTGTTATCATTGAAGTTTAATGGTTGTTTGAGGAATGTTCTGCCTCACTGACTGTACTTGTGCACACAAATCATTAAGATCCATTGCTAGCAGATCCCATTGCAATTGCCAATCAATGACGTCTCAGATGTGTGGGATGGAAGAGAAGCTGCAGTCCATGGTACCAAGTTTAGGCCATTCAGGCTGTTCACAATAGAATGATTACCATGGCTTTGTTGTGTTGAAAAATGGCTCCGGGGCACATTGGACAAATGGTTGTTCCATGGGTCCTACTGTACTGCTAGTAAATTTGGATGTTACATACTAAACCTAAGGCATCAAACAGTTTCTATACAAGGTCTATCTACTTCATTGATTGAATTTAGCTTTTGTTTTCAGATGATCTGGAGACCATGTGTCTAATACCATGAAGAGGATGGAACATCTCGTTCACCACACTCCATAGATTCTGGTGTGGTCTCGCAATATATATGGTAACCAATCTCTTTAATATTCACTCCAGATTTCCTAATATCTCGGTGTTACATTGAATTGATCATAATACTAGTGGTTCAGCCATTTCACCTGTGTGCAAACACCAATTTTCTACACATTAATGCAAGGCTGCATGTTTCTCCTGCTACTTTGAGTCGCCTTTGTGGCTGAACCTTGGCCACTAGTGTCTCCAGACTTGTTTTTCATCAAGAATATCTGAGATATCACTGGTGAACAGATGCAAATAGAGCTGCAGCAGCAAATCTTGATGATCTCTGTGCCCAAGTACATATACAATGGCTGTCCATCCCTCTAACAACCATTAACAACCTCATCGATAGCAGCCAAGGCATGTAAGTTTGTGTATATATGAGCATGATGCTCATACTCCACACTGAATAAATCACAATGATAACACAGTTTAGTTTTCATTTATTCATCATTTGCATATCATAACAATGTCTATTCATTCTATGATTTCCATAATTTCATGACTTTTAATTCTTGGTGTTGTTAGGTTGAGTGTAGTTTCTCTAAAGAAATAAATGAGCCAAACATGTTGCACATCTTTTTGCATTTTTGCCTTGTGATAAATTATGTTAACTGCTGTCCTGTTGAAAATCACAAATAATACAACACATTATCATGAAGCCACCACATATGGCCATTAATGTCCCTCTACAAGGAATAACAGATTCTATTGATAGTAATTACAATAACTTCCCGACCGGAGATGAGGGTGACAAACGTCTACACGTCTCAGTGATCACATTGCCCTCCATTTATACTTTACTGCTAACAACAATATCATCTCTGGGATGGTGCTGGGGAATTAATAAAAATGTGATGGGATTTATTTAATAAGCAGCAAAGGGCTTTATTGTTGTAACTACCCCAGAGTCTAAAAAATCTCACTGAAGTAGGGATAGTGTATTGGAGACATTTAGGCCGAGTTCATAGCATTAATTTCCTTGGTGCTGCCATGAACAGCCAAAATTCCTTCAATGGCCAAATTAATTAGATTCTTTTTCTAATAACAGTGCTCTTAGCTACGTACATAATCTAAAATATGCAACATGCTCACTAAGGAATCGGGAAGTGGTTCCGTTTTGGTACACACAGAGGCCAAGTCTGTGGAACAGGTGAAACTGCTTCCTGTAGGAGAACATGCTCACCCATGAAATTTAGCTTCTTGCGTCATTTTGCAGGGAGGTGTGGACACCACTGTTGATGCCAGAACAGTGTAAAGATGTGATCAGTTGGATTGCAGATATTTTGTTTGTTTCACAGCACCACCATGTCTTCCACATATTCCAGTCTCACTAGACAAGAGTCTAGACCACATAGTCCTCAACCGTATTCACCTTCCTCCCACTATGGCAAGTCCCAGCAGACAATGACCACACAGTTGAACAGTTCTTTACTTTTCAATTTATTGATTCAGGCCTCTCACATTTAAAGAGGGGCATGAAGAGATTGTGTGCTGTGGTCAAAAGAAGCCAATGATAGGGAACAACAACTAATCTCAAGAGGTGGATGATGATGAGACACATCAAGTCATGTGAAGTCAACAAGTAAGGAAGAGGACGGGAGTGAGGATGTGGAAGATGAGGTGGTGAATGATAAAGCCACTGACCACACCTGGAAAGGAGGCATGCAGAGCAAATACAGCAGCATAGAGGGGGAGGGATGCACAGCAGCTCAACAGTCAGAAAAAGGTTGTGGTTTAATCAGAGGGAGCTGATGTTCCACTGTAACCCAGAGCACCCACACGCGGACAGATCCTAGGTCAAGGGTTAGGTATTCCCCAGTCTGGCATTTTTTTGCGGAAAGTACAGAAGACAAGAAAATAGTCATGTCCAACCTGTGCTGTACAAAGCTCAGCAGGTCCCAGACCACTACTAGCCTGACCACCACCAGCATGCTCAAGCATATGTCATCCAAGCACCTAAATAAGTGGGCCAAACACCTAAGTCCACAATCAGTGTCTATGGGTGACACCACTGCCTCTTCCTCTGCTCTACATTTTTGCCAGCCCCCGTCCATGCCATAAGTGCAGGCACCTGTTGATGCCCATTTACAAGCACCATCAACAAGCACGTCCATTTCGTTGTCCCAGCACAGCATTCAGCTGTTCCTACCCCAGGCCTTGTAAAGCAAACATAAATTTCAAGCCACCCACAGGCCCAAACACTAAACAGGCACATTTCCAGATAGCTTTTCCTAGAAATGTTGCTGTTTAGGCATGTGGACAGTAAGGTTTTACTCAACCTCATGGAGATAGCCGTCTCTCGATACTCCATCTACAGCGGACAGTATTTTGCCTTGAGAGCATACCTGTTTTACACCAGCACGTGTCCCATATCATCACCAGTGCACTGGCCAATGCAGTTGGTGGGAATGTCTACATAACCTCCAACATGTGGACAAGTGCCTTTAACCAAAGATGCTAGATTTCGCTGATGAAATATGTGAACGTGGTGGAGGTCTGGACCGATTCAGACCCAGGTACGACGCGTGCTACTGAAGCCTAGCATTGAGGGCCCTAATTCCATCAGTGTTACCACCTTCCAATTCGCCACTTCCTGCACTCCCTCCACATCCTCATCCTCCATCTCAGAATTATCGTCCATATCTGTCGTAAGCTGTAAGCACTGCCTCGGAGATGCAACAACAGGCTCTGCTAAAAACTATATCTCAAAAAAGAGATTGGACAGCAGCAACTCCAAATATCATACATTTATCTCATACTGCTAGGCAAAAAAAATATATTTATATATCTGAATATGAAGTTGTTAGTTAACATTCTGATCAGATGTATGAAGCCCCCTGTTACGCCACGGCGAACCTCTCAGTGGGTCCCTATAGCTTTAAAGGAGTGGCGTATTGCGGCAGCTATAATGCACCAGCAGGGCGGGGGCAGCCTGGTGCCTTACAGCCTGGTCTGGTGCTGTTGCTGTGGTTTTGTGCTAGTGGGGCGATGCGGTATGGAGTCATGGGAACTCAGTTTGGAGCATGGGCGCTGTGAGGCACCAAGTCGTCCACCCTGCTGGTGCATTTTCACCTACATACAAGCTGTACCAGCCTGAACCTGTTGTGCTCACCTGTATATAAACCATGCCAGCCTGCACCTGCCATGTGCAACTGTAGATAAGCTGTGCCAGCCTGCACTGTCCATTCGGCTGGGGGAATGAGACCCAATCTCTTCTGCCCCTGATGAACCCTCAGCATCGTGGAGGGGGAAGCGCGTCAGGCTGGGCTTCCTATCCACCAATGGCTGATAAGTGTTGATTGTTGATATGCTCACAGACCTTTTTTTGGCATCATGCACACTGGTTATTTTGGGGCATTATGATACCTCGGATTACAGGGGGTATTCATGCTGCTTTTTGTGCGTTTGTCTGGACTATTATGTCCAGAATGGATTGTTGATCAGCACTTCTATGCCATTGGTATTTGTTCCACCTGGTGGATTATTTTTTGATTTGTGACTAATCTTGTGTGCATTAACTGTGCGATATCTATTATTGTTTATGGGATTATTGTTTCATTTTTTCTTTTTTTTCCCATTTATTCTTTGTAGACATTTTTTCTTGTGAGCTATTTTTTTTTGAAAATGTTTTATTCTTTTTTTTATAGATATATATTTTTTTTCATGGTCTGTCACTGTTTGCAGCATAAGCTCTTTTTATTCCGAGATAAGATATTTAAGCTGCACTATTAAGAATTTTTTACTCCGAGATAAGTCTACCCTGTTGTCTACATTGTGGGCTGTGTGCCCACTTTTGATACTACGAGATAAGTTTACAGCATTTTTGCGCTTTTAAGAGACGTTACCTAGTCTCTCCACTAGGGTCTTTTTTTCGGGTGTATATGTATGTTTGTGTTTTTTCAGTGTATCCTTTTTGTTGATTAGGGAATATTAGGGAATATTAGGGTGTTCTGGGGTTACTGATGTTCAGCGGGGGTGCCACATCATCAACAGCTAGGGTGCCAACCTCCGCAGTCAGGAAGGGACCTACTAGGGCCCATTAGGGCAAGTGTAGTTGCCCCTGGCATCTTTATATTTTCTTGGTGATATATTTCCCTGCACCCTGTGAGCTGGAAATGTGTAAGGTTTTAATTATTTAATTAAAATTTAATTTTTAGGGGTCAATTTTGTTGCTTTCTTGTGTTTTTCTGAGCTTTTTGATCCTTTATATTGGTACTAAGATTTTTCGGTGCAGGACTCTGCATGCCTTGGAGGTCCTGACCTGCCCTGATTCTAACATTTTGTCAGAGCTGGTTTTTAGTGCCACTGGTGGAATTATAACTGATAAGCATATCCGCCTGTCAACTGAAAATGCAGACAGGCTGACTCTTATAAAAATGAACAAGGGCTGGATTGGGCCAGACTTCTCTACACTACCAAATAATAACAGAAAAACATAACCTCCAATGCAGTGTCTTTCTTTTGGGAGGTGTATTTCCATGCACTCTTCACATCCACACATATTGGTATATGTGTCGCCCCCAGGAGTATGGTCTCCACAGTGGCATTGCCTTCCTACAGGGAGGGTGATGTCATGCTTGGAAGCAAGGAAGGGTCTCTCTAGCAGTTAATCATTTTCATGCAACACAGTTCCCACTCCAGGCCAGCAGAGGGAGCTCTGAACCAGGATTGGGGGAGGAGTGCTCTCTGAGGGCCAGGAGGGGAAATTAGTCAGTTAGTGTGAGTAGGGCAATTTGTGTAGACGTGTGGAGAGAAGCTGGAGGTTGAGCTGAGGATAGAGAGCTCCCTCCCAGTGAGAGCGCATGATCTGGAGCCTGGTTTCCACAGTTGTACGGATACTAACGGTCCTGCAACAGAAACCAGAGGAATAGGAAGCTGTAAATGCTCTATTCCCAACTAAGACTCGCAGGCACAACAGCGACCGGTGAGCCAAGAGAGATAGTGGGCTACAGCTGTCTGCCATACGAGGTAGTTCTAAGAGAAGACAAGAAGGAGGAACTTCAGTGTAACACGTACTGCATGTACCTCAAGCCAGCACTAGAAAGGAGACTACACAACCCATCTGATAGAGAGATCCCCGAGTTGCTTCCAGGCTAGTCTGCTCCTGTGCCATCTGTAACCTGGACCCTGGACTGCGTTTGCCAAGTAAAGGTAAAGAAACTGCACCCTGTTGTGTCCTTGCCTCCTTCCTGCAACATGCTCAGCACTACTACATCTCTGTGCCAAACACTGCACCTTCTTCCTAACCCTTTATCTACACTGCCCTGGGACTACAGCCCTACCTGTGGAGGGCTACAACATCACTGCTGCACCACACCATCTGTCCCAGAGGATCTGCATGCAGCGTCGGCTTAACACCTGCCTTGCCGAACACCACAGGTGGCGTCACGAATCACTTATAAACTTTATTCCCAACTCAACCCCTTTTACATGGGCGCCCAGGGCCATGGACCGGGTCACCGCTGCTGCGACAATCCCCTCTGAGAGACTGGCCCGATACCGAGTACCCCACAGCCCTGGGAGGGCGACCCATATACGCTTCCTGATTTTGGCTATTTGATGTTATCCTCCTCCTTCTCCTCATCCTCATCATCCACCACCACTAGAACACGAGGGTGAACGTGTTCCTTTATGTAACAGCCACTCTAGTTTTTTGCAACGGTGATGCCCTTTAAAAAAAAAATATATATATATGTACCCCCCAAGGGGAAATGTTTGTCAGCTTTATGGGCATTACAAGTATAGGAGACCAGCTCCTTTATAATGGGAACTTTTTTTTATGAAGCCCTCCTCCACGTCTCTTTCAAGGAGCATGGGAGTACATACTAATTTTTTGCAGGCCTTACATTCACTGCATAGGCAAACACTATGGGAGACCCACTTACTAATAATGGTAACATTGTTTTCAGGAGGCCCACCTCTACGTCTCTTCTAAGGGTTATTGTGGCAGGCCAGGCCTTGCATTCTATGCATAGGCTAACAGTATGTCAGCACCAAATGAAAAAAACTGGAACTTTGATTTCATCTGGCCATCCAGGTCGTCTGTTCCAGGGGTTTTTGAGGTGCCTGTTACTTTGGGGCAAGGCAGGACTTGCATTTAATGCATAGGCAAACACTATGGGAGACCCACTTTCTTATGGGAACATTTTTTCATGGGGCCCTCCTTTATGTCTCGTCAAAGAGGTATTGGGTTGCGTCCTAATTTTTGGCAGCCCAGTTGCATCGGCAATAACAGTATAAGAGACCCACTATTTAATAATGGCCCTTTAAGAATATTAATGCCGCCTGATCCTCTTATAAAAATAGGCTCTGTGACTTTCAGAGTCCCTCTTTCATAAATAAAACAGGATGTGTCACACACCACATAAGGTGTAAAATGTTAAAATGACATTTCCCAGTGAATGGTGATTGGTTGAAAACAATGCTAAAGTTGAAAACCGCATCAAAAACTCTACTTGTGAACATAGCCCAAGTGGTGAAGGTACATTTTTTGGAGGGGTTATTTCTTTTGCCTTACAAATTATTACCCTGGAAAGGATGTTCCTTAACATATTTCCCTGGAAAATTCATTTTGTTTTTGTATGTTTTTGTGTGCGCCTGTAAAAGTGGCGTCACACTCTGACAACATTGGTCACAGCAGTGACCTAGGGTCCAGAAATACTTCCAGGGGTCTTCCCTATGATGTCCCCGTGTCACTTAAGCACCATTCCCATCGATTTCAGACGTTTTTAGACCCTAAAAGGACCCCTCCCCGGGGGGGATCACGTCAAAAATGCTCGGTATTCCTATAGACTTACATTGGGCTTGTTGCTCTGTCCGAGTACCCGAGTATTCCAATTTGCTTGACCCGAGCAGCAAGCACCTGAGCATTTTAGTGGTCACTCATCACTAAACAGTACCTCACCATTGCAAGGCTTCCAGTAGGATGTTCACAAAAGAAAGTGGCCACTAAGCTTTGAGTGTCTCAGAGTTTCATCAGCCGATTTCAACAGAGATACAGAGAGAGTGGAAGACTCACAGATAAGTAGAGAAAGTCACCACATCCCATACTGATGATCACTTCATTGTGAACAATGCCCTTCAATTCCAGATGATGAATGCCACACACTTCAAGGCACGTTTAAGGGAGGTGAGAGGCAACTAAGTGTCACATTAGATGTTTCAAATCCATTTATATCATCGTGGTCAGTGTACTAGATGTGCTAAATAACCTGCAAGGATCATCATCATTGTCTTGCATGGGCCAGCAAGCATCTATTTTGGATGAGGGACCAGTGGGCCTCAGTGCTGTTCACTGATGAAAGTTGACTTACACTGAGCAGAAATGATGGCCACCAATGATGTTACAGATGTCAAGGAGAGCACTATGCATCAGCCAGTGTTGTCACCAGACGAGTGTTTTGTTGTGGTGGTGTTACTTTGTGAGCAAGTGTGTCTAGTCAATACAGAACTGCCCTCAACTTTGTGAATGGTACAGTGACAAGTTTAATCTACTCGAATAACATCATTAATCCATGCATTGTGTCTCTGAACAACAGAGGTCTAATTTAAACTTCATGAACGACAATGTTCCAGCTCATCAAGGTCACATCATTAGGGAATGGCTGCTGGAGACTGGGGTACCTCAAAAGGAGAAGCCTGTACCTTCTCCAAAGTTGAATCCCATAGAAAAAACCTATAGGATCCACTGAGTCGCCATGTGCAGGGTTGTAAGTCTGCACACCAGAACACAACATCAATGATCTGAGGGCCTCCCTTAAAAAGAGTGGGATGACATGCCTCAGCAGACAATAACTCGACTTGTCAACAGCATGATTTGTCATTGTCAAGACGTATTTGATCCTCATTGACAAGTTATTGAGACATGGACATCTTTGGTTGAGGTATACTTACCACTAGCAATTGTTTCAATAAATTGGTTGAGATGACAAAATCACCATTGCATGCTTCTATTTAGTCCCTTAGTGACATCGGGAGCAATATTACACCAATGTCAGTATCCCCCGCTTTGATGTGGGCTCCAGGTGACATGGGCACGTAATAGCCGCGGACAGAATCGCGCTCCACCCGCGGTTATTAACTAGTTAAATGCCGCTGTCAAATGCAGACAGCGGCATTTAAATGGCATTTGGTGCTAGAAATGCGCACACAGGTGATCTGCATCACATGATAGCGGGTCACCAGTGTGTTAGCATGACAACTGGAGGTCTCCTTGAGACCTCTATGGTTGTTGATACCGGATTGCTGTGAGCGCCACCCAGTGGTCTGTGCTCATAACAAGTCAGTAAATCTGCTACATAGAGGCAATCTGATCAACGCCTGCATGTAGCAGAGCCCATTGAGCTATGGCAGCTTCTAGCCTCCCATGGAGGCTATTGAATCATGCCAAAAGTACGAAAAATGTTTTTAAAAACATGAAGAAAAAAATTTAAAAAATAACAGTTCAAATCACCCCCCTTTTGCCCCATTCAAAATAAAACATTAAAAAAAATCACACATACACGTATTTGGCATCACCGCGTTCAGAATCGCCCAATCTATCAATAAAAAAAGGATTAACCTGATCGCTAAATGGAGTAGCGATAAAAAAAAGTCAAAACGCCAGAATTACATTTCTTTGGTCGCCGCGACATTGCATTAAAATACAAAAATGGGCGATCAAAAGATTGTAGCTGCATCGAAATGGTATCACTAAAAATGTCAGCTCAACACGCAAAAAATAAGCCCTCAGCCAGTCCGAGAACATGAAAAATGGACACGCTACATGTATCGGAAAATGGCGCTATTTTTTTTTTTTTGCAAAGGTTGGAATTTTTTTTCACCATTTAGATAAAAAAGAACCTAGACATGTTTGGTGTCTGTGAACTCGTAATGGCATATTTGTTATCTAGAGAATCATAATGGCAGGTCAGTTTTAGCATTTAATGAACCTAGGAAAAAAGCCCACCAAAAAACAAGTGTGGGATGGCACTTTTTTTTTTGCAATTTCACCGCACTTGAATTTTTTTTCCTGTTTTCTAGTACACGACATGGTAAAACCAATGGTGTCATTCAAAAGTACAACTCGTCCCGCAAAAAAAAATAAGCCCTCACATGGCCACAATGATGGAAAAGATAAAAAAGTTATGGCTCTGGGAAAAGAAGAGCGAAAAACGACAATGCAAGACTGAAAAAAGCTCTGGTCATGAAGGGGTTAAGTGCCCTACTTTCATGATAAAAAAAATCACTGTAGTGTGAACTTCACTTTTTCCATAAATTTCGCCCTTGTGCCAAATATCCCTAATTTTTTTGAGTAGTGTATGTCAGATTTGAGAACTCGGAAACGTTCATGAAAGCTAAAACTGGTGGCAAATTTCTTCTTCTTCTTCTTCTTCTTCTTCTTCTTCTTCTTCTTCTTCTTCTTCTTCTTCTTCTTCTTCTTCTTCTTCTTCTTCTTCTTCTTCTTCTTCTTCTTCTTCTTCTTCTTCTTCTTCTTCTTCTTCTTCTTCTTCTTCTTCTTCTTCTTCTTCTTCTTCTTCTTCTTCTTCTTCTTCTTCTTCTTCTTCTTCTTCTTCTTCTTCTTCTTCTTCTTCTTCTTCTTCTTCTTCTTCTTCTTCTTCTTCTTCTTCTTCTTCTTCTTCTTCTTCTTCTTCTTCTTCTTCTTCTTCTTCTTCTTCTTCTTCTTCTTCTTCTTCTTCTTCTTCTTCTTCTTCTTCTTCTTCTTCTTCTTCTTCTTCTTCTTCTTCTTCTTCTTCTTCTTCTTCTTCTTCTTCTTCTTCTTCTTCTTCTTCTTCTTCTTCTTCTTCTTCTTCTTCTTCTTCTTCTTCTTCTTCTTCTTCTTCTTCTTCTTCTTCTTCTTCTTCTTCTTCTTCTTCTTCTTCTTCTTCTTCTTCTTCTTCTTCTTCTTCTTCTTCTTCTTCTTCTTCTTCTTCTTCTTCTTCTTCTTCTTCTTCTTCTTCTTCTTCTTCTTCTTCTTCTTCTTCTTCTTCTTCTTCTTCTTCTTCTTCTTCTTCTTCTTCTTCTTCTTCTTCTTCTTCTTCTTCTTCTTCTTCTTCTTCTTCTTCCAAAAGTATTGACACCCCTGCAATTCTGTCAGATAATACTCAGTTTCTTCCTGAAAATGATTGCAAACACAAATTCTTTGGTATTATTATCTTCATTTAATTTGTCTTAAATGAAAAAACACAAAAGAGAATGAAGCAAAAAGCAAAACATTGATAATTTCAAACAAAACTCCAAAAAATGGGCCAGACAAAAGTATTGGCACCCTCAGCCTAATACTTGGTTGCACAACGTTTAGCCAAAATAACTGCGACCAACCGCTTCCGGTAACCATCAATGAGTTTCTTACAATGCTCTGCTGGAATTTTAGACCATTCTTCTTTGGCAAACTGCTCCAGGCCCCTGATATTTGAAGGGTGCCTTCTCCAAACTGCCAATTTTAGATCTCTCCACAGGTGTTCTATGGGATTCAGGTCTGGGCTCATTGGTCACCTTAGAAGTCTCTAGTGCTTTCTCTCAAACCATTTTCTAGTGCTTTTTGAAGTGTGTTTTGGGTCATTGTCCTGCTGGAAGACCCATGACCTCTGAGGGAGACCCACCTTTCTCACACTAAGTCCTACATTATGCTGCAAAATTTGTTGTTAGTCTTCAGACTTCATAATGCCATACACACGGTCAAGCAGTACAGTGCCAGAGGCAGCAAAGCAACCCCAAAACATCAGGGAACCTCCGCCATGTTTGACTGTAGGGACCGTGTTCTTTTCTTTGAATGTCTCTTTTTTTTCTCCTGTAAACTCTATGTTGATGCCTTTGCCCAAAAAGCTCTACTTTTGTCTCATCTGACCAGAGAACATTCTTCCAAAACGTTTTAGGCTTTTTCAGGTAAGTTTTGGCAAACTCCAGCCTGGCTTTTTTATGTCTCGGGGTAAGAAGTGGGGTCTTCCTGGGTCTCCTACCATACAGTCCCTTTTCATTCAGACGCCGACAGATAGTACGGGTTGACACTGTTGTACCCTCGGACTGCAGGGCAGCTTGAACTTGTTTGGATGTTAGTCGAGGTTCTTTATCCAACATCTGCACAATCTTGCATTGAAATCTCTTGTCAATTTTTCTTTTCCGTCCACATCTAGGGAGGTTAGCCACAGTGCCATGGGCTTTACACTTCTTGATGACACTGCGCACAGTAGACACAGGAACATTCAGGTCTTTGGAGATGGACTTGTAGCCTTGAGATTGCTCATGCTTCCTCACAATTTGGTTTCTCAAGTCCTCAGACAGTTCTTTGGTCTTCTTTCTTTTCTCCATGCTCAATGTGGTTCACACAGGGACACAGGACAGAGGTTGAGTCAACTTTAATCCATGTCAACTGGCTGCAAGTGTGATTTAGTTATTGCCAACACCTGTTAGGTGCCACAGGTAAGTTACAGGTGCTGTTAATTACACAAATTAGAGAAGCATCACATGATTTTTCGAACAGTACCAATACTTTTGTCCACCCTCTTTTTATATTTGGTGTGGAATTATATCCACTTTGGCTTTAGGACAATTCTTTTTGTGTTTTTTCATTTAAGACAAATTAAATGAAAATAATAATACCAAAGAATTTGTGATTGCAATCATTTTCAGGAAGAAACTGAGTATTATCTGACAGAATTGCAGGGGTGTCAATACTTTTGGCCACAAGTGTACTAGAACCTCCTATAATAACCTGAGTAGCCATAAAGATTGGAGAGCTAGTGACTATTCAGCAGTGAGCTGGACACCGATGTACCCCGATGAGGCAAGAGAGTGACTGATCAATTAAGACCAGGAGTCAGAGACTTGAGGAATTTGGTTCCATAATTTGGACCATAAATTTTATGTAGTTTTTGCTTTTGAGAAAACATATGTTCTGTGGTTATGTTAATGTCCTAAGGTTCAAATTTACACTCCTTGAGTCAACCGTCATATTGTACCCTCGTGTTCACTATGTTGCCCTGCTTTCAGGACCGCGGGTAGACTAGGAATATTATAACATTATTTCAGTGATCCATTCAGTTCCTCATGTCTAAGTCTACTCTACGTTATTCACGGTGACATTCAATGTCAACGCATTAGAATCACATGCTGAATTTCCACAGACACTGATACAATTCATTTCATAAACCAAATCCCGGGAGACTCTCGTATAACGGCTTCACATAAACAAGCGCTGAGATCCCATAAGAAAGTATCATGAGATCTCATCAGGACTCATCTATTGTGGGAATTATCTGCTTGTTTGAGGGCAATAATGGCAGCTAATTATATTGGTTTCATCATATCAGTTTGTCACTTATTTTAAATTAATTCATTAAGGAATCACCGTAATTAGTCGTCATGTTAAAGAGGAATATCCAAGAGACATCAGCGGAAGATTCTGTGAAAACTGATTTTCATGTATAAATCATCTAAGCAAAATATTAATCATCCTCATGTAATCAACATATACCTCGTAGATATCAGAATAATGTGGCTGACCTTTACAGTGGAGTTTCCCATTTATTCTATAGCTCCTTGATTTATCCTCCTTTAATATTTTAAACTTCACATGACAGAACCGTATTTTCACACTAAATGATAATGCAGCAGACCTGCCAATGGCTAAACATGTTGGCTCTCTCCACATATAAGTCTGTAATCATGTTTTAGAAGGTAATTGTTGTTTCTAGTCCTTTTTTCATTAAAAAATATGTTGAATATATATATAAAAATTGTGAAGGTAACACATTTCACAATGGTTTAGTGGCCTGTTCTCAGCCTGAAAAATATAAATAATAAAAATGTATACAAGAAAGAAAAAAAGTGTTGTTGTAATGTTACTGTTTCTGCTGGGAGCCGACCGGACCACCAAGATTTGAACTGGGAGCATTGGGGACTACAAGGATTTGTACTGTGAGCAGTGAGGACCACAAGGATCAGAACTGGGAGCAGTGCAAGCCTCAATGATCTATACTGGGAGCAGTGAGAGCTACAAGGATATGTACTGGGATCCAAAAGGATCTGTACTGGGAGCAGTGAGAACCACAAGGATCTGTACTGGTGTGGGGAGGAGGACTCCCAGAAAGTGAATGGGCAGGTACCCAGGGGACCGCCTTCAGTGTTCTTGAGGGAACGATACTGGGAGGACAGTAAAAGGAAGCCGGGTGAGACAGAGATACCCGAGGGACCAGACGGCGTGTTGTGGAGAGACCGACAGGGGCCTGTGAAAGGAAAACTGCGGACTCACCGACACGTGAGACTTGAGAGTCGTTCACCAGCGGTCGCTTCCCTCATACGGTCGCATCCAGCCGCCCCCGCTGTTTCCCGCCCTGTTGTGACAGGTCCACGACCTCCAATGACCGCTGCGACGACAGACCATTCCTTGACAGAGGTCAGGACACTGCCCCAATGCCTTCTCTCACAGCTGTGTCCCTGTCATCACCGGGCCCAGGAGGCGCCACCTCGCTACATGCGGCAGGAGAGGCCCCCGTCCAGTTGGCTAGGGGGCCTCAGGCAGAGGTTAGTGAATGGTTATATTTAGAGACTGCGGCATAACTCTGCAGCAGGACGAGAGCCACAAGGAGATCGTTTCTTCAGGGCCTGTTGTGCCCCACCGGTATCGTTACTTCAGGGCCTGTTGTGCCCCACCGGCATCGTTACTTCAGGGCCTGTTGTGCCCCACCGGCATCATTTCTTCAGGGCCTGTTGCGCCCCACCGTCATCGTTTCTTCAGGGCCTGCTGTGCCCCGCCGACATCGTTTCTTCAGGTCCTGTTGTGCCCCACCGGCATCATTTCCTCAGGGCCTGTTGCGCCCCATAGGCATCGTTTCTTCAGGGCCTGTTGCGCCCCACCGGCATCGCCTCTTCAGGGCCTGTTGTGCCCCACCGGTATTGTCTCTTCAGGACCTGTCGAGCCCAGTTCCGTCCCGGAATATCGAGGCGTCAAGGCAGCCGCATCAGCGATCTCAATGTGGCCACGCTTGTGATCCTAACAGACCCCCTGGAAGGATAAGTTTAATATAGGAGCTAAGGACCCATAGTTTGGTCATACGTGGCCTATAGCACCCGGGGAACCGGGTTAATCGCACTGCAATAAGAAAGTGTTGGGAGGATTGTTGAGTGCCTGCATGGACTAGTTGTTGTTAAAGCTTTTGGCTTGCTCAAGATAGCCCCAGCGGCTACAGTTTATAAAAGTTTATTCCACAAACCATACTCAGTCTCGTGTCTCGTCACTGCATCCTGCGAACCTGCTGAACCCTACACTTGGCATAGTTGGCAGGATGCAGTCTCCGAGCACAGACAGTGGTGCCCCAGATCAGGGTAGAGCTGTAAACTCTACAAATGATGAGGGTCCCCGTACCAGCATATCATTGGGGGCCATGCTGAACAACCTGCCTAGATTTTCTGGCTCCGATACTATTTTATGGGACTGGATAGAGCGGATGCGGGGGCTCTTTCGGATGCACCCAATGACCCCTGATCTGGAGGCCGAGGTGGCACTCATGGCACTGGACGGGGAGGCGCGGAGGTCAGTGATGTTGAAACCTCCAGGGCACCGCAACACTTTTGAAAAAGAGTTACAGATAGTAGAACAGACCCATGGGGACCCTACTAATGTGGGAGAGTTAAGAACCCGTTTGTTTAGTCGGATGCAAATAGAGGGGGAGATGATCACAGAGTGTATGAATGTCCTTCAAGAATTGCATACGGCTATAGAAAGAAAGGATGGGGTAGGGGCAGGACCTGTTGACATTACCCTACGTGACCTACTGGTGACTGGTTTGCGAGATCCATTAGTCAAACAGGCACTGCGGGAACAGATCAGAATGAATCCCCAAAAAGATTTTTCAGAGTTGGGGAGTCAGGCACGTGCTCGAGAGCAGGAGCAGGGGATGGCAGTCCCCGTGGGGAAAGTCTGAGGTGTGGAGGCCTCCGCGAGTGTAGTCGAGGAGCCTCAGTGGATGGAAGAGATGAAGCAAGAGCTGAAAAGTATTAAGGGCGAGTTGGCCGAAGTAAAGAGAAGAACCGAGACCGGGACTGGACAACCTAGTTTTAACCCGGGCTCTTGGGGATCGCGCTCCCCGCGGGGTAGTCAGTCTACACAGGCCTGGTGTTTTGAGTGTGGAGAACCAGGCAACTTTGCCCGAGAGTGTCCGCGGCGTGGGAGATACCCACCCCGGCGGCCATTAAACTAAAGGGCTCCAGGCTGGGGGGACGCCGCTCGGAGTCAAAAACCACAACTAGGGGTGGTGAAAGTCCCGAAGATTTGGTAGCAAAATGTCCGGTGGTTTGGGCAGAAGTGGAGGGTCCGGCCTTCCGGTGCCTGGTGGACGCGGGGTCACAAGTAACCACTATGCCTGCAACGTACTTTCAACAGAACTTCCCGGAAGAAGCAAGGCCTCAGTGGGGGCCCGTGATCAGACTAGTAGCTTCCAACCAACTGCCGGTCCCAGTTGCCGGGGTGGTGTGGGTGCAAGTGACGCTGTGCGGTAAATCCCTTGGTCGCAGAGGGGTGGTACTGACTCAAGGAGAAGCTGATAAGCAACACCCCATTACCCTAGGCATGAATGTTCTATGAGAGTTTGGCAACCTACTGCTCAATGACCCTGCACAGAGGATACTGAAGCAGTGGGGTTCTCGCACAGCCCATGGGCAGGTATTCCAGCAGCTGGTGCGGGGAGCACGGGTACATCAGGACCGCCAGGAAGGCGAGGCTCTGGGTGAGGTCATCACGCCAGCGACTCCCCTGCTTGTGTTACCTCCTGGACAGACTGTGGTGGCCCTGCCCATTCGAGCCCTGATACCCTTGGAGGGCGTGGAGGTGCAGGTGGAGCCGTGTCACTCAGAGCGCTTACCTCCTGGCATACTGGTGGCCGTTCCCTGGCTACCGTGCAAAAAGAAGCCGTCCTGGAACGCTGTGTTAACCTTGAAGACCGAGACACCATTCTGAAAGCACTGACTGTACTGGCCAAACTAGTAAGGCCTTTAGAAAAAGTGCTGCCAGCTCCGGCGGTTCAATTACGAGTACACCCCGAGGATCCTTGGGAAGTTACAATACGAACCTTACAGGCCCACGAAGACTCTGCCCAAGAGAAGGGCCGAAATATTTTGCGGGCCTAGCTTTCTGGGTTAACTGCAGCCCTACTCGCACAGATAAAAACATTGCTGGGACAGTACTATGAAGTATTTGCTAGTCATGAGGACGATTTTGGGTGTACCACCGCCATCACTCATGAAATCCCCACAGCAGGAGCGGCCCCTATCCGGGAACGATATCGACAGATTCCGCCACAACTCTATCAAGAGGTGAAAATTTTGCTGGCCCAAATGCTGCGAAAGGGGGTGATACGGGAAAGTCAAAGCCCCTGGGCGGCCCCAATCGTGTTGGTCCGGAAGAAAGATAGTATACTACGATTCTGTGTGGATTATCGTAAGCTGAATGCTTGCACTATTATGGACTCATACCCGCTGCCCCGCATAGAAGAATCCCTGTCCGCCTTGGGAAAGGCAACATATTTTTCGACCCTGGACTTGGCCAGAGGGTACTGGCAGGTGCCCATGTCAGAAGAAGATAGGGCCAAGACGGCGTTCTTATTTCCCATGGGACTGTTTGAGTTCAATCGGATGCCGTTTGGGCTGGCCAACACCCCCGGGACCTTTCAGCGATTGATGGAGCAATGTCTAGGAGATCTCAATTTTGAGGCCATGTTGATCAACCTGGATGACATCATTGTCTATGCCGCCACCTTCAAGGACCACCTGAAGAGGTTGGGACAGGTACTCAGCCGGTTGCAAAAGTACGGGTTGAAGGTGAAGCCTCAGAAATGCCACCTATTTCGCTCTCAGATTGAGTATCTGGGTCATGTCGTTTCAGCAGAGGGTGTGAGGCCATCCCGGGAGAAGGTTGCTGCTATCCAGGAATGGCCTACCCCCGAGACGGTGAAAGATGTGCAGGCTTTTCTGGGGTTAGCCGGATATTACCATCGCTTCATAAGGAATTTTGCATGTCGAGCTCGAGCCCTGCACGACCTACTGAAGGGGGCTTCCGCTGGGGCCAATGGACGCAAAATCCGGTGGCAACACCCTCAGGAAGAGGCCTTCCGAGACCTCAAGGCTGCACTCTCGGATGCCCCAGTGTTGGCTTATGCGGATTTCTCTCAATCGTTCATCTTGCACACTGACGGGAGACTTCACGGGCTGGGCGCTGTGTTGTCACAGGTTCAGGATGGCCGGGAGAGGGTGATCGCATATGGAAGTCGCTCACTCCATGACTCCAAGCGTAACCCTGACAATTACAGCTCTTTTAAGCTCGAGCTCCTCGCAGTGGTGTGGGCTATGATGGAGAGATTCGTGGAGTACCTAGCGGGCTCCGAGGTGGTAGTGCGAACTGACAACAATCCGCTGGCTCATCTGGAAAATGCCAAACTGGGGGCTCTGGAATAACGATGGGTGGCCCGGATGGCGAAGTACAATTATAAGATTATCTACAAAGGAGGGGCCGAGAATGTCCATGCAGACGCCCTCTCCAGGATTCGACATACAACTCCAGGGCAAAATCGAGACGAAGAATTGGAAGGGGAGGAAATCCCGTTCGCTCTCACTGCTACCATGCTCACAACTGACAATAAAAAGATTTCTTCATCTGAGACCCCAAGGGGCATACTGGAACAATCCCGGGATAAGTAGATACAGCAGCAGCAAGAAGACGAAGAGATTGGTCTTCTCAGAACATGGGTCGCCGCCGGGCAATTACCCACTGACTCTCAACGGCAAAGTTTGCCTCAGGACCTGTTGCTTATGCTGCGACAATGGGAGAAGTTGGTTATCCAAAAGGGATTATTGTATCGTAAAATAACATCACAAACAACCTCGATGATGGTTTGGCAGGTGGTTACGCCAGGAGCCCAACTTCACGTATTGGCTTGGTAGGCTCACGAAAAAGGGGCCCATTTCGGAACAAAAAAAACTTTGCAATGGCTGCAACAGAAAGCTTACCACCCGCGCTTGCCGGCTGTTGTGGATGAAATTTGCCGGACCTGCCAGTTGTGTGAATTATCCAAACCGCCCGCTCAGCGAGCCGCAACACAGACTATTGTGACCTCAGTGCCCCTTGAGCTCCTGACGGTGGATTATTTGACCATTGGGCCCGCTTTCCAGGGATACGAACACTGTCTCGTTATGGTAGATCATTTCACTAAGTTCGCTGTGGTTACCCCCACTCAGGATCAGATCGCAGAGACAGCTGCCTCCGCAATTTGTAGAAACTTTATACAAGTATACGGCTGTCCGCAACGAATACATTCTGATCAGGGAGCATGTTTTTTGGGAAAAGTCATGGAAGAACTACATCACCTCTATGGAATTGACAAATCCCGGACCACACCGTATCACCCGCAAGGGAATGGGGCTTGTGAACGATTTAATCGGACATTGATTCAGATGTTGCGCACTCTGTAGAGTGGCAAGAAGGCCCGTTGGCCCGAATATGTTTCCGAATTAGTTTGGGTCTATAACAATAGGGTACATCGAGTGACTGGTTATACCCCCTATTCCCTGTTGTTTGGGCGAGAAGGTAAAGGGATCACGGAGGTGGAGTTAGACCCAGAAGAACCTCAGCCCTGGACTGGAGTGTCGTCTTGGGTCCGAAATCATCGTCATCGGCTGCAAACTCTTCACCGAATTGTACACACCAAGCTCCGAGACTGGGAGCACCCAGGGAAGAATACAACCCCGCCTCCTCACCTCGAAAGCGGGGACGGGTGCTTGTGCTAGATCAACGCCCCCAAAACAAACTGGAGCCGCGTTGGGAAGAAAGTCCTTATTGGGTCTTACGCCGTATCCATCCAGACGGACCGGTGTACGAAATACGACCTGAAGAGGATGAATCACTACGCGCTCGTGTTGTGCATCGTAATATGTTACGCCCATGTACTTCCTCCGACCTGAAGCAACCGGAGCCTGCCCCGTCGACATCCGAACCGTCTTCCGTATGTTGGGACCCGGACAACGACGAAGATTGTCTCCCGGGACCCGGAGGCCCTCCATGCAGTAAAGAACCATCTGACACAATTAGCCCACCCACACCAACCAGCCCACCGATGTCCACCACCCCAGACATTCAACCCCAGTTGAACTTACACGCTCCGAGCGGTCAACAGCCGGCAAACCCCCCGAACGATATGAGCGAGATCAATTCGTATGGCAACGAACATTGAAACCCCTACAGACCGAGCTCAATAGTCTAAGGCCCTCGCCCGAGGACTGGCGAGCTTACAGGATGGGAGAGTGTGGGGAGGAGGACTCCCAGACAGTGAATGGGCAGGTACCCAGGGGACCGCCTTCAGGGTTCTTGAGGGAACAATACTGGGAGGACAGTAAAAGGAAAGACTTGACTGAAGTTGTCAGGGAAACAGGGGGAGGGGCAAGCTTAAAGGGAGCAGAAGGCGTGCTGAAGTGGCAGTTGACAGGGAGCCGGACAACAAACAGGAAGCCGGGTGAGACAGAGAGAACCAAGGGAGCGGACGGTGTGTTGTGGAGAGATCGACAGGGGCCTGTGAAGGGAAAACTGTGGATTCACTGACACGTGAGACTTGAGAGTCATTCACCGGCGGCCGCTTCCCTCATACGGTCGCATCCAGCCGGCCCCGCTGTTTCCTGCCCTGTTGTGACAGGTCCACGACCTCCAATGACCGCTGCAACGACAGACCATTCCTTGACAGAGGTCAGGACACTGCCCCCTACCTACTCCCACAGCTGCGTCCCTGTTATCATCAGGCCCAGGAGGCGCCACCTCACTACAGGCGGCAGGAGAAGCCCCCGTCCGGTTGGCTAAGGGGCCTCAGGCAGAGGTTAGTGAACGGCTATATTTAGAGACTCCGTGTCGGGACGAGAGCCGCAAGGAGACACCTGCAGCGCCCCACCGGCATCGTTTCTTCAGGGCCTGTTGCGCCCCGCCGTCATCGTTTCTTCAGGGCCTGTTGTGCCCCACCGGCATCGTTTCCTCAGGGCCTGTTGCACCCCACCGGCATCGTTTCTTCAGGGCCTGTTGCGCCCCACCGGCATCGCCTCTTCAGGGCCTGTTGTGCCCCACCGGTATCGTCTCTTCAGGGCCTGTCAAGCCTAGTTCCGTCCTGGAATATCGAGGCGTCAAGGCAGCCGCATCAGCGATCTCAACGCGGCCACGCTTGTGATCCTAACAGACCCCCTGGAAGGATAGGTTTAATATAGGAGCTAAGGACCCATAGTTTGGTCATACGTGGCCTATAGCACCCAGGCAAACCTGATTATTTGCATTGCAATAAGAAAGTGTTGGGAGGATTGTTGAATCCCAGCGTGGACTAGTTGTTGTTAAAGCTTTTGGTTTGCTCAAGATAGCCCCAGCGGCTACAGTTTATAAAAGTTTATTCCACACACCATACTCAGTCTCGTGTCTCGTCACTGCATCCTGCGAACCTGCTGAACCCTACACTGGGAGCACTGAGAACCACAAGAATATGTACTGGGAGCAGTGAGGGCCACAAGGATATGTACTGCGAGCAGTGGAGGCGACAATGATCTTTGCTGGGAGCAGTGAGGACCACAAGGATATCTACTGGGAGCAGTGAGAACCACAAGGATCTGTGCTGGGAGCTGTGAGGGCTACAAGTATCCGTACTGGGAGCAGTGAAGGCCACAAGGATATCTACTGGGAGCAGTGAGAACCACAAGGATCTGTGCTGGGAGCAGTGAGAACCACAGGAATATGTACTGGGAGCAGTGAGGACCACAAGGATATGTACTGCGAGCAGTGAAGGCCACAATGATCTTTGCTGGGAGCAGTGAGAACCACAAGGATCTGTGCTGGGAGCATTGAAAACCACAAGGATCTGTCCTGGGAGCAGTGAGAGCCACAAGAATATGTACTGGGAGCAGTGAGGGCCACAAGGATATGTACTGGGAGCAGTGAGGGCCACAAGGATATGTACTGCGAGCAGTGAAGGCCACAATGATATTTGCTGGGAGCAGAGAGGACCACAAGGATATCTACTGGGAGCAGTGAGAACCACAAGGATCTGTGCTGGGAGCAGTGAGAACCACAAGGATCTGTTCTGGGAGCAGTGAGAACCACAAGAATATGTACTGGGAGCAGTGAGGGCCACAAGGATATGTACTGTGAGCAGTGAAGGCCACAATGAACTTTGCTGGGAGCAGAGAGGACCACTAGGATATCTACTGGGAGCAGTGAGAACCACAAGGATCTGTGCTGGGAGCAGTGAGCACCACAAGGATCTGTACTGGGAGCAGTGAGAACCACAAGAATATGTACTGGGAGCAGTGAGGGCCACAAGGATATGTACTGCGAGCAGTGAAGGCCACAATGATCTTTGCTGGGAGCAGAGAGGACCACAAGGATATCTACTGGGAGCAGTGAGAATCACAAGGATCTGTGCTGGGAGCAGTGATGACCACAAGTATCTGTACTGGGAGCAGTGAAGGCCACAAGGATATCTACTGGGAGCAGAGAGAAGCACAAGTATCTGTACTGGCTGCAGTGAAGGCCACAAGGTTATCTACTGGAAGCAGTGAGGACCACATGGATCTGTACTGGGAGCAGTGAGGGCCACAAGGATATGTACTGCGAGCAGTGAGGACCACAAGGATCTGTACTGGGAGCAGTGAAGGCCACAAGGATTTGTACTGAGAGCAGTGGGGATCACAAGGATTTGAACTGGGAGCAGTGAGAACCACAAGGATCTGTTCTGGGAGCAGTGGGGACCAAAAGGATCTGTACTGGGAGAAGTGGGGACCAAAAGGATCTGTACTGGGAGAAGTGGTGATCACAAGGATCTGTACTGGGAGGAGTGGGGACCAAAAGGATCTATACTGGGAGCAGTGGGGATCACAGGGATCTGTCCTGGGAACAATGGAGATCACATGGATCTGTCCTAGGACTGATTCTTTTTAACCTCTTTATTAATGACCTTGTCGATGGGATTGAGAGTAAAGTGTCAGTTTTTGCTGACGACACAAAACAGTGTAGGATAATAAATACTAAACTTGACAGTGCAGTATTCCAGAATGATCTGGATATCTGATGGGCAAACACATTGTGGATGAAGTGTAATGTAGATAAATGTAAAGTAATGCACTGAGGACACTAATCCTACTGCTGCATATACATTAAATGGAGCCATATTTTAGACTACAGAACAGGAGAAGGACTTGGGTATTCTCATTATAAGTAAGCTGAGCAGCAGCGCACAATGTCAAGCAGCAGCAAAAGCAAAACAAGATTTCAGGATGTATAAAAGGAGAAATAAAGTACTTTGATACCAATATATAGTTACCCCTTTATAAATCACTGGAAAGGCCACATCTTAAATATGGGATCCAGGTTTGGGCTCCACGTTTTAAAAAGTATGTACAAAAGTATAAATGTCGGCAACTAGATTATTACAAGAGATGGAAGGCCTCTCATATGAGGAGAGGTTGGAAAAGGTGGGCTTGTTTACCTTAGAAAAAAGATGCCTCAGAGGAGATCTCATTTACATGTACAAATATTAATTCAGTGACATTGTCCCTCCGCTCCCAGCTCTGCACCTTCTGCCATGGGGAACATGGCGCACAAGACCCTGCCAGATACAGGCCATCACAACCGTCCAGTGGCCAACAGACCCTGTTACACATTACTCCACTGTGGTCAGGAAAGGAGACTTGTCTTGTCCCGTACAGTCTCCACATTTTCACTTCCAGTTCCAAATAAAAGGCAAAAATATCAGATTGAACACTCAAAAAAGCCAACCAGCACAATAGCTTTTGTAATGGGATCACTTTTACTAGTCGCCCTATCCATATGTACAAATATATGTGTGGTCAATACAGAGGACGGCACAGGACTTATTCCTTCCAAGGAACATACTGAGGATATCACTTACAGTAAACAAACTTGCAATGACAGACTGATACAGAGTGGAGAGAGGACCCTACCCTTGTGGGCTTACATTCTACAGGACGATGGGGAAGGAGCCAGTAGGTTGGGGGGTTGCAGCAGCTACAGTGATGGTGAGGCGGTAGCTCCTGTAGTGGTGAGGAGGTAGCGGGGTCATTGCAGGCTGTAGGCTTTCTTGAAGAGGTGGGTTTTCAGGTTCCATCTGAAGGATCTGAGTGTGGTTGATAGTCGGACGTGTTGGGGCAAGGAATTCCAGAGGATGGGGGATATTCGGGAAAAGTCTAGGAGGCGGTTGGGTGAGGAGCGAATAAGTGTGGTGGAGAGTAGGAGGTCTTGGGAGGCCCGGAGATTACGTGAGGGAAGATATCGGGAGATTAGTTCAGAGATGTAACTGGATACGCTGAGGGAAAGGGAGCCAGTGAAAAGATTTGCAGAGGGGAGAAGTGGCGGAGTAGCGAGGAGAGAGAAAGGCGATTCCAGAAGCTTAGTAGGAAAGGGTTCTTTACAATTAGAGCAGTCAGACTGTGTGCCAGATGCTTTTATAACAAATATTGGCATTGTTGGTTATAAATAATCTAGTGCAAGATAATGTCTGATTGGTGGAGTAAGGATGGACTTGATGGACCTAGGTCTTTTTTCAACCTATGTAACTACAGTATGTTAAACAGACATGTATTTCTTTTAGCATCTTTATATCTACTCTCAATGTCAGTCAAAATGAAGAAATAAATGCAAAATTACATAACAATTAGGCCCCAAGTAGCATAAAAATATGGAAAAAATATTTTAATAAACAAAGAAGAAATGTGGCTGAGTGACATGGAAACTGACTGTGCACTTTGGAAGATAAAATCTCTCATTGCATGTGAAGAACAGCTGATAGAAAAGGCAAGTCAGCTATAAACATACTTATTGTCATACAGTCTAACTAATTAGAGCTATTTAATAACTTAAGAAAATCCCTTTAACCTTGTGGAAACACTTCATTATTATTCAATCCATTGTTCACAAAAATAAATCTTTCCCAGCACCATTTGCTGCACTACTGTAGCACTAGAGAGCAGACTAACGTCATTTTGCATTCCTATGGGGGCTTTTCCATAATACCATACAGCTGTGAAATGTGGGATTATCTTATCTTGTACACTGGTGGTCGGTCCCTGGGACATTGCAGGACAGGTTCCCATAAGAATACAACAATTGTCGGACTTATATACTCATATATGCCGAACTGAAGAGACCCAGAAATAATTAAAAAACAACGTTTTTATTGAATGTATTAAAAGTGTTTAAAAAAAGCAAAATAACCCAGTAGGAAATCCTAAGTAAGATGAGAAATACAAATAAACAATTACCTCATATAAACCGGCATCTGTGACAGTGCATGGCATGACCTCCCCAACCCCAACGCGCGTTTCGCAGTCGCTTCTTCCGGGGATTTTTTATCCATGATGATGTTAGTTAATAAGATGGGTATTTAGGTTGAGATGTATATTTAATTAGCAATACAGCCATTACTATGTTGGCACCAATTGTGTATTTGCAATTTGCATATAGTTAATATGGTGTTTGTACCGTGGTTGCTAATTTTGATTTATTGACCTGAGATAGTAATATTTACATGATTACCTTTGACATAATTTCTAGCGTCTTGGATGTATAATTCTTCTATAAGTCCGACAATTGTTGTATTCTTATGGTTTATGAAGTGCCAGTATACTTGGTATTAGGACTATTTTTTGATTGAGGACAGGTTCCCAGTAGAGCACAGTTTGGATGTAATTTTTCATTCACAGAGTCACTCGGTCAGTCTCTGTGTCTTCTGTCTCTTGTAAGTTGTTATGGCATGTGGGGTCCTTGCTCTCTCTTGAGCTAACAAAAATGGTGAAAGGTCAAAGGATTAGTGAGATCCTCTCTTTCTCACTTCTGTAGAGTGTAAGCTCTTATGATTAGTGAGGTCCTCTCTTTTCCCCTATGGAGTACAAGTGTAGAGAGATGAAGGTCAGTAGGTGCTTTTGTCTACTGGCCTGGCTGTAGAAAGACGGCACAGATTAGGGCTCATTCCACTGAGTGCCAATATTGCTTCCCCATGGGCAGAATACCACTCAGTCAAGGGTGAGGGTGCCTAACTCAGGTAAGACTGTATTGGATCATTAATATTTAAAGGGAATCTGTCACCCAATTTTAGCCCTATCAGCTGCCGGCACCGCCATCAGAGGTCCGGCACCTGCGCACTGCAAAAAGGCAGAGCAGTGTGCCTGCGCCGGAGCCAAATTGGGCAGGAAAGAAGAGGATATCATTGTTAGAAGACGGTAGGCGCTGGACCGGAACGCTACTCACTCCGGACCCGGACCGGACCGCCCCTGGGTAAGTATAATATACCTTGCTTTTCTTATCTTTCAGGTTACATCAGGGGCTTATCTACAGCATTACAGAATGCTGTAGATAAGCCCCTGATGGCGGTACCGGCAGCTGATAGGGTTAAAATTGGGTGACAGATTCCCTTTAACAGCTTATAGTACATCCCCACAAGGACACAAGATGGTGCAAGTGACAAAGTCTCACTCGTCACCAGGGATTAAAACATCTGCAACTTTAGGGCATCCACGGCCAACTACCTCAACCATCAGCATTACATTTTGGATGGGCACCCACTAGTATGAGGTAGCTGCAAGCTTAAGAAGCTGACTGAGCACAGCAAGGTACAATGTATGGCCAGGTGGCCAGATTGTCCCAACCTGGGTTATCCAAATAAATTTGTGGCCTCAAAGTTGGGCAGTGGAGCAATACTTTAATCAACAAGCTTGAAATGGGGTTCCTTCGCAGACGTTCCATAGAATCACCATGGTGACAGAAACAGGCCCCTTTTAATATCCCTAAGCTCCTCTATTAGAGCTTTGTGTCCCACAGAATAGGGGGAGAGATAATCATGGCTGTTTCCTCATTGTTCACTAGTTCAATTAGACTTCATAATTGTCCTCCAAGTGATGCAGACTAGTACATCGCAGGAGGCTGATGTGTGACGCTCCTGAGGCTCAGTCGCCACAGAGGTACTGCACCTTCTCCAAAGGTGTAGTGCCCCACCATCCAGGTAAGGTGGGAACTCCCTGCCACACTCCAAAACCTGCATCCCACACATAGGATAGTTCATCAGGGACACCTAGCAGCTTCAGGCTGGGAGTAGCAGAGCACCCTTCGTGGAACCCTGCTTCGTAACACGAGATGTGCTGGGAGGTGGGTGGAGTTAGTATAAAAAGACTGGGAAAGATAGAATTACTGGTCAGTCTCCCAGAGGGGAGTGGAGGTCAGTCCCTTAGGGGGGCCATCAGAGAGAGTTAGGACAGGCTGACAGAAGGTCAGTCAGGACGGAAGCCACTCAGACAGGAGTGAGGGTCCCGGGAAGAAAGAAAGAGAAGAAAGAGTGCTACAGCTGCCTCAGTGACCTGAGCCAGCTGGCACGGGAAAGAGAAAGAGAGTGAGAGAGAGACGTAGAACTGTAACCTGCATTTCCATAAGAGAGAGAAAGACAAGTACAGAACGAAGTCGAAGGAGAACAGAGAGGAGGAATGGGTTGGATAGGAACCCTGCCTATAGGTTCTCAGCGCACGGCCGGGGCCCGGTCCCCGAGGTTGTATGGACACTTATGGTTCTGCAGCAAGCACCGATGGAGTAGTTGGCGGAAAATGCACTACTCCCATCCAAGACTTGGGACACAACAGCAAACTGATAGAGAGCTGGGATTCAGGAGAAGGGAGTCCCCGAAGCAGGAGACAGCTGTCTGTCATACAAGTGAGGGAGTTGTTAGGAACATCTGACAGGAGGAACTTCAGAGAACCACGGTGCTGGAGCTCTTCACACCAATAGGCGCTATAGAGGAGTCGTTCAGCAAAGGCACATGTTGGAGGGGTGTTGGCGGGGAGAGCCCTATCTTGCCTGGAGGTTGGCTGGGCCTCTGTCCCGGTGGACACGGTTTCGAAGCGGGCACCTCTGTGCACTATGAGCTGTGAGTAAAGCTTTGAAACTCCATTCATTCCCGCATCAGCACCGCTACATTGGGGGTATCAACATCTACACCATTCTGTGCCCCTACTCCTCCATCGCAACTATTCACTGCCCTGGGACTACAGCTCCACCTGTGGGGAGCTACACCATCTTAGCTGCATCACACCATCAGTCCCAGTGGATCTGCAAGCAGCGTTGGCTTACCATCTTACTTTTCAAATACGACGGGTGGCGTCACAAACTTTATTTTACAACCAAACACCACCGCCATTGATATTGGGGCCCAGGTCCACGGACCGGGTCACCGCTGCTGTGACACATCATCCCCCTGACACCGGCCCGGTGCTGAGTACCCCACAGCCCTGGGTGAAGCCAGTGGGGGCGACCCAGTTTTGGCATCACGAACAGGATGACGAGACCCGACACCATCGGGTCCTATGTGCCTGAAATTTATTGAACTTTGACTTTTTCAAAATGTGTAGAAGACCTGATTTGATAGACTGTGAAATGGACATTAGAAATGGCCGTTGGCACGGAGAAGAAAGGCGTGAAGAGATAGGAGGTCCTAAGAAAAGACCGCGAAGAGTATTGGGCCTGCCCTGCCTGAATTACTATGTGACAGATACATGGCCCACCCCCGAGGGGTTCGCATACTGGCTTGGTATGGAGGCGCTGAAAGAAGGCGCCGCCCCCGGAAGGAGGGGCAGAAGAAGCCAGTGGCGGGAGAGGGGCCGGGGCAGGAAGAGAAACGCCAGAGCGCCATCTTAGAGAGCAAGGGAAGGAGGCCTGCGGAGCACGGGGAAGTGCATATCCCCGGCGCCATGGCTGACAGCTCTAACCCTGATTTTAGAATGGACTGCCGGCAGTTAGCTGAAGAAATCGTTGAACTGACCACCCGTCTGCAGCTGAGGCAGGAGACCTTAGAGAAGCTGGGATGGCAGCGTGCCCCGGAAGGGCCTACACCCGTGGTACCCGCTCCACCAGTACCCGCCGCTGTGGCACCGGACCATTACTGGACAGACCTTGCAGAGCTTGGAGCAGCTGCCATGCCATCAGCGGCGTACTCCGTTCCTTCTTTGCCGCTTATACAGGAGGAGTTGTACGCAGCCCAGGGAGCTGAAGCGGGAGGAGAGGAGCCCCCGTCCGGACCTGGCGCGGCTGCGCAGGTCCCGCCAGCGACCCCTGCGGAACCGCAACCGCTGTTGGCTCCGCCGCCGTCCCGGTGTCTCACCGGGCAACGCCTGTTATCACCAATCCTGCACCGGAGCAGAGACCACCCCGCCGGGAAATCCCAGATGTGCATCCCGGCCTTCCTAATGGGCAGATGGGGAGGAGGAGGACCCTGCTGCTGGGGGCACGGTTGGAGCCAGAGCGCACGATCCGACATCTACAGGTCAGAGGGGGATCTGGATCATTTTGGGATGATGACTTTGGGATTCCCTCACCACTCAGTCCCCAGGAAGTTGCCTATCAAAGCCAACAAGCTGCGGAATCCCTCGGTGCTAGGCCGCGCACCAGAGCAACAGAACCATCCATCCCCGAGGAACAGTTGATGGGAATAGACATGCACCATGGGTTCCCTTTGCCACAGTTTCGAGGTTCCTTAGCAAGAAACCAGAATCAGGATGAAGACAGTCACAGTTCGGTTTCCAGAACCCCAGGAGGGGACCACCATTAAAAGATTTTGTGTTATTTTTCAAATCTCGTTACCCAGGAGGGTTTGTTGAACCAGTTGTGCCTTTCTGCTATTTTTCTTTTTGTTGCCCAGTTTTGATTGGCAGCGTTATTTTTGAAATGGAACTAAGGAGATCATAGATGCTGATTGATCCGAACTCATATTGTAAATAGTTTGCACCTCTTTAGGTGCCCTTTCTTGGTTTTACATAAAAGAATACTTTGTGAAGATGATGTTTTTGAATGGACACTTTTCGAAGAATGATGTCTACCTCAAAGGACACTACAAGAGATCCCGGCTGGGAGCAGTGCCCAGCACTTACAAGAATGGTTATAATTAGAGTTGAGAGAAACGGGTCGAAAAAATTCAAAAGTCCCCGACTTTTGGCAAAGTCGGGTTTCATGAAACGAAACCCGACCCTAGGATGAGGTCGGCCACGAGGTCGGCGACTTACGCGCCAAAGTCGCGTTTCAAAAGTTTGTTTTGCGCTCTTTTTCAGCCAATCAGGATCCACGGACACTGTGGGCAACGTGATGACGTAGGCAAGGGTCACCACCATCTTTCAGAAGGGCATGCAAGTGATTGGCTTGCTTTGGTGGGCGTCACAGGCGGTATAAAAGGGCGTGCACGCCGACCGCCATGTTACTCATGCTGATCTCAGAATAGAGAGAGCTGCTGCTGATGATGATTTTGTAGGGAGAGCGTTAGGCAGGGAAGAAGACACCAAAAACTGCTTCTGCTGCTAGCGATTTTGCCTGTACAACACACCAGTCACTGTGCAGTGCAAGGGGAGGCTATATAATGGTGTATCAGTGGTGTTGGTTGTTGGGCTGCCTTCTAAGGCTTCCTGACATTTCTGCATTGCTGTTTACCCACTGCTCCGCAAACTGCTTTTTTAAAAGCAATCCCAATTTTTTTTTTGTCCTGCTGAGAAGAAGAAAAAAAAACTGCTTCTGCTGCTAGCGATTTTCCCTGTACAACACACCAGTCACTGTGCAGTCCAAGGGGAGGCTATATAGTGGTGTATCAGTGGTGTTGGTTGTTGGGCTGCCTTCTAAGGCTTCCTGACATTCCTGCATTATTGTTTACCCACTGCTCCACAAACTGCTTTTTTAAAAGCAATCACAATTTTTTTTTTTGTCCTGCTGAGAAGAAGAAAAAAAAACTGCTTCTGCTGCTAGCAATTTTGCCTGTACAACACAACAGTCACTGTGCAGTGCAAGGGGAGGCTATATCGTGGTGTATCAGTGGTGTTGGTTGTTGGGCTGCCTTCTAAGGCTTCCTGACATTCCTGCATTGCTGTTTACCCACTGCTCCGCAAACTGCTTTTTTAAAAGCAATCACAATTTTTTTTTTTTGTCCTGCTGAGGAACTGAGCGTGCATTTTTTCACACCATACAGCGGTGTACGCTCCTCACACAGTACCGTGTAACGGCTGTTATCACAGCCACAGTGAAGCTATCAGTGAGTCACTCTGTGAGAATAAGTCGAGGACATGTTCCGTTCTTACAGACCTGCACTCTAGGGAAATTCCAATTCTGCCCAATTCTACATACACCTTGTAGTTTGTGATACACTAGCCAATTTCTGCCTGTGACATAGCGCTCAGATATTCAGTGGGCCTCACACAATCCATAAGTGTCCAGTGTCCACAAGTGTGTGCAGAAATTAAAAATCTCCCTTATCCTCTAGTCACTTTGGTCACAGCTCTGCCATCGAGCCAGTGACAGAGCGCTCAGATACTCAGTGGGCCTCACACAATCCATAAGTGTCCAGTGTCCACAAGTGTGTGCAGAAATTAAAAATCTCCCTTATCCTCTAGTCACTTTGGTCACAGCTCTGCCATCGAGCCTGTGACAGAGCGCTCAGATACTCAGTGGGCCTCACACAATCCATAAGTGTCCAGTGTCCACAAGTGTGTGCAGAAATTAAAAATCTCCCTTATCATCTAGTGACTTTGGTCACAGCTCTGCCACCGAGCCTGTGACAGAGCGCTCAGATACTCAGTGGGCCTCACACAATCCATAAGTGTCCAGTGTCCACAAGTGTGTGCAGAAATTAAAAATCTCCCTTATCCTCTAGTCACTTTGGTCACAGCTCTGCCATCGAGCCTGTGACAGAGCGCTCAGATACTCAGTGGGCCTCACACAATCCATAAGTGTCCAGTGTCCACAAGTGTGTGCAGAAATTAAAAATCTCCCTTATCCTCTAGTCACTTTGGTCACAGCTCTGCCATCGAGCCTGTGACAGCGCTCAGATACTCAGTGGGCCTCACACAATCCATAAGTGTCCAGTGTCCACAAGTGTGTGCAGAAATTAAAAATCTCCCTTATCCTCTAGTCACTTTGGTCACAGCTCTGCCATCGAGCCTGTGACAGAGCGCTCAGATACTCAGTGGGCCTCACACAATCCATAAGTGTCCAGTGTCCACAAGTGTGTGCAGAAATTAAAAATCTCCCTTATCCTCTAGTCACTTTGGTCACAGCTCTGCCATCGAGCCTGTGACAGAGCGCTCAGATACTCAGTAGGCCTCACACAATCCATAAGTGTCCAGTGTCCACAAGTGTGTGCAGAAATTAAAAATCTCCCTTATCCTCTAGTCACTTTGGTCACAGCTCTGCCATCGAGCCTGTGACAGAGCGCTCAGATACTCAGTGGGCCTCACACAATCCATAAGTGTCCAGTGTCCACAAGTGTGTGCAGAAATTAAAAATCTCCCTTATCCTCTAGTGACTTTGGTCACAGCTCTGCCATCGAGCCTGTGACAGAGCGCTCAGATACTCAGTGGGCCTCACACAATCCATAAGTGTCCAGTGTCCACAAGTGTGTGCAGAAATTAAAAATCTCCCTTATCCTCTAGTGACTTTGGTCACAGCTCTGCCATCGAGCCTGTGACATAGCGCTCAGATACTCAGTGGGCCTCACACAATCCAAAAGTGTCCAGTGTCCACAAGTGTGTGCAGAAATTAAAAATCTCCCTTATCCTCTAGTCACTTTGGTCACAGCTCTGCCATCGAGCCTGTGACAGAGCGCTCAGATACTCAGTGAGCCTCACACAATCCATAAGTGTCCAGTGTCCACAAGTGTGTGCAGAAATTAAAAATCTCCCTTATCCTCTAGTCACTTTGGTCACAGCTCTGCCATCGAACCTGTGACAGAGCGCTCAGATACTCAGTGGGCCTCACACAATCCATAAATGTCCAGTGTCCACAAGTGTGTGCAGAAATTAAAAATTTCCCTTATCCTCTAGTGACTTTGGTCACAGCTCTGCCATCGAGCCTGTGACAGAGCGCTCAGATACTCAGTGGGCCTCACACAATCCATAAGTGTCCAGTGTCCACAAGTGTGTGCAGAAATTAAAATCTCCCTTATCCTCTAGTGACTTTGGTCACAGCTCTGACATCGAGCCTGTGACAGAGCGCTCAGATACTCAGTGGGCCTCACACAACTCAAAAGTGTCCAGTGTCCACAAGTGTCTGCAGAAATTCAAAATCTCCCCTGTCCTATAGACACCTTGTACCTTGTTTTACATTACTATATAGTTTGTTGGATTTTGTCTACATTTCTACCAAAAATGAGGAAGGCTGGTGGAAGAGGCCATGGAATTGGGCGGGGGTTGGCAGCTGGTAATGATGGTGTTGGTGGTGGATCTGATGGTAGTGGCAAGAGCAAAATAGGACCGAATGCAGGAGGTGTTGAGCCTGCGTCATCGTCTGGCTACATAAGGCCTTGAACGCTTAGTTTTCTAGGAGATGGCAAACCGCTTTTAAAGCCAGAGCATCAGGAAAAAGTTTTGTCTTACATTGCTGACAGCCTCCAGCTCTATCGCCTCCTCTTCTTCAGTTGTAAAAAGTAAAAGCACTGAGTCGTCATTGGAGGCTCATGTTCATGAATCACACCTTTCCTTGTGTCCTTCACCCCAACCAAGATTGAAGGATGACGCAGGCCATACTACTGATTACTCCATGGAGCTGTTTTCTCATACCATGCCTGGATTATCAAGTGAAATGGTGAATTACCCAGGCCAAGATGAATCTGACATGGAGTGCACTGATGCACAGCCGCTGATGGATGATTCTGCTGGTACATTCACTCAGAGCACTACATTGTCCTCGCAGTGTACAGAGCCAGATTCTGACCCTGATGAGACTCAGGTGCCCCTTCCCGCACACTATACCACCATACACGGTGACACAGAGGAAGGTGCACATGACATAGAAGAGGAGGTGATGGATGACCCAGTTGTTGACCCAGATTGGCATCCATTGGGGGAAGAGGGTGCTGCTTCCAATAGCTCAGATGAGGAGCATCCACAGCAGACATCGACATCGCAACAACTGTTATCTGGCAGGCCCGGAGCACTCCAAAGACAGCTTTCAAACATCAAAAGAGTTGCTGGACAGCTTGTCCAGAGGGTCAAAAGATCACAGCGTGCTAGGCCGCAAAATGTCTGCCAAAGTAGGAAGAGTGCAGTGTGGCACTTTTTTGAACAAAATCCTCATGATCAGGCCAAGGTTATCTGTAAGAGTGCGCAAAGACCTTTAGCCGAGGGAAAAGTCTGAAAAATTTGAATACCAGTTGCATGCTTAGACATTTAACCAGCATGCACTTGCAAGCGTGGACACAACACCAAACCTCAAGTGCCACATGTGCAACTGATCACAACAAAGGTAGTCAGCAACGCTACATTGTTTCCCCCACTGTAAGCCCACCGGTTAGCACAGCAGCAAATGTTGAGGTGTCGGTGCAATGCCACAGCAGTCAGGGAATCCCACTGTTATATCAACGAAAGACTGATTCTAGGCCATCAGAAAGAACAACAACTCCATCACCATCATCAACCCTCTCTCAGTCCGCCCTGTCCACCGCTACTTCCACCATATGCAGCTCTCAAGTCCAGCTCACCCTCCCAGACACTATGAGTAGGTCAAGAAACTACTCAGTCTCTCATCCGCGTACACTGGGTTTGAGTGCCCACATTGCCAAACTAATATCGTTTGAGATGATGCCCTTTCTGTTGGTGGAAAGTGCAGCTTTCCGCGAACTCATGGCCTATGCAGTACCACGCTATGACCTACCCAGTCGCCACTTCTTCTCTCGCAAAGCCATCCCAGCCCTCCACCATCATGTGAAAGACCGCATTGTCCATGCACTCAAGCAGTCAGTGAGCGGAAAGGTGCACCTCACAATTGATGCATGGTCCAGTCGGCATGGCCAGGGCCGTTACGTGTCCATCACTGCGCACTGGGTTAATGTGGTGGATGCAGGGTCCACAGGGGACAGCGGTGGTGGGACAGTGCTGCCTAGCCCACGGTCTAGGAAACAGTTGGCTGTAGGCGTTCGACCCTCCTCCTCCTCCAGAAGCGAAAGCTCGTCCACAGAGCGCAGTCGTACGAGCACTCCATCTGCAGCTGCCACTGTTGCACACGATGTGTCCCCCTATCGAGCAGCTAGTGGAAAGCGTCAGCAGGCTGTGTTGCAGATGATGTGTTTGGGCGACAGACACACCGCCGAGGTGCTGGCCGAGTACTTTCAGCGACAAACTGAGTCATGGCTGGGCAGTGTACATCTTGAGGCAGGCAAGGTAGCTAGTGATAACGGCAGTAATTTTGTGGCAGCCATAGCCCTTTCAAAACTCAGCCACATACCTTGCTTGGCTCACACCTTGAACCTGGTGGTGCAGTGCTTCCTCAAAAATTATCCGGAGTTAACAGCCCTGCTCCAGAAGGTGCGAAGACTGTGCGCGCACATCCGCCGGTCGCCTGTACACTCCGTTCGTATGCAGAAGCTGCAGCGATTGCTCCACCTTCCCAACCTCCGCATCATTATCGACATTGCAACAAGGTGGAACTCCACCCTGCACATGGTGGAGCGGCTGTGCGAGCAGAGGCAGGCCATAATGCATTTGTGGGAGGATACACGGCCAGGCACTTTGAGAGCAGACATGGAGTTGACAGGTGTGCAGTGGTCGAAGCTGAAAGACCTCTGTAAAGTCCTTCAGTGTTTTGAGGAATGCACACGGCTGGTAAGCGCAGACGTCGCCATCCTAAGCATGAGCATCCCACTTATGCGTCTGCTCATGCAAACTTTGACGCACCTTAAGGAGCAGGCTTCTGCAGCCAATGTTGATGAGGAGGAAGAGGAGGAGGGATTCCTTGATGACATTCAGCCATTGTCTGCTCAGGGACTCTCCTGGACGAGGTGGAGGAAGAAGAGGAGGAGGAGGATGATGGGGATGATTACTTAGTGGAGGAGGATGCATCTCGTGGGGCAAGTGAAAATGTTGGCGTGGCAAGGTCTGGTACAGGGTTTGTGCATGACTGGAGGGATGTGGATTTGACAGAAAGTGCTCCTCCATCCAGCACTCGCAGTCCATCATTGACACCGGGAACATTGGCCCACATGTCAGATTATGCCTTGCAGATCCTAAAAAGGGACCCCCGCATTGCCAAAATGATGAACGATGACGACTACTGGTTGGCCAGCATCCTGGATCCACGCTATAAAGGCAAATTACAAAACATCATGCCACACGAGAACTTTGACCTAATATTGGCTAATAAACAAGCAACTCTGGTAAATCGGTTGCTTGAGGCATTCCCAGCACACAGCAGCGGTGATGGTTCTCACACGAGCCGTACGGGCCGGGGGCAGCTTGGCAGAGGTGTTCGTGGTGCACACAGCAGAAGTGGCGTTGGAGACAGGGGTTTCATGACAATGTTGTGGACTGATTTTTCAAGTACCGCTCACACAACTGGTAATACTGCATCGATGGAAAGTGACAGGAGACAGCAGTTGTCAACTATGGTTACAAACTACTTTTCCTCCCATATCGATGTTCTCCCACACAGGTCATTCCCCTTTGACTATTGGGCCGCTAAACTGGACACCTGGCCTGAATTGGCCCAATATGCCTTACAGGAGCTCGCTTGCCCAACTGCAAGTGTGCTATCGGAAAGAGTCTTCAGTGCAGCTGGATCAATCCTGACAGAAAAAAGGACCCGTCTGTCAACCCAAAATGTGGATGATCTAACCTTCATTAAAATGAACCATGCATGGGTTTCCAAGGATTTTGTCCCACCTTCCCCTGATGACACATAGGGTGACAGAAAAATGGCTTGCTTTGGTCCACCTCTTCCTGGGACTTGACCTATTTCACCTTTTGCATCAGCTGAATGTCCAACATCAACATATGCCACTTTCTAAAACTCCCTAACTGTGCTGCCTCCCCCCCCCATGGCCGGGGTCACCACCTAGCGCACGACACCGTGCGAGTGCCGTTGCCCTGGACAGGTGGTTAGGCCGACTCTTGGGCGTGGGCACTGGCACAGGGTCCCTCATAGTGCAATCAAGTGTCTCTGACGGTGGTGGTGCACACCCGCCGTCAGACACACCGCCGTACTATGAGGGGCCCAGTGCCAGTACCGATGCCCACGAGTGGGCCCCCCTTGCTTGGGCAGGGCCCCAGTATTTGCAATCTTTACCTCTCCCTGCTCCTCCGCTGTGTAGTCTGGGCCGTCAAATCCATACTGTGCCTGACACCGTTTGAGCCTGCCTCCTGATGTATAGACATATATTTTGAATGTGTACGCTATCCATACATGTTATCTGGGGATACGGTACCCTTTTTCACCTTTGTGCAATCACATGCAATCCATACTGGGCCTAACACCATCTGAGCCTGTCTCCTGATGTATAGACATATATTTTGAATGTGTACGCTATCCATACATGTTATCTGGGGATACGGTACCCTTTCTCACCTTTGTGCAATCACGTGCAATCCATACTGGGCCTAACACCGTCTGAGCCTGTCTCCTGATGTATAGACATATATTTTGAATGTGTACGCTATCCATACATGTTATCTGGGGATACGGTACCCTTTCTAACCTTTGTGTAATCACGTGCAATCCATACTGGGCCTAACACAGTCTGAGCCTGCCTCCTGATGTATAGACATATATTTTGAATGTGTACGCTATCCATACATGTTATCTGGGGATACGGTACCCTTTCTCACCTTTGTGCAATCACGTGCAATCCATACTGGGCCTAACACCGTCTGAGCCTGTCTCCTGATGTATAGACATATATTTTGAATGTGTACGCTATCCATACATGTTATCTGGGGATACGGTACCCTTTCTAACCTTTGTGCAATCACGTGCAATCCATACTGGGCCTAACACCGTCTGAGCCTGCCTCCTGATGTATAGACATATATTTTGAATGTGTACACTATCCATACATGTTATCTGGGGATACGGTACCCTTTCTAACCTTTGTGCAATCACGTGCAATCCATACTGGGCCTAACACCGTCTGAGCCTGCCTCCTGATGTATAGACATATATTTTGAATGTGTACACTATCCATACATGTTATCTGGGGATACGGTACCCTTTCTAACCTTTGTGCAATCACGTGCAATCCATACTGGGCCTAACACCGTCTGAGCCTGCCTCCTGATGTATAGACATACTGTATATTTTGAATGTGTACACTATCCATACATGTTATCTGGGGATACGGTACCCTTTCTAACCTTTGTGCAATCACGTGCAATCCATACTGGGCATAACACCGTCTGAGCCTGCCTCCTGATGTATAGACATATATTTTGAATGTGTACACTATCCATACATGTTATCTGGGGATACGGTACCCTTTCTAACCTTTGTGCAATCACGTGCAATCCATACTGGGCATAACACCGTCTGAGCCTGCCTCCTGATGTATAGACATATATTTTGAATGTGTACACTATCCATACATGTTATCTGGGGATACGGTACCCTTTCTAACCTTTGTGCAATCACGTGCAATCCATACTGGGCCTAACACCGTCTGAGCCTGCCTCCTGATGTATAGACATATATTTTGAATGTGTACGCTATCCATACATGTTATCTAGGGATGCGGTACCCTTTCTAACCTTTGTGCAATCACGTGCAATCCATACTGGGCCTAATACCGTCTGAGCCTGCCTCCTGATGTATAGACATATATTTTGAATGTGTACACTATCCATACATGTTATCTGGGGATACGGTACCCTTTCTCACCTTTGTGCAATCACGTGTAATCCATACTGGGCGTGAGAACGGCTGGCGAGCTGTTAAGCAAGCTACAGCACCTGTGGTTTGCATACGTAAGTTTTACATTTTTTCAGGAATGACGGTTAGGCCTAATTCCGGAACTGCGGTTGACCTGCACTTACTGGGAAATCATTGTTCGCGGGTAATAATTGTAATCAGTGATCCCCATCACTAACGTAGTTCAGCGGGTTATCTGCACCTGTAAGCGACAAACGCTGTCCTTTTCAGTGTAGCGCACATGCAGCCACGGACATGTAAGGGCATGACACACCAGTTATTGGCCAATCTCATGTGCCAGAGCCTCACGTGTCCCTCTAGTAAGCCGGACTCGGACCGCGGGGCATGACGGAGTCTCGTTCGTTAACAGAATTAAGCTTGCAATGTGTGCATCTGTTCTGTAGCTGGCATGGTTGAGGTTTCCCAGGTGGTGTTGAATTAAACCGTAGGCTCCACTCCTGGTGGTGCCCTTCTGGACATTCCTTTAAGGTTCAGCTTTGCAACTATACTGCCCACGTAAAACAAACACTTTGCCTTCATGAACGCTGTTTGGAGGGTCATGACTCGTGGGAATAACGCCGCCCAATCAGTTAACCTGCTAGAGAGATCGTTCATTGCTCCCAAGCATGACATCACACTCCCTAGGAAGAAGGTAATGCCACTGTGGCGACCGTACTCCTGGGGGCGACACAAGTGCACTGATGCCCAGCCACTGCTCGATGAATCTGCTGGTACATTGACCCAGACCACTACATTCCCCTCGCATGCTACACGACCTGAATCTGACCCTGATGAAACTCAGGTTACCCTTCCCATATACAGTTCCATCTTACACGGTGACAAAGAGGAAGCTGCAGATGAAAGTGCAGGTTCGGCCCACCCGCCATCAGACACACCACCGTACTATCAGAGGCCCTGTGCCAGTGCCGTCGCCAACAAGTGGGCCCCCCCTGCTTGCTCAGGATCACAGCACTTGCAAGGTTGAAATACTGTGCAGTGAGATGGAAGATGGGAACGACGAGGAGTCCAGACTAGTACAGGGATTCCCTAGCGAGGAGACTTATTTGATTGTTTTCAATGTTGGGACAGCAATTTTTGGGGAGCACTATACTCTGGAGAATGATAGATGGGGCCCACCATACACTGGAACATTCCAAAGGTGGACATCAGACACTGGAGCAGCATTTACAGGGCCCATTATACACTAGAGCATTAGAAATGGGGCCCATTATGTTTGGAGCATTATTTGGGCCCATAAGACAGTGGAGCTTCATCCATGGGGACCAACATATACTGTAGCATTATGTGGAGCTCATCATATACTGTTTCAAACATTATATGGGACCAATGATTCTGTATGGAGAAATAGATGGGCCTCGTCATGAGATGTAAAAAGTGAGGTATTTTTCATTGTACTATACCGCTATTTCTCTGCCGTATCGGAGCATGATGAGTTGTGGTATGTGTTAAAGGGGCGCTCTTTCGCCCAGGGCACATGAAAACCTGGAGCCAGCCCTCCCCCCCTACAACTTTAGCCAAATAACCCCCATTTTTCAGTGCGTAACTTGTATTATGAAGTTAATTAAGGTTGACAAGCTTAAGTAAGAAGAATTGATGCTTTTGGCATTCAAATGGGCACTGTTGGTGTGTTTCCTGTCCTCCTCTCACTGCCGACTTTTATTCCCCATTGACTTACATTGGGTTTCGTGTTTCGGGACGGCCCCGACTTTTCCCTATAATCGGACGATCTTGCTCGACCCGACTTTTGGAAAAGTCGGGTTTCACGAAACGAAACTCGACCCTAAAAAACCAAAAGTCGCTCATCTCTAGTTATAATGTTTTATTGAAAAAGTATTTGATAATGTGTTTTATAAGAAAGTTGATATTTGAGAAATGGCTTTTATGTAGCTAGAGTTAGGAATGTCTGATGTAGAGATGAGAAATGTAGATGAAGAATTGATAGAGACAGGTGACAGGCCAAGTATGTGAGGTCAGTGTCTTGCGTCTAGTAGAATGAGAAGAAAAGAAAAATGAGAATAAAGTGACGGAAAAGAGAGAAAAATAATAAAGAAATGGGTTACAGAGAATAGCACTTTGACAGTAAGAATTGCACTTAGATATTTGCACTGTTTAACATAGAATTTTTGATAGGATTGTTGGTAAAGTTTAAGATGAGTACCTCCTATATTAGGAAGCTTAGATTAAGAAAAGTTATTTATGCAATATAAAATTTTTGAATGTTTCTCTGCTGTATGCTTTGTTTTCTTGCAGCCCATGGACATGCTGTGTTTAACGGGGGGGGGGAGTGTGGCATCCCTGAGGCTCAGTCGCCACAAAGGTACTGCACCTTCTCCTAAGGTGTATTGCCCCATCATCCAGGTAAGGTGGGAACTCCCTGCCACACTCCAACACCTGCATCCCACACAGAGGATAGTTCAGCAGGGACACCTAGCAGCTTCAGGCTGGGGGTAGCAGAGCACCCTTCATGGAACCCTCCTGTCATGTTGGACGCTATTCACACCACAGCGTCCGGCAGGCAGAGGTAGTTCCACCTCCGTCCACTATAGCCTCAGTGGCGCCGGCCTGATCTTCAGGCTCTCGGGGGTTAATCTTGCTGGAGACCAGGTTGGATGTTTAGTCACGCCCACGGTCTTTAAATAGTCATGCTGGCCTATGGGCGTCGCCGATTATAGCTTGTGTTTCATACCAAGTGGTTCCGGTCCGGAGTGGAGGTGTTGGAGAGAGAGAGATTCGTATCTGGTGGCGTATGATCCGTTGTTATCCTTTCTCATATTTGTGTTTAGTTGTGCCCTGTTCACATTACTGTATATTCCTGTGTGCGTGCGGCGCTGTGCAGTTTAAGTTCTCCCTGTCTGTCATTATTTGTGTGGGGGCTTTGGTGGTTTGTCTCCTCACTGGGTGGAGGGTGGAGGGTTAAGCGCAGGGCTGAGCAGGAGATAAGGAAAGGTTGGAGGCTCAGGCATTTGCACCATCAGCAAAAACCCTGGGTTGAGGGGCAGACAGGGTTTCCCCTAGTTAAAGGGACATCACAGGGGCCCCGGGTATTTCAGCCTTAGTTTACCTAAGTCCCGCGTGACATTATAATCGGCCCACATTTTTCAGGAGTCCATGGATCCCTTAGATTCCATAACCCGCCAGTTGGCGGCGCTGTCCTTACAGGTCTCTGAGTTGAAAGGGGCAGTTCAGCAGCAGGGCCTGGTAGTAGCAAAGGTGCAAACTGCATCTGCAGGTGTCGGTGCAGAGCCGAAGATCCCGCTGCCAGAACGATTTTCAGGGGAACGCAGCAAATTTGTCATATTTCGGGAGGCCTGCAAGTTATATTTTCGCATGTGCCCTATCGCCTCAGGTAATGAGGCTCAGCGGGTAGGGCTGGTGTTGTCATTACTGAGCGGTGACCCCCAAGCATGGGCATTTTCCTTACCAGCTGACTCTGCTACATTTCATTCTGTTGATAATGTTTTTTCTGCCCTCGGGCTCATTTACGATGATCCTGACAGACTGGCTCTAGCGGAATCTAAAATCCGCGCCCTCCGCCAGGGGGGGCGCTTGGCAGAGGATTATTGTTCGGAATTTCGCCGTTGGGCCGTAGACACACAGTGGAATGACCAAGCGCTGCGGAGCCAGTTTATTCATGGCGTATCTGGGAAGGTTAAACAAGCCCTCCTGATGTATGAGACTCTGGCATCGTTGGAGTCTGCCATGAGTTTGGTGATACGTATTGATCGCCGTTTTCGTCAGGGGGCACAGGAGTCGCTACCTCTGGGGGAAAGCCGAGGTGCAAGTGTGGTTGATGTAAATGAGCCCACCGAACCTATGCAGATTGCGGGGGTGGCACAGGTTAAGCGTCGCGTTCCTGGGTTCCGGAAACCCGGAGCATGTTTTTACTGTGGTAAAAGAGGTCATTATGTTAACGTTTGCCCTGTACTACCGAAGAGGGTCACACCGGCGGAAAACTGTTAAGCTCAGAGGGTATGGAGGAGGTCCAACTGAGCGTACGCATATCCTCCATGATGGTATCTCAATGTATGCTCCCTGCGAAGGTTATTATCGTGGGCCGAGAGCTACCAATATCAGTGTTTGTGGATAGCGGTTCAGCCACCAGTCTCATAGATGAGGAGTTTGCACGCACCGCCGGGTTTAAGATCGAAAGACTTCCTCACCCCATACAGGTGGTTACCATTAATGCTGCTCCCCTCCCACAAGGGGAGATTACGGAGTTTGTGGCGGAGGTGAAACTCCACATTGGGGTCCTACATTCTGAGTCGGTTACATGTAGGGTCCTCCGTAATCTCCCAGCACAAATGGTCCTGGGTTTTCCATGGTTGTCCAGGCACAACCCGGTGATTGATTGGAAAACTCAGGACATAGTTCAATGGAGTGGTTTCTGTCAAGACAATTGCTTGGCCACATGTGTGTCCGCTGTGACGCCCAGCCTTCCTGAGGCTTTGCAGGATTTCGCAGATGTATTCTCTGAGAGGGGTTGCTCAGAACTGCCTCCACATCGAGCCTATGACTGTGTGATTAGGTTAAAACCCGGGGCCAAATTACCTAAGGCCAGGAGGTTTAATATTTCTGGTCCTGAGAGACAAGCTCTAAAGGACTACATCGCGGAGAGTCTGAGCAAAGGACACATCCGGCCCTCGTCCTCGCCTGTGGCAGCGGGGTTTTTCTTCATTAAGAAGAAAGATGGGGGGTTACGCCCGTGTCTGGATTTCCGGGAGTTAAACCAGATTACTATCCGTGATCCCTACCCAATGCCGTTGATCCCGGATTTGTTCAACCAGGTAGCGGGAGCGAAGTGGTTTTCCAAGCTGGACCTCAGGGGGGCATATAACCTCATAAGTGTCCGTCAGGGGGATGAGTGGAAGACGGCGTTTAACACTCCTGAGGGTCATTTTGAGAGTCTGGTTATGCCATTTGGGTTGACAACCGCGCCTGCCGTTTTCCAACATTTTATTAATGATGTATTTGCTCATGTCCTGGGGAGATTTGTGATTGTATACCTGGATGATATCCTTGTTTATTCGAGCGATCGGGACACTCATTTGGAGCATGTCAGGCAGGTGTTACAGTTGCTCCGGGAGAATAAGCTCTATTCTAAGCTGGAAAAATGCTTATTTTTTGTTCAATAGTTGCCCTTTTTGAGATATATTGTGTCCGCGGCTGGGTTTAAAATGGACACCGCGAAGGTGCAAGCGGTGCTGCAATGGGAGAGGCCAGACAGTCTGAAAGCGCTCCACCGGTTCCTTGGGTTTGCGAATTATTATAGGAAATTTATAAAACACTTTTCGACTATCGCCAAACCGCTCACGGACATGACAAAAAATGGTGCCGATCTGGCTAGCTGGCCGGAGGTGGCTATACGTGCATTTGAGCATCTGAAGAACAGTTTTGCTTCAGCCCCCATTCTGGTGCAACCGGACGTGTCTAAACCTTTTGTGGTGGAGGTTGATGCATCGGAGGTGGGAGTGGGGGCAGTACTGTCTCAAGGCTCGTCCTTGAGTGAGATGCATCCATGCGCCTACTTCTCCAAGAAGCTGTCGCCGGCCGAACTGAATTATGATATCGGCAACAGGGAGTTGTTGGCCATTAAATTGGCTTTTGAGGAATGGCGACACTTCTTGGAGGGGGCGGCTCACCAGGTCACAGTCATCACCGACCATAAGAATCTGCTCTATTTGGAGTCGGCCAAGCGTCTGTCTCCTAGGCAGGCCTGCTGGGCACTGTTTTTTACTTGTTTCAATTTTCTGGTGACTTACCGTCCCGGGGCTAAAAACACCAAGGCGGATGCTTTGTCTAGGTGTTTTCCGGGGGGAGAACCTCGGGAAGAGCCGGTACCCATCCTCCAGGAAGGTGTAGTGGTCTCGGCTCTCACGACTGAGATAGAAGTGGAGATTGCCGAGGCCCAAGAGGAGGTACCGCCAGGTATTCCCGCCAACAAATCGTTTGTACCCCTGCATCTTCGGCTTAAGGTGTTGAGGGAACACCACGACTCGGTACTGGCTGCTCATCCAGGGGTTAAGGGCACCTTAGAGCTGGTATCGCGTCGTTTCTGGTGGTCCAAAATCCGGCAGGACGTGGTCTCATACGTGGCAGCTTGCATCACGTGCGCTAGGGCTAAGTCACCCCGAGCCCGTCCTGCTGGCACGCTACAGCCTCTGGGGGTACCCAATAGGCCATGGACAGAAATCTCCATGGATTTCATCACTGACTTGCCAGCATCGGCGGGGAATACGGTCATCCTGGTGGTGGTTGACCGTTTTTCTAAGATGGCGCATTTTGTGGCGTTGTCTTCATTGCCCAATGCCAAGACGTTGGCTCAGGTATTTGTGCAGGAGGTGGTCAGACTCCACGGAGTTCCGTCGGACATAGTATCTGATAGAGGTACGCAATTTGTGGCGAGGTTTTGGAAAGCTTTTTGCTCACGTTTGGGGATCAAGTTGTCACATTCATCGGCGTTTCATCCACAATCTAATGGTCAAACTGAGCGCATGAACCAAAATCTAGAGCAGTATTTACGATGCTTTGTGTCCGACAACCAGGAGGAGTGGTCTACTTTCCTTCCTCTGGCCGAATTCGCGTTAAATAATCACCGCCAAGAGTCATCGGGTGAGTCTCCGTTCTTTTGTGTTTACGGTCAACATCCTCAGTTTTGTACCTTACGTCAGGGTGACTCGGGGGGGCGTCCCGGAGGAGGACCAGCTAGGAGCCCAATTGTCATCGGTCTGGAGGAGGGTGAAACAGCATTTGTTGAGCATGAGTGCTAGGTACAAACGGGTGGCTGACAGTAGACGCGTGCCAGGTCCGGACCTGTGTGTGGGTGAATGGGTGTGGTTAGCGACGAAGAACATAAAACTCAAAAATCCATCTTTAAAACTGGGTCCAAGGTTTATTGGGCCTTTTAGGATTTCTGCCATCATTAACCCAGTGGCTTATCGGTTGGAACTGCCTGCGGTGTACAAGATACACAACGTGTTTCACAGGGCTTTATTGAAAAAGGAGGTAGGCTCTGTGGACACGACGCCGGTGCCACCTCCGGTCATGGTGGATGGCGATTTAGAGTTTGAGGTCGCCAAGGTAGTGGACTCTCGAGTAGTACGCCGCACTCTTCAGTATTTGGTGCACTGGCGCGGGTATGGTCCGGAGGAGAGGTCTTGGGTTCCAGCCTCAGACATACATGCGGATCGGCTGGTCAGTTCCTTTCACCATCGTCATCCTGACAAGCCGGGTCCTATGAGTCTTGAGGGTCCGGGGGTCCTTCGTAGAAGACGGGGTAAAGTCATGTCGGACGCTATTCACACCACAGCATCCGGCAGGCAGAGGTAGTTCCACCTCCGTTCACTATAGCCTCAGTGGCGCCGGCCTGATCTTCAGGCTCTCGGGGGTTAATCTTGCTGGAGACCAGGTTGGATGTTTAGTCATGCCCACGGTCTTTAAATAGTCATGCTGGCCTATGGGCGTCGCCGATTATAGCTTGTGTTTCATACCAAGTGGTTCCGGTCCGGAGTGGAGGTGTTGGAGAGAGAGAGATTCGTATCTGGTGGCGTATGATCCGTTGTTATCCTTTCTCATATTTGTGTTTAGTTGTGCCCTGTTCACATTACTGTATATTCCTGTGTGCGTGCGGCGCTGTGCAGTTTAAGTTCTCCCTGTCTGTCATTATTTGTGTGGGGGCTTTGGTGGTTTGTCTCCTCACTGGGTGGAGGGTTAAGCGCAGGGCTGAGCAGGAGATAAGGAAAGGTTGGAGGCTCAGGCATTTGCACCATCAGCAAAAACCATGGGTTGAGGGGCAGACAGGGTTTCCCCTAGTTAAAGGGACATCACAGGGGTCCCGGGTATTTCAGCCTTAGTTTACCTAAGTCCCGCGTGACATTATAATCGGCCCACATTTTTCAGGAGTCCATGGATCCCTTAGATTCCATAACCCGCCAGTTGGCGGCGCTGTCCTTACAGGTCTCTGAGTTGAAAGGGGCAGTTCAGCAGCAGAGCCTGGTAGTAGCAAAGGTGCAAACTGCATCTGCAGGTGTCGGTGCAGAGCCGAAGATCCCGCTGCCAGAACGATTTTCAGGGGAACGCAGCAAATTTGTCATATTTCGGGAGGCCTGCAAGTTATATTTTCGCATGTGCCCTATCGCCTCAGGTAATGAGGCTCAGCGGGTAGGGCTGGTGTTGTCATTACTGAGCGGTGACCCCCAAGCATGGGCATTTTCCTTACCAGCTGACTCTGCTACATTTCATTCTGTTGATAATGTTTTTTCTGCCCTCGGGCTCATTTACGATGATCCTGACAGACTGGCTCTAGCGGAATCTAAAATCCGCGCCCTCCGCCAGGGGGAGCGCTTGGCAGAGGATTATTGTTCGGAATTTCGCCGTTGGGCCGTAGACACACAGTGGAATGATCAAGCGCTGCGGAGGCAGTTTATTCATGGGGTATCTGGGAAGGTTAAACAAGCCCTCCTGATGTATGAGACTCCGGCATCGTTGGAGTCTGCCATGAGTTTGGTGATACGTATTGATTGCCGTTTTCGTCAGGGGGCACAGGAGTCGCTACCTCTGGGTGAAAGCCGAGGTGCAAGTGTGGTTGATGTAAATGAGCCCACCGAACCTATGCAGGAGCTAGCGTGAAATTGAGCTGTTTAGTGATGAGCGTTGTTCATAGTCACACTCGCGTCGTTGTGGCCGAGAACTAGGGCTTGACCATAACTGATCTAAAAGACAGAAAAATAGTTAAAATACCAAAATCCTCTTTATTCCCTTCCCGAACAGTTGATTTTCCATTTTTACCATTTTTGACCCCAGAATATAATAAATGTAAGATGTAAAAAAGAAGCAACCAATGCTCACCTCACTGCTCACCTCCGATGCTCACTGTACCTTGTATGGCTCTTGACACGTCTTCTCCTCATCACCATGCCGAAACCTCAAGCATCTTTAAGCCAGGCCATTGTTTCAACATGCAGTGGCTTAAAGAAGAGCAATATACGGTGTAGAGGTTTGTACTCACTCGTCTGCAGTTGAGGTAGGCACAGGAAGAGGAGTTGCTGGAAATGTCCAAGCCAGTGTATTTAAACTTCATAAACCACTCAGGATAGCAAATGAAAGAACAGCCTTTTCCGGCACAAAGTGAAAACACAAAGTAAAAAGTCTATACAATATAGCGGGTATGCCCTCTTAGGAAAGTGTCCGGTTCTTTAGGCCTTAGCACAGACCAACACACAGGAGAACCACACATTTCCAGATCCAGACACTGAATGAGACACTCGGTCTCGATATTATCTGCCAAACCATGCCCCTGGGGTTGCGATATGTGAGCAGTCATCCTCATCCGTCTCTTATGACTGCTAATAAAACCCGGACTTGCAATGGCCTACAAACTCTCTCAGCACTGTAAGTGATGGAGCATGCTTCCGAGCTCAATTCACCGCAGCTAATAACCGAGATGACACATATCTCCCCTCAAATCTTACATACCTCCCTCTGCCCAAAGTTGGGGGATTTGATACCTTCTGCTATCAAACAGTGGACTTTTGACAGAACACCAGCATTGCCATGCAGTATCCCTTGCCAATGCTCCTCATGAAAGTTAAAATACTTAAGTGCTAGGAACCACCTGGTCACTTGAGCAAGTTTCTTCTTCTTATTTTCCCTCATCCACATCAGTGGGGCATGGTTTGAAACTAGTCTGAACTTCCTGCCTTAAGAGGTAGCAACTTAGAGTGTACAACGCTTACTTGATGGCCAACATTCCTTTTCCACTATGGAGTAATTCTTCTTGCAGGATGACAACTTCCGACTCTGATATATTATGGAGTGATATTCCCCATCAACCCTTGTGAAAAGACAGCACCAAGCCTGACATATGATGCACCCATCTGGACCACAAACTCCTTGGAGAAATCCGGTGCCATCAGCACTGGCTGTTTACACAGGGCTAGCTTCAGTTCCTGGAAGACTGCCTCAGCTTCAGGAGACCACATAGCCATAGCCAACTTTGTCCTTTTAGGGAGATCCGTCAGAGAGGTTACTGCCATGGCGAATTTTGGGATAAACCGACGATAATATTCAATAATGCCCAGGAATGATCTGACTTTCCTATTTGAGAGGGGTTGTAACCAACTCTTAATTATCTGGGTCTTTTTTCGCTCCTGCCTGTGACATAGCCAAAGTAGCTTTCTCCATTCCCTAGGCATATTTCTTCAGGTTTATGGAAAACCCCGCCTTCCGTAGAGCATCAAGTATCGCCTGGACTTTTCTCAGATGGCTTCCCCAATCCTGGCTGAAGATCACAATGTCATCCAAGTAGGCCACTGCATACCTCTTGTGGGGAGCTAGGATCCAGTCCATGGCTCTCTGGAATTTGGCTGGAGCTCCTTGAAACCCAAACAGCATCCTTGTGTGTTGGACACATCCATCTGGCATTGAAAAGGCAGTCTTCTCCTTGGCGTCTTGAGACATAAGGATTGGCTAACATCCTTTTGTGAGGTCAAGGGTACTAATGTACCGAGCCGGCCCTAGTCTCTCAATTAACTCATAAATGACATGGGGCATTAGGTATGCATCAAACTTAGAAACCTCCCTCAGTTTCCTATAGTAATTGAAAAACCACCATTCTCTATCTGGTTTCGGCACTAAGAATATTGGACTGGACCAGCCACTCTTGGATTCCGTAATGACTCTCAGGCTCAGCATCCACTTCACCTCTTTTGAGATCACCTCTCAGCGGGCTTTGGGTATCCGATATGACTTCAAGTTGACACGGACATGAGGCTCCGTCATAACCTCATGCTCTACTGCATAATCTTTGTACAAACTGGCAGTTCTGAGAACAGATCTCTGTTCCACTGTAGCATCTCTCAGCACTAGTGTTGAGCATTCCGATACTGCAAATATCGGGTATCGGCCGATATTCGCTGCATCGGAATTCCGATACCGAGTAACGATATTTTTACAATATCGGTTACCGGAATCGGAAGTTCCCATAATGCAATGAGCCAGTATTGTGGCTGTGATTGGCTGCTGAAATGATGTCATCATGATGCGCAGTCTGTGCGCATCATGATGTGCGGTCTGTGCGCATCATGATGCGCGGTCTGTGCGGGCCTGCCGGGGGTCTGTGTAGGGTGCCGAGGGTCTGTGCGGGCTGCTGGGGGTCTGTGCGGGCCTGCCGAGGGTCTGTGAGGGCTGCCGGGGGTCTGTGTGGGCTGCTGGGGGTCTGTGTGGGCCTGCCGGGGGTCTGTGCGGGCTGCCAGGGGTCTGTGTAGCGATGCCTGCTGCAATGACAGTGATTGACACATTAGCCAATGATGGGACAGTACTAGTCCCATCATCCGGCTAATGTGTTGAATGAAAAAGCAAAAAAAAATACATACTACATACTTACTACATACATACTACATATATACTACATTCATACAACATACATACATAATACATACTGCATACATACTTCATATATACTACATTCATACAACATACATACATACATACTACATACTACATACATACTACATATATATTACATTCATACAGCATACATAAATACTACATACATACTACATATATGCTACATTCATACAACATACATACATACTACATGCTACATACATACTTCATATATACTACATTCATGCAACATACATACATACTACATACATACTACATATATACTACATTCATACAACATACATACATACTACATACTACATACATACCACATACATACTACATTCATATAACATACATACATACTACATGCATACTACATATATACTACATTCATACAACATACATACTACATATAATACATTCATACATTCATACAATACATACATATAGACATACAGTACATATAACATAGAGTACATTCTCACCATCACTTGTCACTTTGATCCTCGAAGCCAGTGTCATCTTTAAAAAATATTAAAATAACAAACAAGCAATACACTCCCTGATCCGCAGAAATCCACGAGTGTCCCACGACGATCTCTGCCACATTAACTTCCTCCACACCAGCTTCCGGCTTCGCTACCAAACACAGAGCTTCCACAGGCAACCTCTCTTGCCGTGGCTTAATCAGGTTGGCATGGTACACCTGGAGAGGGAAACAAAAGCTCACCATAAGCGAAGACCTGCAGTTGTGGAGCGAACACCGTTAGGTGGCAGTAGGGAGGTCGAACATGCCGAGTCGTTAACAGCCGAGAACGCAGTACCAAAGATGAAGACAGGAGCAGAGTCTGAGGCAAGCCAAAAGGTCAAAAGCTGGTAGGGAGTGGGTAGCAAAGAGGTGAGATGGGAGCACAGTCAGAAACACATCAAAGGTTGGAGCCAGACGGTACCAGAAAATGCAGACACGGAAGACAGCGGGGCAGGTCAGAGTACAAACCGGGGCATACACTGCAGAGAACAGGCACATGGACACATTAAGTAGGAAATAAGGAACAGAGCAACATCAACACAGGTAGTCAAGGAGCAAAGGACACACACTGGGTGCACTGGGTCAGACCGGACCTATCACTGACATGAATTATCGGAGGCAGCTACGAGAACTAGCCACCCCATACCAGAGAGAGGCAATGAAGGTTAACCCCCACATGACCAGGCCAGGGAAAGAAAAGCAGAATGCAAACCCCGCCCTTGATCATGACATATACAACCTTCAAGGTTTTATTGAACCTTTCTACCAAGATCATGAGTAAGACTTTTTAGTTGAAACGTGTTGATTGCCTCCACTGGTGTGCCAGGTGTGTGCTATGTTTTGGATATTTTAAGTTTGTCCAATAAAGGTTTGTCCAATTTTTGCTTACTCTGTTCTGAGCTGGATTCTTCCTTTTTTCTACCAAGCCATGCATCTGTGGATCATAGACTGAGGTCCAGAGTTGGGAGGTTTTCTGGGTTTTTCTTTCGTCACAGATGACACAAACGGGGTAACTTGGTCCATCAGGATCCCATTCTAGAAAAGATATGGGTCAGCTCTCGGGCTATACACTTGGGAGAGGAGTTACATAGGGGGACAGACTTCGGATACCGTGTAGTGAAAGTCCAGTACCACCAAGATATACTGTTACCCTCTGGAAGACTTGACCAGGTGTCCCACTCGATCTGTAGCTATGCGATCAAATGAAACCTCAATGATGTGCAATGGCAATAAAGGTTTACAGAAATGAGCAACCGGGGACGTTAGCTGACAGTTGGGACAGGACCTACAGAAATTCACAGTGACAATAGGGCCAGTAGAATCACTAGAGGATCCAGTCATGGGTTTTTTCTAGCCCTAGATGATCACCTAACATGTGGATATTGGCTATATCTAATGCCTTACTCCTGTATTGTCCTAAAACTAGTAGCTGCTCTGTTACCTCCCCTCTCATCTTGATAACCCAATATATTAACTCCCCATTCATGGCAAAATATGGGTATATGCAAAGTCCAACACTATTACATTAGGGTACAATAGGTCCTTGACTATGCCCACCTCATCGGACTTGGTGCCACAGTTTGTGTTTATGACCACTCGGGTGATAGGGTAGTCTTTAGCATTGCCATGGATACAGCAACACCCTCCTTCTTCCTGGGAATCAGCCAATGAGAAGTGGTGGCCCTCATTAGAATTACCAAACTACCTGAGGCCAGCAGGCCAGTCATTTGCACTCTGTTTACTGACACAGGGCATGCCTGCGGCCCTTCTCACATTTGAGGGACAGCACTGCAGGCAGGATATACAAAGTACGAGCAGCGCCATCCAGTGCTGCAGTCCATCGACTCAGTGGTCATGGGACAATGGACAGCTATGTGGCCTTGGGTATGAAACCTGCAACAAATTACACTGTCAGATGGAGCCTTGGACAATAACTCCAGGGCTCTTGGATGCCCCCCAAGTGTGGCTCTAGCTTCACTCTTTTTGGTGTCAGCCTCCCTTTGGGAACTCTAGTATGGAGATGCTACAAATGCTACAACCCCTTGCTTCCCCAAGGAACTCTCACTCGCCTGGTACATCTCCATCAGTCTCACTAAGTCATCAGCATTATGGGGATCTCTCAGGTCAACGCAGGTTTGCACCGGCCTTGATAGGGAGTGTATTAACCTGTCCATGACAACCCTTTCCACCATATGTGCTGGGGAGGAAGATTCAGGTTGCAATCATTTTTGGAGAAGGTGTAGAAGGTCAAATATTTGGGACCGGGGAGGTTTGTCACGGCAATAGGCCCAGTGGTGCACCTCTTGCCACCTGACAGTCTTAGCCACTCATAGATGCACCAAGATATCAGTTTTAACTTGGTGTACTCTCGTGCATCCTGCAAGGCTAGGGTATATTAGGCCTTCTGTTGTTTTCCTGTTATATAAGGCGCCAGAACCTCCGCCCACTGCTACGGAGGCAATTTCTCCTTTTCCGTCAGCCCATCGAACACCATTAGGAATAGAGTTGAGCGACTTTTGCTTTTCCAAAAGTCGGGTCGAGCAAAATCGGCCGACTATAGGGAAAAGTCGGGGGTCCGACTGAAACACGAAACCCAATGTACGTCAATGGGGAATTAAAGTCGGCAGTGAGAGGAGGACAGGAAACACACCTACAGTGCCCATTTGAATGCCAAAAGCATCAATTCTTCTTACTTAAGCTTGTCAACCTTAATTTACTTCATAATAGGAGTTACGCACTGAAAAATGGGGGTTATTTGGCTAAAGTTGTGGGGGGGTAGGGCTGGCTCCAGGTTTTCATGTGCCCTGGGTGAAAGAGCGCCCCTTTAACACATACCACAACAGAAATAGCAGTATAGTACAATGAAAAATACTTCACTTTTTACATCTCATGACGAGGCCCATCTATTTCTCCATACAGAATCATTGGTTCCATATAATGTTTGAAACAGTATATGATGAGCTCCACATAATGCTACAGTACATGTTGGTCCCCATGGATGAAGCTCCACTGTCTTATGGGCCCAAATAATGCTCCAAACATAATGGGCCCCATTTCTAATGCTCTAGTGTATAATGGGCCCTGTAAATGCTGCTCCAGTGTCTGATGTCCACCTTTGGAATGTTCCAGTGTATGGTGGGCCCCATGTATCATTCTCCAGAGTATAGTGCTCCCCAAAAATTGCTGTCCCAACATTGAAAACAATGAAATAAGTCTCCTCGCTAGGGAATCCCTGTACTAGTCTGGACTCCTCGTCGTCCCCATCTTCCATCTCACTGCACAGTATTTCAACCTTGCAAGTGCTGTGATCCTGAGCAAGCAGGGGGGGCCCACTCGTTGGCGACGGCACTGGCACAGGGCCCCTGATAGTACGATGGTGTATCTGATGGCGGGTGGGCCGAACCTGCACTTTCATCTGCAGCTTCCTCTTTGTCACCGTGTAAGATGGAACTGTATATGGGAAGGGTAACCTGAGTTTCATCAGGGTCAGATTCAGGCCGTGTAGCGTGCGAGGGGAATGTAGTGGTCTGGGTCAATGTACCAGCAGATTCATCGAGCAGTGGCTGGGCATCAGTGCACTTGTGTCGCCCCCAGGAGTACGGTCGCCACAGTGGCATTACCTTCCTCCTAGGGAGTGTGATGTCATGCTTGGGAGCAACGAAGGATCTCTCTAGCAGGTTAACTGATTGGGCGGCGTTATTCCCACGAGTCACGACCCTCCAAACAGCGTTCATGAAGGCAAAGTGTTTGTTTTACGTGGGAAGTATGGTTGCAAAGCTGAACCTTAAAGGAATGTCCAGAAGGGCACCACCAGGAGTGGAGCCTACGGCGTAATTTGACTCAACACGGGCAACCTCAACCATCCAGCAACAAAAAAGATTCACACATTGCAAGCTTAATTCCGTTAAGGAACGACACTCCGTCATGCCCCGCGGTCCGAGTCCGGCTTACTAGAGGGACACGCGAGGCTCTGGCACGTGAGATTGGCCCATAACTGGTGTGTCATGCCCTTACATGTCCGTGGCTGCATGTGCGCTACACTGAAAAGGCCAGCGTTTGTCGCTTACAGGTGCAGATAACCCGCTGAACAACGTTAGTGATGGGGATCTAGGATTACAATTATTACCCGCGAACGATGATTTCCCAGTAAGTGCAGGTCAACCGCAGTTCCAGAATGAGGCCTAACCGTCATTCCTGAAAAAATGAAAAACTTAGGTGTGCAAACCACAGGGGCTGTAGCTTGCTTAACAGCTCGCCAGCCGTTCTCAGGCCCAGTACAGATTACACGTGATTGCACAAAGGTGAGAAAGGGTACCGTTTCCCCGGATAACATGTATAGATAGCATAGTGTACACATTCAAAATATATGTCTATAGATCAGGAGGCAGGCTCAGATGGTGTCAGGCCCAGTATGGTTTACACGTGATTGCACAAAGGTGAGAAAGGGTACCGTATCCACGGATAACATGTATGGATAGCATAGTGTACACATTCAAAATATATGTCTATAGATCAGGAGGCAGGCTCAGACGGTGTCAGGCCCAGTATGGATTACACGTGATTGCAGAAAGATGAGAAAAGGTACCGTATCCCCGGATAACATGTATGGATAGCATAGTGTACACATTCAAAATATATGTCTATAGATCAGGAGGCAGGCTCAGATGGTGTCAGGCCCAGTATGGTTTACACGTGATTGCACAAAGGTGAGAAAGGGTACCATATCCCCGGATATCATGTATGGATAGCATAGTGTACACATTCAAAATATATGTCTATAGATCAGGAGGCAGGCTCAGACGGTGTCAGGCCCAGTATGGATTACACGTGATTGCAGAAAGGTGAGAAAAGGTACCGTATCCCCGGATAACATGTATGGATAGCATAGTGTACACATTCAAAATATATGTCTATACCTCAGGAGGCAGGCTCAGATGGTGTCAGGCCCAGTATGGTTTACACGTGATTGCACAAAGGTGAGAAAGGGTACCGTATCCCCGGATAACATGTATGGATAGCATAGTGTACACATTCAAAATATATGTCTATAGATCAGGAGGCAGGCTCAGACGGTGTCAGGCCCAGTATGGATTACAAGTGATTGCACAAAGGTCAGAAAGGGTACCGCATCACCGGATAACATATATGGATAGCATAGTGTACACATTCAAAATATATGTCTATAGATCAGGAGGCAGGCTCAAACGATGTCAGGCCCAATATGGATTACACGTGATTGCACAAAGGTGAGAAAGGTTACCGTATCCCCGGATAACATGTATGGATAGCATAGTGTTCACATTCAAAATATATGTCTACAGATCAGGAGGCAGGCTCAGAAGGTGTCAGGCCCAGTATGGATTTGTCGGCCCAGACTACACAGCGGAGGAGCAGGTAGAGGTAAAGATGGCAAATGCTGGGTCCCTGCCCAAGCAAGGGGGCCCACTCTTGGGCGTCAGTACTGGCACTGGGCCCCTCATAGTACGGCGATGTGTCTGACGGCGGATGTGCACCACCACCGTCAGAAACACTTGATTGCACTATGAGGGACCCTGTGCCAGTGCCCGCGCCCAAGAGTCGGCCTACCCACCTGTCCAGGGCAACGGCACTCACACGGTTTCGTGCGCTAGGTGGTGACCCCGGCCATGGCGGGGGAGGCAGCACAGTTAGGGAGTTTTAGAAAGTGGCATATGTTGATGTTGGACATTCAGCTGATGCAAAAGGCGAAATAGGTCAAGTCCCAGGAAGAGGAGGACCAAATCAAGCCATTTTTCTGTCACCCTATGTGTCATCAGGGGAAGGTGGGACAAAATCCTTGGAAACCCATGCATGGTTCATTTTAATGAAGGTTAGATCAACCACATTTTGGGTTGACAGACGGGTCCTTTTTTCTGTCAGGATTGATCCAGCTGCACTGAAGACTCTTTCCGATAGCACACTTGCAGCTGGGCAAGCGAGCTCCTGTAAGGCATATTGTGCCAATTCAGGCCAGGTGTCCAGTTTAGCGGCCCAGTAGTCAAAGGGGAATGACCTATGCGGGAGAACATCAATATGGGAGGAAAAGTAGTTTGTAACCATAGTTGACAATTGCTGTCTCCTGTCACTTTCCATCGATGCAGTATTACCAGTTGTGTGAGCGGTACTTGAAAAATCAGTCCACAACATTGTCATGAAACCCCTGTCTCCAATGCCACTTCTGCTGTGTGCACCACAAACACCTCTGCCAAGCTGCCCCTGGCCCGTACGGCTCGTGTGAGAACCATCACCGCTGCTGTGTGCTGGGAATGCCTCAACCAACCGGTTTACCAGAGTTGCTTGTTTATTAGCCAATATTAGGTCTACGTTCTCGTGTGGCATGATGTTTTGTAATTTGCCTTTATAGCGTGGATCCAGGATGCTGGCCAACCAGTAGTCGTCATCATTCATCATTTTGGCAATGCGGGGGTCCCTTTTTAGGATCTGCAAGGCATAATCTGACATGTGGGCCAATGTTCCCGGTGTCAATGATGCACTGCGAGTGCTGGTTGGAGGAGCACTTTCTAGCAAATCCACATCCCTCCAGTCACGCACAAACCCTGTACCAGACCTTGCCACGCCAACATTTTCACTTGTCCCACGAGATGCATCCTCCTCCCCTAAGTAATCATCCCCATCATCATCCTCCTCCGCCTCTTCTTCCTCCACCTCGTCCAGGAGAGGTCCCTGAGAAGACAATGGATGAATGTCATCAAGGATTCCCTCCTCCTCTTCCTCCTCGTCAACATTGGCTGCAGACGCCTGCTCCTTAAGGTGCGTCAAAGTTTGCATGAGCAGACGCATAAGTGGGATGCTCATGCTTAGGATGGCATCGTCTGCGCTTACCAGCCGTGTGCATTCCTCAAAACACTGAAGGACTTTACAGAGGTCTTTCAGCTTCGACCACTGCACACCTGTCAACTCTATGTCTGCTCTCAAAGTGCTTGGCCGTGTATCCTCCCACAAATGCATTATGGCCTGCCTCTCTTCGCACAGCCGCTCAACCATGTGCAGGGTGGAGTTCCACCTTGTTGCAATGTTGATAATGAGTCGGTGGTTGGGAAGGTGGAGCAATCGCTGCAGCTTCTGCATACGAATGGAATGTACAGGCGGCCGGCGGATGTGCGCGCACAGTCTTCGGACCTTCTGGAGCAGGGCTGCTAACTCCGGATAATTTTTGAGGAAGCACTGCACCACCAGGTTCAAGGTGTGAGCCAAGCAAGGTATGTGGCTGAGTTTTGAAAGGGCTATGGCTGCCACAAAATTACGGCCGTTATCACTAACTACCTTGCCTGCCTCAAGATGTATGCTGCCCAGCCATGACTCAGTTTGTCGCTGAAAGTACTCGGCCAGCACCTCCGCGGTATGTCTGTCGCCCAAACACATCATCTGCAACACAGCCTGCTGACGCTTTCCACTAGCTGCTCGATAGGGGGACACCTCGTGTGCAACAGAGGCAGCTGCAAATGGAGTGCTAGTACGACTGCGCTCTGTGGACGAGATTTCGCTTCTGGAGGAGGAGGAGGAGGAGGAGGAGGGTCGAACGCCTACAGCCAACTGTTTCCTATACCGTGGGCTAGGCAGCACTGTCCCACCACCGCTGTCCCCTGTGGACCCTGCATCCACCACATTAACCCAGTGTGCAGTGATGGACACATAACGGCCCTGGCCATGCCGACTGGACCATGCATCTGTTGTGAGGTGCACCTTTCCACTCACTGACTGCTTGAGTGCATGGACAATGCAGTCTTTCACATGATGGAGGAGGACTGGGATGGCTTTGCGAGAGAAGAAGTGGCGACTGGGTAGGTCATAGCGTGGTACTGCATAGGCCATGAGTTTGCGGAAAGCTGCGCTTTCCACCAAGCGATAGGGCATCATCTCTAACGAGATTAGTTTGGCAATGTGGGCGTTCAAACCCAATGTGGGCGGCACGGTGGCTCAGTGGTTAGCGCTGCAGCCTTGCAGCGCTGGGGTCCTGGGTTCGAATCCCACCAAGGGACAACATCTGCAAGGAGTTTGTATGTTCTCCCCCGTGTTTGCGTGGGTTTCCTCCGGGCACTCCGGTTTCCTCCCACATTCTAAAGACATACTAATAGGGAATTTAGATTGTGAGCCCCATCGGGGACAGTGATGATGATGTGTGCAAAATGTAAAGCGCTGCGGAATATGTTAGCGCTATATAAAAATAAAGATTTATTTAACCCAGAGTACGCGGATGAGAGACTGAGTACTTTCTTGACCTACTCATAGTCTCTGGGAGGGTGAGCTGGACTTGAGAGCTGCATATGGTAGAACTAGCGGTGGACAGGGCGGACTGAGAGAGGGATGATGATGGTGATGGAGTTGGTGTTCTTTCTGATGGCCTAGATTCAGTCTTTCGTTGATATAACAGTGGGATTCCCTGACTGATTTGGCCTTGCAACGACACCTCAACATTTGCTGCTGTGCTAACTGGTGGGCTTACAGTGGGGGAAACAATGTAGCGTTGCTGACTACCTTCTTTGTGATCAGTGGTACTTGAGGTTTGGTGTTGTGTCCACGCTTGCAAGTGCATGCTGGTTAAATGTCTAAGCATGCAACTGGTATTCAAATATTTCAGATTTTTCCCTCGGCTAAAGGTCTTTGCGCACTTCTTACAGATAACCTTGGCCTGATCATGAGGATTTTGTTCAAAAAGTGCCACACTGCACTCTTCCTACTTTGGAAGACATTTTGCGGCCTAGCACGCTGTGCTATTTTGACCATCTGGACAAGCTGTCCAGCAACTCTTTTGATTTTTGGAACCTGTCTTTGGAGTGCTCCAGGCCTGCCAGATAACAGCTGTTGCGATGTCGATGTCTGCTGTGGATGCTCCTCCTCCTCATCTGAGCTATTGGAAGCAGCACCCTCTTCCCCCAATGGATGCCAATCTGGGTCAACAACTGGGTCATCCATCACCTCCTCTTCAATGTCATGTGCACCTTCCTCTGTGTCACCATGTATGGTGGTATAGTATGCGGGAAGGGGCACCTGAGTCTCATCAGGGTCAGAATCTGGCTCTGTACACTGCGAGGACAATGTAGTGCTCTGACTGAATGTACCAGCAGAATCATCTATCAGTGGCTGTGCATCAGTGCACTCCATGTCAGATTCATCTTGGCATGGGTAATTCACCATTTCACTTGATAACCCAGGCATGGTATGTGAAAACAGCTCCATGGAGAAATCAGTTGTATGGCCTGCGTCATCCTTCAATCTTGGTTGGGGTGAAGGACACAAGGAAAGGTGTGGTTCTTGAACATGAGCCTCCAATGACGACTCAGTGCTTTTATTTTTTACAACTTCAGAAGAGGAGGCGATAGAGCTGGAGGCTGAGTCAGAAATGTAAGCCAAAACTTTTTCCTGAAGCTCTGGCTTTAAAAGCGGTTTGCCAACTCCTAGAAAACTAAGCCTTCGAGGCCTTGTGGAGCCAGACGATGACGCAGGCTCAACACCTGCATTTGGTCCTATTTTGCTTTTGCCACTACCATCAGATCCACCACCAACACCATCATTACCAGCTGGCAACCCCCACCCAATTCCACGGCCTCTTCCACCAGCCTTCCTCATTTTTGGTAAAAATGTACACAAAATCCCACAAACTATATAGTAATGTAAAACAAGGTACAAGGTGTATATAGGACAGGGGAGACGTAGAATTTCTGAACACACTTGTGGACACTGTTGTGTTAGGCCCAAGTAATATCACACCGCTATGTCACAGGCTCAATGTCGCAGGTGTGAAAAATATCACTATAGGACAGGGGATATGTAGAATTTCTGAACACACTTGTGGACACTGTTGGATTGTGTGAGGCCCAGTGAATATCACACCGCTATGTCACAGTCTCAATGTCGAAGGTGTGAAAAATGTCACTATAGGACAGGGGAGATGTAGAATTTCTGAACACACTTGTGTACACTGTTGTGTGAGGCCCAGTTAATATCACACTGCTATGTCACAGGCTCAATGTCGCAGGTGCGAAAAATGTCACTATAGGAAAGGGGAGATGTAGAATTTCTGAACACACTTGTGGACACTGTTGTGTGAGGCCCAGTTAATATCACACCGCTATGTCACAGGCTCAATGTCGCAGGTGTGAAAAATGTCACTATAGGACAGGGGAGATGTAGAATTTCTGAACACACTTGTGGACACTGGTGTGTGAGGCCCAGTTAATATCACACCGCTATGTCACAGGCTCAATGTCGCAGGTGTGAAAAATGTCACTATAAGACAGGGGAGATGTAGAATTTCTGAACACACTTGTGGACACTGTTGTGTGAGGCCCAGTTAATATCACACCGCTATGTCACAGGCTCAATGTCGCAGGTGTGAAAAATGTCACTATAGGACAGGGGAGATGTAGAATTTCTGAACACACTTGTGGACACTGTTGGATTGTGTGAGGCCCAGTGAATATCACACCGCTATGTCACAGGCAGAAATTGGCTAGTGTATGACAAACTACAAGGTGTATATAGAATTGGGCAGAATAGGAATCTCCCTAGAGTGTAGGTCTGTAAGAACGGAACATGTCCTCGACTTATCCTTACAGAGTGACTCACAGATAGCTTCACTGTGGCCGTGATAACAGCCGTTACATGGTACTGAGAGAGGAGCGTGCACATACACCGCTGTCCAGTGTTCGTAAAATTGTCAAGCTCCGTGTTTTTTAAGTATACGGACTGACACACGCTGTCTCTCTATAGTTTTGAATGTGATCAAACAGCAAATATACTTAACTGTTTGAAAAGCAGACAAAACTGGAAGGTGGAGGTCTGTAAGAACGGAACATGTCCTCGACTTATTCTTACAGAGTCACACACAGATAGCTTCACTGTGGCCATGATAACAGCCGTTACACGGTACTGTGTGAGGAGCGTACACCGCTGTTTGGTGTGAAAAAATGCACGCTCAGTACCTCACCAGGACAAAAAAAAATTTGGATTGCTTTTAAAAAAGCAGTTTGCAGAGCAGTGGGTAAACAGCAATGCAGCCGTCAGGAAGCCTTAGAAGGCAGCCTAACAACCAACACAGCTGATCCAGCAAAATATAGCCTCCACTCGCACTGCACACACAGTGACTGGTGTGTTGTACAGGCAAAATCGCTAGCAGCAGAAGCAGTTTTTGGTGTCTTCTTCCCTGCCTAATGCTCTCCCTACAGAATCAGCAGCAGCAGCAGCTCTCCTTATTCTGAGATCAGCATGAGTAACATGGCGGTCGGCGTGCACGCCCTTTTATATCCCCTGTGACACCCCCCAAAGCAAGCCAATCACTTGCATGCCCTTCTCAAAGACGGTGGTGACCCCTGCCTATGTCATCATGTTGCCCACAGTGTTCGTGGATCCTGATTGGCTGAAAAAGGGCGGAAAACAAACTTTTGAAACGCGACTTTGGCGCTAAAGTCGCCGAGCTCGTGGCCGACCTAACCCTAGGGTCGGGTTTCGTTTCATGAAACCCGACTTTACCAAAAATTGGCGACTTTTGAAATTTTTCGACCCGTTTCGCTCAACTCTAATTAGGAACACTTCAACGTCATCACCCATAGTCATCTTTTGTAATGCTCTTCTTACCTTCTACTTTACGTGAGAGCCATCACTAGGATTGCCTCGGCTAGGAGTGCCATCAGCTGCTTATGCTGCTGCTGCGATATTTGTTGCTGTTGGAGATTAACCTGCACCAGTTAGGCTAATTTCACACTTGCTTTTTTTTGCAGCGCGTTTTTCCCGCAAAAAAACGCATTGAAAAAACGCATACAAAAGCATACAACTGCTGCGTTTTTTTCAAGCATTTTTATAAGCATGCATGAAAAAAACGCAGCGTTTTTATGCGTTTGTATGCGTTTTTAGTGCGTTTTTACCGCGTATGCGTTTTTTTCCAACATTAGGTGGCCCCTCACACTAACCCAAACCATGACTTTACTAACCCTAACCCTAACCCTGACCCTAACCCTAACCCTGACCCTAACCCTGACCCTAACCCTTAACCAAACCATACTTAACCCTAACCCAAACCCTAAACCCTAACTAACCCTAACCCTGACCCTAACCCTAACCCTAACCCTAACCCTGACCCTAACCCTAACCCTAACCCTGACCCTAAACCCCCTTAACTAACCCTAACTCTAACCCAAACCCCTAAATTCCATGGTTAACAAAAAAAAGCATGTGCAAAAAAACGCATACATAAGCATGCCAATGCGCACATATGCGCACCCATAGACTTATAATGGGTGTCTTGCTGTAAAAAAACGCATTGCGTGCGCATGCGTTTTTTTGAGGCAAGTCGGACGCCCAAAAAATGCAACAGGATGCATTTTGTGCGCCCGAGCGCATACCGCAAAAAAACGCATGCGCGCAAAAACGCATACAAACGCGTGTGTATGCGCACATAAGCGCATCCCATGCAAAGTATAGGAAAAAAAATCGCATGCGTTTTTTAGCGCTAAAATCCCGCGAAAAAAACGCAAGTGTGAAACCAGCCTTACTTTATCAATTCCTCCAAGTTGTCAGCTGTTGTTCTGCAGTTGCTTTCACCCAGGACATGCATTATCTGTGCGGCAGTCTCATTGTCCCTTGGAAATTGTGCCCATGCTTCTGGCACCAATTTTAGGGGTTAAAACTTACTTGACTGTGGTTGAGGTACGCAAAGTAAGTGGTATTGCTGAAATGTCCAGGCTGGTTTATTTAAGCTTCATAAACCACTCAAGAAAACAAAAGAAAGAACAGCCTTTTACAGCACAAACTGAAAATAAAGTAAAAAGTCCATACAATATAGCGGGTCCGCCCACTCAGGATAGTGTCTGGTTCCTAAGGCCTTAGCACAGACCAACACACAGGAGAGCCACACATCTCCATCTGCCAAACCATGCCCCTGGGATTGGGATAAGTGAGCAGTCATTCCCACCCATCTGTTGTGATGACTTGTAAAACCCAACCTGGAATGGCCTAATAACTTTCTCAGCTCTATACAGTTGTGGCCAAAAGTATTGACACCCCTGCAATTCTGTCAGATAATACTCAGTTTCTTCCTGAAAATGATTGCAAACACAAATTCTTTGGTATTATTATCTTCATTTAATTTGTCTTAAATGAAAAAACACAAAAAGAATTGTCCTAAAGCCAAATTGGATATAATTCCACACCAAACATAAAAAAGAGGGTGGACAAAAGTATTGGCACTGTTCAAAAAATCATGTGATGCTTCTCTAATTTGTGTAATTAACAGCACCTGTAACCTACCTGTGGCACCTAACAGGTGTTGGCAATAACTAAATCACACTTGCAGCCAGTTGACATGGATTAAAGTTGACTCAACCTCTGTCCTGTGTCCTTGTGTGTACCACATTGAGCATGGAGAAAAGAAAGAAGACCAAAGAACTGTCTGAGGACTTGAGAAACCAAATTGTGAGGAAGCATGAGCAATCTCACGGCTACAAGTCCATCTCCAGAGACCTGAATGTTCCTGTGTCTACCGTGCACAGTGTCATCAAGAAGTTTAAAGCCCATGGCACTGTGGCTAACCTCCCTAGATGTGGACGGAAAAGGAAAATTGACAGGCGATTTCAACGCAAGATTGTGCGAATGTTGGATAAAGAACCTCGACTAACGTCCAAACAAGTTCAAGCTGGCCTGCAGTCCGAGGGTACAACAGTGTCAACCCATACTATCTGTCAGTGTCTGAATGAAAAGGGACTGTATGGTAGGAAACCCAGGAAGACCCCACTTCTTACCCTGAGACATAAAAAAGCCAGGCTGGAGTTTGCCAAAACTTACCTGAAAAAGCCTAAAACATTTTGGAAGAATGTTCTCTGGTCAGATGAGACAAAAGTAGAGCTTTTTGGGCAAAGGCATCAACATAGAATTTACAGGAGAAAAAAAGAGGCATTCAAAGAAAAGAACACGGTCCCTACAGTCAAACATGGCAGAGGTTCCCTGATGTTTCGGGGTTGCTTTGCTGCCTCTGGCACTGGACTGCTTGACCGTGTGCATGGCATTATGAAGTCTGAAGACTAACAACAAATTTTGCAGCATAATGTAGGACCCAGTGTGAGAAAGCTGGGTCTTCCTCAGAGGTCATGGGTCTTCCAGCAGGACAATGACCCAAAACACACTTCAAAAAGCAATAGAAATGGTTTGAGAGAAAGCACTGGAGACTTCTAAGGTGGCCAGCAATGAGTCCAGACCTGAATCTCATAGAACACCTGTGGAGAGATCTAAAAATGGAAGTTTGGAGAAGGCACCCTTCAAATATCAGGGACCTGGAGCAGTTTGCCAAAGAAGAATGGTCTAAAATTCCAGCAGAGCATTGTAAGAAACTCATTGATGGTTACCGGAAGCGGTTGGTCGCAGTTATTTTGGCTAAAGGTTGTGCAACCAAGTATTAGGCTGAGGGTGCCAATACTTTTGTCTGGCCCATTTTTGGAGTTTTGTGTGAAATGATCAATGTTTTGCTTTTTGCTTCATTCTCTTTTGTGTTTTTTCATTTAAGACAAATTAAATGAAGATAATAATACCAAAGAATTTGTGTTTGCAATCATTTTCAGGAAGAAACTGAGTATTATCTGACAGAATTGCAGGGGTGTCAATACTTTTGGCCACAACTGTATGTGCTGGAGCATGCTTCCGAGCTCACATCCCCGCAAGGACCCATCTGGCGGCCATGTAACAAAGGGGACAGTGAGCAGCGGAGGTGAGCAGTGAGTTATTATTTTTTTTTACATTATTCTAACATTTTCCCTCTTTGTTCTTCAAAATAGCAGCCAGATTGTACGGAAGCTACACTTCTCAGCTTATACTAGTTTGGGCTTAAATAGTGAGAAGTAACAACTGCGACAGCACATAAATAGTGCAATGTGTGAAGGGCTTGTTATTTCCATTCATTTGTATCAGTTGTAGTATACAAGTGAGAAGAGCTGGGCAAAGCACTAGAATTGGCGCATCTAATAGATGTGCCTTTTCTGGGCACCTATGGGCTGCTATTTTTAAGTTGGGGGGCAATATCCATGGCCCCTTTCCAGTCTGAGAATACTAGCCCTCAGCTGTCTGCTTTAGCAAGGCTGGATGTCAAAAAGGGTTGGTTATCAAAAATACAGGGGAACCCACGCTGTTTTATTTTAATTATGTATTTACAGCGCAGGAGCATCTGATGAATACTCCCATCCATCACTCCTACTCTCACTGTCATTAGCGGCTGCAGGTGTCGGATGATGGGATCAGTAGTCCTATCAGTAGACACCAGTGACCGGAGGTAAACTTTATACCTCCGATCACAGCTGAGCACTCAAGCTGTCTTTTGACAGCATGGAAACGGCCACTCTCTGACCGGCGGGGATGATTTCACCACTGTTCAGAAGTGGTGTTTGCTGCACTGTCATGCACATGACAACGTGACAAACACCCGTTGTTTGAGCAGCTGAACCCGAACAGTAACATGGACCTCCTGATGAAGTCCGTGCCCGAACAGTAGGTGTTCGGTACGGATGCCGAACTTTACTGTTCAGTGTCACCCATCTCTACATGTGAGAGATTGTTTTTTCGGGGACAAGTTGTGCTTTAGAATGACACCATTGGTTTTACGATATCATATACTCGAAAACGGGAAAAAAAATTCCAAGTGTGGTGAAGTAGCAAAAAAGTGCAATCCCACAAATGTTTTTGGGACTTTTTTTTTACCATGATCACCAAATACTAAAACTGACCTGCCATTGTGATTCTCCAGGTCATTACGAGTTCACAAACACCAAACATGTATAGGTTGTTTTCATTTTGAATGGTGAAAAAAATCCAAAGTTTGTTAAAAAAAAATCTGGGGCTGGGTGAGGGTTTATTTTTTGTGGGCTGAGTTGATGTTTTTAATTACGGTATACCATTTTAGTTTGGATATAATCTTTTGATCACCTGTCATTGCATTTTAATGCAATATTGCTGCAACCAATAAAACTTAATTCTGGCTTTTTACTTTTTCCTTTGCTATGCCATTTACTGGCCTTCTATATTTCAGTAAAATAATAGCTGGATGGCCGTTACTTAGATTATTTGGCTTGAAAGTAATTGATCATTTCAAAGAGAATTTGATTTGCCTCGAACAAATAAACTCATCCCTAGTAAATAGCTTTATGCACCTTTGCTAGTCCATAGACTCTCCTAAAAAAATGCTTAAGGTTAAAATGCTATGCCATGGCCCGTATTTATTTAGTGTGGAGAACCTTCCTGTTCCGAGCCATACTTTAAGATATTTATAAAACATGTGGATCCCTTACAACACCACCTCAATTGGGGCTTTTTGATGGAGGCCACCTTTTTGGTTTATGAAATTTACGTGCTCCCCATTGGGCCAGTCGGAAGATCAGACTCTACATGAACATAATGATCTATCCATGACTAAATTACAAATATTGACCCAAATTTTCAGATCAACATTTAACTTAAATTATATCTCTAATGTATAAATGTCTTAGGCTGCAAACATGAATGAATACCATTTGAAAAACAATCTTATTATGCTTTATTGCCAGTATAATGAAAGAATGAACTAGAAAAGAGAGAAATGAAAGGTATATCAGCTCATCAAATGTAGATTGCCTCTAACAATTGCGGGGCATGGAGACTCCAGACCAGCTTCTGATACTAGTAATGAGAAGGACAAAATCCAGCATCCATAACAAGGTTTAGTAATGTTAAACTTTACTAATGACTTTTGAAAAAAGGGGGGCAAGGAAAAGGGCTGGGGGTAAAGTATCCCAGGGGACAGGTGTGTACGCGTTTCAAGCACAAGCTCTTAGTCCTGACATTGTGTGTGTCCAAGTTCCAAACATTTCTAAGGGAACGGAGGGGATAAACATCAATAATAGGAAAGTGGGATTGTTCATCATGCCATGGAATAATAATAATACATACGTTTAAAATTAGGCAGTAATATAGCTGTTATCTACATTGTTACATACTATTATCTAATCTTAAATGTTCGCATTCTTATGTGGTTTTCTGGTATTCATTCTACCTATGTTTTCCTCTCCCATCGATGCTTATTATTCCATGGCGTGATGAGCAATCACACTTTGCTACTGTTCTGCCTTCATACACATTGACACAGTGTGCACTCTAGCATATAGCTTAAACCACCTTCTATCTTCCAAAATAAGTAGACTGTTCTCTGTAGCCTAACTTGTTTATTGGTGAAGAGTATCAAGGCCCCCATTACACATAGCGATATCGCTAGCAATATCACTGTAACGTCACCGATTTTGTGACACAGCAGCGATATTGCTAGCGATATCGCTATGTCTGATACTTACCTCCGACCGGCTCCCCCGCTGTTCATCGCTGGTCGCGCGAGAACGTCCTGGACCATTTCTCGTTGGGCGCTTCCTGCTGGGCTTCCTGTGGCGCCGACGAGCGATGTGTGGACGCGGGCGGGAGGACGTCAGGATCGCCTCGTCTGACAGGTAAGTAGCGACCCCCGACCGCTGCTATGTCGCTGGTGAGACCTGCCTGTGTGGCAGCTCACTAGCGACCACTTTTCCATATCTTTGTCGGGATCGCTGGTGCATCGCTAAGTGTAACGGTACCCTAAAACATGCGGTAAAACTATAAAGTTTACAAATGACATGGGTAAGTATTGGGCAGATGATCACACAGCTAACACAATTACAGGAAGTATTCAGTGTGATCCAAACTTTACATAGAAACACACATCTACTGAGCGCTGGCTGCTATACAGTTAATAACATCTCTGTAGAACACTGCATTGCAAGAAAAAATATTAATCTTACCAGATATGCTTTACCCGGATAACAAGCTCAAGTAGGGAGTTACAGGAGGACAGATAAACACGTGTGTCCTTATGAAATACACAGAATAATATGTCATCTTCCTCATCCCAGAATACATTGTTCCATTTCCACAATGCATTGCTCCAATCCCATAGTGTAACACTATTTAAGACATAGCTATAAATTCAGCTACCACTAGTTGGTTCTAACTAAACCAGCACATAATGCAAACATATTTGCCCAATTCAGAGGGCAGAACAGCTACTATTGGTGTTTACTCTCCCGTTCCCATGCAAATGTTTGGAACTTGGACACACACGATGCCAGGACTAAGAGCGTGTGCTCGAAACGCGTAGACCTGTGTCCCCTGGGATCCTTTAATCCCTCCCCCTTTCCTTCCCCACTGTTTGACATTTTTTTACCTAATTTTTTGTTTTAGTGTCATGTTTTAACTTTACTAAACCTTGCTGTAGAGGCTGGATGTTTTCCTTCTGATATAATAAAACAATATTGGTCCCAGAGCAGATTGCTAATATTATAAAAACAACCAATTCCCATGACATTGTACATTACATAAAAAGCTTCATGAAATCTGTTCATTCATCAGTTCATTATATACGACTCTTCCGCTGTGTGTATTTCTTCCTCATGCCTGAGGGTGTACTCTACAGCTCAACTTGGATCAAAATCCAAAAAAAGAGATTGAGCACCTGAGGAGTTTAGCTCCCAAGTAGGTGAAAGTCATGGAAAGTCATGATAAGGAACTTTAAGAAACCACCAAATTAATTACATCTGGATTGGTAAGAGGATTTTTTATAATGTCAGTTATGCATGTTACAGTGGAACACATCTATTCTGCTTTTCTTTCTTTCTACACTTGTCTTCATGTTTGTACTCCTTTCATGATTTACATAAGACAGCCATTCTATTACTGACACACATTAGGTCCATGTCCCACGGCAGTCAACCAAAAACTAACAGCGTGGAGCAGAAGAAAACCCACTGGCTTACAGTTTTAATCAGAATTGGGTAAATTGACGACACTCACATCGCGGACAACGACATTTAGTTCTCTAATATTCTCAGGTTAAGAGACTGCTGGAAAAAGTTTATGATAGATTATTACCTTATACAAAGAAAGAAAAGGATACAAGAAGAAATAAAGACATTGTTCTTAGGGATAGAGCTGGAAGCAAAGTTTGCAAGCTGAAACTGAAAGGATTACTTGACTACACCACTTGGTCGTGAAGCTCTAATGGTGTTTCTTTTCGGTAACCACTTAACCCACAAATTACTGGCACTGTGCTTTATTGGCCTTTAATGATGGGGGAACTACAATACCCAGAGAGATTAGCAAATTAAGGATTATTTAGTCTAGAAAAAAGACGACTGAGGGGCGATCTAATAACCATGTATAAGTATATAAGGGGACAATACAAATATCTCTCCGAGGATCTGTTTATAACAAAGAAGGTGACGGTCACAAGGGGGCATTCTCTGCGTCTGGAGGAGAGAAGGTTTTTCCACCAACATAGAAGAGGATTCTTTACAGTTAGGGCAGTGAGAATCTGGAATTCCCTGCCTGAGGAGGTGATGATGGCGAACTCAGCTGAGGGGTTCATGAGAGGCCTGGATGTCTTCCTGGAGCGTAACAATATTGTATCTTACAGTGTTTAGGTTCTTTAGGAGGACGTAGATCTGGGGATTTATTGTGACGGAATATAGGCTGACCTGGATGGACACATGACTTTTTTGGGCCTTGCTAACTATGACCTAGTAGACAAAAAGGGATAACTTCTTTCGTGGTAACTTGTCCCTGCAATTAATATTCATTGCTACCAGAAGTAAAGCCTTGAATGATGCAAGACGTCATCAGAACAGAAAAGTTGGATTATCCATGAGGTGAGTGTGTTATTTTAATCATTTTCATCATTTAAGAAAAAAATGTCTCTCTACACAACCTCTTCAAATGTACATGTGACTAGAGCCATCTTCATACCAATGACAACTTCTAATCTACTCTTCTATTTATCTGTTATATAAATTTAATTTTCTGTTTTCACTGGTAAAACAGCACAACCCAACTTAACTCAACCCAAAATTCTCCTTGTCCCACCGGACCATTTAGTGTCTCATATTAGAGACGCCCTTACGTTTTAAATAATCATGCTTTCCAGCCATGACAAGAGAAGATGGAGTCTGGTACACATACACGGGGTTTATAGTGTTGACAACAGTGGCGAATTTTACTAGATTGCGCCCGTCAAAAATACATTAATAATACATTATGAATAAAAGCAACCAGCAAGTCACTGAATTTCTTCTCTTAGGTTTCCCAGATATTATCGGCTTTTGGGCCACCGTTTTATTTATTGTGATTTGTGTGGTTTACATTATGACTCTCATGATAAACACTATGGTCATGGTGTTGGTGTCTATCAAGCAGCAGCTCCATTCCCCCATGTACTTTTTCCTTCAGCAGTTATCGCTTGTTGAATCCATGTTCTTGACTGCTGTTGTTCCTAACATGCTACGTGTCATCTGGTTGGAAGGAGCCACCATCTCTGTTACCGGTTGTATCACCCAGGCCTATCTTTATTGTGCCATAGGGTGCACAGAATGTCACCTCCTCACAGTCATGGCTTATGACCGCTACTTGGCCATCTGTAACCCTCTTCGCTACAATACCATCATGGACACAAGACTTCAGAATATCTTGGTCATTTATTGTTGGGTTTTTGGCTTCCTATTAACCCAGATCACTCTTAACTTTATTTGTCAACTTTTTTTCTGTGACTCCAATGTGATTGACCATTTTTTCTGTGATCTTGCTCCATTTGCTGAGCTTACATGTTTGCACAAGTTTGCTTTCCAGCTAATGATCCTGATCGTTGCTGTTCCTTTAATGGTTATACCTTTTGTATTAGTTATTATCAGTTATGTCTGTGTGTTCATAACAATTCTTGGCATCTCTTTGGCAAAAGCAAGAATGAAAACCTTCTCGACTTGTAGCTCCCACCTCACTGTGGTCACCATGTATTATGGAACTCTCATTTCTATTTATATGGTCCCCGCTAATGGAGATACTTTGATACTTAACAAATTGATTGCCTTTTTGTATATTGTCATAACTCCGCTGTTCAACCCAATCATATATTGCTTGAGAAACCAAGAAATGAGACTTGTCATGGAAAAGTTATTCCATGTATCCAATAAAAAATAGAGAAAGCACTGTAAAAAAAAAGTTGCTATATGCTTTGAAAAAAACATTTTAAAAACTTCTATTGCCTTGTCAAGGAGCCAGTGTTTGGTACTCCATTGATGGTACTTGCCTTTGACGGACCAAGTCCAATAATTAGAGTTGAGCAAATCTCTCATAATTTGATAAGATTTGCTCATTTCATTTGGTTTTGATTCATATTGAAAAAAGAATAGGGTAAAAAATTAATAAACTCTCTTACTATCCTGTTATCATTCCTCCTGTACCTGTTCTTCCACCACTGCTTTTATTCAGACCATTAGATTTTTTAATTTATTACTTTATTTTTTTGTTCTATATTTTCTTTTTACCATGCACTTTTTCTTTTTTTATCCTTTGGACACTTTAGGTTCAGTTTGTAAGTGTTGATACAGAGAACCTTGACTGCATGACTCCCATATACAAATTACCAGTATTGAAATTTAATTAATCATTCAGCTCTGTCTCAAAATGCCTCTATTTATTTATTTAAGGGTTTACAGCTCAATTTTGCACCATTGACAGGTGATGGATAAACGCCCTGGGGGAAGACTGATCTTGTGCAAGCCTAGATAGCTTCAAAATGGTCTTTTCAACTGATATCTTAGTAGTATTAAGCCATCAGATTAAGAAAACCTGATATTGTCTTTTATTTTTGGAAAGATCTTTAGGAAGGGAGTGGTAAGCATCTTTCCCTCCTGTCCGGGATGTGCAAGTGGCCCCATGGCATGATTCACATTTAAACTTTTAGGTAAGGATTGGGTGTGTTAGTTTTGTGGTTTCTTGTGAAGCTGAGCTGGAGGTTCTGTGCAGGCCTGGCTGTGTGAGGTCGAACAGAGACCAGAGCCAGAGACTTAGGTAAAGCCATTACCGCACCCGAGACTCATGTAGTGGTGTTGGTGCCCATGACAACAAACTATATAAAGACGCTCCCAGTGCTGTAATCTAGATGAAAGGTTGGAAAACAAAAACTTTGTTTTGTACTTACCTGGGTCACTGCCTTAGTCCCATACTGGCATGAAGGCCATCGCCTTACACTTCATACTCTCAAGAAAATGGCAGAGAAGATTCTGGAGGACCTATCTAGGCTTGCACAAGATCGATCTTCCTAAACAGTATTCATAAATAATGCATTTTTTTCTTGCTGAATATAATCTCTGAAATTTTGGCTTGAAAACGACCATAAATGGTCAAAATATTGCCATGCATCTTTATTGTTGATGTTCAGAGATGATCAGATTTATCCATGGAGGATCAAGTGCAAGTTGAATTTCCTAAAAACTGTGCTTTCATATGAGTTCATCCTGATAGACGTGTGTTTTATTGATCCTGTATTGTTGTGGGACGGTGTATTCTCCTTCTCTTGTGGCTCTCAACTACTACAAAAGGTGGCAGATGCAGTTTAACAATGATAAATGTAAGGTTATACACATGGGAAGAAGGAATCAATATCACCATTACACACTGAACGGTAAACCACTGGGTAAATCTGACATGGAGAAGGACTTGGGGATCCTAGTTAATGATAAACTTACCTGGAGCAGCCAGTGCCAGGCGAGGTCTGGATTCACATGATGAGAGCATTATACTGCCTCTGTACAAATCTCTGGTTAGACCGCACATGGAGCACTGTGTACAGTTTGCTCAGGAAGGCTATAATGGAACTAGAGCGGGTACAAAGGAGGGCAACAAAATTAATAAAGGGGATGGGGGAACTACAATACCAAGAGAGATTAGCAAAATTAGGATTATTTAGTCTAGAAAAAAGACGACTGAGGGGCGATCTAATAACCATGTATAAGTATATAAGGGGACAATACAAATATCTCTCCGAGGATCTGTTTATACTAAGGAAGGTGACGGTCACAAGGGGGCATTCTCTGCCTATGGAGGAGAAAAGGTTTTTCCACCAACATAGAAGAGGATTCTTTACTGTTAGGGCAGTGAGAATCTGGAATTCCCTGCCTGAGGAGGTGGTGATGGCGAACTCAGTCGAAGGGTTCAAGAGATGCAAATAAAGTCCGTGGAGCCTCATTTCAGAGTCTCAAACACGGGGCTAGCCAGATCTTCCTCCAGGAAGATCTGGCCAAGGGGTGGCTCCTTTCGGAAACCACCATTACCACCATATTAAGTGGCCCTTTAAGTCAATATCCAGCTCTTTGCGAGTTTACAGATATGACAAGGGAAATACCAAGGCCAGGTATCCTTCCACAGACAGCTGTTCCGGGATGTTGCCCCTCATCAGTGTGGAGTAGGATTCTGGCTAGGTGGGAACAATGCCTAGCAGACCAATATCACCAAACAATCACTGACCTCAGGGAGACTAGTCAAAAAAAACACTGCTGCAGCCGGTAAAGGCACTCAATCAGTGAAATTCTAGGTGCAATGCTCCCTGGGAAAGGAGCCACCCCTTGGCTGGGTCCTTCCCTGGAGGAAGATCTGGCTAGTCCCATGTTTGAGACTCTTAAATGAGGCTCCACTGACTTTATTTGCATATTTGTATTTCCCAGGGAGCATTGCACCTAGGATTTCACTGATTGAGTGCCTTTGCCGGCTGCCGCAGTGTTTTCTTTGACTGGTCTCCCTGAGGTCAGTGATTGTTTCGTGATGAAGGGTTCAAGAGAGGCCTGAATGTCTTCCTGGAGCATAACGATATTGTATCTTAGTTATTGTTAGGTTCTTTAGAAGGACATAGATCTGGGGATTTATTCTGACAGAATTTTATAGGCTGAACTGGATGGACTAATGTCTTTTTTTCGGCCTTACTAACTATGTTACTATATGTTACTATGTTACTCTAGAGCACGAACAGAACTTATTCTTTCCCTCACAGTTTTTATTTGTTTTTTAAAAAAAATTTTGGAAACATATTTTACCCCTTTTTGACATCTGACGTACTATCCCCGTCCATGGTGCCATGGCCCGTTTGACCGGGGACGGGATAGTACATCACCGATTATCACAGCTGACACCCAGCACTGTGTGCCAGGGGTGGTGATGGATCGCTCCCGGCACATTAACCCCTGGCACACTGCGATCAAACATGATCGCAGTGTACCGGAGGCACAGGGAAGAATCATGCAATGAAGGGGCTCCCTGCGTGCTTCCCTGAGTCCCTCGGAATAGCGTGATGTGATCGCGCTGTTCCGAGGGCCTCCTCCCTGCAGGCCTCCAGATCCAATATGGCTGCGAGGGGCCTTCGGAGTCCTACAGGGAGGCGACTTTTTCAGTGCCTGCTGGGAGCAGGCGCTGAGAAAGCCTCCTCAGTGCGCTGATCTGACACAGTGCACTGCAAAGTTTCTGATCAGCGATCTGACACTTTATAGTAATGTCCCACACTGGGACTATATAACAAAGTAAAAAAAAAAAAATAAAAAAACAAGTGTAAAAATTATTTTTAAAAAATTCTTAAATAAAAAAATATTCCCTAATAAATTCTTTTTTTCTGTAAATTAAAAAAAAACAATAAAAGTACACATATTTAGGATTGCCGCGTCCATAACGACCCACGCTATAAAAACTGTCCCACTTGTTAACCCCTTTAGTGAACCCCTTAAAAAAAATTAAAAACAAAGCAAAAAACAATGTTTTATCGTCATATTGCCAAACAAAAAGTGCAATAACGTGCGATCAAAAAGACGTATATGAATAACCATGGTACCGCTGAAAACATCATCTTGTCCCTCAAAAAACGAGCATCATCAGCGAAAAATACAAAAGTTATAGCTCGCAGAATATAGCGATGCAAAAATAATTATTTTTTATATAAAATTGTTGCTATTGTATAAAAGCACCAAAACATAAAAAAATATAAATGAGGTATCGCTGTAACAGTACTGACCTGAAGAATAAAACTGCTTCATCAATTTCACCACACGCAGAATGATGTAAACCCCCAAAAAGAAATTCATGAAATGCTAGTTTTTGTTCATTCTACGTTCCAAAAATCAGAATAAAAAGCGATAAAAAATGTCACGTGCCCGAAAATGGTACCAATAAAAATGTCAACTCGTCCCGCAAAAAATAAGACCTCACATGACTCGGTGGGTCAAAATACCGAAAAATTATAGCTCGCAATTTATGCTGATGCAAAAACTATTTTTACAATAAAAAGTGTCTTTTAGCGTGCGACAGCTGCCAAACATAAAAACCGCCATAAATAGTAAATCAAACCCCCCGTTATCACTCCCTCAGTGAAGGAAAGATAATAAAATTAAAAAAAAATATTTATTTCCATTTTCCCATTAGGGTTAGGGCTAGGGCTAGGGTTAGGGCTAGGGTTAGGGCTAGGGATAGGGTTAGGTCTAGGGTTAGGGCTAGGGCTACGGTTAGGGCTGAGACTTGGATTAGGGGTGTGTAGGGCTTAGGGTTGGTGTTAGAATTAGGGGTTTCCACTGTTTAGGCACATCAGGACTCTTCTAACGCAGCATGGTGTCTGATCTCAATTCCAGCCAATTCTGCATTGAAAAAGTCAAACGGTGCTCCTTCCCTTCCAAGCTCTGCCATGCGCCCAAACAGTGGTTTACCCCCACATATGGGGTATCAGCTTACTGAGGACAAATTGCACAACAACTTTAGGAGCCAATATCTCCTCTTACCCTTGGAAAAATAAAAAATTTAGAGCAAAAATATCATTTTTGTGGAAAAAACATGATTTTTTTATTTTTATGGCTCTACGTTCTAAACTTCTGTGAAGCACTTGGGGGTTCAAAGTGCTTACCACACATCCAGATAAGGTCCTTGGGGGGTCTAGTTTCCAAAATGGGGTCAATTGTGGGGAGTTTCCACAGTTTAGGCACATCAGGGGCTCTCCAAACGTGACATTCCATCAAAGTCTGCATTCCAAAACATCACTACTTCCCTTCCGAGCCCCAACGTGTGCCCATACAGTAGTTTTCTCCCACATATAGGGTATCAACGTACTCTGGAAAAATTTGACAACAACTTTGGAGTCTAATTTCTCCTGTTTCCCTTGGGAAAATAAAAAAGTTAGAGACTAAAAGATGATGTTTGTGGAAAAAATATGATTTTTTTTATTTTCACGCCTGGGCATTATAAACTTCTGTGAAGCACTTAGGGGTTGCAAGTGCTCACCACACATCTATATAAGTTCCTTGGGGGTCTTGTTTCCAAAATGGGGTCACTTTTGGGGGTTTCCACTGTTCAGGCACATCAGGGGCTCTCCAAACGCAACTTGGTGCCCAATCTCAATTCCAGCCAAATTTTGCATCAAACAGTGCTCCTTCCCTTCTGAGCTCTGCCATGCTCCTAAACAGTGGTTATCCCTTAGATATCGGGTATCAGCATACTCAGGACAAATTGCACAACAACTTTTGGGGTCCTGTTACCCTTGGGAAAATAAAAATTGGGGGTGAAAAGTTCATTTTTGTGGAAAAAATATGATTTTTTAATTTTACTGCTGTACATTATAAACTTCTGTGAATCCCATGAGGGTTCAAAGTTCCTTTCACACATCTAAATGGGGGATCTAGTTTCCAAAATTTCATTTGTAGGGGGTTTCTACTGTTTAAGCACATCAGGGGATCTCCAAACTTGACATGGCGTCCGATCTCAATTCCAGCAATTTTGCATTGAAAAAGTCAAACGGCGCTCCTGCCTTTTCGAGCTCTGCTGTGTACTCATGACAAATTGCACAATAACTTTTGCAGTCTAATTTCTCCTGATACCCTTGGTAAAATAAAAAAAATTGGACCTGAAGTATTTTTTTTGTGAAAAAAAGTTAAATGTTCAATTTTTTTTAAACATTCAAAAAATTCCTGTGAAGCACCTGAAGGCTTAATGAACTTCCTGAATGTGGTTTTGATTACCGTCAGGGGTGCAGTTTTTAGAATGGTGTCACTTTTGGGTATTTTCTATCATATAGACCCCTCAAAGTGACTTCAAATGTGTTGTGGTCCCTAAAAATAAAATGGTGTTGTAAAAATGAGAAATCGCTGGTCAACTTTTAACCCTTATAACTTCCTAACAAAAAAAAATTGGTTCCAAAATTGTGCTGATGTAAAGTAAACATGTGGGAAATGTTACTTATTAAGTTTTTTGTGTGCTGTATCTCTGTGATTTAACGGCATAAAAATTCAAAGTTGGAAAATTGCGAAATTTTCAAATGTTTCGCCAAATTTCTGTTTTTTTTACAAATAAATGCAAGTTATTTGATTGAAATTTTACAACTATCATGAAGTACAATATGTCACGAGAAAACAATGTCAGAATCACTGGGATCCATGGAAGCATTCCAGAGTTATTACCTCATAAATGGACAGTGGTCAGAATTGTAAAAATTGGCCCGGTCATTAACGTGCAAACCACCCTTGGGCGTAAAGGGGTTTATATATACAGTATATATATATAAATTATTAATTCGACATCAGACCATTCAGTCAAATTTTTAATCTTTATTCATTAATCAAAATGTTTTTATTCTTCATTATGTATGAGGAGTAGTGTTGAGCGATACCACCCGATACTGAAAAATATCGTATCGGAATGGATCGGCCGATCTAAAAAAAGTATCGGGTACCGCCGATTCCGATCCCGGAAGTCCCATTCAAGTCAATGGAACAGAAATATCGGAATTAAAAAAAACCTTTCTTTCCCTGTCGGGTAATTCTACATGGAGAAAAGCAACTAATAATAATGTAGAATGTATTGTGGGAGGTGTAGGAGACATAAAAGCCATAGAGGTTTAGCCTAATCAAATGGCATAGCAGGATTTTTTTTTTTTAAAGACGTTTGTAGTTACAAAGATATTGACTAATTTAATTTTTTGTCAGATATGTATGTTTCACTACTTCCATGCTCTTCACCTTCTTTTTTACTTCTCCCACACTTTCTCCTTCATCATCTTCAGCAGCAGCAGTATCTTCTTCTTCTTCTTTTATTCTTCTTCTTTTAGTCTTCTTCTTTTAGTCTTCTTCTTTTAGTCTTCTTCTTTTATTCTTCTTCATATTCTACTTCTTCATCTTCTTCTACTTCTACTACTTCTACTTCTTCCTATTCTTCTTCATCATATTCTTATTTGTGTCAGGCATTCCTGTAGTTGTTATCTATAAAAGTTTGAAGATTACACCTTCCGTTCAGCCTGTCACAAAAGATTTACAACAGGATTTGTCCTTGTTCAGTTTGGCCTGCAGCAGCAGGCCTTTTCCAGGGGCACCACGAGGAGGAACGGACTCACCCCCGTACACTACTTAGTCTTCTTCTGCTTATAAATTAGATAATATCATTTGCTCGGATTTTTAGTCTTATGCTTCATGTTCTTCTGCTTTTGGTTTTTATGCTTCTTGGTCTTCTGTCTCTTGTTGTTCTGCATCTTGGTGGTTGTCTTCCTGTTCTTTGTCCTCTTGGTCATCTTCTTCAGGGTCATCTTTTAGGTATGCTTCTGTGTGGTCTTCAGGGTTGTCATCTTCAGGGTCATTGTCAGGGAGATCCAGAGTGAGAATCAAAAACCATTTCCACAAGCTTGAACTTGGAAAAGTAGCAGAAGGTACAAGAAGGCTGAGGAACTGCCGAGAACCATCTGACGGTACTGGAACCCGGAGGGGCAGCAGAATGAACAAGAGCCAATGGCACAACCGTGGACCAGCTGACGTTGCTGGAACACGGTTACTAAGAGGGAGGTACCTGTGCTCCAAAGCACTACCAAGGACCAGCAGACATTGCTGGAACTCGGATACCAAGAAGGAGGCACCTAGGCCAAAGGCTCTGCCGAGAACCAGCTGACGGTGCTGGAACCCGGATGGGTAGCAGAAGATACCCATGAAAAAAACAAAGTTGCAAGGCCGTGAGCCGGCCGAGAGTTACCGAAACCCACAGTCCTACAGGGGGTGCTTGTCCTATTGGCACTACGGAACCAGCCTTTATTACCAGAACCCGCAGCCCACATAGGAAGCACCGAAACTGCAGGCACCATAGACTCGGCTAACCCGACCACAACACGACAGGACAACGTATTGGTGGCAAAGTGACATTGGCACTACCCGGAAACAGCAGGCGTGCTGTAACCAGGCTGGGCAGGAGGGAGTACCCGTGCCAAAGACACTTCCGAGAACCAGCTGACGGTGCTGGAACCCGGATGGGTAGCATTAGCTACAAGAGTCAATGGAACTACCGAGAACCAGCTGACGATGCTTGAACCCAGAGTGGCAGCAGAAGGAACAACAGCCAATGGCACAACTGTGGACCAGCTGACGGTGCTGGAACACTGTTTCTAAGCAGGAGGTACCTGTGCTTAAAAGCACTACCAAGGACCAGCAGATGTTGCTGGAACTCGGATACCGAGAAGGAGACACCTAGGCCAAAGGCTCTGCCGAGAGCCAGCTGACGGTGCTGGAACCCGGATGGGTAGCAGAAGCTGCAAGAGCAAATGACACTAGCGAGGACCAGCTGACGGTGCTGGAACCTGGAGGGGCAGCAGAAGGAACAAGAGCCAATGGGAAAACTGTGGACCAGCTGACGGTGCAAGAACATGGTTTCTAAGCAGGAGGTACCTGTGCTAAAAAGCACTACCAAGGACCAGCAGACGTTGCTGGAACTCGGATACCGAGAAGGAGGCACCTAAGCCAAAGGCTCTGCCGAGAGCCAGCTGACGGTGCTGGAACCCAGAGGGGCAGCAGAAGGAACAAGTGCCAATGGGACAACCGTGGACCAGCTGACGGTGCTAGAACACGGTTTCTAAGCAGGAGGTACCTGTGCTAAAAAGCACTACCAAGGACCAGCAGACATTGCTGGAACTCGGATACTGAGAAAGAGGCACCTAGGCCAAAGGCTCTGCCGAGAGCCAGTTGACAGTGCTGGAACCCGGATGGGTAGCACAAGGTACCCAGTAAAAAAACAAAGTTGCAAGGCCGTGAGCCGGCCGCAGATACCGAAACTCACAGTCCTACAGGGGGTGCTTGTCCTATTGGCACTACGGAATCAGCCTTTATTACCAGAACCCGCAGCCCACATAGGAAGCACCGAAACTGCAGGCACCATAGACTCGGCTAACCCGACCGCAACACGACAGGACAACGTATCAGTGGCAAAGTGACGTTGACACTACCCGGAAACAGCAGGCGTGCTGTAACCAGGCTGGGCAGGAGGGAGTACCCATGCCAAAGACACTGCCGAGAACCAGCTGACGGTGCTGGAACCCGGAGGGGCAGCAGAATGAACAAAAGCCAATGGCACAACCGTGGACCAGCTGACGGTGCTAGAACACGGTTTCTAAGCAGGAGGTACCTGTGCTAAAAAGCACTACCAAGGACCAGCAGACATTGCTTGAACTGGGATACCGACAAGGAGGCACCTCAGCCAAAGGCACTGCCAAGAACCAGCTGACGGTGCTGGAACCTGGATGGGTAGCAGAAGGTACCCATGAAAAACAAAGTTGCAAGGCCGCGAGCCGGCCGCAGTTACCGAAACCCACAGTCCTACAGGGGGTGCTTGTCCTATTGGCACTATGGAACCAGCCTTTGTTACCAGAACCCGCAGTCCACATTGGAAGCACTGAAACTGCAGGCACCATAGACTCGGCTAACCCGACCGCAACACAACAGGACAACGTATCAGTGGCAAAGTGACGTCGACACTACCCGGAAACAGCAGGCGTGCTGTAACCAGGCTGGGCAGGAGGGAGTACCCATGCCAAAGACACTGTCGAGAACCAGCTGACAGTGCTGGAACCCGGAGGGGCAGCAGAAGGAACAAGAGCCAATGGGACAACCGTGGACCAGCTGACGGTGCTAGAACACGGTTTCTAAGCAGGAGGTACCTGTGCTAAAAAGCACTACCAAGGACCAGCAGACGTTGCTGGAACTCGGATACCAAGAAGGAGGCACCTAGGCCAAAGGCTCTGCCGAGAAACAGCTGACGGTGCTGGAACCTGGCTGGGCAGGAAGGAGTACCCGTGGCAAGCACACTTCTGAGCATCGACATGCGATGTTGAAGCCCAGGGGTCAATCATGCAGCAGGCTGAGGCCAACTTGGAGCGAGTTTTATATTGGTTGTACACAACTACTGATTGTAACCGTGCTCCACTTTGGCCTCTGGCTCTACTGTCTCTAGTATTTCCCCTGGCCTCCAACCACGCCAGTTGCTGCTCTGCAGAGTTGTCTGCACAATCCACACTTGTTCCTGAGTTACTAGGGCTCAGTCACGTCAGTTGATCCCCTGATGTGTGTCCGGCAAGGTGTCCTGCTCTATCCACATTCCCACAACTATTAATGGGTATGGGGACAGAGCAGGAGACATTGCCGGACACACATTAGGGGATCAACAGACGTGACTGAGCCCCAGTAGCACAGGAACAAGTGTGGATTGTGCAGACGGCACATCAGAGCAGCGACTGGCGGGGTTGGAGGCCAGGGGAAATACTAGAAACAGTACAGACAGAGGCCTAAGTGGACCACGGTTAAAAGTCAGTAGTAGTGTGATGTTGGAGGCAGCTGTAGACTTTGCCATCCGCACAGCAGGGGAACAGCTGGCGTTACTGAACCCCACTAACACAGGAGCGAGTGATTCTATCTGTGCGGACGGCACTTCCAAGCTACAATTGGCTGTGTTGAAGCCCAGGATGAATGCTCCGAGCAGGCTGAGGCCTACTTGGAGCAAGTGGAAAATAACATGTAGTGTGATGTTGGAGGCAGCAGGAGATTTTGCCATCCGCACAGCAGGGGAACAGCTGGCATTACTGAACCCCACTAACACAGGACCGAGTGTTTCAATCTGTGCGGACGGCACTTCCAGGCTACAACTGGCTGTGTTGTAGCCCAGGATCAATGCTCCGAGTAGGCTGAGGCCTACTTGGAGCGAGGAGAAAAAGCGTTGCAGTGTGAGTTTGGAGGCAGCTGGAGACTTTGCCATCCACACAGCAGGGGAACAGCTGGCGTTACTGAAACCCACAGACACAGGAGCGAGTGTTTTCAATCTGTGTGGACGGCACTTCCAGGCTACAACTGGCTGTGTTGTAGCCCAGGATCAATGCTCCGAGCAGGCTGAGGCCTACTTGGAGCGAGGAGAAAAAGCGTTGTAGTGTGAGTTTGGAGGCAGCAGGAGACTTTGCCATCCACACAGCAGGGGAACAGCTGGCGTTACTGAAACCCACTAACACAGGAGCGAGTGTTTCAATCTGTGCGGACGGCACTTCCAGGCTACAACTGGCTGTGTTGTAGCCCAGGATGAAGCATGCAGCAGGCGGAGGACAACTTGCAGCAGGTTTTATAGAGGTTGTAGACTACTACTGATTGTCACCGTGCTCCACTATGGCATCCGGCTCCACTGTCTCTAGTATTTCCCCTTGCCAACAACCCCGGCAGTTACAGCTCTGAAGTGGCGTCTGCACAATCCACACTTGTTCCTGTGTAACTGTGGCTCAGTCCCATCTGTTGATCCCCTGATGTGTCTGGCAAGCTCTCCTGCTCAGTCCTCATTCACACTACTAGTAATGTGAATGTGGACAGAGCAGGAGACCTTGCCGGACACACATCAGGGGATCAACTGACGGGACTGAGCCACAGTAACTCAGGAACAAGTGTGGATTGTGCAGATACCACTTCAGAGCTGTAACTGGCGGGGTTGTTGGCCAGGGGAAATACTAGAGACAGTGGAGCCAGAGGCCTAAGTTGAGCAAAGTTACAAATCTGTAGTAGTTTGCATGTGGATGGAGCAGGAGACTTTGCCATCTACACAGCAGGGGAAAAGCTGGCATTACTGAACCCCACAGACACAGTAGCGAGTGTGTTTTTCTCTGTGAAGACGGCACTTCTGAACACCAACTCGCATTGTTGGAGCCCAGGATGAGGCATGGAGCAGGCTGAGGCCTGATGGTGTTGGCATGTGGAGGCATCACTAGACTTTGCAGTCTACACAGCAGGGGAACAGCTGGCATTACTGAACCCCACAGACACAGTAGCGAGTGTGTTTTTCTCTGTGAAGACGGCACTTCTGAACACCAACTGGCGTTGTTGGAGCCCAGGATGAGGCATGGAGCAGGCTGAGGCCTGATGGTGTTGGCGTGTGGAGGCAGCACTAGACTTTGCCGTCTACACAGCAGGGGAACAGCTGGCATTACTGAACCCCACAGACACAGTAGCGAGTGTGTTTTTCTCTGTGAAGATGGCACTTCTGAACACCAACTGGCATTGTTGGAGCCCAGGATGAGGCATGGAGCAGGCTGAGGCCTGATGGTGTTGGCATGTGGAGGCAGCACTAGACTTTGCCATCTACACAGCAGGGGAACAGCTGGCATTACTGAACCCCACAGACACAGTAGCGAGTGTTTTTTTCTCTGTGAAGACGGCACTTCTGAACACCAACTGGCATTGTTGGAGCCCAGGATGAGGCATGGAGCAGGCTGAGGCCTGATGGTGTTGGCATGTGGAGGCAGCAGGAGACTTTGCCGTCTACACAGCAGGGGAACAGCTGGCATTACTGAACCCCACAGACACAGTAGCTAGTGTGTGTTTCTCTGCGAAGACGGCACTTCTGAACACCAACTGACGTTGTTGGGGCCCAGGATGAGGCATGAAGCTGACTGAGGCCAACTTGCAGCACGTTTTATAGAGGTAGTAGACTACAACTGATTGTAACCGTGCTCCACTATGGCCTCCGGCTCCACTGTCTGTAGTATTTCCCCTGGCCTCCAACCTCACCACGTGACACCTCTGAAGTGGCGTCAGCACAATCCACACTTGTTTCTGTGTTACTTGGGCTCAGTCCCGTCAGTTGATCCCCTGATGTGTGTCCGGAAAGGTCTCCTGCTCTGTCCTCATTCACACTACTAGTAATGAGAATGTGGACAGCGCAGGAGACCTTGCCGGACACACATCAGGGGATCAACTGACGTGACTGAGGCCAAGTAACACTGGAACAAGTGTGGATTATGCAGATGCCACTTAAGAGCTGTCACTGTCTGGGTTGGAGGCCAGGGGAAATACTAGAGACAGTGGAGCCAGATGTCTAAGTGGAGCAGGGTTAAAAATCAGTAGTAGTTTGAATGTGGATGGAGCAGGAGACTTTGCCGTCCACACAGAAGGGGAGCAGCTGGCGTTACTGAACTCCACTAACACAGGAGCTAGTGTTTTTCTCTGTGCAGACGACACATCTGAGCGACAACTGGCTGTGTTGAAGCCCAGGGATTATAGTTCAGGTGGTAGAAACATGAACATAACAGGAGACCTGGATACAGTTGGCAACCAATTATTTAGTCGGGAAGAGGACTGGCAAATTCTGGGGAGATCCAGACCTTGTTCATTTTCTGAAAAGTAAGCCGGTCGACCTTAACGGAGGAAAGTCGCATGCGACGGTCTGTTAGTACACCACCTGCGGCACTAAAGACGCGTTCCGATAATACACTGGCAGCAGGGCAAGCCAGCACCTCCAATGCATACTGGCTAAGCTCTGGCCATGTATCCAGCTTAGAGACCCAAAACTTGAAGGGGGAAGAGCCATCTGGGAGTACACTCACAGGGCAAGACATGTAGTCTGTCAACATTTGACGGAAACGTTGCCTCCTGCTGACTGGAGCCGTCAGTGATGGTGTAGACAATTGTGGCGGACACACAAAACTTTGCCACATTTGGGCAATAGTGGTCTTGCCTTGTGCTGAGGCGCTGCCTCTGCTCCCTCTTTTTGCCAAGTTTCCACCACTGCCTCGACGCACAGAGCTGCTTTGTAAAGCACTAACACCACTGCTGTCGGGTGGAATGGAAAACATGATGGACTGCACCAGTGTGTCTTGGTACTCCCGCAGTTTACGCTCCCGGTTCAATGTTGGTATGAGGGTTTGCAAGTTGTCCCGGTAGCGAGGATCTAGGAGGGTGTACACCCAATAATCAGCCGTGTAGAGAATGTGGGCAATGCGTCGGTCGTTTCTCAGGCACTGCAGCATGAAGTCAACCATGTGCTGCAGACTCCCAACTGCCAAAGAACCGCTGTCCCCTGCTTGAGGCGTGATCTCTGCCTGCTCTGCGTCACCCCACCCTCGCTGTACATACTGACTAGAGCTTTGTGTACCTCCCTCCTGTGGAGAGATGTCTTCCTCCTCCATTGACTCCTCCTCATCCTCCTCACAATGTGTCCCCTGCCTAGGCCTTTGTGAGGAAGCACGTAGCGCAGACTCACCCTCCACCTCTTCCAAAACCTCATCCCTTAGTGCTTGCAGTGTTTTTTGAAGCATGCAGATAAGGGGGACAGTCATGCTGACTAGTGCATCATCTGCACTCACCATCCGTGTGGAATCATCGAAGGCACGCAAAACGAAGCAGATGTCCTTCATAGAGGCCCACTCAGTGGTGCTGAAGTGTGACCGGCGCACATTGCGACTTGTTTTCACCTGATGCAGCTGGTACTCCATGACTGCTGCCTGCTGCTCACACAACCGCTCCAACATATGTAACGTTGAATTCCACCTGGTGGGTAGGTCACATATGATGTGATGTTCCGGAAGGCGTAATCGGCGCTGCAGAGCAGCAAGGCGCGATCTTGCCGTGCTGGAACGACGCAAGTGAGCGCACTCTATGCGGACCTTGTGTAGCAGTGCATCAAGATCCGGATAGTCCTTCAGAAAGCTCTGCACGACCAAGTTGAGCACATGTGCCAGACATGGGATGTGAGTGAGGTTGCCTAGGCCAAGAGTTGCCACCAGATTTCGGCCATTGTCACACACTACCAAGCCCAGCTGGAGATTCGCTGGCCCAAACCACACGTCGCTCTCCTGCTTGATGGCATTCCAGAGCTCCTGCGCTGTGTGGCTTCGATTCCCCAAAGAAATTAATTTCAGTACGGCCTGTTGACGTTTGGCCACGGCTGTGCTCATATCGGTCGTAACAGGCTCCTGCTGCGCTGTTTCACAGGAACTTGAGTAGGAGGAGGAGTCAATATGTACAGACTGGATTCCTGCAATCCGTGGAGTTGGCAGAACACGTAGAGCGCCACTCTCCAGATCTGTACCCGGCTCCACAACATTGACCAAATGGGCAGTGAGGGAAAGGTATCATCCCTGTCCATGGTTACTGGTCCACGCATCAGTGGTCAGGTGGACCTTTCTACTGACGGCGTTTAGTAGCGCATGTTTTATGTTTGCCTCCACATGTTTCTGCAGGGCAGGGACGGCTCGCCTGCTGAAATAAAAGCGGATGGGCATGGTGTATTGTGGGACTGCCAATGCCATGAAGTCCCGGAAGGTGTCAGTCTCCACCAGCCTGAATGACAGCATTTCAAGGGCCAGGAGTTTGGCAATGCCAGCATTCAGAGCCTGTGCTCGGGGATGGTTTGCCGAGTATGGCTGCCTTTTCTCCCATGCCTGTGCAACCAATGGCTGCCGAGTGGCCTGGGAGTGTGAGGATGACTTGGAACGTGGTGCTGTGGGTGGAATGTCACAGGGTCTCCGGACAACAGTGCCAGAGGTTCTTCCTTGGCGATCCTGTGAGGAAGCCGAAACAGCTGTGTGTGAGCTGGAGGAAGAGGCCCCAACACGACCTGAAGTGGTGGTAGGTGGTGCTGTACGTTGGCCTTAGTCTTCAGTGTGTCTGTGTAACTCCAGCTCATGCTTGGTCCACACATGCTTCCACATATTAGTGGTATTGAGGTTGCTGACATTTTTCCCTCTTTTGACTCTGTGATGACACAGCTTGCATTTGACAAAGCAAATGTCATCTGCAACTGTGTCAAAAAAGGACCACGCACTGCAAGTTTTGGGAGCGCCCATTTTGCCTTTTGAAAGTGGAATGCTCCTAACGGGTGCCGAAGTGGAGGCTACAGGCAACCAAGTCTGCCCCTCCATCTCCATCCGGTTTTTGCCGTTTGGGGAATCTCTTCCTCAGAGCTGCTCCCACCACCTTCCTGTTCCTCACGCCATGATGGGTCAAGGACCTCATCATCTACACTCCCCTCTTCAAACACCTGCTTCTCCTGGGTTGTCTCGCCAGCACCGTACGCACCAGAAAGTGGTGACTGAGTCTCGGCATCATCTGATGCGTACTGAGGTGTGGTGACCATAGGCACTGGCCCACTCGCCTCTTCAGATTCAGAGGGACAAAGAAGTTGCGCATCACTGCATACTCCCTCTTCTTCACATTCTGGAATGCTGCTTGGCTGGCCCCCTCTTTCCAAACCAGCAGATTCCGAGAACAGAAGTAGAGACTGTGATGGCTCCTGTCCAGGGCTTTCTGACTGCCTGGGCACTTTGGCAGGTGGTGAAGAGACAGATGGTTGCTCTTCGGTGCTCTGGCCCTGAGTGGATGTGGAAGTAATTGAAGTCGATGCGTTAGCTGCCATCCATCCGACAACGGCTTCAATTTGTTCCTCCCGCGGCAGTGGGGTACGTTGAGGTCCTACAAAGCTGTGCGTAAAGGACTGTTGCCTGCTAAAACTAGGGGATGCTGACTCACTGGTGCCAACAGCAGGCACAGAATCCCCATGTCCTCTCCTTGCAGAATCCCCACATCCTCTCCCTGCTAAAACTCCACACCCACGACCACGTGCCTTACTCCCTGCCTTCTTCATCTTGCTAGACTGAGAAAGATAGGCAGAAAAGTACAAAGGGGGGCCTTAGTGTGCTTATTCCTGAACAGCTGGTTACAGGTATAAGAAACACTAATTTTATGAAGTGTGTGTGTCGACTACACTTTAATGGGAGCTAATGTGGCCTACACAACTTTCAAATGTAGTGTTTGGTGAACTTTGTTGTTTTTTTTTTTTGGGGGGGGGGAACTAAAAGGATGTGACCAAAGATTTGAAAGTCAGAGTATCACCAACTTTCTGGAGCTATTACAATGCAGGCAAGTAACCTACAATGCAAAAGATGAGGCTCCAAAAAAATTGGGTAATACTAATCTGGCTGCAGCTGAAGGGCACAAGCCAGAAAAAAGGCTCCTCTATCTACTCCTATATAGTGTTTGCAACCAACCAATGTCGATGGATACGGATGGATGCACACTAATAGGAGAAGAAAAATGAGCTGCAATTAAAGAAAAATATGTGTGAGGCAGTGACGCACGCTTAGCGGCCTACAACCAGACATAGCTGGGACCTCTCAGACAGCTGTGAACAGTGCAGCTAAGTGGGCACTAGCACTGACAGGCTGCAGAAAGGCTCCGCTGTGTACTCCTAGAGTGTTTGCAACCACCGTATATGGATACGGATGGATGCACACTAATAGGAGAAAAAATGAGCTGCAATAAAAGAAAAATGTGTGAGGCAGTGACATGCTGAGCAGCCTACAACCAGACATAGCTGCAGGACACACTACTCAGCGTGAGCTGCACTCACACAGTCAGAGACCTCTCAGACAGCCGTGAACAGTGCAGCTAAGTGGGCACTAGCACTGACAGGCTGCAGAAAGGCTCCGCTGTCTACTACTAGTGTTTGCAACCAATGTATATGGATACGGATGTAAGCACACTAGATAGAATTTTTTAAAAATAAGCAGCTCAAAAAGAAAAATATGTATAAGGCAGCAGTGAGGCACGCTGGGCGGCCTACAACTAGACGTGGCTGCAGGACCCACTCCACAGCATGAGCTGCACTGACACAGACCTTGCAGACAGCTGTGAACACTGCTGCTAGGGAAAAGCAAGCTATAGTGGTGGTTTATGTAGCCTGGGTAAAGGACACTATGATTGTGAAAATCACTATCTCTAATTGTCCCTCACAGTCTTCAACAGCAGCCTGTCCCTAACTGAATTCACAGCAGAGTGACCAGAAATGGCGGCGGCGGTGGCTTTTATAGGGCATCATGACATCATTTCAGCAGCCAATCACAGCTATGCCAATAGTTAACATGCCTACATGCCTAACAGGATGAGCCCACACTTCTGAGGATTCCCATTGGCTGAATCAAAGCAAGCGGGCTCATAGCATTATGGGAATTTCCGATTCCGGTATCCGATATGAAAAAAGTATCGGAAGTCAGTATCGGAATTCCGATACAGCTAATATCGGCCGATACCCGATACTTGCGGTATCGGAAAGCTCAACACTAATGAGGATTCAACGTAATTAACTTAAGAAAATCTGTTCCCTCTGTCCACTTAGTGGTTTAAATGTAAGGCATCTGCCCTTGAGCTTGAATGCTCCTTTTTGGCGGGTTCTTGTCTACTTTTGGAGAAAGTCAGGATCCGCTTTTTTCTTCTTTTTCTTTCTTATTGTATCTTTTCAATTTTGATTTGTCAACCTGCAAATGAAATGAACCAATGATAATGATAAGTATTTATTTTATGAATATTTTCTTGATTCAGCTGATCTGGATTTGTTAACCCTGTGACAGCAATGAACTTTGACATCATGTCATCAGATCCATTGGCGCCGTTTTTGAAATGCAGCGTGTATTTAAAGAATGTAAGTCTGTGATGTCTGTATATAGTATGTGGTATTTCCTGACGAAGGGAACATAGGAACCCCGAAACGCGTTGAATAAACCACTTTGAATCCTTGGTAATTTCTTGCAATTTATCCTTGCGGCAGCGCGGAGTTATTCCACAAATACCTATTGAATATATGTTCATATGAATTCAGATATTTTGAGATTTGATTTATGGTTCATAGAAGAGAAAAAATATTTGCCCAGCGCCATTTTATACGATGTGAAGCATCAGATAGCAGGCCAAGTTCATTTTACATTTCTGCGCAGGCTTTCCCTTAATTCCCTGCAGCCATGATACATTATGGAATATCATGCCAGAGTAACCACCTGACACACTGCTGCACCGAGAGATGCACTTAAAGACCAGAGATGTTCAGTCAAATCTCGGCTGTCTTTTTTCAACCAGAAAAATAAAACAGTTATAGCTCTCAAAAAGCTCTCAAAATAATTATTTTTTTCTATAAAATAGTTTTTTGTGTAGAAGCGCCGAAACATAAAAAACAATATAAGTTAGGTATCACTGTAATTATACTGACCAGAAGAATAAAACTGCCTTACCAATTTTGCTACACATGGAACGGTATAAAAAGAAAAAAACAAGAAGCAATTCCTGAATTGCTGGTCTTTGTTCATTCTGTCTCCCAAAAATTGGAATAGAAAGTGATCAAAAAATGTCATATGCCAGAAAATGGCACCAATTAAAACGTCAGGTCGTCCCACAAAAGTCAAGCCATAGCATGACTATGTAGGCAGTAAAATGGATAACTTCCAGCTTTCAAAATATGGTGATGCAAAAACTAGTTTTCGCAATAAAAAGCGTCTTTTAGTGTGTGACAGCAACCATAAAAACCTGATAAAATTATGGTATCGCTGTAATTGCACCGACCTGAAGAATAAAGTCGCCTAATCACTTACTCACCGTACGTAAAAAATAAAACAAATTCTTCACATGCAGTTGATTTTTTTTCATTGTGTCTCACAAAGATTGCATTAAGGCTCTGCGCACATTTATCCTGCACTCTACGCTGAGCACTTACACCAGGGTTTCTGTTTAATTCTCTGAAATATGTGATTCAGACCTACAATGAGGCATATGGATGTGAGGGAGTGCCATGGCCATAGCTGTGGTTGAGACTAATGGCTCTTGCGCACTCTGGTCTCCCATTACATACAAACAATGTCCTTTTGTAAGTGTACTTGCCTCTCTGCACCTTCAGGATCTCCTCTGAGTTGCTGAAGACCCCCTCCATGAGATTGCGCACAAACAGATACACAGTCCAATTTCAACTATAAACAAATAATTTTACTTTTTTTCTTTCGCAGCACATCAGTGTTTCATACAGTTCACAACCTTCACTTTCCCTGTACTCTTCCTTACGTCTCTCTGTGGGTGCCCGGGTCATAAGATTTCAACTGGTACCGCAGCACCCTCCCTGTTCAGCTTTACTGCTTTCAAGAGTTCCTTTGTCCGTTTTGCCCTAGACAAGAGGGCATCTGCCCATGAAGTAAGCTGCCATATGTTGAGTGACCTCAGTCCCTGTACTGCTGTGGCTTTGGCTACAGCTTCTGTTCCCACTGCTGCTGTCACTGCTGCCCTTATGGCCCACTGGCCCTGGATGGTTGGGCTTCTTGCTTTAAACGTTGAGGAGGCAACCGCACTGTACAGGCTCTAAGGCCCTACTGCTCTAAACAGGAACAAACCCTCTATCTATCCACAGTTGGCTCCTCCTAAACACCTAGTATCTATCCTAAGTTTCCTAACATGCCTCGTCTAGTGGCCTAATAAGGTTACTATGCTCTCCCTAAAATACAATATATAATATACATTTTTGCAGCATTATAAGGCAACAATCTACATACAGATAAATAGTATATTTACATCAAAGAAGGGAGTGGAGTATCACATGGTCCCGGTACACTACTTACATGGAGGCACTGTGACCGCCATAGGATCTGTGATTCAGCAGTGTCTGTCTTTTTAGGATCGCATAAAAATGCAGTCGGCCACAGTTTTTTTCACTTCTGAAAAGGGCATGGCTGAACAGAGGCCAGACAGAGTCCAGAGTAACTGCTGCCTCATTATAGTGAATAGATCAATTAGGGGTTTCATCTGTCACGTCACTCAGAGATTTAGATGGAAACCTTGATGTAAGTGCTTAGCATACAGTGCCGGATAAATGTAATCATAAATGTGATGGAATTTGTTCATAGTAATAGCTTCAGCTTGATCCACAAAAAAAAGTCCCCACTCAGGTCTGCCATCTTTTAATGGAAGGACAGGTGGCTTCCATGTTACTGGTAGCACAAAGGCTTTGGAAAAGTGAAATGTCTCCTTGCCCCCCAAAAGATATTCAGCAAATTCTCTGCTCCAAAATCCAAATGCCCCCCTCCATTCTGAGCCCCAGTGTGCCTAAACCACATTTAGCACCCACATGTTTGGCATTTCTGCAGTGATGAGAGCACACCTAGGTGCTTGTCTCCAGAAGCATGAGCTGGACATAATGTACTGGTCACTACAATGGCAGTTTGCAATTTACACTCCGCAACATCCACTGCAGCTTGTTTCTGGGAAACACCCACGGAGTCAAAATCTTCACTACGTATGTAGATAAATTACCAAAGGGTTATAATTTCCAAAATGGGATCACTTGAGGGGGGATTCTGCTTTTATATCACTTAGGGGCTCTGTATATGAAATCCGCAAGCTATTCTAGGAAAATCTGCATTCCAGGAGGCAAATAGTGCTCCATCTCTCCCAAGTGTCTCCATATGGCTAAGTAGAATTGTATAGCCACATATGGGGTAGAAATCGTGGGACAAATTTTGGTGCCATTTTTACCAATTTCCCAGTATGAAAATGTAAAACTTGGAGCTAGCAGACAATTTTGGTGGTAAAAATATAAATTATTCTATCTTCACTGCCCAGTGGTTTAAAACTTTGTGACACACATGTGGTGTCAATATAATCACTGCACCACTAGATTAATTCTTTGAGAGGTTTAGTTTTTAAAATGGGGTCATGGGGGTTCTGCTGTGTTGGCACCTCAGGGACTCTGCCAATGTAACATGGCAACCTCAAACAATTTCAGCAAAATCTGCACTAAAGTATGGCGTTTGTTCCTTTCTGAGCTTTGCACTGTGCCTCAAAAGTAGTTTTTGATGACATATGGTGTATCGGTAAACTCAGGAAAAGTTGTACACCAAATTTTGGGGTCCATTTTCTCCTGTTACCCTTGTGAAATTACAAAATTTGGAGCTAGTAATGATTTTGCAGAAAAAATTTCATTTTTTATTTTCACAGGTTTACATTATAAACATCTGTGAAGCACCTGGGGGTTCAAGGTGCTGAATACACATCTATTTAAGGTCCCAAAGGGGTCTAATTTCCAAAATGGTGTCACTTGTGTGGGGTTTATACTGTTTAGGCACATCAGGGGCTCTCCAAACGCAACATGGCATCTGCTAATTATTCAAACAAATTTTGCATTCAAAAAGTCAAATTGCGCTCCTTCCTTTCCAAGCCCTGCCGTGCACCCAAACAGTTGTTTTCCTCCACATCGTCGTGCTCAGGAGAAATTGTACAACAAATTTTAACAAGCAATTTCTATTGTTACACTAATGAAAATGCAAAATTTGGAGCTAAAAAAGATTTATCTTGGGAAAATGCATTTTTTTTTCTATTTTCATGGCTCTATGTTACAAAACTTCTGTGAAGTACCTGTGGGTTCAAGGTGCTCAATACACATCTAGATAAGTTCCATAATGGGTCTAATTTCCAAAATGGGGTCACTTGTTGAGGGTTTCCACTGTATATGCAAATCAGGTGCTTTCCAAACATGACATGGCGTCCGCTAATTATGCTAGCAAATTTTACCTTCAAAAAGTCAGATGGCGAGCCTCTCGTCCGATCCCTGCCGTGTGCCCAAACAGTAGATGTCCCCCACCTATTCGGTATCAGCATGCTCGCGAGAAATAGCACAGCATATTTTATGGTCCATTTTCTCCTGTTACCCTTGCAAAAGTAAAGAAAAAAATTGTGAAAGAAAATTAAATGTTTTTTTCCTTCCACATTCCAAAAATTTCTTGAAGCACCTGAAGGGTTAATAAACTTCTTGAATATTGTTTTTAGTACTTTGAGGGGTACAGTTCTTAGAATGGTGTCATTTTTGGGTTAGGGTTATGTCAAATGTGACTTCAAATGTGAGGCGGTCCCTAAGAAAATGCTTTTGCAAATTTTGCTTTAAAAATGAAAAATCGCTGGTCATCTTTTAACAGTTATAACTTACTAAGGAAAAGTTTGAAAAATTGTGCTGCGGTAAAGTAGACAGGTGGGAATTGTTATTTATTAACTATTTTGTGTGATATGACTGATTTCAGGGTGAAAAAATAAAAATTTTGAAAATTACAACATTTTCAAAATGTTCCCCAAATTTCTGTTTTGTTGAGGGTTTCCACTGTAATGCAATGCATCCCTGGGAATGGAAGAAGCTGGCAGCATGGCTGAGAGGAGGGAAGGACTCCGGGGGCCATCAGAAGGTAAGTATAACACTATTTTTTATTTTAATTCAATTGTTTACAGGATTATGGTACCCAGGGCATGGAGGACAGTCTCCTCTCCTCCAGACCCTGGGTACTATCCGCACATGAGGCGCTCACTTTACGCATGGTGGGCATAGCCAAATGTGTAAAGTGAGCGTTTCAATGCAGTCCTATGGCGGCGGAATCGCCACGATTCCGCAGAAATAATGGACAGGCTGCGGATTTTACCGCTATGCGATTCCGCAACTGCAGAATCCCATAGGATACCATGGGGATGCGTTTTATTAGCGTTTTTAAGCGTTTCCGCTGTGGCCAAAAACGCTGCAGAAATGCATAGAAAACACATTATGGGCACACAGCCTAAAGGGTCTTTCAAGAGGAGGCTTAGGCTGGAGTCACACACAACCATTAAAAAGGTCCCATTTTAACAGTCCGAAATCGCACAAAGGTATCTTAACCATTGATCCGTTTTTGATGCGATTTTTCTTAATTGATGCGATTTTAATCGCATGTAAGGATCCATTTGACATCCGTCTGGCGAGATTTTCTCGCAGGGTAGCTAAATGGACATATAATGGAGCCCAATGACAGGTTTCCGCACACAAACAAATGAATAGATCTAGACATATATATGTATATATATTTTATACATGTCATAGAGACTAGAGTTGAGCGAAACGGGTCGAAAAATTTCAAAAGTCGCCGACTTTTGGCAAAGTCGGGTTTCATGAAACGAAACCCGACCCTAGGATGAGGTCGGCCACGAGGTCGGCGACTTACGCGCCAAAGTCGCGTTTCAAAAGTTTGTTTTGCGCTCTTTTTCAGCCAATCAGGATCCACGGACACTGTGGGAAACGTGATGACATAGGCACGGGTCACCACCATCTTTCAGAAGGGCATGCAAGTGATTGGCTTGCTTTGGTGGGCGTCACAGGGGGTATAAAAGGGCGTGCACGCCGATCGCCATCTTACTGTATGTCATCCCCTGAGGAAGAAGTGGTATACACTTTGAAACGCGTTGGAAAATAAACATTTAATCTTTCTCATAACCTGGATTAGTGAATTTGTCTAGCAGCGCACTGAAGTCCATGAATTTATTCCAAAATTTGAAATTCTAAGGCTTCCTGACAGCTGGCATTGCTGTTTACCCACTGCTCTGCAAACTGCTTTTTTAAAAGCAATCCCAATTTTTTTTTTTTGTCCTGCTGAGGTACTGAGCGTGCATTTTTTCACACCATACAGCGGTGTACGCTCCTCACACAGTACCGTGTAACGGCTGTTATCATAGCCACAGTGAAGCTATCAGTGTGTCACTCTGTGAGAAAAAGTCGAGGACATGTTCCGTTCTTACAGACCTGCACTCTAGGGAGATTCCTATTCTGCCCAATTCTACATACACCTTGTAGTTTGTGATACACTAGCAAATTTCTGCCTGTGACATAGCGCTGTGATATTCAGTGGGCCTCACACAATCCAAAAGTGTCCAGTGTCCACAAGTGTCTGCAGAAATTCAAAATCTCCCTTATCCTCTAGTCACTTTTGTCACAGCTGTGCCATCGAGCCTGTGACATAGCGCTCAGATATTCAGTGGGCCTCACACAATCCAAAATTGTCCATTGTCCACTAGTGTGAGCAGAAATTCAAAATCTCCCTTATCCTCTAGTCACTTTGGTCACTGCTGTGCCATTGAGCCTGTGAAATAGCGCTCAGATATTCAGTGGGCCTCACACAATCCAAAAGTGTCCATTGTCCACTAGTGTGAGCAGAAAATCAAAATCTCCCTTATCCTCTAGTCACTTTGGTCACAGCTGTGCCATCGAGCCTGTGACATAGCGCTCAGATATTCAGTGGGCCTCACACAATCCAAAAGTGTCCAGTGTCCACAAGTGTCTGCAGAAATTCAAAATCTCCCTTATCCTCTAGTCACTTTGGTCACAGCAGTGCCATCGAGCCTGTGACATAGCGCTCAGATATTAAGTGGGCCTCACACAATCCAAAAGTGTCCAGTGTCCACTAGTGTGTGCAGAAATTCAAAATCTCACTTATCCTCTAGTCACTTTGGTCACAGCTGTGCCATCGAGCCTGTGACATAGCGCTCAGATATTCAGTGGGCCTCACACAATCCAAAAGTGTCCATTGTCCACTAGCGTGAGCAGAAATTCAAAGTCTCCCTTATCCTCTAGTCACTTTGGTCACTGTTGTGCCATCGAGCCTGTGACATAGCGCTCAGATATTCAGTGGGCCTCACACAATCCAAAAGTGTCCAGTGTCCACAAGTGTCTGCAGAAATTCAAAATCTCCCTTATCCTCTAGTCACTTTTGTCACAGCTGTACCATCGAGCCTGTGACATAGTGCTCAGATATTCAGTGGGCCTCACACAATCCAAAAGTGTCCATTGTCCACTAGTGTGAGCAGAAATTCAAAATCTCCCTTATCCTCTAGTCACTTTGGTCACAGCTGTGCCATCGAGCCTGTGACATAGCGCTCAGATATTCAGTGGGACTCACACAATCCAAAAGTGTCCATTGTCCACTAGTGTGAGCAGAAAATCAAAATCTCCCTTATCCTCTAGTCACTTTGGTCACAGTTGTGCCATCGAGCCTGTGACATACTGCTCAGATATTCAGTGGGCCTCACACAATCCAAAAGTGTCCATTGTCCACTAGTGTGAGCAGAAATTCAAAATCTCCCTTATCCTCTAGTCACTTTGGTCACTGCTGTGCCATCGAGCCTGTGATATAGCGCTCAGATATTCAATGGGCCTCACACAATCCAAAAGTGTCCATTGTCCACTAGTGTGAGCAGAAATTCAAAATCTCCCTTATCCTCTAGTCACTTTGGTCACTGCTGTGCCATCGAGCCTGTGACATAGCGCTCAAATATTCAGTGGGCCTCACACAATCCAAAAGTGTCCATTGTCCACTAGTGTGAGCAGAAATTCAAAATCTCCCTTATCCTCTAGTCACTTTGTTCACAGCTGTGCCATCGAGCCTGTGACATAGCGCTCAGATATTCAGTGGTCCTCACACAAACCAAAAGTGTCCATTGTCCACTAGTGTGAGCAGAAATTCAAAATCTCCCTTATCCTCTAGTCACTTTGGTCACTGCTGTGCCATCGAGCCTGTGACATAGCGCTCAGATATTCAGTTGGCCTCACACAATCCAAAAGTGTCCATTGTCCACTAGTGTGAGCAGAAAATCAAAATCTCCCTTATCCTCTAGTCACTTTGGTCACAGCTGTGCCATCGAGCCTGTGACATAGCGCTCAGATATTCAGTGGGCCTCACACAATCCAAAAGTGTCCATTGTCCACTAGTGTGAGCAGAAATTCAAAATCTCCCTTATCCTCTAGTCACTTTGGTCACAGCTGTGCCATCGAGCCTGTGACATAGCGCTCAGATATTCAGTGGGCCTCACACAATCCAAAAGTGTCCAGTGTCCACAAGTGTCTGCAGAAATTCAAAATCTCCCTTATCCTCTAGTCACTTTGGTCACAGCTGTTCCATCGAGCCTGTGACATAGCGCTCAGATATTAAGTGGGCCTCACACAATCCAAAAGTGTCCAGTGTCCACTAGTGTGTGCAGAAATTCAAAATCTCCCTTATCCTCTAGTCACTTTGGTCACAGCTGTGCCATCGAGCCTGTGACATAGCGCTCAGATATTCAGTGGGCCTCACACAATCCAAAAGTGTCCATTGTCCACTAGCGTGAGCAGAAATTCAAAATCTCCCTTATCCTCTAGTCACTTTGGTCACTGCTGTGCCATCGAGCCTGTGACATAGCGCTCAGATATTCAGTGGGCCTCACACAATCCAAAAGTGTCCAGTGTCCACAAGTGTCTGCAGAAATTCAAAATCTCCCTTATCCTCTAGTCACTTTTGTCACAGCTGTGCCATCGAGCCTGTGACATAGCGCTCAGATATTCAGTGGGCCTCACACAATCCAAAAGTGTCCATTGTCCACTAGTGTGAGCAGAAATTCAAAATCTCCCTTATCCTCTAGTCACTTTGGTCACAGCTGTGCCATCGAGCCTGTGACATAGCGCTCAGATATTAAGTGGGCCTCACACAATCCAAAAGTGTCCAGTGTCCACTAGTGTGTGCAGAAATTCAAAATCTCCCCTGTCCTATAGACACCTTGTACCTTGTTTTACATTACTATATAGTTTGTTGGATTTTGTCTACATTTCTAGCAAAAATGAGGAAGACTGGTGGAAGAGGCCTTGAAATTGGCGGGGGTTGGCAGCTGGTAATGATGGTGTTGGTGGTGGATCTGATGGTAGTGGCAAGAGCAAAATAGGACCGAATGCAGGAGGTGTTGAGCCTGCGTCATCGTCTGGCTCCATAAGGCTTCGAAGGCTTAGTTTTCTAGGAGTTGGCAAACCGCTTTTAAAGCCAGAGCATGAGGAAAAAGTTTTGTCTTACATTGCTCACTCAGCCTCCAGCTCTATCGCCTCCTCTTCTTCAGTTGTAAAAAGTAAAAGCACTGAGTCGTCATTGGAGGCTCATGTTCATGAACCACACCTTTCCTTGTGTCCTTCACCCCAACCAAGATTGAAGGATGACACAGGCCATACTACTGATTACTCCATGGAGCTGTTTTCACATACCATGCCTGGATTATCAAGTGAAATGGTGAATTACCCAGGCCAAGATGAATCTGACATTTAGTGCACTGATGCACAGCCGCTGATGGATGATTCTGCTAGTACATTCACTCAGAGCACTACATTGTCCTCGCAGTGTACAGAGCCAGATTCTGACCCTGATGAGACTCAGGTGCCCCTTCCCGCACACTATACCACCATACACGGTGACACAGAGGAAGGTGCACATGACATAGAAGAGGAGGTGATGGATGACCCAGTTGTTGACCCAGATTGGCATCCATTGGGGGAAGAGGGTGCTGCTTACAATAGCTCAGATGAGGAGCATCCACAGCAGACATCGACATCGCAACAGCTGTTATCTGGCAGACACGGAGCACTCCAAAGACAGGTTCCAAACATCAAAAGAGTTGCTGACCAGCTTGTCCAGAGGGTCAAAAGATCACAGCGTGCTAGGCCGCAAAATGTCTGCCAAAGTAGGAAGAGTGCAGTGTGGCACTTTTTTTGAACAAAATCCTCATGAGCAGGCCAAGGTTATCTGTAAGAAGTGCACAAAGACCTTTAGCCAAGGGAAAAATCTGAAAAATTTGAATACCAGTTGCATGCTTAGACATTTAACCAGCATGCACTTGCAAGCGTGGACACAACACCAAACCTCAAGTGCCACATGTGCAACTGATCACAACGAAGGTAGTCAGCAACGCAACATTGTTTCCCCCACTGTAAGCCCACCGGTTAGCACAGCAGCAAATGTTGAGGTGTCGTTGCAAGGCCACAGCAGTCAGGGAATCCCACTGTTATATCAACGAAAGACTGATTCTAGGCCATCAGAAAGAACACCAACTCCATCACCATCATCAACCCTCTCTCAGTCCGCCCTGTCCACCGCTACTTCCACCATATGCAGCTCTCAAGTCCAGCTCACCCTCCCAGACACTATGAGTAGGTCAAGAAAGTACTCAGTCTCTCATCCGCGTACACTGGGTTTGAATGCCCACATTGCCAAACTAATCTCATTTGAGATGATGCCCTTTCGGTTGGTGGAAAGCACAGCTTTCCGCGAACTCATGGCCTATGCAGTACCACGCTATGACCTACCCAGTCGCCACTTCTTCTCTCGCAAAGCCATCCCAGCCCTCCACCATCATGTGAAAGACCGCATTGTCCATGCACTCAAGCAGTCAGTGAGCGGAAAGGTGCACCTCACAACTGATGCATGGTCCAGTCGGCATGGCCAGGGCCGTTACGTGTCCATCACTGCGCACTGGGTTAATGTAGTGGATGCAGGGTCCACAGGGGACAGCGGTGGTGGGACAGTGCTGCCTAGCCCATGGTATAGGAAACAGTTGGCTGTAGGCGTTCGACCCTCCTCCTCCTCCTCCTCCAGAAGGGAAAGCTCGTCCACAGAGCGCAGTCGTACGAGCACTCCATCTGCAGCTGCCACTGTTGCACACGATGTGTCCCCCTATCGAGCAGCTAGTGGAAAGCGTCAGCAGGCTGTGTTGCAGATGATGTGTTTGGGCGACAGACACACCGCCGAGGTGCTGGCCGAGTACTTTCAGCGACAAACTGAGTCATGGCTGGGCAGTGTACATCTTGAGGCAGGCAAGGTAGTTAGTGATAACGGCCGTAATTTTGTGGCAGCCATAGCCCTTTCAAAACCCAGCCACATACCTTGCTTGGCTCACACCTTGAACCTGGTGGTGCAGTGCTTCCTCAAAAATTATCCGGAGTTAACAGCCCTGCTCCAGAAGGTGCGAAGACTGTGCGCGCACATCCGCCGTTCACCTGTACACTCCGTTCGTATGCAGAAGCTGCAGCGATTGCTCCACCTTCCCAACCACCGCCTCATTATCGACATTGCAACAAGGTGGAACTCCACCCTGCACATGGTGGAGCGGCTGTACGAGCAGAGGCAGGCCATAATGCATTTGTGGGAGGATACACGGCCAGGCACTTTGAGAGCAGACATGGAGTTGACAGGTGTGCAGTGGTCGAAGCTGAAAGACCTCTGTAAAGTCCTTCAGTGTTTTGAGGAATGCACATGGCTGGTAAGCGCAGACGACGCCATCCTAAGCATGAGCATCCCACTTATGCGTCTGCTCATGCAAACTTTGACGCACCTTAAGGAGCAGGCTTCTGCAGCCAATGTTGATGAGGAGGAAGAGGAGGAGGGAATCCTTGATGACATTCAGCCATTGTCTGCTCAGGGACCTCTCCTGGACGAGGTGGAGGAAGAAGAGGAGGAGGAGAAGGATGATGGGGATGATTACTTAGGGGAGGACGATGCATCTCGTGGGGCAAGTGAAAATGTTGGCATGGCAAGTTCTGGTACATGGTTTGTGCGTGACTGGAGGGATGTGGATTTGCCAGAAAGTGCTCCTCCAACCAGCACTCACAGTGCATCATTGACACTGGGAACATTGGCCCACATGTCAGATTATGCCTTGCAGATCCTAAAAAGGGACCCCCGCATTGCCAAAATGATGAACGATGACGACTACTGGTTGGCCAGCATCCTGGATCCACGCTATAAAGGCAAATTACAAAACATCATGCCACAGGAGAACCTTGACCTAATATTGGCTAATAAACAAGCAACTCTGGTAAATCGGTTGCTTGAGGCATTCCCAGCACACAGCAGCGGTGATGGTTCTCACACGAGCCATACAGGCCGGGGTCAGCTTGGCAGAGGTGTTCGTGGTGCACACGGCAGAAGTGGCGTTGGAGACAGGGGTTTCATGACAATGTTGTGGACTGATTTTTCAAGTACCGCTCACACAACTGGTAATACTGCATCGATGGAAAGTGACAGGAGACAGCAGTTGTCAACTATGGTTACAAACTACTTTTCCTCCCATATCGATGTTCTCCCACACAGGTCATTCCCCTTTGACTATTGGGCCGCTAAACTGGACACCTGGCCTGAATTGGCCCAATATGCCTTACAGGAGCTCGCTTGCCCAGCTGCAAGTGTGCTATCGGAAAGAGTCTTCAGTGCAGCTGGATCAATCCTGACAGAAAAAAGGACCCGTCTGTCAACCCAAAATGTGAATGATCTAACCTTCATTAAAATGAACCACGCATGGGTTTCCAAGGATTTTGTCCCACCTTCCCCTGATGACACATAGGGTGACAGAAAAATGGCTTGCTTTGGTCCACCTCTTCCTGGGACTTGACCTATTTCGCCTTTTGCATCAGCTGAATGTCCAACATCAACATATACCACTTTCAAAAACTCCCTAACTGTGCTGCCTCCCCCCCCATGGCCGTGGTCACCACCTAGCGCATGACACCATGCGAGTGCCGTTGCCCTGGACAGGTGGGTAGGCCGACTCTTGGGCGTGGGCGCGGGCACTGGCACAGGGTCCCTCATAGTGCAATCAAGTGTCTCTGACGGTGGTGGTGCACACCCGCCGTCAGACACACTGCCGTACTATGAGGGGCCCAGTGCCAGTACCGACGCCGACGAGTGGGCCCCCCTTGCTTGGGCAGGGCCCCAGCATTTGCAATCTTTACCTCTCCCTGCTCCTCCGCTGTGTAGTCTGGGCCGTCAAATCCATACTGTGCCAGACACCGTTTGAGCCTGCCTCCTGATGTATAGACATATATTTTGAATGTGTACGCTATCCATACATGTTATCTGGGGATACGGTACCCTTTCTAACCTTTGTGCAATCACGTGCAATCCATACTGGGCCTAACACCGTCTGAGCCTGCCTCCTGATGTATATACATATATTTTGAATGTGTACACTATGCTATCCATACATGTTATCCGGGGATACGTTACCCTTTCTAACCTTTGTGTAATCACGTGCAATCCATACTGGGCCTAACACCGTCTGAGCCTGCCTCCTGAGACATATATTTTGAATGTGTACGCTATCCATACATGTTATCTGGGGATACGGTACCCTTTCTCACCTTTGTGCAATCACGTGTAATCCATACTGGGCGTGAGAACGGCTGGCGAGCTGTTAAGCAAGCTACAGCACCTGTGGTTTGCACACGTAAGTTTTTCATTTTTTCAGGAATGACGGTTAGGCCTAATTCCAGAACTGCGGTTGACCTGCACTTACTGGGAAATCATTGTTCGCAGGTAATAATTGTAATCAGTGATCCCCATCACTAACGTTGTTCAGCGGGTTATCTGCACCTGTAAGCGACAAACGCTGGCCTTTTCAGTGTAGCGCACATGCAGCCACGGACATGTAACGGCATGACACACCAGTTATTGGCCAATCTCATGTGCTAGAGCCTCACGTGTCCCTCTAGTAAGCCGGACTCGGACCGCGGGGCATGACAGAGTCTCGTTCGTTAACGGAATTAAGCTTGCAATGTGTGTATCTTTTCTGTAGCTGGCATGGTTGAGGTTGCCCGTGTTGAGTCAAATCACGCCGTAGGCTCCACTCCTGGTGGTGCCCTTCTGGACATTCCTTTAAAGTTCAGCTTTGCAACCATACTGCCCACATAAAACAAACATTTTGCCTTCATGAACGCTGTTTGGAGGGCCATGACTTGTGGGAATAACGCCGCCCAATCAGTTAACCTGCTAGAGAGATCCTTCGTTGCTCCCAAGCATGACATCACACTCCCTAGGAGGAAGGTAATGCCACTGTGGCGACCGTACTCCTGGGGGCGACACAAGTGCACTGATGCCCAGCCACTGCTCGATGAATCTGCTGGTACATTGACCCAGACCACTACATTCCCCTCGCACGCTACACGGCCTGAATCTGACCCTGATGAAACTCAGGTTACCCTTCCCATATACAGTTCCATCTTACACGGTGACAAAGAGGAAGCTGCAGATGAAAGTGCAGGGTCGGCCCACCCGCCATCAGACACACCACCGTACTATCAGGGGCCCTGTGCCAGTGCCGTCGCCAACGAGTGGGCATCCCCTGCTTGCTCAGGATCACAACACTTGCAAGGTTGAAATACTGTGCAGTGAGATGGAAGATGGGGACCACGAGGAGTCCAGACTAGTACAGTGATTCCCTAGCTAGGAGACTTATTTCATTGTTTTCAATGTTGGGACAGCAATTTTTGGGGAGCACTATACTCTGGAGAATGATAGATGGGGCCCACCATACACTGGAACATTCCAAAGGTGGACATCAGACACTGGAGCAGCATGTACTGGGCCCATTATACACTAGAGCATTAGAAATGGGGCCCATTATGTTTGGAGCATTATTTGGGCCCATAAGACAGTGGAGCTTCATCCATGGGGACCAACATATACTGTAGCATTATGTGGAGCTCATCATATACTGTTTCAAACATTATATGGGACCAATGATTCTGTATGGAGAAATAGATGGGCCTCTTCATGAGATGTAAAAAGTGAGGTATTTTTCATTGTACAATACCGCTATTTCTCTGCCGTATCGGAGCATGATGATTTGTGGTATGTGTTAAAGGGGCGCTCTTTCGCCCAGGGCACATGAAAACCTGGAGCCAGCCCTCCCCCCCACAACTTTAGCCAAATAACCCCCATTTTTCAGTGCGTAACTTGTATTATGAAGTTAATTAAGGTTGACAAGCTTAAGTAAGAAGAATTGATGCTTTTGGCATTCAAATGGGCACTGTAGGTGTGTTTCCTGTCCTCCTCTCACTGCCGACTTTTATTCCCCATTGACTTACATTGGGTTTCGTGTTTCGGGACGACCCCGACTTTTCCCTATAATCGGACGATCTTGCTCGACCCGACTTTTGGAAAAGTCGGGTTTCACGAAACGAAACTCGACCCTAAAAAACCAAAAGTCGCTCAACTCTAATAGAGACACATTAATATATATATTACAAATTCATACAGTTCTTCATAGCAGAATAGCCGCAGAAACATTTGCTGGCTTTTGTATAATTATTCTCCTGCCCGACATGAAATGACACATGGTTTACATATAGTTAACCATTTCATTTCATGTTTTTTTTTGTTATGTCTATCACTATTAATTAGATGAGGGTTTGTGGGTAAAATTTTGGACTTGTAGGGGTTAATTCATTATATTAAATTGCAGGGACTCCTGCTGACGTCACTGAGGCGGCAGGGAGTCCCTGTAATTTCATACAACGAATTAACCCCTTAAATTAACCCCTACAAGTCCAAAATTTTACCCACAAACTCTCATCTAATTAATAGTGATAGGCATAACAAAAAAAACATGAAATGAAATGGTTAACTATATGTGTCATTTCATGTCGGGCAGGAGAATAATTATACAAAAGTTGGCAAATGTTTCTGCGGCTATTCTGCTATGATGAACTGTATGAATTTGTAATATATATATTAACCCCTTCACCCCCAAGGGTGGTTTGCACGTTAACTCCCGGGCCAATTTTTACTATTCTGACCACTGTACCTTTATGAGGTCATAACTCTGGAACGCTTCCATGGATTCCGGTGATTCTGACACTGTTTTCTCGTGACATATTGTACTTCATGTTAGTGGTAAAATTTCATTCAAATAACTTGCGTTTATTTGTGAAAAAAACGGAAATTTGGCAAAATTTTTGAAAATTTCGCAATTTTCCAACTTTGAATTTTTATGCCCTTAAATCACAGAGATACGGCACACAAAAAACTTGATAAGTAACATTTCCCACATGTTTACTTTACATCAGCACAATTTTGGAACCAAAATTTTTTTTTGTTAGGAAGTTATAAGGGTTAATTTTATTTTTAGGACCACATCACATTTGAAGCCACTTTGAGGGGTCTATATGATAGAAAATACCCAAAAGTGACACCATTCTGAAAACTGAACCCCTTAAGGTGCTCAAAACCAGATTCAAGAAGTTTATTAACCCATTAGGTGCGTCACAGGAATTTTTTTGAATATTTAAAAAGAAATGAACATCTAACTTTTTTTCACAAAAAAAATACTTCAGGTTCAATTTTTTTTATTTTACCAAGGGTAACAGGAGAAATTGGACTGCAAAAGTTATTGTGCAATTTGTCCTGAGTACGCTGATACCTGATTTGTGGGGGGGAACGACTGTTTCGGCGCATGGCAGAGCTCAGAATGGAAGGAGCGCCGTTTGACTTTTTCAATGCAAAATTGGCTGGAATTCAGATCGGACGCCATGTCACGTTTGGAGAGTCCCTGATGTACCTAAACAGTGGAAACCCCCTACAAGTGACCCCATTTTGGAAACTAGATCCCCCAAGGAACTTATCTAGATATGTGGTGAGAAATTTGAACCCACAAGGGCTTTACAGAAGTTTATAACGTACAGCGGTACAATTAAAAAATCATATTTTTTCCACAAAAATGATCTTTTCACCCCAATTTTTATTTTCCCAACTGTAACAGGACCCTAAAAGTTATTGTGCAATTTGTCCTGAGTATGCTGATATCCCACATGTGGGGGTAAACCACTATTTGGGCGCATGGCAGAGCTCGGAAGGGAAGCAGCGCCATTTGACGTTTTTGGCTGGAATTGAGATTGGACATCATGTCGCGATTGGAAAACCCCTGATGTACCAAAACAGTGGAAACCCCCCACAAATGACACCATTTTGGAAACTAGACCCCCTAAGGAACTTATCTAGATGTGTGGTGAGAACTTTGAACCCCCAAGGGCTTCACAGAAGTTTATAACATAAAGCCGTACAATTAAAAAATCATATTTTTTCCACAAAAATGATCTTTTCACCCTCAATTCTTATTTTTCCAAGGGTAACAGCACCCTAAAAGTTATTGTGCAATTTGTCCTGAGTACGCTGATACCCCACATGTGGGGGTAAACCACTATTTGGGCGCATGGCAGAGCTCGGAAGGGAAGCAGCGCCATTTGACGTTTTTGGCTGGAATTGAGATCGGACACCATGTCGCGATTGGAAAACCCCTGATGTACCTAAACAGTGGAAACCCCCCACAAATGACACCATTTTGTAAACTAGACCCCCCAAGGAACTTATCTAGATGTGTGGTGAGCACTTTGAACCCCCCAGTGCTTTACAGAAGTTTATAACGCCCGGGCGTGAAAATAAAAAATTCGTATTTTTTCCACAAACATGATCTTTTAGTCACCATTTTTTTTATTTTCCCAAGGGTAACAGGAGAAATTGAACCCCAAAAGTTGTTGTCCAATTTGTCCTGAGTACGCTGACACCCCATATGTGGGAGAAAACTACTGTATGGACACACGTCAGGGCTCGGAAGGGAAGTAGTGACGTTTTGGAATGCAGACATTGATGGAATGGTCTGCGGGTGTCATGTTGCCTTTGTAGAGCCCCTAATGTACCTAAACAGTGGAAACCCCCACAAATGACGCCATTTTGGAAACTAGACCCCCTAAGGAACTTATCTAGATGTGAGGTGAGCACTTTGAACCCCCAAGGGCTTCACAGAAGTTTATAATGCCAGGGCATGAAAATAAAAAAATCGTATTTTTTCCACAAACATGATCAATTAGTCCCCAATTTTTTTATTTTCCCAAGGGTAACAGGAGAAATTGAACCCCAAACGTTGTTGTCCAATTTGTCCTGAGTACGCTGACACCCCATATGTGGGAGAAAACTACTGTATGGACACACGTCAGGGCTCGGAAGGGAAGTAGTGACGTTTTGGAATGCAGACTTTGATGGAATGGTCTGCGGGTGTCATGTTGCCTTTGGAGAGCCCCTAATGTACCTAAACAGTGGAAACACCCACAAATGACCCCATTTTGGAAACGAGAACCCCTAAGGAACTTATCTAGATCTGTGGTGAGCACTTTGAACCCCCAAGGGCTTCACAGAAGTTTATAATGCCCAGGGCATGAAAATAAAAAAATCGTATTTTTTCCACAAACATGATCAATTAGTCCCCAATTTTTTCATTTTCCCAAGGGTAACAGGAGAAATTGGACCCCAAAAGTTGTTGTCCAATTTGTCATGAGTACGCTGACACCCCATATGTGGGAGAAAACTACTGTATGGACACACGTCGGGGCTCGGAAGGGAAGCAGTGACGTTTTGGAATGCAGACTTTGATGGAATGGTCTGCGGGTGTCATATGCGTTTGGAGAGCCCCTGATGTACCTAAACTATTGAAACTCCCCACAAGTGACCCCATTTTGGACACTAGACCCCCTCACGGAACTTATCTAGATGTGTGGTGAGCACTTTGAACCCCCAAGTGCTTCACAGAAGTTTATAACGCTTGGATGTGAAAATAAAAAAATCATTTTTTTCCACAAAAATGATATTTTTGCCCCCAATTTTTTATTTTCCTAAGGGTAACAGGAGAAATTGGACCCCAAAAATTGTTTTGCAATTTGTCCTGAGTAGGCTGATACCCTACATGTGGGGGTAAAACAATGTTTGGGCGCATGGCAGAGCTTGGAAGGGAAGGAGCACCATATGACTTTTTCAACTCAGAATTGGCTGAAATTGAGATCAGACGCAATGTTGCATTTGGAGAGCCCCTGATGTGCCCAAACAGTGGAAACCCCCAATTCTAACTCCAACCCGAACCCCAACACACCCCTAACCCTAATCTCAGCCCTAACCCTAACCCTAGCCCTAACCCAAGCCCTAACCCTAGCCCTAACCCTAACCCTAACCCTAACCCTAGCTCTAACCCTAGCCCTAACCCTAGCCCTAATGGAAAAATGGAAATAAATACATTTTTTTTTATTTTATTATTTTTCCCTAACTAAGGGGGTGATAACGGGGGGTTTGATTTACTATGTATGGCAGTTTTTATGTTTGGCAGCTGTCGCACGCTAAAAGATGCTTTTTATTGTAAAAATAGTTTTTGCATCACCACATATTGAGAGCTATAATTTTTCCGTATTTTGACCCACCGAGTCATGTGAGGTCTTATTTTTTGCGAGACGAGTTGACGTTTTTATCGGTACCATTTTCGGGCACGTGACATTTTTTGATCGCTTTTTATTCCGATTTTTGGGATGCAGAATGAACAAAAACCAGCGTTTCATGAATTTCTTTTGGGGGGTGCGTTTACACCATTCCACGTGCGGTAAAATTGATAAAGCGGTTTTATTCTTCGGGTCAGTACGGTTACAGCGATACCTCATTTACGTAGTTTTTTTATGTTTTTGTCGGTTTTATGCAATGAAAACTATTTTATATAAAAAATAATTATTTTTGCATCGCTTTATTCTGCGAGCTATAACTTTTTTATTTTTTCACTGATGATGCTTTGTGGCAGCTCTTTTTTTGCGGGACAAGATGACGTTTTCAGCGGTACCATGGATATTTATATGCGTCTTTTTGATCGCGCGTTATTACACTTTTTGTTTGGCGGTATGATAATAAATCATTATTTTCTGCTTCGTTTTTTATTTTTATTTTTTAAGGGGTTCGCTAAAGGGGTTAACTAATGAGACAGTTTTATAGGGCAGGTCGTTACGGACGCGGCGATACCTAATATGTGTACTTTTATTGTTTTTTTTTAATTATTTTCAAAAAATGAATTTATTGGGGAATATTTTTTTTTTTTACTAAATTATTTGGCGATTTTTTTTTATTTATTTTTACATTTTTTTTTACTTTATTACATAGTCCCAGGTGGGACATCACTGTCCTGTGACAGATCGCTGATCTGTCACATCACAGATCACTGTGACAGATCAGCGATCTGTCACAGGCTGTGCCGAAGGCTTCCTCATGCCTGCGCTTTGCAGGCACTGAGGAAGCCAGCTTCCTCAGGCCCCCGAAGGCCCCCGTCGCCATCTTGGATTTGGGGGCCTGGAGGAAAGGAGCCCCCCGCACATTGCGCTGCCGTGGGGGGCTCAGGGAAGCACGGAGGGAGCCCCCTCCCTGCCGATGCTTCCCTTTAACTCCCGGTACACCGCGATCATGTTTGATCGCGGTGTGCAAGGGGTTAACATGTCGGGGGCGGTCCGTGACCGCCCCTGACACATTGTGCCGGGTGTCAGCTGTGATAATCAGCTGACACCTGGCCGCGATCAGCGGCGCTCACCACGTGGGCGCCGCTGATCGCGGTAGACGTACTATCCCGTCCACGGTCATACGGGCCCGGGTACCGTGGACGGGATAGTACGTCGGATGTCAGGAAGGGGTTAATGTGTCTCTATGACATGTATAAAATATATATATATATATATATGTGTCTAGATCTATTCATTCTTTATTTAACCGGTCTCTGTGATTTTACTGTATTGGAAGAATTGCGGCTTTTGCTAAAGGACACCGGGTGCGATTTTATCGCAAGTCAGACGTGTGGTCCATTTTTAGTCCCATTATTTCTCGCCCCCATAGACTTGTATTGTCAAATCCGATCCGAAAATCGGTGACAATCACAGCATGCTGCGATTGTCTCAGTCCGAGGATCGGATCCGATCAAAAATCGCATGATTTGAGCTGCCCCATAGAATAACATTGGGACAAATGCAATGCGATTTTTTATCGCATTGCATTCGTCCGATTTACTTGCCAGTGTGACCCCGGCCTTAGTGTTAGGACGGGGTCACACTTGCCGTATGGAAAATTGGTCTGAGTCTCCCTGCCGAGAGTCACAGGAGTGTAAAGCAAGTGTAATGTGAGTGCAATCCGATTTCTCACACCTAGCATCCGATTGTTCTCTGATTGCAATGCAATTTTAACATGAGCTTTTAAATTCAGCAATTCTCTGTCATTTACACTTAGTTTTAAAACGATATATAGATTAAAAGCCGGCAAATCATTTTCCGTGTACAGTAAAATTACAGAGTGACAAGTTACAATTAGTGATGAGCGACTGTTGCGGGCTGGCGGAACGCACCTAATTATAAATACATAGCGGCTAGGTGCATTCGCAGTCCGGGTTCCACCGTGCAGAGATGACTGCTGCTAGACAATAACGGACGGAATATGATAGGGGATAGCCGAACACCGGTGGGTTACCCACTGACCAGGTGTGTGCAGGAACGAACTCTGCTACATCACAGAGTCTGCTTTTGCAGGCATAGAGGTCGCGACCTGTTATACCTCACAAGCTACGGTTAGGAGAGGGCTATTGACGTGACGGGACGCTGACCCCAAATCCTGGGAACAGTGCCTCACTAGGTCCAGTCGCCTACGGAACTGCTACTGTGATGCCAGGGATAGTCCCATAAGAAAAGCAGCTCCCTGTTAAGCTTCACAGGGCGCGACAAACTATTGCTTACCGCTCTGAGCGGGTACAGCATCTGCACTGGCAGTCTCCACTAGCCAGCCTAAGCTTAGCACTGAAAAGCGCACTATCTGTGCACGGCACCGTTCTGACTGATGCTGTGGTACAAGCGGTACTGCGTTGCCATGTACTGATTGGCGCTCTCAGGCACTAATGGAAGAGACAAGCTGAGTGCACTGTGGTGCTAGGCAGTGCCAGTACTCGGTGCTGACTCAACTCTAGAACCCTAACTCATACACAACCAAGGGAGGGAGTCATTAATGAGTCATTCACCTGTCTCTAACATCCATCATCATACACACCAGTTTAGCAATAAGAGTAAGTCTCTACATTAGTGCATGGCTGGGTGGCCATGCAAACCTTTTACAGTTGCAGCCTTCCGGGACCTTCCTGGTGATCCAATTGTAGCAGCAACAGGACCTGAGCATGTGACCTCCGAACTCCAATGAGAGATCGTCCCACGGGCATGCTCAGTAGGAGAAAAGCAGGACTTTAGTCCCAGGAGCGTCTGTTTGCCGCTGACTCATGCATGGTACAATAGCTGAGCCTGGAGGAGCAACCAGACGCCTAGTATTAAGGCCCTGTCACGCACAGCGCTGTGTGTGACATGTATCAGCGACTGGCCCCCCCACTGGGTATCACTGATCGCGCTCGAATGTCCTGGGACATTTTTTGATCGTTGGTCTCCCGTTGGCCAGCATGCATTGCTGTGTGTGACAGCGAGAGACCAACGATCAGCGACGCTGGGAGCTGGTTTCCAATGTAAACAGCGGGTATTAAGAGCCACGCGGCTCTTAGATACCTGCTGTTAACCTTGGATGCCAGCTTGCTCGCTGGTGGGTCTGTCTATGTGACAGCTCACCAGTGATCAGCTACGTCCCAGCGATCCCATCCACGACGGATCGTTTTCTGGGATCGCTGGGACATTGATGCGTGTAACGGGGCCTTTAGCCTGTGCAAGACGCTGGGACCGACGTCTCTGCTGAGCAGCCTCCTCTGTGGCTGGAGAGGAATATGAGACTGCAGAAGGCAAGGCTCGGGCTTCCTTCTGTGCAGAGGCAGGAACCCGATGCCAAACAGCGAGTACTATAATATTTGTAATCGCTATACTCATAACGATTACATTGTAAAAATCATGTTTTCGTTCTGAATAGCGAGTACAAAGCAAGTCAATGGGAAGTGCGAGTAATTTTCTGCTAGACCCTACAAAGGGGTCTGGGGGCCTGAGGAAAAGGCTGAAATGGATCAGAATGTGATGAAACAGAATGCAAAGAGCCTGGAGAATATGCCTGCATGCACTTCTGACACATATGGATTCTCTGAATAAGTTTGTCACAGTATTACACAATATTTACATATACACAAAACTACTAAACCTAGATTTCTATTGAATATGTATCCCATATTGTTAGGGCTGGCGGAATGCACCAAATAATAAAATAATAGTAAGGTGCGTTCGCAGACCGGGGTCCACCGTGCAGGCGTGGTAAACTGCTGCTTTGTAATGGCGGAAGTATAAAGCGGTATGCAAAAGGTCACACTTGGGTTAACGTCACCCAATGTGAACAGGGTGAACTCTGTTACCTCACAGAACCGCACTACCGCAGAACATAAATGCCAGAGTCTGTTTAGCTCACAGAGCTCGGCAACGGAGTGCACAGAATGCGGTCACAGAACTCTGCCCCAAGGACACGGGGTCAGAGTCCCTCTAGACCTTCTGAGCATGCGGCGTCACACCTGCGGATGCCACTATAGACGCTGACTATAGTGGAGTGTCGAGCACGTGCACCGTGGCATGCATAGCCACCGGTGGACACTGATGCCTGTCTCAGACTCTGCCTCTATCTACACCTAAGCCTGGGCGCTTGACAGGCTAGGCAGCACAACACATGCATACCAAGGGTAGGGGTTTCTTAATGAGTCATTCACCAGAGACATTCATACATGCATACAACACTCACTCCTCATAGTCTGGTAATGCAGTCTATACTAGCGCATGGCCGAGCGGTCATGCCAACTTTATATAGCAGCATCCTTCCAGGACCTTCCTAACCTTCCTGATGGTCCAATCCGAGCTGGAGAAGGACCTGAGCATGTGACCTCCAATCTTCAATGAGAGATCGTCCCACGGGCATGCTCAGTGGACCGAAAGGAGGACTTAGTCCCAGGAGTAGCTCGCTGCTGACCAGCATGCATTGCTATAGCTGGACCAGAGGTGGCAGCAGCAACTAAACCCACAGAGCTGGTCTGAGCAGAGCGCCGGGATCGACGAGTCTGCTGAGCAGCCTCCTCTGCGGCCAGAGAGGAATGGGAGACTGCCGAATTCAAGGCTCATTATTCCTGCTGTGCAGTGACAGGAACCCGACGCCTAACAACTGTCACAGTGTGGGACAACCTGTCACAAGGGCCTCCAATGACAAACATTAGTTTGGTAGAACCACTCTGCATTCAAGATTTGTCCACTGGACAATGTGCATTGGGTTTGTAAAAATTAGCTCTATGAGGCTGAGTCACCGATGACACAGGAAGCCACTTTCGCAAGGGCCTCCAATCACAAATAGTAGTTAGGCTGGAGTAGGAATACTGTCCTAGTATGTCCATTGCACAATATGCATAGGGTTTGTAAAAATTAGCTCTATGGGCTGAGTCATAGTTGACAAAGGAAGGAAACAGATTTTTATGGGAAGTAGTTGACGTTTACAGCAGTAGCATGAATCAGCATTTTTGGTGAATTTAGGTTGGCTTACGTCATCTGGAGGGATTGCAAACAGTGGAGATATCCAGTTCTTGTTGAATTTGATCAGAGTAAGTCTGTCTGCGTTTTCCATGGAGAGGCGTGTGTGCCTATCAGTGATGACCCAGCGGAATTGAAAACATTTTCTAACATCACACTAGCAGCTAGACAGGCAAGCACATCCAAGTCATATAAGGAGAGGTTGGGCCAAGTGTTCAGCTTTGAAACCCAGCAATTAAAGTGAACAGAAATGTCAGAAAGGACACATGTATAGCCACTTAAGTACCCTTTGACCATGTTCTGCAATTTCTCCCTCCTTGCACAGATAGCCCTTGCTGTCGCACTGGTTTATTAAAAATTGCCCAATTTGTGCACATTTTCCCCCCATCTCTGTTGGAGCTGGTGTTCATGTCTCTCCCCATTATCCCTTGGTGTTGAAAACAGCCACTACCTCTGCCACCAGCATTGTCTGAGGGTGATGTTTTCAGCAACTGGTCTACAAGGGCCTTCTTGAATGATTGTAAAACTCCTTTGTGACTCCACAAGGAGAGAAGGAAATTTCTCCTTGTACCATGGATTGAGAAACATGGCCAACCTGTATTGGTTGTTGGATAAAATGTGTATCATGAAAGAGTCTTGCCACAGACACTTACACATGAACTGTGCCATGTGAGCCAAGCTGCAAAAAAGGCAAATGTTCTGCATCCCCAACAGTAGGAACAGTACCTATCCTCTCCTCATGCAGACTTGTCTCCTCCTCCACCTCCTCCTCTCCAGCCCATCCAGGCAGCACAGACATGAAACGTGGGTTGGGTGTTCCCTCTGTAGCATTAGGAGTCCCATTGGTAGTACAGAAAAACAAGTCCTGTCCCTCCTCATCGTCCTCCTCATCACCCAATATTGCCTCAGAATATTGGCTGGGCTGGGAAGTATCAACCATTGTGAAATCTGGCTCCATGCCAACATGCTGGGTACTCAAAGCTTCCTCTTTGAGATTATGCAGTGATTGTTTCAAGAGACACAGCAGCAGGATGGTTACGCAGATATTAGCCTGATCACCGCTCAAGAGATTGGTCCAGCACTCAAAGTTCTCAAGAACCTGACAAATGTCAGTGATAAACACCCACTTGACAGTTGTTATGTGTGGTGGCAGACTCTCAGTCTGATGGGCATGTTGAAGCTGGTATTCAGCTACTGCCCACTGCTGCTCACTAATCTTTGCCAACATATGATAGGTTGAGTTCCATCGCGTGGGAAGGTCGCAAATGAGTCGGTGACATGGCAAATTCAAGTGCTTTTGCACCACTGCAAGACCAGCAAAAGCGGTAGCGGAATGGCGTAAATGGGCACTAATACAGCGCACCTTCTCCAGTAGGTATGGCAAGGCTGGGTAACTTTTCAGAAATTTCTGAACAACTAGGTTCAGCATGTGAGCCATGCATGGCACGTGTACCAGCTTGCTGACCTTTAAAGCCGTCACCAGGTTACGCCCATTATCGCAGACGACAAGACTGGTTGGAGGTTCAGCGGGGAGAGCCACTGATCGGTCTGTTGTTTTAAAGCTTGCCACAGCTCTGATAATAAAAAACCTACAAAAGACAAAATGAGCAAAAACCCTGCTGTAACTAAATAAGCAAAAGTAAAAGTACTTATAAATAACACAGAGTTCTTAGTAATACTGTTTTTGATCAAAAATAGCATGTAAGCCATCCCACCTAAGCACGGTGACTCAGATCGGGACGGTCCTAAACTAATAGAAACCTTACCATGTGTCAATGTTGACCTTAGTGTGTGAATAAGGGCAGACAAATGGATCAGGCCTCGACCAGTGGACACCAGTCTGAGGAAGCTTTTATATATATATTGTGAGGTGCCAAGGGGAGAGGTGCTAGAAAACAGGTATGTTTCTCCCTGTTTCATTTCATATGTCTCCCTGTACTGATGATGAAGCCAGTTTATTTCACTGTAATCCAGTCCTGGTTTCCTTAGTGATCAGCATGGAAAGGACTGGTAGTTCCCCCTCCACTAATTCAATCCAGGTTTTGGTTTCCTGACTGGTCCAGCTGATATAATCAGGAGGAGCTGGAATCTCTCAGTCTATCGTCTGCTGAGCTGGGAGCTGACACAGTAAGATAACATGGACTTGTTTGCTGTTATATAGGTTTATTTTGTAGTTAGCCTGCTATTGTTAGTTAGTGGCCAGACGGCCTTAGATGTTTTATTTCATGTTTGGCATGTGTAACATTGGATAACAAGTGTGCACAATAAATATGCCGTGTCCATATTGCTAGTCTGCTGAAGTGACTTCATAGCCACACGCTTGTGCCAAAGCAAAGATCCCAGCTGAGCTATCTATTCCCCACAAATGGTGTTTCGAATGCGGGCAGTTGTGGCTGCTGGACTGTGACTGCAGAGAAAACGCTGTGTTTGTCCTGGCTGAAAGCTTCTGCGCTTTTGAAGAGCCAAGAGTCCAGTAATATGGAGGAACTAGTGAAGCAGTTATTGCAAGCAAATGTGCAACAACAGCAGACTAATGCTTGCTTCCAGAAGGCTCTGGAGCAGCAACACCAGATGCAGCAAGAGCAGTTGGAGGCAATAAAACAGGCCTTGGTTCGGCAACCCCGAGATGAGGGAGACCGTGCATAAAGCGCTGCTAGTGCACAGAAAGCCGTACAGAAGACTTTGCTTAAAATGACCGCAGACGATGATGTGGAAGCATACCTCACCGTGTTTGAACGTATTGCAGAACGTGAGCACTTACCACTGGACAGATGGGCTGAGGTAGTGGCTCCATTTCTGAGCGGAGATCCACAAAAAGCCTATTACGATCTGAGTGGAGCGGATGCTATGGACTATATCAAACTCAAAGGCGAAATCCTGGCAAGGCTGGGAGTAAACACGTATGTACGTGCACAGAGGGTGCATTTATGGAATTTTGTGGAGCATCAGCCAGCCCGCTCACAAATGCATGATCTCATCCATCTAGTAAAAAATGGCTGCAACAGGAGGCTTTGACGTCCGCACAGATGGTGGAGCGTGTTGTTCTAGACAAGTACCTGCGGTCCTTGCCCACTAAGATCCAGAGGTGGGTTGGACAGGGTGACCCAACTACCGCTGACCAGTTGGTGAATATGGTCGAACGCTACAATGCTTCTGAAAGCCTACTCCAAGGGACGTTTTCACCCCACTGGCCCCCCAAGAAATCGCTGGAGAGTCCTGCGAAACCTACTCCATCTTCAAAAGAAGAGAACGTCACAATGAAGGGTAGCAGACCTACAAAGGACTATGGAGGTGGTACGGGCTCACATCAAGCCAGCAGACCTCGTCTGGGATCTCCATCGAGGAGACAAGGGCCTATACAATGTTGGCGATGTCGCGGGCTTGGCCATGTAGCAGCTAACTGCCCAATGACTACAGAGCCAATGGACTGTAATGCTATGAGGCGTCTTTCATTATATGTGCAGTCAGTCTGTGTGGCGGAGACCCTCACGGGAAATGAACAACACGTGTGCCATGTCGAGGTTGACGGTTATAGTGTGAATGCGGTCTTGGATTCCGGCAGTCAAGTAACTTTGGTACATGCCAGTTTGGTGGACTCTAGCGCCCTAACGAACTTAACCGTGGGCATTAGTTGCATCCATGGGGATACTAAGAACTACCCCATTGCCTGGGTTACTCTTGCCACGCCAGTAGGGACCAAAAGACATCAGGCGGCAGTCATAAAGTCTATGGGACACAGTGTAATCCTGGGGAGAGACTTTCCCTTATTTTGGGACTTGTGGAACTTCAAAAGTGGCATGAACCCTCTAGTTGAAGACGGTGCTCCGGAGCTAGCCCCTGAACCATTGCAGCAAGATGACGGAGAACTCATCTCAGAGGAAGTACTAGAATCTGTGGACTCTCCTCTGGCTGTGTATGCAGGCGAGGCAGACCAGCTAGAGGATGTTTTAGAAATGCCTGACCTTGAGGTGGCCCGTGGTAAGTTCGGGACCGCTCAGCACCAGGATCCTACTCTAGCAAGGGCGTGGGAAAACATAAAGGTCTCCGAGGGAAGACCATTGTACCCAGGGGCTCAAAACGAGTTCCCACATGTGGCGGTGCAGCAGGATATGTTGCATCACATAGACAAGGTGAGAGGGGTGGTGGTAGAACAACTAGTGGTACCTAAGTCCTTTCGCCAGGTAGTTTTGGAGTTGGCACATAAACATCCCTTGGGAGGTCACCTGGCGGTAGAAAAGACAAAACACCGTATTCTGCAACGTTTCTTTTGGCCGGGTCTAGTGGGAGACGTGACCCAGTACTGTCGGTCATGTCCTACGTGTCAATTGACCGCACCTATGTCACATTTTAGAAGCCCCTTAGTGCCCTTACCAATAATAGAGGTGCCCTTCGAGAGGATAGCAATGGATATAGTCGGTCCATTAGTTAAATCTGCCAGGGGTCATCAGTACATTTTGGTAGTATTGGATTACGCCACGCGTTATCCCGAAGCAGTGCCCTTGCGGAATGCCAATGCGAAATCAATTTCAAAGGAGCTGGTTAATATGTTTTCCCGCACCGGCATTCCGAAAGAGATACTTACGGATCAAGGGACCCCCTTTATGTCTCATATACTTAAGGATTTATGTAAACTGCTAAAAATCTCCCATTTGCGTACCTCAGTATATCACCCTCAGACTGATGGTTTGGTGGAGCGCTTTAACAAAACCCTAAAGGGAATGTTGAAAAGGGTGGTGGATAAGGACGGGAGAGATTGGGATGCCCTACTACCATACCTCCTGTTCGCTATATATGAGGTACCCCAATCCTCCACAGGCTTTTCACCTTTTGAGTTGGTTTATGGGCGGTGTCCTAGAGGCCTGTTAGATATTGCCAAGGAGACTTGGGAACAAGAGGTGACTCCTTATCGCAGTGTAATTGAACACATAGCACTTATGCAGGACCGAATTGCAGCAGTTATGCCAATAGTTAAAGAGTGTTTAGAGCGCGCACAACATGCCCAAAGCACGGTATACAACCGAGCGGAAAAAACACGAGTCTTTCAACCCGGAGACAAGGTGTTGGTATTGGTGCCTACCATAGAGAATAAATTTCTTGCGAAATGGCAGGGACCATACGAAGTGCTGGAACGAGTAGGTGAAGTAAATTATAAGATACACCAACCAGACAAGAGAAATCCCGAACAAATATACCACATAAACTTGCTTAAGGCCTGGCGGGACAGGGAGAGTCTGGTGGCAGGAGCTGCCCTTGAGGATGGGCCTCGAGGGGCACCACCTTCTAAGGTAAAGGACCCCCAGGTAGCTCCGCCAGAAGTGGGTATTGCAGACACGCTATCCGAAAGCCAAAAACGAGAGACCAGGGAGTTCATACAGAGGAACGCAGATATTTTATCGGAACTTCCTGGCCGGACTCACCTAATTAAACATGACATTATTACTGATCCACAGGCGCGGGTACGGCTTAAACCATATCGAATTCCGGAGGTTCGGAGACAAGCCATTGCCCAGGAAGTGAAGAAGATGTTAGAGCTCGGGGTCATTGAGGAGTCCCGGAGTGATTGGGCTAGCCCTATCGTACTGGTGCCCAAACCCGATGGGACTATCCGATTTTGTAACGATTTTCGGAAAGTAAACGAAGTATCGAAATTCGATGCCTACCCGATGCCAAGAGTCGATGAACTGATAGAGAGACTGGGTTCGGCTAGGTACATATCCACTATTGACTTAACAAAAGGTTATTAGCAGATTCCCCTCACGGAATCAGCCAAAGAGAAAACTGCCTTTGTTACGCCCCAGGGATTATTCCAGTACCGACATATGCCATTTGGGTTGCATGGTGCCGCAGCCACCTTCCAACGTCTAATGGATATTGTCCTAAAACCCCATGGCCAGTATGCATCTGCGTACTTGGACGACATTATTATCTTTAGCAATGACTGGGACACGCATTTGTCAAAAGTACAAGCCGTCTTAGACTCCCTAAAAACAGCTGGGTTGACTGCCAATCCCAAGAAATGTACGTTGGGATTAGAAGAGGCTCGCTATCTGGGATATAGCATAGGGAGAGGCGTCGTGAAGCCTCAAGCCAATTAAGTGGATGCTATTCAAAATTGGCCACGACCGGTAACCAAAGGTTGGAGCTTTTTTAGGGATCGTTGGTTATTATAGGCGGTTCATCAAACATTTTGCGACCATCGCAGCTCCTCTCACAGATCTTACTAAGGGGTCGAAATCTGTCACAATAAAGTGGAACGCAGAAGCAGAGGAGGCCTTTCAGCGATTGAAAACAGTCCTCTGTGACCAACCAGTGTTGGTTGCACCAGACTTTAAACGGGAGTTTATTGTCCAAACAGACGCCTCTGGGGTGGGCCTCGGCGCGGTTTTGTCTCAAGAACTAAATGGCGAGGAACACCCAGTGGCCTATCTAAGCAGAAAGCTTACGAGAGCAAAAAAGAACTACAGTGTAGTTGAGCAGGAAGCCCTGGCTGTGAAATGGGCCCTGTGCACCTTGCGCTATTATTTACTAGGTCGCCAGTTTAGGCTAGTGACGGACCATTCGCCCCTAACATGGATGTCCCGGGCAAAAGAAGGCACTGCACGGGTGACACGCTGGTTCTTAGCATTACAAAGGTTTAAATTTTCCGTTGAGCACAGGGCGGGCACAGCGCACAGAAATGCAGATGCGTTGTCTAGAACGCACTGCTTGGTGACTCGTCGTGTCCGACCCCACGGGCTCGAACAGAGGAGGGGGGTGTGTGAGGTGCCAAGGGGAGAGGTACTAGAAAACAGGTATGTTTCTCCCCGTTTCATTTCATATGTCTCCCTGTACTGATGATGACGCCAGTTTATTTCACTGTAATCCAGTCCTGGTTTCCTTAGTGATCAGCATGGAAAGGACTGGTAGTTCCCCCTCCACTAATTCAATCCAGGTTTTGGTTTCCTGACTGGTCCAGCTGATATAATCAGGAGGAGCTGGAATCTCTCAGTCTATCGTCTGCTGAGCTGGGAGCTGACACAGTAAGATAACATGGACTTGTTTGCTGTTATATAGGTTTATTTTGTAGTTAGCCTGCTATTGTTAGTTAGTGGCCAGACGGCCTTAGACGTTTTATTTCATGTTTGGCATGTGTAACATTGGATAACAAGTGTGCACAATAAATATGCCGTGTCCATATTGCTAGTCTGCTGAAGTGACTTCATAGCCACACGCTTGTGCCAAAGCAAAGATCCCGGCTGAGCTATCTATTCCCCACAATATATATATATATATATATATATATATATATATATATATATATATATATATATATATATACTGTAGTGCAGTGGTGTCCACACTGTGCAGGAATGAGGCAGTGACCCAGGAAAAGTTCAAAGTAAAGTCTCTTTTAATAAACAGCATTCTCACAAACAAAGGAAGTAATTCAGATCCTCCGAATCACAGCCGGGAAACAAATACAGTCCGTGACTGGCTGGTTGCCGGGGCGACTGGACCGCCATATACGCTGTGGGTGTCAGGCCTCTTGGCTCCGCTTGGCTCTGTGTTGCCTCACACCGTTGAGCTCTGCAGACCTACTGCTCTGCCTGCATGCAAGACCAAAACTGACACACCCAACCCCCTGCTGCAAGGGTTTTTACAAACGTGTGGCCATGGGCCACATGGAAAACCTAGGTCTGGAAAAGGAAATGGACAGCCCCACTGCCATCCTGTACTTCTATTCTGCCTTGCAACCACAGCTATGCCTATGCCTGCAATGCACTCTCCCTGCCTCCTTCTTCGCACATCCTTGGGGACAAATAGTGAGGGATTATATATACACTCACTGGCCACTTTATTAGGTACACCATGCTAGTAACGGGTTGGACCCCCTTTTGCCTTCAGAACTGCCTCAATTCTTCGTGGCAGAGATTCAACAAGATGCTGGAAGCATTCCTCAGAGATTTTGGACCATATTGACATGATGGCATCACACAGTTGGCGCAGATTTGTCGGCTGCACATCCCTGATGCGAATCTCCCGTTCCACCACATCCCAAAGATGCTCTATTGGATTGAGATCTGGTGACTGAGGAGGCCATTTGAGTACAGTGAACTCATTGTCATGTTCAAGAAACCAATCTGAGATGATTCGAGCTTTATGACATGGCGCATTATCCTGCTGAAAGTAGCCATCAGATGCCTGTTCTTAGCTGAGAGGAGTGGTACCCAGTGTGGTCTTCTGCTGCTGTAGCCCATCTGCCTCAAAGTTCGACGCACTGTGCGTTCAGAGATGCTCTTCTGCCTACCTTGGTTGTAACGGGTGGCAATTTGAGTCACTGTTGCCTTTCTATCAGCTCAAACCAGTATGCCCATTCTCCTCTGACCTCTGGCATCAACAAGGCATTTCCGGCCACAGAACTGCCGCTCACTGGATTTTTTTTCTTTTTCGGACCATTCCCTGTAAACCCTAGAGATGGTTGTGCGTGAAAATCCCAGTAGATCAGCAGTTTCTGAAATACTCAGACCAGCCCTTCTGGCACCAACAATCTTGCCACGTTCAAAGGCACTCAAATCACCTTTCTTCCCCATACTGATGCTCGGTTTGAACTGCAGGAGATTGTCTTGACCATGTCTACATGCCTAAATGCACTGAGTTGCCGCCATGTGATTGGCTGATTAGAAATTAAGTCTTAACACACAGTTGGACAGGTGTACCTAATAAAGTGGCCAGTGAGTGTATATATATAGGCATAGAAAACCCAGATTTTTTTGGTCCCCTCATCTATCCTGAAAGTCATGTTACCATTAAAAACTGCACCGCACCCTAAGAAATGCATAGTTTTTCATTCTATGAAAATAAAAAAACATAAAAAAATATACATTTAATATCCATGTAATAATATTGACCTAAATGTTAAAATTAACTCTTTGGAGCCATCTTTCATCCTCTTTGTTTTTTCTTTTATGTCTTTCAAGATTTCATAATATCTTTTTTTAATTGTTTTTCTGTTACCATAGCCATATAATCGGTTGTACTTTGTGGGGCAGTTGTAGTTTTAAAAACATCACTATCTTTACTATATAATGTAGTAGAAATTGGGAAAAAACTTGAAGTGGTGTGAATACACTTTCCCGCCATCCCTCCCCACCGAGTTATTTTAATTGTTTGAGGGGATAAAACATTTAAATATTAGTTGAGACCTTTTTTTAGTTGTTTTATACCTCTAGGAAAAGAGGATTGCTTAGACTCCACAGCGTGGCCTAGAGTGTGTCTATCGGGTTGCAAATTGGAGTCCACCATATGGTAGGCGATTGTAAATTTTTATCCCGAGATTAGAGCCTGAGGAGCATCTACATGTTAGGAATTTCTATCAACTGCTCCTCTGCTTCCTCTAGGCTGCACATATTATGCAGTACACGTCTTCCTCAGGCTGGTCAGTTTAGTTGCAATTAGAGATGAGTGACTTTGCCTTTTTTCGGATCGAGTCGGGTTTCATGAAACCCGACTTTCTCAAAAGTCGAGTCGAACGAAATCGGCCGACTATCGTGAAAAGTCGGAGGTCTGACTGAAATACAAAATCCAGTGCAAGTCAATGGGGAAGCAAAGTCGGCAGGGAGTGGAGGACAGTAAACACACCTACATGCCGGACCGCATTTTTAAACTGCGCAAAAATTCTTTGGTGCGCGGGTCGACGACCGCATGGCCGACCTCACGCTATGGTCGGGTTTCGAAACCTGACTTTGGAATAAGTCGGCAACTTATGAATCTGACCGACCTGTTTCACTCAACTCTAGCTGCAATTGCTTCAGACACAACCGGTTATCGGGATCTCTCACTCAGCGTTCCAGAATGCTTTCTAATTGCATTCACAGTAGTTTCATTCCCCAATGCTTTACCGTACATTAATTATTCCCTGTTGACTGATCCGGTATACATATAATGAGCATCATTACTTTATAAAGGGATGCGGACAAACCCTTGGACTTATTTCATATAAACTCTGACAATATCTTCGATCTTCCCAAATGTACAATTCCTACTTTTGGCAACAAGATGGAACATGTTGAAATTATATGGCTATATATCTCAGAAAGCGACACAATAACTAATACCGGAATAAGAATCATGTCTCATTACCATCAACATCAGATTACCAAATTAGACGACCCCTTCATGTACAGTAAGTGTTTAATTCCTTCACTCTTGGGCCATTCTCTGGTTGTTTTTTTTTTGTTTTTGTTTTTTGCTCCCTTTCTTCCTAGAATCATTATTTTTTTATATTTTTCCTTTCAATATGGCCAAGTGAAGGCTTGTTTTTTTTTGTGGGAGTTTAACTCTTCAAAGACACCATTGATTTTACCATATAGTGTCCTGGAAAATGGGAAACAAAACTCCAAGTGCACTGGATTATAAAAAAAAAGTGTAATTCTAGAAATGTCTTTTTTTTTTACTATGTTCACTAAATGTTATAACTGACCTGCCATTATGATTCTCCAGGTGATTATTACTTTGCAGATACCAAACATCTATAGTTTGGTTTTTTTGGTGGTGACTGGTGAAAAAAAAAATCCAAAGTTTGCAAAAAAAAAAAAAAAAGGGTCTCCATTTTTGGAATCCAGGGCCGGGTGAGGGCTTTTTTTTTTGAGTGCCAAGCTGATGTTTTTATTAATACCATCCTGGGATAGGGATGATGTTTTGATCAAATGTTATTACGTTTTATTGCAATGACGCGTTGACCAAAACTGTACATCTGGTGTTTCCAATTTGCTTCTCGTTACACCTTTTAGTGTTCGGATTAATTCGTTTTACATTTTGATAGATCGGGAGTTTCTGAACTAGGCAATACCAAACATTTTTATTTTTTTGATTGTTTTATTTTGAATGGGGCAAAAAGGGGGTGATTTATAATTTTTAAATATTTTAAACAAATGTTTTTCTACTTCTTACTTGCTTCAATAGTTCCCTTAGGAAACTAGAAGCTGCAATCTTCTGATCGCTTGTGCTAAACAGCAGTTCTTCAGCCACTGGGTGGTGCTCATAGCAGATTGGCAATGACAACCACGGGGGTCTCCTGCAGACCTTCAGTGGTCATGCCAAACCATCGGGACCCCGCAATCATGAGACAGGGGCACCAATGCATGTAGTTAGTGATGCTCTCGAGATGCGAGCATGTTATATGCCGCTGATCAGATCAGCTGTCATGGGCCAGAAAAGAGGCGGGGTCAGTGCCGGAGACCACATCAAAGGGGGATACATGGCATACAGTACCTATAAGTCAAATGTCATGAAGGGGTTAAAATATTGGGAAAAAACTTCAAAACTATAAATGTTTACTGTAGACAAAACTATAAAAGTAAAAGGAAAATATATAATGATCCAATATAACCAGTGAAGACGATACTCTTCTTGATCTTTTTCTAATAGCAACACTTTAGTGTATCTCCAGTAGGACCATGACATTTTTCATTGAGAACAATGGGTTAATAACAGTCATCAATATTTATTGTCCAATTCAAAATTATAATTTGTATTTTCTGACACTCCTTCTTGCTGTATGTTCTTTTTGTACTTTATTTATGGGGCATCCTGGGTGTTCTGATTTATTTGCAGCTACATGACAAGTCTTCATGTACTGTGTGTCCCGACACTTCTATTATATGGTTGATCTGGCGCACTTTATCATAGTACACCTTTCTATAATAGAAGAACCGATATGGGAACAGATCCTCCAACAACAAGGTAATTTCTTAAAAAACATGATTTTTATTTAGCAATAAGTTTAAAAAACACATGATAAAAAAACGAGATGACAACACATCATTGAAAGGAAGCGAAAAAGCCGCTGTGCAGGAGTCATAATGGGGATCACTTCAATATTAGAAATGATGTATGCAGAGCGTGATAAGTATAAGTATATCATCCAGATACACTACTACTGAGGAGGATAATAACTCCCGATAGATGTCACTAACGAAGTCTTTGAAGAATGCGGGAGTGCTACAGAGAATGAACGGCATTACCAGATATTCATAATGACCGTCCTGTGTGTTAAATGCGGTCTTCCATTCATCCCCTTCACGTATACGAATCAAATTATTGACACCACACAGATCTAACTTGGAAACTACTCTTGCCCCTCGCAATCTGTCAAAGAGCTCCGAGATGAGTGGCAGAGGGTATTTATTCTTGATGGTGATGACATTCAACCCCCTGTAATCAATACATGGACGAAGTTCCACATTCTTCTTCTGAACAAAGAAGAACCCAGCCCCAGCAGGAGATACAGACTTCCTAATGAAACCTCTAGCCAAATTCTCCTTGATGTATTAAGAAATAGCCTCTGTCTCCGGGAGAGACAAAGGGTAGACATGCACACGAGGTGGCTTTTCAAAATAAATCTTGCCAAGTCAGACAATGTGATTTTCTGGATTTGTTTTCTCATTTTGACTCTCATAGTTGTGGTCTACGTATGATGTCAATTACAGGCCTCTATCATCTTTTTAAGTGGGAGAACTTGCACAATTGGTAGCTGACTAAATACTTTTTTTCCCCACTGTATGCAGACTGTATATTGCAACATATCTGGGAAGGACAGTATTAAATCAGAGATCTGCAGTGTTTGATTAGGAGCACCTTCATGGTTTCTCAAAGGGTATCTTCCCTCGGTCAATAATCGCTGTGGGTTGGATGCTCTGCAGCATCCAGATGTTACAGAATAGTGGATGGGATTTCAAATCCAATGTCCACTATGTGTGCAGGGATTCCTCCGGCTTCCCTGTGTAGACACACATGTGGTGCCTCTTTCCTGACTGCAGCATGTCCATTTCCGCAAGATAAATATCACTCTTGCAATGTATAGGATGAGATGATACGTTTCAATGAACACATTTGGAATCACCTGGGTTCAGAAGCCAGCAGCGCATTGGACTCAGAGGACATGTGCTGTATCCAAAGCGCTGCCGGTAACTGACGTGGCGAAATACCCTAAGAGTCAGGAAGTAGAATCAGGAAAGCTGGCCAGCCAAGATGTGAGAGGCAGCTGAGAGAGAGACTTGCCTGGGTCTCTCTTTCAATGGAGTGACTGGGAGTCAGTCTGCTGGATTTAGTAGCAACAAATGTGTTTGCTCTTGAATGCACAGACCATGGACACCAGACAGAATGCTTCTTGGAGCTGAAGAGAGGCCAAAATCCCTGTGTGAGTAGAGTCTGCACCAGACATGTGCAGAGATCCGCAAGTATCACTGGTTACTATGGACAATAGCTGTCTTGTTTGACTAAGCTGGGGGTAGCTCATATACAGTATGAGTAGCCAGGGTCTATACTGTTCAGTTAGCAACTCGACAAGGCCGAGATCTATGTTTATGATTTTGTTTCATTGTTCTGCAACATTTGGAAAGCAATAAACACTGCAGGTTTGGTCCAACACTGCTTTGCTTGTGTGAACGGTAATTAAGGCCTAATGTTTACCAAAGAGAGTGAATCCCTACACTATATATATATATATACACACCACACACACCTGTACACACACACATATATATATATATATATATATATACACTGCTCAAAACAATAAAGGGAACGCTCAAATAACACATCCTAGATCTGAATCAATGAAATATTGTCATTGAATACTTTGTTCTGTACAAAGTTGAATGTGCTGAAAACAAAATCACACAAAAATCATCAATGGAAATCAAATTTATTAACCATTGGAGGTCTGGATTTGGAGTCACACACAAAATTAAAGTGAAATGTAATGTCCTTAAAACAAGTCAAAATGATGCTCAGTAGTGTGTGTGGCCTCCACATGCCTGTATTACCTCCCTGTGCCTGTATGACCTCCCTACCACACCTGGGCATGCTCCTGATGAGACGGCGGATGGTCTTCTGAGGGATCTTCTCCCAGACCTGGACTAAAGCATCTGCCAACTACTGGACAGAATATGGTGCAATGTGACATTGGTGGATGGAGCGAGACATGATGTCCCTCATGTGCTCAATCGGATTCAGGTATGGGGAATGGGCAGGCCAGCCCATAGCTTCAATGCCTTCATCTTGTAAGGGCTGCTGACACACTCCAGCCACATGAGGTCTGGCATTGTCTTGCATTAGGAGGAACCCAGGGCCAACCACACCAGCATATGGTCTCACAAGGGGTCGGAGGATCTCATCTCGGTACCTAATGGCAGTCAGGCTACCTCTGGTGACCACATGGAGGGCTGTGTGGCCCTCTAAAGAAATGCAACCCCACACCATCACTGACCCACTGCCAAACCGGTCATGCTGAAGGATGTTGCAGGCAGCAGATCGCTCTCCACGGTGTCTCCAGACTCTGTCACGTCTGTCACATGTGCTCACTGTGAACCTGTTTTCATCTGTGAAGAGCACAGGGCACCAGTGGTGAATTTGCCAATCCTGGCGTTCTGTGGCAAATGCCAAACGTCCTGCACGGTGTTGGGCTGTGAGCACAACCCCCATCTGTGGGCGTCGGGCCCTCAGACCATCCTCATGGTGTCAGATTCTAACCGTTTGTGCAGACACATGCACATTTGTGGCCGGCTGGAGGTCATTTTGCAGGGCTCTGGCAGTGCTCCTCCTGTTCCTCCTTGCAGAAAGGCAGAGGTAGCAGTCCTGCTGCTGGGTTGTTGCCCTTCTACATCCCTCTCCACGTCTCCTGGTGTACTGGCCTGTCTCCTGGTGTACTGCCACCAGCCTCTGGACAATACGCTGACAGACACAGCAAACCTTCTTGCCACAGCTCGCATTGATGTGCCTTCCTGGATGAGCTGCACTACGTGAGCCACTTGTGTGGGTTATATAGTGCGTCTCATGCTACTATGAGTGTGAAAGCACAACCAACATTCAAAAGTGATCAAAACATCAGCCAGAAAGCATTGGTACTGAGATGTGGTCTGTGGTCCTCACCTGCAGAACCATTCCTTTATTGAGGGTGTCTTGATAATTGCCAATAATTTCCATCTGATGTCTATTCCATTTGCACAACAGCATGTAAAATTTATTGTCAATCAGTGTTGGTTCCTAAGTGGACAGTTTGATTCCACAGAAGTTTGATTTACTTGGAGTTATATTCTGTTGCCTAAGTGTTCCCTTTATTTTTTTGAGCAGTATATATATATATATATATATATATATATATATATATGTGTGTATACATATGTACTAGCTGCAGAGCACGGCGGTGCCTGAGCATAGTAACCAACTGTGGTTAGTTATAACAAATCATAATGATTATATTGCACATAAAAACCGTGCATCTAATCCTATCCTGTGTGATACTGACTGCTGAGCAGTGTATCTAATCCTTTTCTGTGTGATACTGTGTGCTGAGCTGCGTATCTAATCCTATCCTGTGTGATACTGTGTGCTGAGCCGTGTATCTAATTCTATCCTGTGTGATACTGACTGCTGAGCTGTACATCTAATCCTATCCTGTGTGATACTGACTGCTGAGCCTTGTATCTAATCCTATCCTGTGTGATACTGACTGCTGAGCTGTGTATCTAATCCTCTCCTGTGTGATACTGTGTGCTGAGCTGCGTATCTAATCCTATCCTGTGTGATACTGTCTGCTGAGCCGTGTAACTAATCCTATCCTGTGTGATACTGACTGCTGAGCCGTGTATCTAATCCTATCCTGTGTGATACTGACTGCTGAGCTGTGCATCTAATCCTATCCTGTGTGATACTGACTGCTGAGCCTTGTATCTAATCCTATCCTGTGTGATAATGGGTTCCCCCTGCAGTCTGTGTCAGAGGGTGGTCTGTGTTGGCACGGTAATAAATTGTTATTTACAGCTTTACAGAAGGACGATAACACCATAGAAATGATAAGAATAATAGGCCTCAGTTACCACAACTGTCTACAAAGAAAACTGTTGCTGAAAGCGACCAATCACAGCTCATTTTTCATCTTTTAAACAGCTCTGGGACAGCGTGGCGAGTTTTGAGTGGCGACTTTTGTGTTTGGACTTTTATGTGGCGAGGTTGGTGTATGTGTGGTGAAATGTGTGCTGAGGGTGGTCTATGTGGTGAAGCACGTTGTAGTGTTTGGCGCATTTTGTGTGTGTGTTCATATCCCCGTGTGTGGTGAGTATCCCATGTCAGGGCCCCAACTTAGCAACTGTACGGTATATACTCTTTGGTGCCACCACTCTCATTCTTTCAGTCCCCCTTGTTCACATCTGGCAGCTGTCAATTTGCCTCCAACACTTTTCCTTTCACTTTTTCCCCATTATGTAGATAGGGGCAAAATTGTTTGGTGAATTGGAACGCGCGGGGTTAAAATTTCGCCTCACAACATAGCCTATGATGCTCTCGGGGTCCAGATGTGTGACTTTGCAAAATTTTGTGGCTGTAGCTACGACGGTGCAGATGCCAATACATACACTTTTTCCCCAATATAAATCACAAGAAAATTGCCCAGGAATCAAATCCTTCATATATACCAAGGAAAAAATATACTATACATATAGATCAATCACTTTTGTGGAACCCGTTATCAAAGAACAGAAAACCACTAAATGGCGCTTCCTGAAGAAGCAGTGCGAAACGCGCGTCGTGGCAGAGGGACGTCAGGGGAATTCCACCTACCTGACCTTTTGGTATGTTAATTATGGCCTTGATTATTATCTCATTTGTGTTTGTTCACATCAGTCATGCTGTTGTCCGGTTTAGTGGTTGATTGAGTTGCAATTTATCCTGATTATTATTGTGCACTTTAGCAGTAATTTATTTATATTCAGGATCTTAGGCACACTGGTTTCTACTCGGCACTAGATTCAGTTTGACATGAGATAAAATATATTACCTTAGCTGGTAATTGTTTTTCGGTGGATTCCTATGGTTGTTCAATCCCTCATTGAATTTTTCCAGTACTTTTCATTGTAATTTTTTGTATTTTTAATGTTGTAAAATAAAAATAAATATTTTGTATAATATGCCATTTAGTGGTTTTCTGTTCTTTGATAACGGGTTCCATAAAAGTGATTGGTTTTTCCCCAATATGTAGAGAGGGGCAAAATTGTTTCGTGAATTGGAATGCGCGGGGTTAAAATTTTGCCTCACAACATAGCCTATGACGCTCTCGGGGTCCAGACGTGTGACTGTGCCAAATTTTGTGGCTGTAGCTGCGACCGTGCGGATGACAATCCCGGACATACACACATACATACATACACTCACATCCACATTGAGCTTTATATATTAATACATATTTTTCTGGCACTCAATGATACTTTTATTATAGGCTCTAAGTTATTTAGTTTGGTTACATCCCACAAGACCTTTATTATGCTAGGATCACCCCACAAGACAATGCGCTATGGAGATGTTCTGACATACTTGGATAAAAGAAACAACATAGTAACTAAGGCCTCATTCACACATCCATATATTTCCAGTACCAGAAAAACCAGTATCGGAGATTTCCGTGTCCATGTGTGTACTACGTGTGGCAGCCGTGTGCCACATCAGTACCACATGGGCAGCCGCCGGGGAAGAAGCACTACAGTAAGCGCTGCTCTCCGGAGGCATGTGCTGAAGTCGGCTCTAATCATTCTCCCCTGCTCTGCCAGCGAGCAGAGGAGAATGATGAGCGTTATAATAAAGTCCGGACAACAGCAGGTGGGGGCTTTGGAATACAGCAGGTGTCGAATGATGGGGGTAACAGTCCCAAAAGCCCCCACCTGCTGTCATTCAGACTTTAATATAGCGCTCATCATTCTTCTCTGATCGCCGGTAGAGCAGGGAAGAATGATTAGAACCGACTTCAGCACCTGCCGCATTCGGAACAGCACTTACTGTAGCGCTTCTTCCCCGGTGGCTATCCGTGTCACACTTAGGACATCAATGTGTGTTCTTGTTGTGCACGTGGCGGGGCGTATTGCCATCTGTGATGGCGGCAAAAAACGGATATGTCAGCGTGTTTTGCCCACGGACACACGGTCCGTGGAAACGCACTGACATGTGCACACACTCATTCATTTGAATGGGTTTACGTGTGTACGTGTCTCCGGTACGAGAGAAAACTGTCACCACACCTACCAGAGACGCGGATGTGTGAAAGAGGCCATAAAATAACTTCTACCTAAAACATCCCTCTCCTGGCATTGTCAATAAATGATAAGTGTTATTTACCTAATGTGTTTTAATGTTGTGGATGATTAATATATATATAATTAAATTACATTTTTGAATGAAACCTAAAGTTTTTATCATTTACAGAAAATGAAGTTACTTGTTTTTGCCTCTTCTCCCTACTGGGCTGAAAGAATTTAGTAAAATGCTAAACTTAGTTAAAATGCGAAGAATAAATCAAATTCTTAAAGGTTCTTTTTTAGCTTCTGGAGCTGCTGACTTTGTATTTGCTTAATAAAATCTTGAACTTTTCTTTTATCCACTAATGACCCCGGTGAGGAATTTGACCATGATCTCTGAGATCCATCTTCTGGGATTCCACACTCTTCCTCAGCTCAATGTTTTACTCTTCGTCTTGTTACTGCTGATTTATTATGTGACAATTAGTGGGAACGTGGCCATAATTCTCCTAGTAACTTGCAGCCGGAGCCTCCAGTCTCCGATGTACTTCTTCCTCACCCATCTCTCCATATCTGACTCATTGATGGCCACCAGTATAATACCCAATACGCTTTACGTAGTCATGGAAGATGATGCCAACATCAGTTTCGTGGGTTGCCTAACTCAGTTTTATTTCTTTAGCGCCTCACTGGCGCTGGATTCTCTTCTACTTTCCGGCATGTCCTATGACCGATATCTGGCCATCTGTAACCCATTGCGTTACAACAATATAATGGACTATTTATTTTGTATGAAATTTATAGGATTTTCTTGGTTTTTGAGCTTTTCTGTGATATTAAATCACGTCATAGCCATCTGTGGTTTAGAGTTTTGCGGACCCAATGTCATCGACCACTACTTCTGTGATCTTTCTCCTCTGCTGGAACTTTCCTGCTCGGACACCTTCATTGTACAGATAGAAGTCACCTTATTGGTCATCCCTATGGCTTTTTTTCAGTTTCTTTTAGTCATTGTGTCCTATTCATATATCCTTTTCACCATCTTAAGAATTCCATCAGTCACTGGTAGACAGAAGGCCTTTTCCACCTGCAGCTCCCACTTGACGGTGGTGTCCATGTATTACGGGACTCTTCTGTGCACCTATCTTGTTCCTACACGAGGACAAACATTAACTGCAAGCAAAGTCCTGTCTCTGCTATATACTGTGGTCATTCCCTGTATCAATCCAATCATATATAGCTTTAGAAGTAAAGACATGAAGGTAGCCTTCTATCGATTTATCGTGCTGATGAAATGAGAGTTGTCGTAGTAAAATTCATATATTAAAATTTCATAAAATGTAAGATGACTGAATTGTAGCGTATTATTATTATGATCTCATTTATAGAATATCACTTTTCAATAAACGGAATTTTTCTGAATTTCTTTTTCTATTTTTAACATTTTTCTACTCTTCTTTAGTGCAGATTTTTTTTCTAGTAATAATAATAATCTTTTTATACACATAGTGCCAACATAATCTCCATCACTGGACAATTCAGAGGGATGTCACACTCTAGAGGGATCATCCTTTTTCTCATTTGTGCATGAAATCACGAGAAGCAATGGGATGAAACTGAATGGGAGAAGACACAGAGTAGATACTAGAAAACAATTTTTGACAGTGAGGGTGATCAATGAGTGTAACAGGCTGCCACGAGAGGTGGTGAGTTCTCCTTCAATTGAAGTCTTCAAGCAGAGGCTGGACAGACATTTGTCTGGGATGATTTAGCGAATCCTGCATTAATCAGGGGGTTGGACCAGATGGCCCAGGAGGTCTCTTCCAACTCTACCATTCTGCGATTCTATGATTCTATAAAACCTTCAAATCCTTTGCAGTCTAATTAAAAAGTTCAGATTTCTTTAGCCATAATAATAATAAAGTTAATTATCGCTATAATTACAGTGGATGAAATTGTTCACCTTGTGTGTATTGGACACTGTAACGGGGTCTACCAAGCTGGGGTACCTCTTTCAGTACCACCCCGTGTTTTCGGAGGTCCGCTCTGCGTTGGCTGGAGTCTGAATGAATGACGCTGGATGGAATTCCTTGGTTACATGGGCGCATATAAAAGATCACTGCTTCTCCATGTATTTCCAGTCTGACAACTCTTTACTCACAGGACACAGAATATATCACACAGATACAGAGGGCAGGCCAATAGAAAAGCGGCAGGCCAGACATGCATTACGAAAGCTGCAGGTGGCCGGAGCCTGCCGATGTTTACTGTGGGAATTACAAAGGTGGGGGGAGGGCGGACAAAAGGAGAATATCGTGTTCCCTCTACCTATTATACATACATATAACTGCACAACATATTCTGGGTGCTGAGTGGTTCTGTAACATGTAACAGACACTCATTTCCTCACTTTCCCATTACTTTTTTTTTCTTTTGTGTACAAAAACTCTACAATTCTCCCTTCTTTCAGTACCTGCGGAATCTCACTGCGTCCCAACATCATTCCCACTGCCTCTCCATTTGTAGGAAAATGCCTAATCTGATTTCCTAGGACAATGAAAATGAACGGTCAGCGTAGCGCTAGTAACACAAGGACAAACAATAGTGTCTCCTTTAGCCCACAACGCGTTTCGACGGTAATCCCGTCTTCTTCAGGTGGTAGTTTATTATTACAAGACAGGAAGGGGTATAAATATAACAGACAACCAATCAAAATGATCCCAGCAATCAACAACCACATGATTAGCATGTCACATGACAAAATATAGTTACTCAGGAAGAAGAGATAAAAATACATAGTAAAAATGCATAAAACAAGATTAAAAAGTAAAGTTTAAGAACATATATATTGCATTCAAAATTATATATGGCTAAAGGGAGTAAAAAGAAGTAAAATTATTGCGTCACTTTCTCAATCGTCAAATTCAGTTCCTCAGGGGCCAATGTGCCTAGCTTGAATATGCAAAAACTTTTCAGATTAATTAAACAACTGTAGCGATCAAGTACGGTATATGGTATACAGTCAATAATTATTAACTTTAATGATTTTGGATCCTTCTGATTCGTAGTAAGGAAATGTTTGGACAAAATGTGCAATGGAAAGCCATTCCTAATGTTCTGGCGGTGCTTATTTAGCCACGCGCGCATGGTCTGTATGGTGTGGCCTACATGTTGGAGACTGCAACCACATCCCAGTAAGTACTTTACAAAAATTGATTGGCAATTAAGAAAATAGTTAATTTTGTAACTATTGCCCGTGGTGTTAGATCTAAATTCCTTAACACCATAATGGATGCACAGCCCAGGCACTTCGCAAATCTACATTCAAAACATCCAGGGTTCCTGGCTGATGTTGCCCCAAACCCAAGAGAAGGATTCAAGGTTGTGTTACTTGGTGCAACAAGATTACGGAGAGTACGACTTCTTCTATAGACTGTTCTAGGCCAGAAAGGAATATGACCAGAGAGTTTAGCGTCACCCTTCAAAATAAACCAATATCTCATCAGGAGTTTCTCTACCTTCATATGTGATTGATTGAAGGTGGTGACAAAGCACCATTTGTCAAAATCAGAAGCGGAAGGATCATTCGTTTTCCTGCTTTTAATCTCATCTATACAATCTTTCTGAGAGAATGATTTAGCTTTTAGAAATGCATCCTGGACCAGTTTCTTTGGGTAGACTTTATTTTGGAAGCGTTGTTTCAAAACCTTTGCTTCAGTCTGAAAATCGGTGTCCTTAATGCATTTCTTCCTGATCCTCCAATATTGCCCATATGGAATATTGAGAATCCATTTTGGGAGGTGGCCACTGTTAAAACTAAAATAACTATTAACATCCACATTCTTGAAGTGCGTGGATGTAAAGTAACGGCCTACAGCATCCACGTGCACAACCAAATCCAAGAATTGGATAGACATACTAGACGTATTAGCAGTAAAGGAAAGGCCACAAGGGTTCAGGTTTAAAATATGGAAAAGATCCAATGCTTCCAACTCTGAGAGAAAAAAGAGAAAGGAAGAACAGAGAGGGAGAAAGAAAGAGAAGAAAGAAAGAACAGAGAGAGAGAAAGAGGGGAAAGAAAGAAAGAAGAGAGCGAACAGATAAAAAGAAAGAACAGAGAGTGAAAGAAAGAACAGAGACAAAAAGAGAAAGGAAGAACAGAGAGAGAAAGAAAGAGAGGAAAGAAAGAACAGAGAGAAAGAGAAAGAAAGGGGAAAGAAAGAACAGATAATGAAAGAAAGGAAAAAAAGAGGGGACAGAAAAAAGAACAGAGGGAGAGCGAAAGAAAGAAAGAGGAAAAGGAAAGAAAGAAAGAACAGAGAGAGAAAGAAAGAGGGAAAAGAAAGAAAGAAAGAAGAGAGACAGAATGATGTAAAGAAAGAAAGAGAACAGAGAGAAAGAAGAAAGAGGGGAAATAAATGGAAAGAAAAAGGGGAAAGAAATAGAAAGAAAAAAAGAGAGCAAAGAGGGGAAAGAAAGAACGGAGAGAGAGAATGAAAAAAAGGATTAGAGAGAAAAAGAAAGAATAGAGAGACAGAAAGAAAGAAAGATAGAAAGAAAGAAAGAAAGAAAGAAAGAAAGGGAAAGAAATAACAGAGAAAGAAAGAGGGAAAAGAAAGAGCAGAGAAAAAGAAAGAAACAGAAGGAAAGAAAGAACAGAGAGAGAAAGAAAGAGGGGACAGGAAAAAGAACAGAGAGAGAGAAAGAAAGAGGGGAAAGAAAGATAGAAAGAGGGGAAAGAAAGAACAGAGAGAGAACAGATAGAAGAAAGAACAGAGAGAATGAGAAAGAAAGAACAGGGAGAGAGCAAGAAAGAGGGGACAGAAAAGAACAGAGAGCGAAAGACAGAAATAGGGGAAAGAAAGAAAAAAGGGGAAAGAAAGAAAGAATAGAGAGAGAGAAAGAGAATAAGAAAGAGAGAAAGAAATAACAGAGAGAGAAAGAAAGAAAAAGAAAGTTGAAAGAAAGAACAGAGCAACAGAGAGAAAGAAAGAGGGGAAAGAAAGAACAGAGAGAGAAAGAGAAAGAAAGAAAGAAAGAAAGAAAGAAAGAAAGAGAAAATAAAGAAAGAAAGAAGGGAAAGAAAGAACAGAGAGAGAAAAAGAAAGAGGGGAAAGAAAGAAAGAACAGAGAGAGAGAAAGAAAGAAGTAAAGAAAGAAAGAAAGAACAGAGAGAAAGAAAGAGCGGAAAGAAAAAGAAAGAAAGAAAAAAAAGAGGTGAAAGAAAGAACAGAGAGAGAAAGAAAGAACAGATAGAGAGAGAAAGAAGAAAGAAAGATTAGAGAGAGAAAGAAAGAACAGAGAGAGAAAGAAAAAGAGAGGGAAAGACAGAACAGAGAATGAGAAAGAAACAGAAAGAAAGAACAGAGAAAGAAACAGAGAGAGAGAGAAAGAAAACAAGAAAGAAAGAAAGCAAGAAAGAAAGCAAGAAAGAAAGAAAGATTCTATAAATATACTATAGCAGCCCGGCTCCCATTGTAATGCCCACCTGAGCCTCCCAGTGCAGGACATATCATGATCTGCTCACATGGCTGGCATCCCCGATTCCAAGGCGATCCTGCTGTCCGCGCTGTTTGGAGGACATGGTGATGGATATGAAGCATTCCTGGTTCCATCACAGTCTCCTCATGAAATTACCTCATTTCCAGTCAGCTTACAGCACATCACTTCTGGTGGATCATCAAGTGCGAGTTTCAAAGTGCTCCTCGGGCTCCGCTGTGTACTCCTGTGTCCATGGGAAAAGCCAGCTTTTTATGCCTTGTACACACCTGGCTCCACTCCGTATATCCTGTACACATATGGTTCCACTCCGTACATGCACGGCTCCACTCTGCATACCCCATACACACGTGACTCCGCTCCGTACATCTCGTACACGCAAGGCTCAACTTCATACACCTCATAAACACGTGGCTCCGTACACCTCGTACACGTGCGACTCCACCCTGTACACCTCGTACACGCTTGGATCCGCTCTGTAAACCTCGTACACGCGCGGCTCCGCTCCATACACCTCGTACAAGCATGGCTCCGCTTCGTACACCTCTTATACTCGTGGCTCCTCTCCGTACACCTCGTACACGCATGGCACCGCTCTGTACACATGCGACTCCACTCCGTACGCCCCGTACAGACGCGGCTCCTCTCAGTATGCCCCGCACACACGTGGCTTTGCTCTGTACACTTCATACACACATGGCTCCATACACCTCGTACACATGTGGCTCCGCTCCGTACACCTCGTACACACATGGCTCCGCTCCATACACACATGGCTTCGCTCTGTACACCTCATACACACGTGGCTCCATACATCTCGTACACACGCGGCTCGATACACCACGTACACGCGCGGCTCCGCTCTGTACACCTCGTACACACATGGCTGCGTTCTGTACACCTTGTACACGCGCAGCTCGTCTCCGTACACCTCGTACACACGCGGCTCTGCTCCATACACCTCATACACACAAGGCTCCTCTCTGTACACCTCGTACACACACGTCTCTGCTCCATACACCTCGTACACACACGGCTCTGCTCCGTACATCATGTACACGTGTGGCTCTGCTCAGTACACCTCGTACACACACGGCTCTGCTTCGTGCACCTCTTACACACGCGGCTCTGCTCCGTACACCTCGTACACACGCGGCTCTGCTACATCCACACTATAAAGTAAACCCCTCCTGACCCCACACAGAAACTTTACCTCATCCAGCGCCATGACAACCAGCACAGCAGAGTCCTGCAGAGTGCAGACACGGAGGCCCCTAATCATGAGACCCAGACTCATCCCCTCTCACAGGTCCTGTGCGCAAACATCACACAGACCAGCCTCATCATTGCAAGCTGCGGTGGGTCTATCTGGGAGGGCAAAAATGGTGTCGGTGCATGGGGGGGCATGGCGGCTCAGTGCAATGTGGGAAAAATAGCGTCCCGGGCAGGACGCAGGGGTGTGTCAAAAACGGGACTATCCCACGAGAATTGGGACGGTTGGGAGCTATGCATCATTATGACAGCGGCTCCACCACCAGAGTCTATTACTTTGTATTGAGAGCCCATGACTTCCTACTGAAGCTGCCTGAACAATGAGAACTTTTTTTGTATCTTTTCCAGGCTACTAAACACTGGAGCAGTAAAATAACACAACATAAAATGGGACATGAGCATAGCAATGGCATTCTGACATTGCTTCACACTATTCAGCTGGGGTTGGGATTCCCCACTGTAGCATGAGGTGTCCCCTCGGTACCACTGAAAAAGAAGTCCTCTCCCTCCTCATTTTCATCATCCTCTTCATCCCCCAATGTTACCTGATGATATTGGTTGGGCTGGGTAGGATCATTCATTCTGAAATCTTGCTCCATACCCAGCTGCTGGGCATGCAAAGATTCCAGTTTTTGATTCTGCAGCGATTTTTCAGCAGACATAGCATAGGGATGGTTATGCTGATAATAGCCTGATCACCGCTCACAAGCTTGGTGCAGTACTCAAAGTTATCAAACACCTCATAAATATCAGCGATCCACACCCACTCGACAGTTGTTATGTGTCTTGGCTGAGTCTCAGTGTGACGGGCATGTTTAAGCTGGTATTCAGAAAGTGCCCTCTGCTGCTCACCTATCCTTGCCAACATATGATATGTTGAGTTCCACCGTGTTGGCAGGTCGCAAATGAGTCGGTGGTTTGGCAAATTAAATTGCTTTTGAAGCACTGCAAGACCGGCAACAGTGGTTGAGGAATGGCGGAAATGGGCGCAAATACGGGCACCTTCTCAAGTTGGTACGGCAAGTCAGGGAATGTTTTTATAAATTTCTGCACCACTAGGTTCAGCACGTGAGCCATGCATGGCACGTGTACCAGCTTCCCGAGCTTTAAAGCCGCCACCTGGTTACGCCCATTGTCACAGACAACCAGACCAGGTTGGAGTTGCAGTGGGGAGAGCCACTGATTGGTCTGTTGTTTTAGTCCTTGCCACAACTCTGCCGCAGTGAGTGGTGTTTCACCTAAGCAGGTCAGCTTCAGCAGAGCATGTTGCCCCTTTGCTGATGCACTGCTGCACAGCTCCCAACTTAGGAATGATGTGGAGGGTAATTCAGCATAGGATGACGAGGCGGAGGAGGAGGAGGAAGAGGGGAGACCACTACCACTCACCACTACCGGTGATATCACCTCAACCAACACCGGAACTGCTGCAACCCACCAACCTACTGTGTCCTTCCCCACCATCCTGTAGCATGTAAGCCCCCGGGAGCAGGGTCCTCTCTCCCCTCTGTATCAGTCTGTGATTGTTAGTTTGTTTACTGTGAGTGATATCTGTAATTTGTATGTAACCCCTTCTCATGTACAGCACCATGGAATCAATGGTGCCATATAAATAATAATAATAATGATGTGGAGGGTAATTCAACATAGGATGATGAGGCGGAGGAGGAAGAGGGGGGACAGGACGTATATGATGAGGTGGAAACAATGGCATGGGTAGGATATGTGATAATCCAGTTTGAGACTTCGTCACACCCTTCACCAGGTTGAGCCAGTGTGCCATGACAGATGTATCATCCCTGGCCACAAGTGCTTGTCCACATGTCTGTTGTAAGATGGACCTTCCCAGTTATGGCTTGGTGAGAGCACGCTTTAGATTGTTTAAGATGTGCTAGTTTAATGCGGGGACAGCACAGCGGGAAAAATAGTGACGGCTGGGAACAGAGTATCGTGGGGCAGCCACAGCCAAAAGACCATGGAAAGACTGTGTCCCCACAAGCCTAAATGACAACATCTCCATGGCTAGCAACTTGGCAATGTGCGCGTTCAGTATTTGTGCTTGTGGGTGCGTAGCTTGGTATTTACACCTCCTTTCATACATCTGGGGCACGGACAATTGGACACTTTCCTGGGACAAACAAGTGGATGAGCTTGTTGTGTCCTATGTCTGTGGAACTGCAACTTGTGAGCAAGAGGTATGATGATCACCTGCTTCCTGCCCAGCAGATTGGGAAGAACGTATCACAGGTGACATGGCAGTGGTTTGACCCGCAGTCGCAGACACTGATTTGGTACCCTGTTGTTCAGCCCACCGACTAGGGTGCTTGGCTGGCATGTGTTTCCGCATACTGGTGGTGCTTTGGTTGCCTTTTCCCTGGCCTCTGCTCAGCTTCGTATAGCAGATGCTATGGATGACATCATTTGGTTCAGAAAGACTATCGGAAAAAAATTTCCAGACAGTGGCTGAACGCACCCTTGCCTTGACATGGGGCACAGAGGGATTGCTCTTGTCAACAGTTGACACACTTTGCCCTCTACTCAAACCAGTAGCCTTGGTGCCTTTGTTGGTGCTGCGCATCCACCTTCTTCCTCTGTGCTGCTGTGCTGGCTATGCGTGAAGCGGTCGAGGTCAGATCGGTGGTCTGATCATCGACCACCTCGTCGTCCATGTCATCCTCCTTCCGTGTTGATATTGGTGACTGGCCAGATGGGAACTGTGTATCATCACCATCTGCCTCCACTTCTTCACCCGGTATATCACGTGGATGAAAGTAGCTTTCTTCTGCCCGTGGGGTTTCAAATATTTGGCCATCATCAACAGAAAATACCTCACCATGTTCCTCTTCAATGTCGTGTTGGTGACAGGCCAGAGGCAATGAAAGGAAATGGACCAAACAGATCCTCGGAGTGGCCAAGGTTGGCGTCAAATGTTTCCTGTGACTCTTGACTGGGTGATGAACTAGAAACAGGTTGAGAATAGGATGACCCAGCATTCTCTGCATGGACAGGAGACTGTTTTGTCTTGGAAGATTTTGTGCCACTGATGCTAGAAAATTTTGTTGAGGCATTATTAGCCATCCAAGACAGTATCTGTTCTTTTTCTTCTGGCTTCCAGACCCATTTACGTTCCAAACTGGGAAATTTCGCCAGGAACCTAGATCCATCAACCTTGTTCGGTCTCCCAGACTCTGTGCCTTGTTGGGCACCAATGACAACCCCTTGTCCACGTCCATGTCCTTATCCCTTCATAACAGCCTTTTTAGGAATATTGGATTTTTCTGCCATAGTTGCTGATGTTCAGATGCAGATATTGGGGAACAAGTAGCAGTTAGTGCTTTGTGGATGGTAGCAGTACAGCCTAGTACTGCTTTGTGTTAAACAGCACCACAGCAGCACAAAAATATTGCCCTGAGGTTTAAGGTGAGATTACGCACCCCAGTAACCACACAAGACAACGATGCTGCTAATAAAAATTGCTCTGAGGTTTAAGGCGAGATTACGCACCCCAGTAACCACACAAGACAGCGATGCTGTCACTAAAAAATTGCCCTGACGTTTAAGGCGAGATTACGCACCCCAGTAACCACACAAGACATCGGTGCTGCCAATAAAAAAATTGCCCTTCGGATAAGGTGAGATTATGCACCCCAGTAACCACACAAGACAGCGGTGCTGCCAACAAAAAAATTGCCCTGAGGATTAAGGCGAGATTATGCACCCCAGTCACCACACAAGAAATCTGTGCTGCCAATGAAAAATTGCCCTCCGGATTAAGGTGACATTATGCACCCCGGTGTCCACACAAGACAGCGATGCTGCCAATAAAAAAATTGCCCTGAGGTTTTAGGTGAGATTACGCACTCCAGTAACCACACAAGACAGCGATGCTGCCACTAAAATGTTGCCATGAAGTTTAAGGTGAGATTACGCACCCCAGTAACCACACAAAACAGCGGTGCTGCCACTAAAAATTTCCCTGAGGTTTACGGCGAGATTACGCACCCCAGTCACCACACAAGACAGCTGGCTGTGTGTCTGTTGTGCAGTACCGTGCGTCCTATTCGCTGTGAACACAGCACCGCAGCATCACAAAAAAACTGCCCTGCAGGGATAAACGTGACCACAAAAATAGCTGGGAAAACTGTCACTACTCAGTCCCTGACCTTATACTTTCAGCTCTGAAAAGAGCTTTGGGGTTTTACAGAGGATTTCTGGATGATTTGCACAAACAAACACAACTCTCCCTAGCAGCTGCTCACACTCTCCCTACACTAGCTATGTTCTGCATGCAATGTTCAGAAAATGGCGGCGGCAGGGCGTATATAGAGACAGGCTATGACTCCTAGGCTATAGCCTATGACTCGTGTATGACGCTGGGTGGCCAGCCAATCATAGTAATGCTGCCCAAAGCCAAGAAGGCTGTGGCATTACTGTAACTACAGCTAATATGAGCAAAGGCGACGTGTCATGTTGTGTTTTTAGTTTTGGGTAGGTGGTGTAGGAGTTAACTCTGAGAGCCTCTCTGTGGATCTGGGGAGGGTTTTTATAGCTTCAGGGGAGAGCCGTCACCTGTCGCTTATACTCCTATCTGAGTGTGCCCGACCCTGCTCTGTCCGTGCGTCATGCCAATCATTTTCCATCTGCCTGGTATTCTGACCCTGCTCTGTTACGGTTTACGTCACTGGTTTGCTGACTCTGTACCTGCTTTGCCTGTGCTGTGTATGACCCTTGGCTTTGTCTGACCTCCCATCTGTATATCCCTCCTGTACCTCGCTTGCCCATACTGTGTATGACCTCCGTTTTGCCTGACTCTGAGTTTTCTGTATAGTGTCCTGCCATCTCTGAAAGCAGGACGCTAAGCCCCGCCCCCTTGCAGTCACATGACCGTAGGTCCTGTGACTGTTTGCTAAACTTCAGCGTCCACAGGTCCTGTGCATCGGTAATTTCCGGCTGTACCTGTCCCCGGGCCCCCTACAGTGCGGGTGAGTCCCTGCTCAGCGGAGGCTGTATGCCGGCGCTGTCAGGATCGTGACATTATAAGCGACCTATAACAGTTCATTCCCCCTGCCCCTGAGAGTAAGGTGTGTGAGTGTGGGAATTACAGTTTGCATCATGGACCCCATGCAAACATTATCTGACCAGGTTAAACAACTATCACAGATGTTTCAGAAACTTAATGTGGAGCAGCGCTCTATGGCCCAAACCCAGCAGCAGCTGGTTAATACTGTACAGGGAGCTCTCGGTCCTGAGATCAGGGACGTGTCACTTACTTCCCCGGAATCTCCGGTTAAACTGCCGGACTCTTTTTCTGGGGACAAAAGGGAGTACAGGGCTTTTAGAGAGGGATGCAAATTGTTATTTTCCCTGATACCCCGTTCGTCTGGGGGAGAATTTCAGAGGGTGGGGGTGATTATTTCCCTACTTCGGAGTGCCCCCCAAGCCTGGGTGTTCTCTCTAGCCCCCACAGCTCCAAAACGTATGACTGTGGATGCATTGTTTGAGGCCTTGGGCCACATTTATGATGAACCAGACAGGGTTCGCTTGGCAGAGGACATGGTGATGAGCACATGTCAGGGTCAGCACTCAGCAGAGTGGTTCTGCTCTGAATTCCGACGGTGGTCAGCGGAAGTGTCCTGGGATTATGCTGCTCTCCGTGGACTATTCCGTAGGGGCCTGTCGGAACGCCTTCAGGACGCCCTGGCTCTGCATCCACCTCCTGACAGTCTGGAGGATGCCATGACCCAGGCCGTGCAGATGGATCGCCGGCTCAGAGCTAGAGGGGTTATGCACTCCGAGTCATCCTTGTTTTCCAGTAGTAAAGAGGTGGAGGCCAGTCCTGTGCCTATGGAAATTGGTGCCACCTCGGTCAGAGAGAAAGAGATGAAGCGCCGCCGTGAGAAACAACTTTGCTTCTACTGTGGGGAACCAGGACATTGGAGGAGAGATTGTCCAGTATGTCCAATGTCCTCCAAGCCAACGGGAAACTACTAGGTCTGGGTAGTGATCGAGGAGGCTGCCCAGACCCCCAGGTACTTTTTTACTCATGCCCTAAATTTCTACTTAATGTTGAACTGGTAGTAGACAACTGTCATTTTATTTCCACAGCCTTGGTGGACTGCGGTTCATCACTTAACCTGGTCAGTTCCAGTACCGTCTCCAGGGTCAAGATAGGGACAGTCAGGTTGGAGACCCCTCTGAAAATCGTTGCCATTGACTCTTCCCCTCTCACCCGTTCGGGGATTCATTATGTTACTAACAGTTTTGTTTTGCATGTTGGTTCCTCCCATGTTGAGGAGATGAAATGTTTTGAAATGGACAACCTGCACGAAGGGCTGGTATTGGGCATGCCGTGGCTTCAATGGCACAACCCAGTTATTGATTGGGAGAAAAGAGAAATTGTTAAGTGGGGTCCTAAATGTATTGACTGTGCCTATAAACCTGTGTTCTGTATTACACCTGCAAAACCTGCCTGTGAGTCTTCGGTTTGTCTGTAGGGTATTCCGGAGTACCTCAAGGACTTCGAGGACGTGTTCTCCGAAAGCAAGGCCGAGGCATAACCCCCACATAGGTCATTTGACAGCACTATAGACCTAATCCCTGGGGCCAAATTGCCCAAAGCCCATTTATTTAATTTGTCAGGACCAGAGCATCTGGCAATGAAGGAATACATAACAGAAAGTCTCCGAAAAGGGCATATAAGACCCTCAGTTTCTCCGATAGCAGCAGGGTTTTTCTTTGTTAAAAAGAAAGATGGTGGCCTGTGCACCTGCCTTGACTTAAGAGAGCTAAACAAGATTACTGTCAGGAATGCGCAACCCTTACCCCTGATTACAGATTTGTGTAACCAACTTTCAGGGGCAAAATGGTTTTCCAAATTGGATCTTAGAGGGGCTTATAATTTGATAAGAATTAAAGAAGGAGGCGAATGGAAAACTGCCTTTCTCACATCAGAGGGATTGTTTGAAAATTTAGGGATGCCGTTTGGCCTCACTAATGCTCCAGCGGTCTTTCAAACTTTCATTAATGTGGTGTTTGCGGATCTCATCGGCTGCTTCGTTGTCATTTACTTTGACGATATTCTGATTTACTCGACTGACAAAGAGTCTCATTTGTTGAATATCAAAACGGTACTTCAAAGACTCAAGGAAAACCAATTATTTGTTAAACCTGAAAAATGTACTTTTTTCGTCCAGGAGCTAACGTTCATGGGAATCATAATCTCGCCACAGGGGTTTCGGATGGATCCCAAGAAAGTGCAAGCCATTGTGGAGTGGGTCCAACCTCAGGACCTGAAAGGACTCCAGCGCTTCTTGAGATTCGCAAACTATTACCGTAGATTTATCAAGGGCTTCTCACAGATTGTGAAACCTCTCACCGATCTCATCATGCAAAGGGGCTGATATCAAAATTGGTCCCCCTCAGCGAAACAGTCCTTTCTGGTTTTAAAAAATTGTTTTATGTCTGCTCCAATACTTGTGCAACCAGATCCGTCCTTGCCATTTGTGGTGGAGGTTGACGCCTCTGAGGTAGGGGTAGGGGCTGTGTTGTCTCAAGGGCCAGCTACCCTGACTAACCTTAGACGTTGTGCTTATTTTTCCAAAAAGTTTTCTCCGGCAGAGAGAAACTACGATGTTGGGAATAGAGAGCTTCTGGCAATTAAGCTGGCATTTGAAGAATGGAGACATTTTTTGGAAGGGGCAGAACATCCAATTAAGGTCATCACTGATCACAAAAATCTGGAATATATCAAAACTGCTAAGAGATTGACCCCCAGACAGGCCCGTTGGTCACTTTTTTTTCCCGATTTCAATTCTCGATTACATTCCATCCAGGATCTAAAAATGTGAAAGAAGACGCATTATCAAGCAGTTTTGAACCATTGTCTGCCCCTGATCCTCCATCATCCATTCTTCAACCTGGGGTAGTTTTAGCTGCACTGTCATCAGAACTGGAGCGGGAGATTATGGAGGCTCAATCTTTAACTCCAAGGTCCAAACCCGCTAAAAAATTGTTTGTCCCGCAACACTTGCGTTCTAATCTCCTACGAGAGTTTCATGACTCTAAACTGGGCGCTCATCCAGGTATTGATACCACAGGTGACGTGATAAAAAGAGTCTTCTGGTGGCCATGTATGTCGGGGAGATTAAGAAACATGTCACTGCATGCGGGGTTTGCGCACGTTCTAAGAGCTCTCATTGACGGCCGGCCGGGGAATTGGTGCCTTTACAAATTCCAAGAAGGCCTTGGACTCATTTGTCTATGGACTTCATCACTAACCTCCCTCCTTCTCGGGGTAATATGGTAATTTGGGTAATTGTGGATAGATTCTCTAAGATGGCACATTTTGTACCCATGACTAAATTACCGTCTGCAGAAGTTCTATCTCGACACTTCCTTTCTCAAATTGTTCGCCTTCATGGGGTACCTACTAACATTGTCTCGGACAGGGGGACACAATTTGTGGCTAAGTTTTGTCAGGCTTTGTGTAGAAAGTTGGGGATATCTCTGTCTTTCTAATCAGCTTACCACCCAGAGAGCAATGGACAGACGGAACGCACCAATCAGTCACTGGAACAGATCCTCCGGTGTTTAACTTCCACGTTAAAGGATGACTGGTGCGAGGCCTTACCATTGGCGGAGTTCGCCTTTAACAGTCGAATAAACCAATCCACGGGTAGGTCACCATTTTTTATTAATTATGGATTGAACCCTCACTTTGGTGAGTTCTCACTGCTGGATTCTAGCTGTCCAGGGGCAGAAGACTCCGTCAGCAGAATAAGTGATTTATGGGCTAAGGTTCGGACGAACATTTCCAGAGCAAAAGAGAAATATAAACGTTTTGCTGACAATAAGAGGGATCCGGGTCTGACACTATAGTGTGGGGATAAGGTATGGCTTTCTACGTGAAACATAACCTTAAAATTACCTTCCGCCAAGCTGGGACCTAAATTCATTGGCCCTTATGTAATAACCGAGGTAATCAACCCAGTGGCATATCGTTTACTTCTCCCTGCATCCTTGAAAGTTCATAATGTGTTCCATAGGTCTCTACTCAAACCAGTGGGCTCGGTGGTAGAGGAACCTGGTTCCATACCAACTCCAGTGTTGGTAGATGGTCATATGGCGTTCGAAGTGCAAAACATTGTACAGTCTCGGTGAGTAAGCGGTTCCTTGCAATATCTTGTACATTGGAAGGGGTACGGTCCGGAGGACCGATCGTGGGTACCAGCCAGGTTAGTGCACGCTGATGGTCTGGTTAGAGCTTACCATGCTCGGTATCATGAGAGACCTGGGGGTCTGGAGGCCCCCCGTTGAAGGAGGGGTACTGTCATGGTGTGTTTTGAGTTTTGGGTAGGTGGTGTAGGAGTTAACTCTGAGAGCCTCTCTGTGGATCTGGGGAGGGTTTTAATAGCTTCAGGGGAGAGCCGTCTCCTGTTGCTTATACTCCTATCTGAGTGTACCTGACCCTGCTCTGTCCGTGCGTCACGCCAATCATTGTCCGTCTGCCTGGTATTCTGACCCTGCTCTGTTACGGTTTACGTCTCTGGTTTGCTGACTCTGTACCTGCTTTGCTTGTGCTGTGTATGACCCTTGGCTTTGTCTGACCTCCCTCCTGAAAATCCCTCCTGTACCGCGCTTGCCCGTACTGTGTATGACCTTTGGCTTTGTCTGACCTCACATCTGTATATCTCTCCTGTACCTCACTTGCCCGTACTGTGTATGACCTCCGTTTTGCCTGACTCTGAGTTTTCTGTATAGTGTCCTGCTATCTCTGAAAGCAGGACGCTAAGCCCCGCCACCTTGCAGTCACAGGACCGTAGGTCCTGTGACTGCTTGCTAAACTTCAGCGTCCACAGATCCTGTGCATCTGTACTTTCCGGCCGTACCTGTCCCTGGGCCCCCTACAGTGTGGGTGAGTCACTGCTCAGCGGAGGCTGTACGCCGGCGCTGTCAGGATCCTGACATGACGCTGCACTGCAAGCATTCACAAAGAGCACACTGGGTTAGCTGCACACAATGTGAATGGGACGCAAAGGGACTGCACTCTGTTACTCCTCAGAGCGGTACAATGCTGCAGAGCACCTAAGGCTAAGCACACTGCGTTAAACGTCACACAGTGTGCACAGACCATAAAGAACATACCCTGTTACTCCACATAGAGGTAAAGAAGAAATGTGTCAGAGCATGTGGATAAACTGTGCTCTATGTACAGCACGTGCTAGCAGGTGTGTGCCACAGCGCATTGCTAGACTGTGCCCTGTGTAGAGGATAACCTGCCTCACCAGGAGAAACTAACGCATCCACTCACAGCACACACTCACAGACACAGGTCATAAGGCCGGGGTCACACTAACCGACGCAAAATACGGTCCGTATTTTACATGCGTAATACGGATGAATGACCCCTAAATAGTGCTCCATATGTCATCCGTAAGCAACGTGTGGTCGCGTATTTTGCGCATGTCCGCATCCGTATGTAATCTGTATGGCATCCGTAAGGCGAGATTTTCTCGCAGGTTTGCAAAATGGACATTTAACGGTTTTGAGGCCTGCTAACTATTTAAATCATTAGCCTGCACCCTATTTATTGGCTCAGGAACAGGTGGCTGCCTCCATTCTATCCATTTGTGACCTTGCCTTGACTAGGTGTGTTGCTGTTGTATGTACAAAATGGCAGACAGTCTGAGTTTCAACACAAATGAGCAGGTTCTCTTCAAATGGCTTTTGTCACGCCGCTTGGGTCAACCATACCCAGTGATAGTGGATCCGCGGAGGAGGAGACGCATGTGGGTCCATCCACTTTTGAGGCAACGACTCACAAGAGGTCATTTTCACCGCCTCTATTCTTCTCTGCGGGAGCATCCGGAAAAATTCTACCAATACTGTCGCATGAGCCTTGCAACATTTGATCTACTCTTGGAGACAGTGCGCCCTGGGATAACCTTTCAGGACACAAGGATACGCAAAGCTATATCTGCAGAGGAGCGACTTCTACTCACATTACGGTATGTACTACACAACCACATTCTCTATGTTCATGATGTATTGCCCAAAGTATGTATTTTTTGCTTCTTGGACTAAGTTTAATGCCCTCATCCTATTCCAGATATATTTAAACTTACAGACCAGAATGTTATGTGTAACATGTACTGAATATCACTTAGTCATTGTGAGACCAAATATATGTGTGTTAGTAGATCTGAATTATTAACAAGTTTGGTATGTATCTACCTGGTTTTTATTTAATTTGTGCATTCTAAAATGTTACATTTCTGTTGTTCTTCTGCTTCCTGTCCACTGGCCTGTCTTATGCCGCCCTCCACCATGAGTTTCTCATTGGAAGATCTACCATTTCTGGCATAGTCAGGTCGACATGTAGTGAAATATGGTCAAGACTACATCAACTCGTCATGCCCCAGCCCAGGATGGAAGACTGGTTGAGGACATCAAGGGACTTTGAGGAGGAATGCCAGTTTCCTAATTGTATTGTGGCCCTTGATGGCAAACATATCCGGGTGCGTAAGCCGCCGAACTCTGGCTCCCAATTCTTCAATTATAAACAATACTTTTCTGTTGTATTGTTGGCTCTGGCTGACCCTCAATACAAGTTTATAATTGTTGACATTGGGGCCTATGGAAGGATGGGAGACTCTAGAGTCTTCAGTACTTCCATTATGGGTCGGTAGCTACGCACCAACCAGTTGGATCTACCATCACCATGCCAGCTACCAGGCTCCACTCAAGAATCAGTCCCTCATGTCCTTGTGGCAGATGAGGCGTTTCAATTAATGCGCAATGTCATGAGGCCATATCCCCAGCGCAACCTGGACCATCACGTGCTCGGCGACTGGTGGAGTGTTCCTTTGGCATTCTTTGTGCCAAATGGCGTGTACTCCAGTCTGCCATTCAGCTGAGTGAACAAAATGTTAATGAAGTAGTTAAAGCCTTTGTGGTTCTTCATAACTTCACCAGGATACATGATTGTTCCTCCTCTGCTGGTGTTGTGCGTGGGTGGGACAATGTGCGTAGGGCGAGACCACCTATCAACCCTCAACGTAGACCATTCACTGGGTTCAAAGTGCGTGATATTTTCACAAATTACTTTATGTCACCTGAGGGGGAAACTTCTTGGCAAGAGCATGCTGTGTCTATGTTATAATTTTTTGGTTTATGTCTGTCTAAATATATATATTTAAACTCCTTATGATTCTATGACTGTTTAATTGCATTGGTAAGCGTATGTTAGTATGCTGACACCGTTTTTTAAATTGAGACAGAGACGTAAAATGTAGTAGACAAATGTTTACTTTTGGCTTTTTTTTTAAGCAAAACATATTATTGCCATATGAGAAATGTGGCAATGGGCCAAATTGGCCTTTGTGCAGATGTGAAAATTGGGTACAATTAACATTTTCGGACATATAAAACAAACAAAATACCATTAGGCAATAACAAAATGGCAATATTATAAATTTTGGTACGTCGGGGAGGAGAAGGCGGAAGACCAGCCTATGTTTGCTGCTGGCTACTTTGCCCAACTTGGCCATCGCCTTGTGTGGGGGCATACTGTTGCCCATGATGTGGGTAGTGTACTGCCTCCTGGGATTGTGCTTGGTACTGACCAGAGTGATACTGGAGAGGGGCCTCTTGTTGGGTCTGGTAGGCCCGTGTCTCAAACTCACCAATATAGCCATGTCATCCCCAACTAGGTTGGGACCAGCCTCCAACACTGGGTGGGAACAAGTGGCCATATTGGTGAGGTTGGCTAGAGCCAGACATATGTGGCTGCTGTTGGAAAGGTTGGGTAGGGGGAGGAAGGGGGTGAGGTGTAGGCCCACGTATTTGAGGATCCTCAGAGCCTGCTTGAGCAAGCATGTGTGTGGGGTGTCTAAGGCGCATTAGATTTCTGGGTGAAAGCTGCCACCTCTCCAGATATTCAAATAACTCATATGGGGTATTGTGGTGTGTGCTTGCATCAAGCATGATCTGAAAACATCCTCGAATATGGAGCCTCACCTCACGGGAAAGGGCACGAAGATAAAGGGCCATGCTGCGTGAGTATGCCTCCTCGCCATCATCATTATTGACTCTAGTCAGATAGTTCAGTACCTCTGTGTCCACATTGGTACGGGTATCTTGGGCAGGGATATGGCGCCTTCTTCTTCCTCGCCGGGATGGTACAGCAGGCTGTGGGGAGCCCCGGATCTGGCCAGTTGGGCTGCTGCTCATGTTGCCCTGCTCCTCCTGTATGGCTGATGGTGCAGCAGCAGACGGTCCTGCTTGTGGATGTGGTCCTGGTGGTGGGGTTTGTGGCGCAGGCACTGGGTTTTCCTGAGAGGAATCTTCACCCATGCTTGTTGGAGGGGGAGAAGATGGGCCAGCCACCTAATTCCCTACAGACCAAGGATCTATGATGGGCTCGGTATCTGAGCCAGTTCCTCTCTCCGTAAGGTTGGACTGAATTCTGTTATGAAATAGAACAGAGCCAAAAATAAAGCATTTTTTTTGGCCCTGTAAAGTATCTGTGTAATGTGGTGTGAGGTATCTACTTACGGTCTCAGATCCAGAATAGGAGTGAGGAAGGAGAGGCGGTCATAATAGATGTATTTCCTCTTTATGTGACCCGCATCACCACTCCTGGACCGCTGCTGACGTTCCCGCCTGTATTGGTCGGGATGCTGCGCCAGCGTCTAATCACATTTTCCACTGCAATGTGACAGGAAATATTCTCAATTTCACATATCTGATAGGTCAAATTTGCTACCAGTAATAATAATAATAATAATAAATTTTATTTCTATAGCGCCGACATATTCCGCAGCACTTTACATTTCAGAGGGGATTTGTACAGACAATAGATATTACAGCATAACAATAATCACATAGATCATAACAGATACCAAGAGGAATGAGGGCCCTGCTCGCAAGCTTACAGTCTATGAGGAAAGAGGTAGACACGAAAGGTGGGTGGTAACAGTTGCCCTGATTGTATGGACCAGCCATAATGTTAAGTGTGTAACAGTACAGACACAGAGGGCTAATGGATGCATAAAGCATGTGGGAACATGATGCCAGTCGCCTAGGCATGTGGCCTTCTGGGGTGTGCTTTCTACCCAGGGTGGCATACACAGTTGTGGCCAAAAGTATTGACACCCCTGCAATTCTGTCAGATAATACTCAGTTTCTTCCTGAAAATGATTGCAAACACAAATTCGTTGGTATTATTATCTTCATTTAATTTGTCTTAAATGAAAAAACACAAAAGAGAATGAAACAAAAAGCAAAACATTGATCATTTCACACAAAACTCCAAAAATGGGCCAGACAAAAGTATTGGCACCCTCAGCCTAATACTTGGTTGCACAACCTTTAGCCAAAATAACTGCGACCAACCGCTTCCGGTAACCATCAATGAGTTTCTTACAATGCTCTGCTGGAATTTTAGACCATTCTTCTTTGGCAAACTGCTCCAGGTCCCTGATATTTGAAGGGTGCCTTCTCCAAACTGCCATTTTTAGATCTCTCCACAGGTGTTCTATGGGATTCAGGTCTGGACTCATTGCTGGCCACCTTAAAAGTCTCCAGTGCTTTCTCTCAAACCATTTTCTATTGCTTTTTGAAGTGTGTTTTGGGTCATTGTCCTGCTGGAAGACCCATGTCCTTTGAGAGAGACCCAGCTTTCTCACACTGGGCCCTACATTATGCTGCAAAATTTGTTGGTAGTCTTCAGACTTCATAACGCCATGCACACGGTCAAGCAGTCCAGTGCCAGAGGCAGCAAAGCAACCCCAAAACATCAGGGAACCTCCGCCATGTTTGACTGTAGGGACCGTGTTTTTTTCTTTGAATGCCTCTTTTTTTCTCCTGTAAACTCTATGTTGATGCCTTTGCCCAAAAAGCTCTACTTTTGACTCATCTGACCAGAGAACATTCTTCCAAAACGTTTTAGGCTTTTTCAGGTAAGTGTTGGCAAACTCCAGCCTGGCTTTTTTATGTCTCGGGGTAAGAAGTGGGGGTCTTCCTGGGTCTCCTACAATACAGTCCCTTTTCATTCAGACGCCGACAGATAGTACGGGTTGACACTGTTGTACCCTCGGACTGCAGGGCAGCTTGAACTTGTTTGGATATTAGTCGAGGTTCTTTATCCAACATCCGCACAATCATGTGTTGAAATCTCTTGTCAATTTTTCTTTTCTGTCCACATCTAGGGAGGTTAGCCACAGTGCCATGGGCTTTAAACTTCTTGATGACACTGCGCACAGTAGACACAGGAACATTCTTGTCTTTGGAGATGGACTTGTAGCCTTGAGATTGCTCATGCTTCCTCACAATTTGGTTTCTCAAGTCCTCAGACAGTTCTTTGGTCTTCTTTCTTTTCTCCATGCTCAATGTGGTACACACAAGGACACAGGACAGAGGTTGAGTCAACTTTAATGCATGTCAACTGGCTGCAAGTGTGATTTAGTTATTGCCATCACCTGTTAGGTGCCACAGGTAAGTTACCGGCGCTGTTAATTACACAAATTAGAGAAGCATCACATGATTTTTTGAACAGTGCCAATACTTTTGTCCACCCTCTTTTTATGTTTGGTGTGGAATTATATCCAATTTGGCTTAAGGACAATTCTTTTTGTGTTTTTTCATTTAAGACAAATTAAATGAAGATAATAATGCCAAAGAATTTGTGTTTGCAATCATTTTCAGGAAGAAACCGAGTATTATCTGACAAAATTGCAGGGGTGTCAATACTTTTGGCCACAACTGTATAATTGGGGCATCCAGGTCAGATACACAGGGGCACAATAGTTCATGTATCAAGTAACTACACTTAATAACTTGGTTGGCTAGGAGGATGAGGAGCGTGTGGGCTGGGCCAAATTATGGCAGTGTAAAACCATGGGTCACATCAAAATCTACCCATCTCATGAGGCAAAAAGTCCAAGCACAGGAAGGGGGGGGCTGATTCTAAATGCATTTTTTGAAGTGAGGTAATTTTAAACAGCTTTTGGGTTGTACTTACTCAGTTGCTGCTGCTCCTCACGTGGCCGATCACCAAAATCGTGGAACATCTGGCGACATATGCACCTCCATGACGCCTCCTTTCTTGCCCGGTTGGCATAATGGACATAACGTTGGTCCCAGAGTTCTGGCCGCTCCTGCACTAAGACAATCAGCATCTCCACAGTGAGAAAATATGGCGCCATGACGCTGCTGTACTCCGTGGAGGCGTACTTCCTGGATGTCTGGAGCGCTTTTTGAGCTCATTTGCATGTCTAGGCTTCCTGATGATGGATTGGCCCATTTCCTGTCACCTGCCAAAAGACCTGCGTATTTCTCGCAAGTCAAACGTGTGGTTCGTGTGTAATCCATTTTTTTTTTGCGCACCCATAGACTTGCATTGGCGTACTACGGGCGTAGTACGCTGACAATCGCAGCATGCTGCGATTGGCACAGACTGTAGAATACGGACGAGAAATATACGGCTGTTGGGAGCTGCCCCATAGAGAATCATTGCTCCGTGTGTAATGTGTGCTTTTAACGCATCTCACTCGTCCGTATTCTTCTCTAGTGTGACCCCGGCCTTACAGGCAGAGCCGAAGTCCCAAGCACACACGACCCAAATTATAATGAAAATGATACTAGCACATGGCCGTGCGCACCTGAGAACTTTTTTTATGTTCCGGGACCTTGCTAGTGGACCAATCCAGACTTGCCACAGGACTTGCGCACCTGACATCCGAGCACCAATGAGAAGGTGCCTCACAGAGATACTCAGTAAGGTGAAATCCGGACTTAGGCTCCAGAGTGCAACGCTGCATGTGTCTTCCAGTAATCACTATAGGTTTGGCTGGAGAGCCAGCAGTAACTATACATGCAGCAGAACCCTGGGCAAGGTGCTGGGACTGGAGTCTGGGCTGAGCAGTCATCCCAGGGGCAGAGCCTGAATGGGAGACCACAGCACCAGATGAGGCTTGGGATCTATCCCAAACAGCGGGAGAATCCTGGTGCCTAACAAATGATAACACCAAAGCTTTTTCTCCACTCGTGGTTGGGTGAAGCCATTTATTGTCAAACTACTGTGTTTTCTCTTTTTAAATCATAATTACAACCTGAAACATCCAAATGACCCTGATCAAAAGTTTACATACCCTGGTGATTTTGGCCTGATAACATGCACAGAAGTTGACACAAATGGGTGTGAATGGCTACTCTATGAGTGGAGAAAAGGTTTTGGTGTTCTCATTCATATTCTCTGAAAAAAGGCCAAGAAAGCAAAAATTCTGCCGGAGTGTGTAAACTTTTGAGCACAACTGTGTCTGCTCTGGACCAGTAGTAAGCCGAGGGCCAGGCCACCTAGTAATAACATCTATGAAGCTTCAAACGTGGCAGCTTGGGCTGTGGTCAATCTCTGGTCGAGTCCCAAGCTCTGAATCATCCTGTTCAAACAGATCAAAAATGTTTTTGTATCTTACTTGATTTTTGCTCAGTGAATAACTTTACTTTCTTTGTTTGGAGTAAAAAAAATTAAGAGAAAGTTAATGTCAAACTTTGCGAACGTCAGCAATCCTTAGTATCATTTTCACATGTAATTAGATCACAAGGGAAATCTGCAAATGTCTTTGTGTTCAGTTTGCTGTTCCCTTATTCTTCTTCTATCTGAACACTAAAGATATATAAACAGGATTGTTATATATTACGAGATTTTCCAGGAGGTGACCTGATCTATGCTGAATCTACCAGCACATGTAAGTGTTTCTTAAAGAAGAGATTATTTATGGTTATATTAGTTAACAAAAAAGCACAATTCCACCAAGTTCAACCGTTCTTGATCCGTTATACAACGTTTATTTCGAACCTTCACCGGCATTTGCTATGAGAATAGCATCCAGGCGTTAGATACTGACTTATTATCTGCCATTACTACTTCTTGGTATTTAGTATCCTGTAGTTTGATTTCTGTAACTGTAGAGATGTAACAAGCCTTTTCCTATAATAATCTCTACAGATGTAGCATTTCCTAACATGATGCGCATATGATAATCCTGCAAGGTTTCTTGGTACAGAAATTTGTAACTTTGTAAGATTTAAAAATGCTATCTCTGAGAATCAGATTCATCTTACATGTAATGGATGTTCCCTATTTATCTTTAAAGAGGACTTATCGCCAAAAATATTATATTATTAAAATATAAAAAATGTAGATACATGTGTTTTATGTAAGATGTATACTGACTATTTTTAAAGTCAATATTTGTCTAAAAACCTATGTTTTGCACCTATTTTTCAATGGAAGTGCACCACCATCTTGTGGATGGCAATGCTTCTCACTGATGTTTCTGACCACTGTAAGGTTGCAGCCGGAAAGGTCCTGAATCGGAAATATGTGTCACCTACATAGTTAGCCTTGGTGATGTGAAGCCAAGATAGCAGTTTCATGCAGCTTTAGGCTGCTGTTATGGTTTTATATGGGACCAGATTTCTGGATCTGGGTTTTAGGAGGAGCTAGAAGAGCAGGGTGGGACTGGCTGCACTCATATCTCCAATCCAGACCGTGCAGCCTCAGAGGTTGTCTATGAGTGAAGGTAGAAAGATTTATTATTGAAGGTTGGTCAGACCCTGCTAAAGAATGGTTAAGAGTGGACTGTACTCTAAACAAGTGAGCCTGTAACATCTGAAAGAACTGTTTTGGTTTTGTTGGACCTTTGTCTCAGAGAAAGGCTATTTGTTTTTAGTTATGCTGAAGGAGCAGGATATTGTCTGCCTGTGTAAAGACCGCTGACTACCACAGTGACCGAACCTCAACACCACGCATGCTTCTAATAAGCAAGAGCAGGTAGAGAGTAAAAGTGCGCTGCTCACAGAGACACACTGCTTCTCTATCATTATCACTGATCTGCGCTATGATCACATTGAAAACGCTCCAATCAGAGGAAAGAACAGTGATAGTGATGAAGTGGTGCTTCAGTGCGCAGGGAAACTGTGATACCGCTGGTGAAGGGCGGTGTGGTGGCAGTGAGTGATCTTCTGCGTGTATGGTATCATCTCCTGGTCTCTCTCCTCACTCCGATCAGGGCACAGACCAGTGGGGCAATGATAGATGGCAAGGCTGAGGAGCGGCAGGGAAAACTCTTCTTATAAAGTAGCAGTATGTCCCCGGGAGCAGCGTTCACTCACTCCCCAACACGGAACATGGTATCAGCTATGGAGTAAAGAAGCACCTCTACGGCGGGGAATTTTACCGACAGTTGCATTAGCATATATATTCTCAAATTATTAAATTAATTTTTAATTACTTATATGTAGATTTTTTTTAGATATTTATGTAATATATTAAACTGAAAAAGGAGGGATCATTTTTTGTGACCGTAACTTTTTAAAGTCTTTGTAGGCAATAAATCATGGGACAGCTTTTGATATCACCACGTCAGATGAGATCACCTCTAAGATGTCTTTTTCTAGCCACGTAGCCCATTGAACCTTTTTTGAATAAAAACTTTAGGGACAAGGAAGGGCAAAATAGGACAGTATCCAGACAACAGGCATTTCAATGTGTGTAAACTGCTCATCTGGTGGTGTCGTGAGAAACCTCAATCCTTGGAAGGGCTCAGAAATAAGTGGTCCAGCAGCTGCTGCTCTGCAGGGTGGTGGATCCAACATAGAGTGAAGCAGATGTGGAGAAGCGGATGTGCTGCGCTGCTGGCGACTCAGCAGATAGAGATGTCAGAAAACACTTGAGATGGTTGAGTGGAAAGATTGGTTTTATTCTCAATGAGTTTCGACATGCACTGACTTCATCAGGAGACCACAAGTCTCTTTGTCTCTCCAATATCCATTTTACGATGTGGAGCCCAAAGCAAATCCTGCATTCAGAAGTTATTTATGGAAGAGTAATATTACAGAAAGATGGCAGATTTTATCTCTCATTTATTAGCTCCAAAGTTTCTTATTTGCTTTTGAGCTGCAGCTTGTTATTGTGGACTACGTTATAGCCTACTTGGAGCCAGAATATCCAGGTTCTTCTTATAAAGTCTGTAGATTTATTACATTTTTATTTCATTTTTCCACTATCAAACTTTTTACAATATTTGTTTTATCACTTTCTTGATATGCATTAATAATAACAATTCTTAATTTTTAATCTATATTGCTCCAATACATTTGTCAGCATTTTGCATTTCAGGGGGGACCTGTGCAGACATTAAACACCTCACAGAGTAAACCCATAACTCGTAATTCATGATTTATTGGTTATTCGTGCAATGAAAGCAAAACTAAATTATCGTTATGCAAAAGACCTTCCTTAAAATTCAACTACAGTATCTGTTTACAATATTACAACTATTTTAATGATTTTAATTTAATTGTATTATGTAATACTAAGTTTCTACAGATCATTGATTTCATCCATCATAAATTTGCAGACAATTATTGTGCAATTTTCAGAATGCAGTGTACACTAAAGGCCCCGTCACACTAAGCGATATCGCTAGCAATATCGCTATAACATCACTGGTTTAGCGATATCGCTATGTCTGATACTTACCTCCGACCGGCTCCCCCGCTGCTCATCGCTGGTCGTGCGGGAACGTCCTGGACCGTTTCTCGTCGGGCGCTTCCTGCTGGGCTTCCTGTGGCACCGACGAGCGATGCGTGGACGCGGGCGGGAGGACGTCAGGATCGCCGCGTCTAACAGGTAAGTAGCGACCCCCGACCGCTGCTATGTCGCTGGTGAGATCTGCCTGTGTGGCTGCTCACTAGCGACCACTTAGCGATGCACCAGCGATCCATATCGTTGTCGGGATCGCTGGTGCATCGCTAAGTGTAACGGTACCCTAAGTTTCTACAGATCATTGATTTCATCCATCATAAATTTGCAGACAATTATTGTGCAATTTTCTGAATGCAGTGGACACTAAGATATGTGAAAGCCAACTCGATAAAGGGTCTAGGAAGTCTTCCAGCATAACCAAGTAATTACATCTACAAGGAAGCTACAGTATATCACAAGGCTAGCGCTGGCCAAAATATCCATGGAAATTTATCCTCCCTCAAATTGAGTAATACTAATACAAGGAATTACTATAACAGACATGTTAGAAGTGACAGCTCCTCTATAAATGCATTGACTCAGAAGAGATGTCTCCTTTTGTTGTAGATCTTGTCCTCTTTTCCGTTCTTAGTTGCGTTCAGCCCATTATTGACTTCTTATGACAACTCCCTTAGAACAACATAAATACAGTCCTAATCCAGATTAGAGCCCTAAATTAGGTATCACCTCAGACCAGACACGTTGATAAACTAAGACTCCAAACCACTTACATAATTGTACCCTCCTGAATTGAGAAATCAAACCATAAAGGACATTATTCAGATCTCAGATCAGACTCCTACACTTTTTAGTGGTGCGTAGGTCAGGGCAACGCTGGTGGATATCTGACCCAATCACGTTATGTTTGAAAGATAATTTATCAGCTATTTTGATGAGATTAAGAATGTTGATAAAGGGGCCTGTTTGGAGAAAAAAAAAACAGTAGTACAAATGCATGCAGGGGCCTTATGATAATAATAATTTTTTTTCTATAGCGCCAACATATTCCATAGCACTTTACATTTTAGAGAGGACTTATACAGACAATAAAGACATTACAGGATAAACATGTCTCAGTTATCCAAAGACGTGAAGGCTCTGCTGCTCGCAAGCTTACAATGTATGAGGAAATAGGGGAGAAACGAAAACTGAATAGTAAAACATACTTGTATTGTACGGTCCGACCAACAATAAAATACATAGGTGACACAAATAACACTGCATGAACTGGTTACCAGCAAGTATGTGCACAGTACAGACACAGAGGGCTGATAAGTGAGTGGAGGGTATGTGAACAGATGAAGGTTTTGTATGGGCCAAACAGGGATGATTAGATAAGAGAGGTGGGGCATTAGGTCAGTCTAAAGAAATGCATTTTTAGGAATTGCTTAAAACTGGGTATTGGGAATTAATCGGAATTAATCGGATCATCCAGGGTAGTGCATTCCATTGAATTGGCGCAGCACTTGAGGAGTCTTGGAGATGGGAGTGAGAGGTTATGATTATAGAGGATGTTAATCTTAGGTCATTAGCAGAACAGAGGGCGCGGGTAGGGTGATAGATAGAGATAAGGGAGGAGATGTAGGGTGGTGCAGAACTGTGAAGAGCTTTGTGGGTGAGAGGGATAAGTTTGTGTTGAACGCTGCATTGGATGGGTGACCAGTGCAATGACTGGCAGAGGGTAGAGGCGTAGGTGTAAAGGTTGGAAAAGAATATGAACCTGGCTGTTGCATTCTGGACAGATTGGAGAGGACAGAGTTTATGATGTGGCACAAGGTTAGAAGAGGGGTCAACACAGGTACTGCCCTTGGCATGGAGTGGTGCATTAGGGGTATTCAAAAGAAGAGTAAGGACCTTTCCATCTCATTGGCATATCAAAACGGAAAATGTTAGTAAACTACTGGTTTTGGTACAGATTTAAAGTGTCAAAAAAGAGGGAAGCAGTGGACGAGGAACATCACAGCATGCTCTTTAACATGGCCTAGCACCTCAGGTTCAGACTAATAAACCCAGTGGTAGACTGACACATCCCTGTTCCTTGAATGTTAAGCACTGACCATAATGTCACAGAATAGTGCCACCTACCAGCTGTTTTGCGGTCAGTGAAAATAAAGGTCTTTTTACCCCATCAAAAGGCATACTGATCAATGAAAAAACATTTATTTTGTCATGATTCAGGCCGGGGATTGTTTCTTGTTATTCTCTCCCCAGTCTGGTCATGCAAGGGTTAACTCTCCTGCTTTGTCTTGGGATCTGTGTTGCTATTTCAGTCCATTGAGGCTGACAGGCAGCATCAGTTATAGTTCCTGCCCCAGGCTTGAGCAGCTGACCCTGTTACACCCTGGTTTTTCCTCTGCCCATTTACTCCTGCTACCCCGCTTGTCTTAATGTTTTCTCCCCATGCTTTGTCTTCTTGGTATGTTTCCTGGCTTGCCCTCTAACCTGTCTAACTATATTTTGTCGCTGATATCTCTGCTCCTGGCTGGGTCTGACTTCTCTGGCTTGTACTTGACCATTTGTATTGTGCTTCCCCCTAGTACTGCATTTCCTGACTGTTGCTGACCCGGCTCTTCTGACCATTCTCTCACCACCTAGTAGTTCCTGCGCTGCCGCATTGCTGTGCTACACTGTGAGTGCAGCCTCGCTTCCCTCACCAGCTCCCCGTGGTGGAGGTTGTGCTATACTGCACTGCAGCAGCATTGCATATTTTTTGCTTAATATTATTTATATCTGTTTCGATGAAATATCACATCTCAACCGAAAAAATATTGCTCATAAACATCAAATATTGTTCAAAAACATCAACTTACATGTTTGGATATTACTACAGTATTTGTTCAAGAATGTGAATCTTTATAAGCGTTACCAGAAGATATTTACTGGCAATAAATCATTTTTTGCCTGAAATGAATCACTCTGTTTTCCAAACATCTGGAACTTGCCTACCTTGGAGGATGCCAATTGGACCGCTAAGGGCCCATGGAAGGTGATTGACTGCCACATACATTAACTTCAAAGGCAGACAAGAACTTATTTGTCATATAGGCAGGCCGAGTGACTTTACAGCCCTTGGATAGAAGGTCCAGTTAAGGTAAGTCTAATCTCCATGGGCTTTGGTGATGATGACTAACATCAAAAGGTGCATCTTTACTGTTCTAAAAAATAAATTGTAAATGATGTGAATTTCTATATTATAAACAACTAGATGGAGGCCGGATGCTATCACATCGGGATGGCGGTAATGTCACGATGGGGGCAGGCTTTGCAGCATTGAGAATCTCCCACCATGTGGTCACCCACCTATCTACTCTCTCTTTCCCCATGTGCTGACTTCTCCTGTCTGTGCTCTCTTCTTTAACCTGTCTACCCCATGTGTTATCTCCCTTGTCTGCTGTCTCTCTCCTTCCTGTGCCGTGTTCTCCCCTCATGTGCTGTCCCGTTTGAGCTGTCTCCCCCCTGTGCTCTGTCTCTCTCACCCCTGTGTCTGACCGTGTACAGAACACACCACAGCTCCTGGGCAGGGGAAGAAGCAAAAGACAATACTGACAATGCAGCAGGAGATCACAGAGGATACATTTTGCGAGGTAAAATATTGTTTAAAAACAGTCAGTGAAATATTTTACCTCACAAAATGAATCCTCTGTGATCCCCTGCTGTAATGTCAGTATTGACTTTTTGCTTCCTCCCCTGCCCAGGAGATGTTGTATGCCAATTATTAAAAAGAACTTTCGTTGGTGGGAAAACCCCTTTATTATGACTGGCTTCCTCTGCCTGTAGATACATCACGCATCTGCCGCCGGGATCAGCTGAATCATTCACTTCTTCTGCGTGGAATTTGTGCAGGCGCAGTGCAACGGTGTTCCTCTGGTGGTACTATGCAAGAGGCTGCGTGAGTGTGAGAGTGTGTGAGTGTGTGTGTGGTGCGTACCACGTATAGAGTGTGAGTGTGTGTGGTGCGAAGGCGTTCCGCTGGTGGTACCGCACAATATGTTCGTACCAGCAGCAGTTTCGATATTGAGACACCCATCTCTTGGGTGTCCATATACGGCGGTCAGTGAACTTCCTCCACTTGGAATTCTGGGATATGGTGACATCTGGACGGAACAGGAAATTAAAACATTACAAGGCAATTAAATAAGTAGATAGGACTCTCATTTCTATATAAAGAAGAAAAAACAATTTAACTTTTTCTTTTTCTACCTACAGATCATGTTTCAGAAAAACTCAACTTTAGTCACAGATTTCTTCCTCACTGGTTTCCAGAATTTTGACAACTACAATAAACTTTTCTTTATATTTGTGCTCAACATTTACATCATGACTGTCATTGGAAACCTTCTTATTATCACAATGGTGTCCACCAGTCATCTTTCACAGTCCCCCATGTACTTCTTTTTGAGCAACCTGTCATTTTCTGATTTTCTATTCTCCTCAAACATTGTCCCCAATATGATGCACATTGCCCTAGAAGGTGGAAGCACCATCTCATTTTCTGGTTGTCTTATCCAGTTCTATATTTTTGCGTCTTGCACTACCACTGAATGTTATCTTCTTACTGTCATGGCCTTTGACCGATTTGTGGCCATCTGCGTCCCGTTACGTTACCCTTCAGTCATGAACAGTAAGCTTTGCCTGCTTTCTGCAGTATGGTCATGGTTACTTGGTTTTATGTTTATGCTCATAACCATCTCATTGCTTTGCCAATTGGACTTTTGTGGCAGTATGACCATCAACCACTTCTATTGTGACTTCCTTCCGATGTTAGAGCTTTCTTGCTCAGATGTATCACCCATCATCATTGAAACATTTGTCCTTGTCAATATCATAGTCCTATTGCCTTTTCTAACTGTCTTAGGTAGCTACATCTCCATTTTCTGGACAATCATTGGGATACCTTCATCTACAGGAAGAAAAAAGACCTTCTCTACCTGCAGCTCCCACCTGCTTGTTGTAGGGACTTATTATGGTTCATTGCTGAGTATATATTTATTTCCTTCACATGATCAATCCAATAACATTAACAAGATATTATCTCTTCTGTATACTTTGGGGACACCGTTGCTAAATCCAATTATATATTATTTCAGGAACCAAGAAATCCGAAGGCAGTTTTCTAGAATTCTCTTTTTCATTAAAAACTTATGCAAATAAATATCCAACTATTCCGTCACGTTTCCTGCTTCTGTGGTACAGGAAAGGAACAGGTCAACAATCATCTCAAAATTATTAGCAGCTGGGGACATTATGATAGATAACAGCTCAAGCATGGTAGGGAATTGTAGATATTATGAGCATAACACACTTTAGTCAACAAATGTCCACTGATCCTCCTTCTTAGTAAGCGATTAGTGGATGGGAATGATGCCCTTTATACCTTTAAACCCCACTGTCATTTGGGGTTTCCCTAGGGTCCTTCTTTAATCTATGACTCTTCTTTTCTTTAGGTCTTTTTCTAAGTTATCCTTACATTTCCTTAAAGAGCATTTTAAAAGAAAAATCTGCAGTCAGTAACTGTGACTGCAGACTGACAAAGCTTGAAAGTGCAGTTCACTTCCAGATGTGAACAGGTATGTGAATGCAATGGCACAAAGGGACTCAGTGGTTACAAAAACAGACGGTTATTTATTAGCACTACCCTTGGTTTTGTAACTTCAGTCTGGCCCTAATCCTGGTACCCTGAGCATGACCCTGTACAACAACAACCCACTGATACTACCGGCTATTGGTAGCATGGTGGATTAGTGGTTAGCACAGTTGCTTAGTAGTTCTTGGGTCTTGAGTGAAGAAGGACAGTCCTCTGGATGTTTAGATAAGGCAGGTTCAGTCAAACTGTTACAAAAAGTTCGGGTACCAGAACAGTACCCAGACCCGAGTCCGAACCTGGACTCCATTCACTTGAATGGGGGGCCCAAACATCCAGTATTTGACATGTTGTCATGTGTATGACAGCATGGCAAACACAGGTTATGATCGCATGGGAAGGACCCCACTCTGTTTTCTTAAATTATTTGAACAATTTAAAAAATCAATGTGGAGACCCCTTCTATTCTTGATAACCAGCCTTGCAGAAGCTGACAATTGAGGGTAGCAGCCCCCAGCTGTGAGTTTTGCCTGGCTGGTTATGAAATATGCAGCGTAACCCATGCCATATTTTTTTAATTATTTATTTACAGCACAGGCGTCGGCTGATGAATTCTCCCATCAGCTGCCGCCTGTTCTCTCTGTTATTAGCGGCAGCAGGTGTTGGCTGATATGAGCAGTAGTCCCATCAGCCAGCACCAGTGACCAGATCGACAGTAAAATCAGTAATGCCAGTAAGAAAGCCATGATTCCCAAGCTGTCAAATGACAGCATGAGCCTGCAGCTGTGATCGGAGGTAAATAGTTTACCTCCGGTCACTGATTTCGGCTGATGAAAGTACTGCTCCCATCAGCCTAATATTATGCAAAAATCCAGACTCATTGTATGTCATGCACAATTGTGCTGTGCCCTGACGAAAGCATAAACTCCACTACAAATGATATGTGAAAACAGCAGAATGACAGGAATTTTTTAGATATAAAATTACAAAAGTTTTGTTAAACATCAAAAAGACCACAAATAACACACACAAGAGTAAAAGCAAATGTGCTCAGTCAGACACCACCAAGGGACAATGGGCCTCCATATGAAAGTACTTATATATACTGTATGTCATACACCAGGCATACAAAAGTTAACACGTCCCATGACAGATCCCAAATGGCACCAAAACTGTAATGGGGCTACTTGTTAAATAACAGGGGATAAGGTAACCCTCCCTTTTAGTCCTGATAATACTCAAACTGGTCCTGTACAAAATATAGCTCATCCGGAGATTATATAGGGAGAGAGAAGGGGGAGAAAGTTTCTTCTAACCAAATATAGTATCAGCGCCCAGTCACTAACCAGTATAATGTCCGGATGAGCTATATTTTGTACACAACCGGCTTGAGTATTAGCAGGACTAAAAGGGAGGATTACCTTATATTTTTTAAATTATTTGTTTACAGCACAGGCGTCGGCTGATGAATTCTCCCTTCAGTACTTGGAACATAAAATCAATAGTACCGAAAATGACTAGACAAAAAGTACAGTGATAAAGACAGCAGACCAAAAATGCTAGAATTACCTGGGAAACATACATACAGCACTTGCCAAAATTACGAGACCATCACATCAAAACCCTGTCATGGCCAACCCAATCTCCAGACCTAAACCCCACTGAAAACCTCTGAAATGTAATCAAGAGGATGATGTATAGTCACAAGCAATCAAACAAAGAACTGCCTAAATTTTTGCCTCAGAAACAGTGGGAAAGACTTGTGGAAAGCAGCCAAGACGTATGAAAGCTGTGATTAAAAATAATGGATATATCACAAAATATTGATTTCTGAACTCTTCCTGAATTAAAATATTACTATTGTTGTTTCTAAATGATTATGAACTTGTTTTCTTTGCATTATTTGAGGTCTGAAAGCACTGATTTTTTTTTTTTTAATTTTGACTATTTTTGCTAATCCTGGAGTTCTGTGGCAAATGCCAAGCGTCCTGCAGTGTGTTGGGCTGTGAGCACAACCCCCATCTGTGGACGTTGGTCCTCAGACCATCCTCATGGAGTCGGTTTCCAACCATTTATGCAGACACATGCACATTTGTGGCCTGCTGGAGGTCATTTTGAAGGGCTCTGGCGGTGCTCTTCCTGTTCCTCCTTGCACAAAGGCGGAGGTAGCGGTCCTGCTGCTGGCCTATTGCCCTCCTACGGCCCCCTCCACGTCTCCTTGTGCACTGGCCTGTCTTTTGGTAGCAATTCCAGCCTCTGGACACACGCTGACAGGCACAGCAAACCTTCTTGCCACAGTTTGCATTGATGTGCCATCCTGGATGAGCTGCACTACCTGAGCCACTTGTGTGGGTTGTAGAGTCTGTCTCATGCTACCACGAGTGTGAAAGCACAACCAACATTCAAAAGAGACAAAAACATCAGCCAGAAAGCATTCTTACTGAGATGTGGTCTGTGGTCCCCACCTGCAGAACCACTCCTTTATTGAGGGTGTCTGGATAATTGCCATACAGGAAAGATGTATATCTTTGTACCTTGATAGCCAGTAGATAGAAAAATATTCAGAATTGAGAGTCCTCAGTGGTTGATACCTTTTAATGGCTAACTGAAAAGATGGTAACACATTGCAAGCTTTCGAGACTACTCAGGTCTCTTCATCAGGCATAGACTAATACAAAATCTGAAGGGTCACATATTTATGCACAATACAGCACAGAAAAAATGCAATAGATGAGACAAGTGACGTGAAGCAGAATTATGATTATGGGAGAGGGAGAAACATAAATATTGGACCAGTTCATAGATGAGGAGTCTGGAAGTTTAATTGTCCTCTAATTGGGGTCTCCTAATGTGTTGTGATGTCCCCACAAGGTCTTAGGAGCAAATTCCTTAATTGATGTAAAAAGACATAAATCCATGAGACACATTCATTCCAGCAGTGAGAGTGTCAAAGGTCATCATAAATTTATACTCACAGACTCTTCTCTCTCTCTGACATGTGAAGTTACCTTTCAATACCAGTAATTTCATATCCATGGTGTTGTGGTCCATCATACAAAAATGTTTTGCCACAGGTAGAGCCATTCTTTTTTCTCTTATTGTGTGACGATGAGAATTCATCCTTGTTCTCAGTTTTTGCCCGGTCTCCCCCACATACAGACCCCCAGTTGGACATTTAGTACAAATAATTAAGTACACCACATTAGATGTAATGCAGCTGAAAGTACCTGGGATCTTGTAGTCCTGATGTGAATTGGGGATCTTTATCTTGTCCGTGGTCATTATAGATGGACAGGTTTTACATTTTTTCTGGTTGCAAGGAAATGTTCCTCCAGCTGTTGGAGAGGACAGGGAGCTTCTGACAATGATGCTCCTTAGATTTGGGGGCTGCCTAAAGCACAGTAGTAGCATCTTTTTGTAGTAAAGATTGTAATTTCCGTGCAGCTCCCCTTGGCACTTCCAGATTTGGGTTGTAGGTGACTACTAGAGGCACCCGGTTATTTTCTTCTTTAGCTTTGTAATGTAGCAGGTGATTCTTTGACATTCTGGTGGCTCTTGTAATTTGGTTTTCAATTGTTCTTGGATGGTAGCCCTGATTCAAAAAGGTCTTTTTGAGGTGACCAAGGTGTTTGTCTCTATCCATGGGGTTGGAACATATACGATTGTATCTGATAGCTTGGCTATAGATAATAGAGTTCTTTATATGTTTTGGATGGAAACTGTCCCATTTAAGGTATGTTGGACGGTCGATTGGCTTCTGATACAGGGATGTCTCTATTTCATTGTTTTGTAGCTTAATGATGGTGTCCAAAAAGTTAACTCACATTGGCGCTTGCCGTTGTGCCTCTAGGATAAACACTTTGGTGAATGATTTTTTCACTGATCACCTATATGAATTGAATGTGGAGGGATTATTAATCGTGATATATATGGACCTTTGCTTATGCAGATAAAATCTTGAGAAAGGCTGAATAGCCGAAACGTTGATATTTTTTGTTTGTATTATCTGGGTCCCATGATATGTATTTTTCTGGAAGAATAAATATTGGATTCATACTATACTGTATGCCGAGGTTTTTTTCTATAATATGTTCTAATTTTTCCTCTGACCACCAGACTGGAGCAGTGAGCACCCCGTCACCTTCTAACATTACAAATGGTAGCCATTGAGCATCTGAAGGTAGAGCCCAGCAGGACAGGCCATAGCTACGTCTTAACCCTCATCGATCAGTTCACCAAATTTGTAGTGGCCGTCCCTGTGAAGGATTTAACTGCCCAGACTACACAGTGGTGGAGCAGGGAGAGTTAATTATTGGAAGTGCTGGGGCCCTGTGCAAGCAGGGAGGCCCACTCGTGGGCGCTGGTACTGACACATGGCCCCTCATAGTTCGCAGGTGTGTCTGACAGCAATTGGGCCCCCCCACCGTCAGAGACACTTTTTTGTACTATGAGGGGCCCTGTGGCAGTGCCCTCGCCCAGGAGTGGGCCAACCCACCTTTTCAGGGCAACTGCACTTGCCCGGGTGCGCCAGGTGGTGACCCCGGCCCTGGGGGGCAGCCCAGTTAGGGAGGTTGAAAAAAATGGCATATGTTGATGTGTAGGCTGGACATTCAGCAGCTGCAAATGGAGGAATTGGAGAAGTACGAGGAAGAAGAGGACAAAAGCGGGCCATTTTTCTGGCAACCTATGTGTCATCAGGGGAAGGTGGGACAAAATCCTTTGAAACCCTGCATGGTTCATTTTAATGAAGGTTAGATCATCAACATTTTGGATCAACAGACGGGCCTTTTTTCTGTCAGGATTGATCCAGCAGCACTGGAGACTCTTTCAGATAGCACACTACCAGCAGGGCAAGCGAGCTCCTGTAAGGCATAGTGTGCCAATTCAGGTCAGGTGTCCAGTTTAGTGGCCCAATAGTCACAGGGGAATGACCTGTGAGGGAGAACTTCGATATGGGAGGAGAAGTAGTTTTTTATCCATAGTTGACAACTGCTGTCTCCTGTCACTTGCAATTGATTCAGTATTACCCGTCTTGGGAGCGGTACTTGAGCAATCAGTCCACAACATGGTCATGAAACCTCTTTCTCCAACGCCACTTCGGCTGTGTCCACCATGAACACCTCTTCCATTTGGCCCACTACGGCTCATGGGAGAACCAGTACCGCTGCTGTGTGCTGGGAATGCCTCTAACAAACGGTTTACCAGAGTAGCTTGTTTGTTAGCCAATATTAGCTCTAGGTTCTCCTTTGGCATGATGTTCTGTAATTTGCCTTTATAGCGTCGAACGAGGATGCTGGCCAGCCAGCAGTCGTCATCCTTCATCATTTTGGCAATACGGGGGTCCCTTTTTAGGATCCGCAAGGCATAATCACACATGTGGGCCAATGTTCCAGGTGTCAATGATGCACTGCCAGTGGTGGGTGGAGGAGCACTTTCTGGCAAATCCACATCCCTCCAGTCCCGCACAAACCCTCTACCTGACCTTGGCACAACAACATTTTCTCTTGCCCCCTGAGAAGCATCCTTCTCCCCAAAATAATCATCCCCCTCATCCTTCTCCTCCTCTTCTTCTTCATCCTCTTCCTCCACCTCGTCCCGGTCAGTTGCCCTCGCTGACAATGGCTGTCATCAAGGCTTCCCTCCTCCTCTTCCTCCTCCTCTGCTGCAGACGCCTGATTCTTAATGTGCGTCAAAGTTTGCATGAGCAGACGCATGAGTGGGATGCTCATGCTTGTGATGGCATCGTCTGCGCTTACCAGCCATGTGTATTCCTCAAAACACTGAAGGACTTTACAGAGGTCTTACAGCTTTGACCACAGCACACACGACAACTCCATGTCTGCCCTCAAACTGCCTGCCCATGTATCCTCCCACAAATGCATTACAGCCTGCCTCTGTTCGCACAGCCTCTCAACCATGTGCATGGTGGAGTTCTACCTTGTTGCAACGTCTATGATTAGGCGGTACTTGGGGAGGTGGAGAGATCGCTGCAGATTCTGTATACGACTGGAGTCTTTGGGCGAGCAACGGATGTGCGAGCACAGTCTTCGAACCTTATGGAGCAGGGCTGTTACCTCCAGATAATTATTTACGAAGCACTGCACCACCAGGTTCAAGGTGTGAGCCAGGCAAGGTATGTGTCTGAGTTTTGCAAGGGCTATGGCTGCCACAAAATTACAGCCATTATCACTGACTACCTTGCCTGGCTCAAGATGTAGACTGCCCAGCCATGACTCAGTTTCTCGCTGCAAGTAGTCAGCCAGTACCTCCACAGTGTGTTTGTTATCGCCCAAAGACATCATCTTTAAAACTACCTGCTGCCGCTTACCACTAGCTGATCGATAGTGGGACACCTCGTGTGCAACACTGGCATCTGCGGATGGAGTGGTCGTGTGAATGCGCTCTGTCGACGAGCTTTCACTTCTGGAGGAGGAGGAGGGTCGAACGCCTACAGCCAACTGTTTCCTATACTGTGGGCTAGGCAGCACTGTTCCATTGCCACTGTTCCCTGTGGATCCTGTGTCCACCACATTAACCCAGTGCGCAGTGATGGACACGTAACGGCCCTGGCCATGCCTACTGGACCATGCATCTGTTGTGAGGTGCACCTTTCCACTCACTGATTGTTTGAGTGCATGGACAATGTGGTCTTTCACATGCAGGTGGATGGCAGGGATGGCTTTTCGAGAAAAGAAGTGGTGACTGGGTAGATCATAGCGTGAGACAGCGTAGGCCATGAGGTCTCTGAATGCAGCGCTTTCAACCAACTAATGAGATCAGTTTGGCAATGTAGGCGTTCAGAGTACGCGGATGAGAGGATGAGTAGTTTCTTGTCCTACTCAGAGTGTCTGGTATGATGAGCTGGACTTGAGAGGTGCATATGGGGGAACTAGCGGTGGACATGACGGACTGGGAGGGTGTGGATGATGGTGATGGTGGTGGTGATGGCCTAGATTCAGTCTTATGTTGCAAAAACATTGTGATTCCATGACTGCTTTGGTCTTGCGACGACACCTCAACATTTCTTTCTGGTGGTGTGCTAACCGGTGGGCTTACAGTGAGGGAAGCGATGTTGCTTTGCTGTCTACCTTCAGTCGGAGAAGGTGCACATGTGATACCTGAGGTATTGTACTCCGTCCACACTTGCAAGTGCATGGTGTTTAAATGTCTAAGCATGCAACTGGTATTCTAATTTCTGAGATTTTTCCCTTGGCTAAAGGTCTTTCCGCACTTCTTACAGATAACCTTTGCCTCATCAGTAGGATTTTGGTCAAAAAATTGCCACACTGCACTCTTCCTACTATGGTACAACATTTCAGGGCTTGCATGCTGTGCTAATTTGACTGTCTGGCCTAGCTGTCCTGCAACTCTTTTTGTTTTTTTAACACATTTTTGGACTGATACGGGCCTGCCAGATAACACCAGCTGCGATGTCGATACCTGCTGCGGATCCTCCTCCTCTTCTAAGTTATTGCCAGCGGCACCCTCTTCCCCCACTGGATGCCAATCCGGGTCAACAACTGGGTCATCCGTCACCTCCTCTTCAATTTCATGTGCACCTTCTTCTGTGTCAGCGTGTAAGGTGGAATAGTATGTGGGAAGGGGCACCTGAGTTTCATCAGGGTCACATTCTGGCTCAGTAGACTGGGAGCGCAATGTAGTCCTCTGGGTCAATGTACCAGCAGAATCGTCTAGCAGTGGCTGTGCATCAGTGCACTCCATGTCAGATTCATCTTGGACTGGGGAATTCAGGATTTGACTTGGTAACCCAGGGATGGTATGTGAAAAGAGCTCCTTGGAGTAATCTGAAGTGTGGGCTGCTGCATCCTTCACTTTTGGTGGGGGTGAAGAGAACAAGGAAAGGTGTTGTTCCTGACCAGAAGCCTGCACTGACGACTCAGTGCTTGCAGTTTTTGAAACTTCAGAAGAGGAGGCGATAGAGATGGAGTCTATTTCAGCAATGTAAGCCAAAACCTGTTCCTGATGCTCCGGCTTTAAAAGCGGTTTATCTACCTCCAGAAAAGCGAACCTTCAAGGCCTTCTGGAGCCAGACGATGACACAGGCTCAACACCTCCTGCCTTAGCTGTTATTGTGCTTTTGACATAACCAGCAGATGCACCACCACCACGATCAGTAACAGCTAGAGTTGAGCGACTTTGGTCGGATCGAGTTTCATGAAACAAAATTTGTTTCAGATGAAACTGGTCCGACTAGGGCAAAAAAAGTCGGAGTTTCGTCCGAAACCCGACCCCAATGCAAGTCAATGGGGAATAAAAGTCAGCATTGAGTGGTGAATGTCATCCGCTCAATGCCGACTTTTATTTCCCATTGACTTGCATTGGGGTCTGGTTTCGGACAAAACTCCGACTTTTTTTGCCCTAGTCGGACAAGTTTCATCTGAAACAAATTTTGTTTCATGAAACCCGATCCGACCAAAGTCGCTCAACTCTAGTAACAGCTGCTTCCCCCCCGTGCACGTCCGCGGTCTCTTCCACCATATTTCCTCATGTTTGGGAAAATGTACCAAAAATCACAGCAGATAAATGGTACTGTATGAGGAGCGTACAGCTGTATAAGGTGTAGGGAAAAATGTAAATCTCCTTATATATTTCCTTAGTCACAGAATCTCTCCCAGTATGTGTATGACCGTAATCCAACCAGCAGATATACGGTACTGTATCAGAAGCGGACAGCTCTATACGGTGTATGGAAATATGGAAATGTCCTTATAGGTTTTTACGGACACACACACTTAGTCTCTGTATGTATTTGACCGTAATCTAAATAGCAGCTATACAATACTGTTTGAGAAGTGGACAGCTCTATACGGTGTATGTGTGGAAAAATGTAAATCTCTGTCTATTTTTTTATGGAGTCTCACACACACACGCTGTCTCTGTATAGATTTGACCGCAATCCAAACAGCAGATATACGATACTGTTTGAGAAGCGGACAGCTCTATACGGTGTATGTATGGAAAAATTTAAATCTCCGCCTTTTTTTACGGAGTGTCACACACAGCATGTATTTGTCCGTGATACCACCCAGTACACGGTAGTGTGTGAGGAGCGTACACCTCTATACGGTGTGTGAAAAAATGAACGCTCGGTAACTGTGCAGAAAAAAAGAAAAGTAGGAGTGCTTTGAAAAAAGCAGTCTGCACAGCAGTGTGCACACAGCAATGCAGCTAGCAGGGAGCCTTATAAAGCAGCCTAATAACCAACAGAGCTGATGCACCAAAATATAGCCTCCCCTGTCACTGCACACTGACTGCACAGTGGCAATCGCTATCAGCAGAAGCACAGATTTTTTTTCTCTTTCCTGCCTAACACTCTCCCTATTCATAACCAGCTGCAGCAACCTCTCCCTATGCTGAGATCGGCAGAAGTAAATAAGCGGTCGGCGGTCAGGGCTTTTTATAGCCACTGTGACGCCACACAAAGCAAGCCAATCACTTGAATGCCCTTCTCTAAGATGGTGGTGGCCGCTGCCCATGTCATCGCGTTGCCCAAAGTGTGCGTCCTTGCTCATTGGCAGAGAAAAGGCGCTGAAAGCATTATGGGAAATTCAACTTTGGCGCTCAGGTTGATGACCTCATGGCGACTTCACGCTATGGTCGTGTTTCGCTCAGTGAAACCCGACTTTGGCGAAAGTCGGCGATTTTTGAATCTGACAGACCCGTTTCGCTCAACTCTACCCAGGACATTTGAGCACGATCAGCGACATTGAAGCAGAGGCCCGATCGCCGCTATGTGTCACACGTAGCGAGATCGCAGGCGAGATCGATGTTGCATCTCAAATCGGTGACATAACAGTGATCTCGCTATGTGAGATGGGGGCTTAAGATTGACTTGTACATACTGTGTATTTATCCTTGTTGATTGTTTGCTGATATGCTAATTGTGCATTATATTCTTTAGCCAGTTTGTTAACTTCGAAGGTAGATAAGGAAAAGGTGTGAGGGTGGACTGAATGAGACTGGGTAAATCTAAAAATAGATCACATGCCTCGGGTATAAAAAAAACTCAAGAGACAGAGAGAGCAGATCTGATCTTCATCACACAGAGCTACCAGTTGAACATTCTGCAAAACACTCAACGGACGAGAGATAGGACTATAGCCAATTCATCATGGCACCATCACGAGGGACACGGATCTATGTTTCTATAGGAATCAACCTATGGGGTTTTCGGCACCAGTTGGAAGGATACAGACCTGATCCAGTGATAATCGCTGCACCATGTATATGCTTGGAGAAAGCCAGGTTTGGGACCCGCTGGTCGCCTGGTTCCATGGAGATGATTGGATAAGCCAGGTGGTGACTCATGTCAACTGGCTTTGGATCTTGTATGTACTATATGGACTGTTCTTGGTCATCTCCCTACACTTGTTGTTACCTCTTCTCTGTGTGTGTATCACAGGTGGAATAGCAACCTGGGAGCTCTGACATCATGTCAACTGGCTTTGGACCTTATACGGACTCAATGGACTGTTCTTGGTCAACTCCCTATGCTTGTCGATATCTCTTCTCTGTGTGTGTATCACAGGTACTTAAAAGGAATATAGAGCGCACATAGGGTCTTATCCGAGATAAAAGGAATATTCGTGAGGGATAATCAAATTCACTCACCTATTATAGTTGTGTGAGACACAACCACTGCACTTAGCATTGGCGGCTGCTGCAAGCCCCGATGTGATGATCCTTTGCTAGGTGAAGAGAATGGGGCATCAAACTGCCCTGCTCGCCAGTCAGGATGATGTACCAGAGGAGTCAAAGTGGATGTAATAGAAAACAGACTTTATTTCTACGAGTTTCGTGGTGATCACACCACTTCCTCAGGACAGTCTATTTGTATCACAGCTGGGAGCTCTGACGTAACATCTACTATTATCCCGGTGAGTCAGCGGAAGGATGAGACCCTATAATGTGCACTATCTTGGGGTAATCGCTGGGATTGTTCTCTTTGCTATATGGTGTTGTGGTTCAATAAAGTATTGCCACACTGTTTTACCCTAACCCTGTGTTGTCTGTGTAGTGTACTGCCCATGGGAGATAGGCATTCGGTAGTATGAACCCTGGTCCATGCAGTCTTGCTAAAAGCAGCCGGGCCAGCAAATGAGAGCACCCACTGACCCAGTTTCTCCACAGATGGCCCTATAAAAATAGGCTTTGTGAGTTTCAGAGTCCTTCCTTCATAAATGAAACAGGATGTGTCTGATGATGTGATACACACCACATGGCCTGATAAGGTTGTAAAATGTTAAAATGACACTTCCCACTGAATGCTACTCTTGAACATAGCCCAAGTGGTGGAGGAACATATTTGTTTTGGGCGATTTATTTTGCCTTACATACAAATTATTACTCTGGAAAGGATGTTCCTTAATATATTCCCCAGGAAAATTCATTTTGGTTTCGTTTTTGTATGTTTTTTTGTGAGTCTGTAAAAGTGGCATAAGACTCTGACGACATTGATCACAGCAGTGACCTGGGAGTCAGAAATGCTTCCAGGGGTCTTCCCCATGACATTCCCATGGCATTTGAGCACTCTTCCTATTGATTTCTGCCATTTTTAGACCCTAAATAGACCCCCGGGGGGGGGCATGGCAAAAATGCTCTATTTACATTGGGCTCATTGCTTGTCGAGCATCCGAGCATTCCAATTTTCTCGACTTGAGCAACGAGCACCTGAGCATTTTAGTGCTCGCCCATCACTACTGATCACCGCTCACGAGGTTGGTGCAGTACTCAAAGTTCTCAAGAACCTCACAAATGTCAGCGTTCCACACCCACTCAACAGTTGTTATGTGTGGTGGCTGACTCAGTCTGACAGGCATGTTGAAGCTCATATTCAGATACTACTCTCTGCTGCTCACTAATCCTTGCCAACATATGATAGGTTGAGCTTCACCGCGTGGACTAATGTGGACAGCAGAAAGCAGGCTGTGACCCCAAAAACAGTGGGGAAAATGGCCTGGTGAGTGCTTGGTAGCAGGCAGTAGGAAATGTTTGGACTAATGCTTTGCGTAGGGCACTAACCCAAAAACAGTAGGGAAAATAGACCGGTGCTTTAAAAAAAGGCAGCACTGAATGCTATTACTCTGTGTGCTTTGCTTCTAACAAGAGCTGTTTTAATATGGACACTGGAAGAACACTTTAACCTCTCCCTACCTAATACACAATCTCTCCCTCCCCGTACTCTGACTTTGTTGTGTGTCTTCAGCTCTGAAAAGAGATATTTTTTGGTGGTACTATGGAGTTTGTGACCGTCTCCTTTAAACTGTCCCTGCTCGACTATCTCTCGCTCCCTACTCTACACTGATATAGTATACACTGCAGATAGCCCTGAAAGGGGCTCTTGTGTTATCAAGAGGACCAAAGACTCTTCCTAGTAACAGAGCGATCTGTCCCTATGCTTGCAGAATGCAGGCATCGGATGCAATGTACGCAAAATGGCAGCAGCACGGCTTAAATAGACCCTATGATGCTGGCGGCCAGCCAATCACAGTAGCGCCACAACCAAGAGGTCTGTGGTATTACTGTGATTGGTTAAGAAGCCCAGCATGTTTAGTGGCTGCAATGGAGGTGCCAAAACTGCAGGGCGGGACATCTGAATATAGCGAGACGAGTTCACAATTACTCGGAATGTAACGAGTAACCCGAATAATGTACTATCCGTGCGAATAGTAATGAGTAAACTCGCTCATCACTACACATCATACATCTACATAAACTTAGAACAGGTAATTTTATTGACTGAAAACTGCTAAAAATAATAACATATCCTATAAATCGGCAAGGTGGAAGGAAGAGCAAGGAAACTGATGAGGAGAGAACAACATTAAGTCTAATGTATATGTATATGTGGGGTAAAATAGTGAAAAAACTTTTTATTTCATAATTGTTTTTGAGTCTTTATGTTCATATTTGTTGAGTTCTAAGCTGTAAATTAGATTGATACCATTTCAAGATATGTCCAAAATTTTTATATCTTTTTAGAAGACTGTGAGTTGACTGACAAATGTAAATTTTTTCTTTTGCTTTATGTGTTGATTTATTTTCAATACTTCGGTATAGTCAAAATCACAATCTCTTCCAAAGGTCCCTGGCTGCCAAGGTAACACATAGGCACCCAGTGATTATATTGTAGTAAAGGAATGGAATCATTTACGTACCAATGTAAGTGACTGACTGCTTCAGCCAAATGGTTAAAGGGTCAGCACAAACTAAGTCCGGCAGCTTGGGGCTTCTGGGGGGACAATCATTTCAATGCGTCTTCCCACCTGCATGTTGTCCGTGCCTCCATCCACCTTTTCTTTGATTGACAGCTCTGACTTCATAAAGCCAACAAAGGGTGGAGATCAATCAATCAATCAATCAAATTTATTATCGCCAAGTACATATTACATATATACAAGGAATTCTTTGTGGCAAAGAGGCAACATAATATATAACAACAGATACAACAAGTAACATCTAACAAGATACAGTATATAGTCTACACATGACGATTTAATTGTTGAACAGAGAGTGGATAGAAGCTGTTCATATGGCGGTTGGTGCTGCATTTGGGGACTCTGAAGCGACGTCCTGAAGGGAGTAGTTGGAATGAGGAGTGTCCCGGGTGAGAGGGATCGGATGAAATTTTCAATGCGTGGGATCGAATACTCTTATCATAAAGATCCTGGATTTTAGGCAGGGGGGAGCCTATAATTCTCTCTGCTGTTCTGAAAGTCCTTTGTAAGCGGAGTTTGTGATGTGCAGTGGCTCCCCCATACCAGACTATCAGAGAGGAACAAATCACAGATCTGATGACAGCATTAAAGAATAAGATCAGCAGATTCTTAGACAAACCATATCTTTTCAGCTGACGCAGGAAGAACATCATCTGTTGTGCTTTTCTTATAACAGCATCCACGTTTTTCCCCCATTTAAGATCATGAGAGATGATAACACCAAGGAATTTGGTCTCTGTGACCCTAAGAACCACTTCGTCATGGATGTAGATTGGAAGTATCTCATGTTGATCTTTCCTAAAATCCACAACCATCTCAGCAGTTTTTTTAGTGTTGAGTACAAGATTATTGGCTTTACACCAGTCACATATTCTTTCCACCTCACTCCGATACAAGTCTTCAGCATTTCCCCTGATGAGACCAATCAGTGTCATATCATCGGCAAATTTCAAGATTTTTACTGAGTCTGCTGAAGAGATGCAATCATTCGTATAGAGAGAAAACAGTAACGGGGACAAAACACACCCCTGAGGTGCCCCGATGTTTGTGACCAAGGTGTCCGAAGTGAATGGTCCAACTTTTACACTCTGTATCCTGGCTGTCAGGAAGTTATAAATCCACAAGCATAAGTTGAGAGGGACTCCAAGAGCTACCATTTTCTTATGAAGTAAATTCGGATCAATGGTATTGAACGCTGAGCTAAAGTCCATGAAAAGAATCCGGACATATGAGTGCCGTTCATCTGTATGATCCAAAATGTACTTCAGTGCCAGATTGACAGTGTCGTTTGCAGAACGATTCTCCTTATAGGCAAACTGAAGCGGGTCCCATAGCTTCTGCGTTAATTTTATCAGGTGGGACATCATAATTCTTTCGAAGACTTTCATAGCTACAGATGTGAGTGCTACTGGTCTATAGTCGTTCAACTCAGAGGATCCCACTTTCTTGGGGACAGGGATAATTGTGGAATTTTTCCAACACTGAGGTACAACACACTCTTTCAGTGACACATTGTATATATTTGTCAGTATAGGGGCAAGCTGGGTAGCACATACTTTCAGACACATTGGAGATACACCATCAGGGCCAGGTGCCTTTTTGACCTTAAGTCCCTTCAGGATGCGTATCACCTCTGCCTCGGAGATCACTACTTGGGTGTTGCACAATGAATGATCTTTATATGAACAGACTGAGGAGCTTAGAGATGAATAGCCACTGTGTGTAGAGCTTGCCTCAAATCTGCAGTAGAATTCATTTAACTCTGCTGCCAGACTTCTGCTGGGGTTCACTATAGTGGGGTGGCTTTTATAATTGGTGACCTCTCTTAATCCTCTCCAAGCAGATCTAGTATCTTTTGATGAGAACCTTTCCTCCAGAATCTTTGCATACTCGTGTTTGGCTAACTTGATCTCTTTAGATAGCGAGTTCCTACGTTTCTTGAATTCAGTAATATCGCCTGCTTTATAAGCCTCCTCTTTTCTCTTACGGATCAACCTGACTTTATTTGTAAACCACGGCTTGTTGTTTCCCCGAAAGTGGACAGATTTGGATGGAATAAACGTGTCTTCACAAAAACGGATATATGAGGACACTGCATCAACCCATTCATCCAGACCCGAGCATGTTTCCTGGAATACCTCCCAGTCCGTGCATTCAAAGCATGCTTGTAGTTGCAATTTTGCCTCCTCAGACCATGTCTTCTTTGTATAAACTGTAGATTTGGATGTTTTCAACCTTTGCCTGTAGGCTGGAATTAAATGAATTAGACAATGATCTGAAAAGCCCACTGCTGCTCTCCTCACTGCCCTGTAGGCCCCTTTTAAGACAGTATAGCAGTGATCAAGCGTATTGTTCTCTCTCGTGAAGCAGTTTATATGTTGAGTAAATTTGGGGAGATCCAGGTTGAGTTTTCCTTTGTTAAAGTCCCCCATTACAATCACAAATGCTTCAGGAGATCCTTTCTCCCATTCTGATATTTTGCAAGCTAATTCACCAATAGCAGCTTTAACAGATGCTTGAGGGGGAATATATACTGCAACCAGAAGCATAGATGAAAACTCTCTTGGAGCGTAAAATGGTCTACAATTGAGTGCAAGGAACTCTAGATCTGGAGAGCAACCTTTTCCCAGTATGTTAACATCACAGCACCAGCTAGTGTTGATGTAGAGACATACCCCACCCCCCCTTTGTTTACCTGAAGCTACACAATCACGGTCAGCTCTGCAGATAACAAAACCAGGTAGATCCAGACTACAATCAGGGATGGTCTCATTCAACCAGGTCTCAGTAAAACAAAGAGCAGCTGAATTGGCCATATCAGATCTCATGTTACAAAGTAAGTTCAGTTCCTCCATTTTGTTAGATAAGGAACGGACATTAGCCAAGTGGAGTGAAGGAAGAGCTGTTCTGAACCCTCTCCTCCGAAGGTGTGCCAGGACTTCTCCTCTCCTACCTCTCTTGCAGTACACCTCCACAGGTTTCACAGAAGTAATGGATTTTATGTACTCAATTGTTGAATTAGCAATCATGCTCCAAGAAGGGGAGTCCATGAGAAATTGCGGATGATTCCAGAATAATAAATCGTCCCTTGAAATCATAAGAGTAGGTTTACAGAGTGCAGTGGCCATGACTACACTCAGCTTGTAGCTATAAAGACTGAACAGTCACAGCTTAGCAGAGTTAAATGTACAACTTTCCATAAAGGGTGCTCCCAGCACTGCTGGGGGGGAGGGCATGGGTGCAACAAGACAGGGACATCAGGGGACACGCCAACAGTCAGTCCAAACCTGCCCAGCTCACCCTTTCAGCTCCACCTGGATCACAAGATCTCCAGAACATCTCCAGCACCGCACACTCCACCAGCTTTCCTATCCCGGGATCATCTGCATGCTGGAAATGGGTACAAGGCAGGTAGCCAGCAGCTTCACTCTCTCCCAGCTGAAACCAGGCACGGAGCTCCACGAGGACAGAAAGACACCGGTCCCAGCTCGTCGCAGTCTCCACACTACTCCCAGCTCTGCCGAATCCTGTAGCCCTACAGCTCCATGTGGACCACAAGATCTCCAGAACAACTCCAGCACCGCACACTCCACCAGGTTTCCTATCCTGGGATCATGTGCATGCTGGAAATGGGTATAAGGCAGGCAGCCAGCAGCTTCACTCTCTCCCAGCTGAATCCAGGCACGGAGCTCCACGAGGACAGAAAGACACCGGTCCATTAACAATTAAACGGGGTAAAAAACTAAAAAACTCAGGAGCCTCATGCCAGAGCAGCCATCTCTCGGCGCTCCTCCCCCTGCATATGGAGATGGAGGGAAACTAAGCAGATGGGATGGTGTGTATAAATGATTAGCCCCTTCGTGAAGCACCGAGCACCCGTAATTGGTTGAACAGTCATTCTGTGCTGACAGAGTCCGTTTCAACAGCTGCTCTGATTTCTGCTGGTGAAGCAGATGCAGACTGGATAAAACAACCGGCACCTGCCCTGTATGGAGCGGAGTCAGCTCTCCAGCCCTTTTAATACCCGTGCACACTGTTTATCATACACAGATTTTTTCACACTTACTTTTATTTGAATTTGGTTGTAGAGTAACCGTCATTTTTGGCCATAAATCAATACTACAAGTGAAAACGAGAAACTTTGTAAAATATCTTTTTGGAGGAATCCGCGTCTTTCTTCTCTTGGGCTGGTCATTTAGTCTCAAAATATTCAATTCTTGCGTTTTCAAACTGAGCACTTGAACACTAGAGTCACCAACTGGAAGCAGTGATCACTAAAGTTCAAGTCCTCGTCCTCTCTGAAGAGACAATTTGCATATTTAATTTCCCAGGTGAGCATGCCTGACACAGCAAGCTTGACATGTCACTCTCCACAAGGGGAAAAATTACCCCTAAGGCCAAAGTTATACTATTGTATAAGGCCTGTTTCACACTTACGTTTTTGTTCTCAGTTGTAATCCGCCAAAATGGCGAAGAACGGATCAGTAGGCGTCGAAATACCAACGGGAGCCACCGGACCATTGGTGCGCCGGGATCCGCCGATCCGGGAAAGTTAAAGGAGCCACGCTGAAAAAAAAAATATACTGCCGATATCGCGGGACGAGAGCCGGGACATCGCGGGACGAGAGCCGGGACATTGCAGGACGAGAGGCGGGACATATCGGGACGAGAGCTGGGACATCGTCAGGCAGAGAAGAGAGAGAGAGATTTTCTCCAGCAGCCAGATTGGATTCAGGGTTAAATGTGTAGCAAAATGCAAAAATGTGGATCCAGCCACCAAAAAAACGTTGCATTGTCCGTCCGGAGATGTCAGCGGATGCCATAATTTTGGCTGATCTGACGACATACGGATGCCACGGATGAGTGTGAGTCAAAATACGCCAATAATGCATATCAATGGGGAAAAAACAGATCCGCCAAAAAAATGGCGGATTTTGACTGATAGTGACAAACGGATGTGTGAAACAGGCCTAACATGGCCGCGTGCTATGCGATAAAACATTGTATAGCACTCTGCCCAGTTTTATACTATGGGGCAGATCACATCTGCTAATAATTTCTCATGCCGATTCGGCATGAGATAACTATTGCAGCATGCGGACAGGATGCTTTTTTCAGGGATACTATTTTTATTTACCTAGCTCTTTATAATCATGTTTTGTTTTACCTTTTGTTTGGGCTTTATGCTAAAAAACAGTTTTCGCCATTTTTTTATTGTTTTCACTGTAGTGGTTAAAAAGTGTGACAGTATTATAGATTAGTTTGTTCTGCATGCACTAAAAATCAAAAATTTGTACTTTATTTCAATCATTTTTATTAAAATATGCAAATTTATTCTAGGAAATTTTTTTCGGGATTTTTTTAATTGTTTATTTTTTTTTTTCATTTTTTTTGCACTTATTTTATTTTTCGCTTAGTCTCCCTATGGGACTTCATCTTTTATTTGTCCGATCACAGGTCTAATGTATTGCAATACACATGCAGTGGAATTCATTAGACCTGTCAGTCTTAAGGCCCCGTCACACATAACGACTCACCAGCGATCCCGACAATGATATCAACGTGTCATGATCGCTGGTAAGCCGTCAAACTGACAGCTTCACCAGCGATCAGCACAGCGACGCCGAGTGCGCGGCGTCGCAGTGTTCGTTAGTTACCAGCACGCTGATGCAGGGAACTGGTAACTAACGTACACATCTGGTTTCTAAGGGACGCCCGTCCCTTGGATACCCGATGTGTACGTTAGATACCGGCTGATCGCTGGTCTCCCGCCTGTCACATGCAGCGATGCGTGCTGGCCAGCGGGAGCCCAGCGACCAAAGAAAAGTCCAGGGCTTTCCTACGGCGATCAGCGATACCGGCAGGGGGGCCAGTCGCTAGTCAGTGTCACACACAGCGATCTCGCTGGGCCCTTACACTGAACACCTTGATTATTGCAGTTTCTAATCGGCCACCAAAGCAAACAGAGTCAGATGTCCTTATTTGCTCTGCATGGAGTCCCCACAGTTGCATTGTGGGGTTGTAAATGCAGTTACATGAGCTGTCGTTTTCAGTGCATTCTGGCCATTTTTTTTCTTTGCGTGATTCTTTTTATCTCCTCATTTCTCAAACTGTATATTATAGGATTGACTAAAGGAGTAAACACAGTATATAGCAGTGATAGGACTTTACTGATGGTTGATGATTGCCCTTTAGATGGGACAATATAGACACTAAATATAGACCCATAGAATATGGAGACCACAATGAGGTGGGAGCTACAGGTGGAGAAGGCTTTCTGTCTACCGGTACTGGATGGGATTGTTAATACTGTTATGACAATATAAATATAAGATACTATGATGATGGTGGTGGGAACAAAGATTGATGGAATGCCTACTAAAAAAATCTCCAAGTGGACAATGTAGGTATCAGAACAGGCAAGTTCTGTTATGGGGACAATATCACAAAAAAGATAGTCAATGGTATTTGGCCCACAAAAAATAAGCTTTGGTATTGTTATGATATAAGTTAGAACCAAAAATGATCCAAACACCCAACAGATGATAGATAGCAACACGCAGAGTCCACTTGTCATGATGGAAGTGTACCGTAGAGGATTACAGATGGCCACATATCTATCAAAAGCCATCACTGTTAGGAGAAGACATTCAGCTGCATCTGAGGCACCAAATAAATAGCATTGAGTGATGCAGTCTAAAAAACTGATGGTTCCTCCATTATTCAGGAGGACTTGCAGCGTTTTGGGGATGATATCTGTGGCTAACAAGATGTCACTGATGGACAATTGCAAGATGAAGAAATACATTGGAGTGTGGAGGTTCTTGCTGGTGGACACCACAGTGATGATGAGAACATTTCCACACAATATCAGGCAATAGATTACAAGGAATAAGATGAAAAGGAGAATTCTTACACCTCCAATGACTTGAAATCCTAAGAGAATGAAGTCTTTAACCACTGTCTTGTTGTTGTCCTGCACATAGAGAGCAATAATAGATTTAGCATGTGTGAAAAATCCTAGACATTAAATTTTCAGCGACTTTAAAGCATAATGTTTAAAAGTTATTAAAAATAGGTGTATTGCAGACAGTGTATCATGGTAACTTAAAGGGGTTGTTCCAGTATATTAAAATTTTGCCCATGGCTGCAAATTTCTTAGCAAAATACAGACCACTGTGTATTAACATTTTATGGGTCCCCCAACAATGCTGAGATCACCTAAGAGCGTGGTAGTCAATTAGTGCGCTCAATATCGGTTATCGGGCCTTAGTTTGCAGATGCATCACTCTGTTCAGATCTACTGACTTCACTGATGTGTCTTGTAGTGCATTTGTTCCAAGATCTGGGCAGGTAAGTGTTGCTGCCTTTTGTCTGCTGTTTATATTGGACTGTAGATGTCATGTCAGAACAGCAGCCAATTCAAGACACTGTACTCAGAGTGGAAATAAATGGCTGCACATACAATTGGAAGGGCATTTCAAGTAGGGTACCACAAGGCTCTGTACTGGCCCTAGTGTTGGTGAACATTTTTATAAACTATCTAGATATGGTAACTGAAGGTAAACTAATTAAATTTGCAGACGATGCAAAGCTAAAGGGGGCTTTACACATAGCGATATCGCTAAAGCGTCACCAATTTTGTGATGCAGCAGCGATCACGTGATTCTTACCTCCGACAGGCTCCCCTGCTGGCTATCGCTGATAGCGCAAGATCGTCCACGTCCATTTCTCGTCGTCGGCTTCCTGCTGGAGCCGACGAGCGAACTATGGACGCGGGCGGAAGACGGCGGTCATTGCTTCGTCTGAAAGGTAAGTACGACCGCCGAGCATCGCTACATCGTTGGTGAGATCTGCCTGTGTGGCAGTTCACTATCGACCATTTAGTGATGCACCAGCGATCCTGACCGGGTCGTATCGTGGTCGGGATCGCTGGTGCACCACTAAGTGTAAAGGGGCCCTAAAAAAGATAGTTAACACTAGAGAAGGCAGTGAAAGGATTCAGATGGATCTAGATAAGCTTGAACAATTGGCAGCAACTAATAGAATGGTATTTATCAGGAAGAAATATGAGATTCTACATCTGGGCAAGAAAAACTAAAATGACTTCTTCACAATGGGAGGAATAGAACAAAGCAACAGCATGTGTGAAAAAGACTTGGGTATACTAATAGATCATACCGTACACATGAGTCAACAGTGTGTTGCAGTAGCAAAAAAAGACAAATACAATTCTAGGATGTATTAATCGAAGCATAGCGTCTAGATCTTGTGAAGTAATTATCCCCCTATACTCCTCCTTGGTCAGGCATCACCTGTAATACTGTGTCCAGTTCTGGTCACCGCAATTTCAAAAAGACATTGAAAAACTGTATCAAGTTCAGAGAAGAGATATCAGGATTGTGAGTGGACTGCAAATCCCAGAAGGGAAAAAAGTGTTTGATACACTGTCAATTTTTACCACTTACAAAGAATTTATTTTACTCATTTATATAGCACCATTAATTCCACAGCGCTTTACAGAAATTATCAGCACTGTCCTCAAAGGGGCTCACAATCTAAGTTCCCTATCAGTATGTCTTTGAAATGTGGGAGAAAACCAGAGTAACCGGAGGAAACCCAGCAAACACAGGGAGAACATACAAACTCCTTGCAGATGTTTTCCATGGTGGGATTTGAACCCCGGATCCCAGCGCTGCAGTGCTATCCACTGAGCCACCGTGCCAGAGATGGAGAAGTATGTAATTTTTATCACATGTGCACTTCAACTATTTTTTACAGGAATTAAGCATTTGGTCACATACCAGCTAAAAAGATTGTACATATTAGTCTTTTTGAGCTTACAAATTTTGTAACAGCTACAATTCTTTCCTGTATGAGCATGCCATTACCAGATTACCAGAGTAAATTGGTTGACTTTTTTTTGCATAACATTTTTGTACCATTTTATATTTCTTAGATTGTTTTTTATTTAGTTTCACATCACTTATTAATAGTATGATATCAAAAGGTAATGTTTCCTTTCAGCGGAATTTTTGCCCTGGCTGCAGTTTGCTAAACAAACTCAAACCCCAATAAACTCAATTACCTGGAAACCATGGCAAGCGTTTGTCACTGTTATTGGTGCATTTATAGAATCATAGAATCGTAGAGTTGGAAGGGACCTCCTGGGCCATCTGGTCCAACCCCCTTCTCAAAGCAGGATGCACTAAATCATGCCAGTCAGATGTCTGTCCAGCCTCTGTGTGAAGACTTCTATTGAAGGAGAACTCACCACCTCTCGTGGCAGCCTGTTCCACTCATTGATCACTCTAAGACTGTGTGCACACACAGCGTTTTTTTAGCATTTTTTTTGTGGATTTGCCAATAAATCCGCTATAAAAATGCTAAAAATAAGCTTCCCATTCATTTCTATGCATTTTGCACTTTTTGTGCATATTGATGCTTTTTTTACTGTGAAAAAAACACTTTGCGGTAAAAAAAACGCAGCATGCTCATCAATTTCACGGATTTTTCCACATTTTAGGCCATTTCTATGGGTCTGGAACCGTACACAAAAAAACGCATAAAAAGCCGCGCATTTTTTGTGCAAAAACCACGCAAAAAATGAGCGGAAAATGCGCAGAAAAAACGCGTGGTTCCTGGGAGGGGAGTCCAGTTTTTAAGCAGAAATTTTCTGCTACGTGTGCACATAGCCTAACTGTCAAAAAGTTTTTTCTAATATCTAATCTGTGTCTCCTCCCATTCAGTTTCATCCCATTGCTTCTAGTCTTTCCTTGTGCAAATGAGAATAAAGTTGATCCTTCTACAATGTGACAGCCCTTGAGATGTTTGTAGACAGCTATTAAGTCTTCTCTTAGCCTTCTTTTTAGGATGGAAACCATCCTCAGATTTTTTAACCATTCCTCGCAGAATATACATCAGGGAAAATAAGTATTTGATACACATCCAAGTTTGCAGACCTCTCCATTCCAGCCTTGTGCAATTCAATAATTTTGGCGCTGGTGTCCTTAAACAGCTCTTTGGTCTTGGCCATGGTGGAGAAGTTGGAGTGTGAGTGAGTGTGTGGACAGTTGTCTTTTATACAGGTAATGAGTGCAGAGTAGGAGGCTTCTTAAAGGAAAATAAACAGGTCTGTGAGAGGCAGAATTCTTGCTGATCGGCAGGTGATGAAATACTTATTTCATGCAATAAATCACAATTTAGTTATTTTACAATCATATATTGAGATATTTTCAAGCATTTATTTTTAGACTCTGTTTCTCGCAGTTGATGTGAACCTATTATAAGAATTACAGAACTCTCCATTCTTTGTAGGTGGGAAATCTTGCAAAATCGGAAGTGTATCAAATACTTATTTTCCCCCACTGCACCACACTGCTGAAGCATCAAACAGAGGGCTAATGTTTTTTTTTTTGTGTGACTGCTTCCCCATAATACCATGCAACTATCATATATAGCGGATTATTGCACCTTGTACAGTTAGTGGCCAGCATCTGGACCATCACAGATCAGCGATTCCCAGCAGAGCACAGACTGTACTCTTTAGAGACACTTGGCAAGTTATTCCCCTCTGTAGAGTGCAACCTTTTATGGTCAGCAGGGTCGACCCTCACACTCCCTCTAAATTGTACAGTGTAAGCACCTACAATCAGTGGGTTTCTCTCTCTCTCTCTCTCTCTCTCTCTCCTCTCCACCATTTGTATTTTCTGAAGAACTGCAAGCTTTCACTATTAAGATTTACTCAAATTTATTTTCCACCAATTCATTTTTTTTCAGTAGGAAATTTGATGACTTTGTGAAATTTGACATTCAAAAGATCCATTCATCTGTACGAATCTATTGTTTGGTTTTTTTTAGATTACTCTCTTTACATTACAGGAATTACATTTTTATTTTTGTGCTCATTTACGTTTTGTTTTTATTTTTCAATTTTTTTTTTATTAAACTGAACCTCAGATATTTAACAGTTAATTAATCAATTCTAGTAAAATTCTAGCTTCCATAAGTGCTAAATGTCCAACTGGGGGTCTGTATGTGGGGGAGACAGGGCAAAAGCTTAGAACAAGGATGAATGCTCATTGTCACACAAGAAGAGAAAAAAGAATGGATCTACCTGTGGCAAAACATTTTTGTATGCCTGATCACATCACCATGGATATGAAATTACTGGTATTGAAAGGTAACTTCACATCTCAGAGAGACAGGAGGGTCTGGGAGTATAAATTTATGACGACCTTTGACACTCTCAGTGCAGCAATGAATGTGTCGCATGGATTTATGTCTTTTTACATCAATTAAGGAATTTGCTCCTAAGACCTTGTGGGGGCATCAAAACACAGTACCAGACCCCAATCAGAGGACAATGAAACATCCAGACTCCTTATCTATGAACTGTTCCAATATTTATACTTATCTCTCTCCCACAATGACTTTTCCGCTTCACATCACTTGTCTTATCTATTGCATTATTTCTGTGCTGTCTTGTGTATAAATATGTGATTCTTCAGATGTTGTATTAGTCTAGCCTGATGAAGAGACCTGAGTAGTCTCGAAAGCTTGCAATGTGTCACCATCTTTTCAGTTAGAAATTAAAAGGTATCAACCACTGAGGACTCTCAATTCTGAATATTTTTTTAGCTTCAATAAGTGTCTTTTATGGCATTGTAAGCCTACAAATTGAAAAACAATATAATTATATTGAATATTTCATTACCCAAGACTGTTAGAGTCAAAAGACCAAATGCTATTAATTTGCTAACACACACAAGTCACATTGGGGGAATGCATGATTTTCATGAATAAATTATCTCAAAAACTAGTACCAGTTCAGCAAAAGTAATGGGATTTTTTAAATCAGCACCCTCAAAATACTTTAAATCCATTAAAACAACCTTGGCACCTGAAAAAAAAATATTTTTTTTTAGATCTGTGTAATCTTTAATTCTTTCTTCTTACATTAGAGAGTTCTTTGTTCTTCACATTCATTTTTCAGATGATATTTCCGTCTTGTTTTCTCAGGAGCAAATGTTAGACGGTAGTTTAGACCGCATCCATGCCCACTAGACTGTGAAATGTCTGGCTTTTTTCTATGGATATTTATGTATGAAATCAAGAAAAGGGAATAACTCCCAGGTGATAGCTCACATTTTGCCTTTGAGTCTCTTGAGTTTTGCTATGTGGCGGAATACTGAAATAAATCGCTAATAATGTAGAAATTTCTGAGACAAAAACAAAAGAAGTCAAATATTTTGTATTCGCTAGAAAACATAATAAAGTAAAAATGAACTAAGCTTAAAGTTAGTAATGCATATTATTAATAATTCTGATGTTTGTGGTACTAAATACACACCTTGTTTTTCCGATTAGTAATAAAACAGGTTTAATATCCTTGTAGGAGTGTGGCCTGATACGTGGACCCGTCTGAATGTAAAAGAACGATGTATATGTGCGGTGTACAATGTTTTACGGTAACATGTATATACAGTTAGGTCCATATATATTTGGACAGAGACAACATTTTTCTAATTTTGGTTTTTGGCATTACCACAATGAATTTTAAACAATACAATTCAGATGCAGTTGAAGTTCAGACTTTCAGCTTTCATTTGAGGGTATCCACATTCAAATTGGATGAAGGGTTTAGGAGTTTCAGCTCCTTAACATGTGCCACCCTGTTTTTAAAGGGACCAAAAGTAATTGGAAATATTAAATAATTGTAATAAAATGTTCATTTCTAGTACTTGGTTGAAAACCCTTTGTTGGCAATGACTGCATGAAGTCTTGAACTCATGGACATCACCAGGTGCTGTGTTTCCTCCTTTCTGATGCTCTGCCAGGCCTTCACTGCGGTGGTTTTCAGTTGCTGTTTGTTTGTGGGCCTTTCTGTCTGAAGTTTAGTCTTTAACAAGTGAAATGCATGCTCAATTGGGTTGAGATCAGGTGACTGACTTGGTCATTCAAGAATATTCCACTTCTTTGCTTTAATAAACTCCTGGGTTGCTTTGGCTTTGCTTTGGGTCATTGTCCATCTGTAGTATGAAACGACGACCCATCAGTTTGGCTGCATTTGGCTGGATCTGAGCACACAGTATGGCTCTGAATACCTCAGAATTCATTCGGCTGCTTCTGCCCTGTGTCACATCATCAATAAACACTAGTGACCCAGTGCCACTGGCAGCCATGCATGCCCAAGCCATCACACTGCCTCCACCGTGCTTTACAGATGATGTGGTATGTTTTGGATTATAAGCTGTACCACGCCTTTGCCATGCTTTTCTCTTTCCATCATTCTGGTAGAGGTTGATCTTGGTCTCATCTGTCCAAAGAATGTTCTTCCAGAACTGTGCTGGCTTTTTTAGATGTTTTTTAGCAAAGTCCAGTCTAGCCTTTTGATTCTTGATGCTTATGAGTGGCTTGCACCGTGCAGTGAACCCTCTGTATTTACTTTCATGCAGTCTTCTCTTTATGGTAGATTTGGATATTGATACGCCTACCTCCTGGAGAGTGGTGTTCTCTTGGTTGGCTGTTGTGAAGGGGTTTCTTTTCACCATGGAGATTATTCAGCGATCATCCACCACTAGTGTTGAGCTTTCCGATACCGCAAGTATCGGGTATCGGCCGATATTAGCTGTATCGGAATTCCGATACTGACTTCCGATACTTTTTTCATATCGGATACCGGAATCGGAAGTTCCCATAATGCTATCAGCCCGCTCGCTTTGATTCAGCCAATGGGAATCCTCAGAAGTGTGGGCACATCCTGTTAGGCATGTAGGCATGTTAACTATTGGCATGGCGGCTGTGATTGGCTGCTGAAATGATGTCATGATGCACTATAAAAGCCACCGCCGCCGCCATTTCTGGTCACTCTGCTGTGAATTCAGTTAGAGACAGGCTGCTGTTGAAGACTGTGAGGGACAGTTAGAAATAGCGATTCCACAAAACATATAGTGCTTAACCCAGGCTACATAAACCACCACTGTAGCTTGCTTTTCCCTAGCAGCAGTGTTCACAGCTGTCTACAAGGGCTGTGTGAGTGCAGCTCACGCTGTGGAGTGGGTCCTTCAGCCACGTCTGGTTGTAGGACGCCCAGCGTGCATCACTGCTGCCTCATACATATTTTTCTTTTTGAGCTGCTTATTTTTCTTAAATTCTATCTGGTGTGCTTCCATCCGTATCCATATACGTTGGTTGCAAACACTAGTAGTAGACAGCGGAGCCTTTCTGCAGCCTTTCAGTGCTAGTGCCCACTTAGCTGCACTGTTCATGGCTGTCTGAGAGGTCTCTGACTGTGTGTGAGTGCAGCTCACGCTGAGTAGTGTGTCCTGCAGCTACGTCTGGTTGTAGGCCGCTCAGCGTGCGTCACTGCCTCACGCATATTTTTCTTTAATTGCAGCTCATTTTTTCTTCTCCTATTAGTGTGCATCCATCCATATCCATCTACATTGGTTGGTTGCAAACACTACATAGGAGTAGATAGAGGAGCCTTTTTTCTGGCTCGTGCCCTTCAACTGCAGCCAGATTAGTATTATCCAATTTTTTTGGAGCCTCATCTTTTGCATTGTAGGTTACCTGCCTGCATTTTAATAGCTCCAGAATGTTGGTGATACTCTGACTTTCAAATCTTTGGTCACATCCTTTTAGTTTTTTTCCCAAAAAAAATCAACAAAGTTCACCAAACACTACTGTACATTTGAAAATTGTGTAGGCCACATTAGCTCCCATTAAAGTGTAGTCGACACACACACTTCATAAAATTAGTGTTTCTTATACCTGTAACCACCTGTTCAGGAATAAGCACACTAAGGCCCCCCTTTGTACTTTTCTGCCTATCTTTCTCAGTCTAGCAAGATGAAGAAGGCAGGGAGTAAGGCACGTGGCCGTGGGTGTGGAGTTTCAGCAGGGAGAGGACGTGGGGATTCTGCAGGAAGAGGACGTGGGGATTCTGTGCCTGCTGTTGGCACCAGTGAGTCAGCATCCCCCAGTTTTAGCAGGCAACTGTCCTTTATGCGCAGCTTTGTAGGACCTCACCGTACCCCACTGCTGCAGGAGGAACAAATTGAAGCCGTTGTCGGATGGATGGCAGCTAACGCATCAACTTCAATTACTTCCACATCCTCTCAGGGCCAGAGCACCGAAGAGCAACCATCTGTCTCTTCACCACCTGCCAAAGTGCCCAGGCAGTCAAAGAGCCCTGGACAGGAGCCATCACAGTCTCTACTTCTGCTCTCGGAATCTGTTGGTTTGGAAAGAGGGGTCCAGCCAAGCAGCATTCCAGAATGTGAAGAAGAGGGAGTTTGCAGTGATACGCAACTTCTTTGTCCCTCTGAATCTGAAGAGGCGGGTGGGCCAGTGCCTATGGTCAGCACACCTCAGTACGCATCAGATGATGACGAGACTCAGTTACCACTTTCTGGTGCGTACGGTGCTGGCGAGACAACCCAGGAGAAGCAGGTGTTTGAAGAGGGGAGTGTAGATGATGAGGTCCTTGACCCATCATGGCGTGAGGAACAGGAAGGTGGTGGGAGCAGCTCTGAGGAAGAGATTCCCCGAATGGCCAAAACCGGAGGGAGAGGGAGGGGGCACACTTGGTTGCCTGTAGCCTCCACTTTGGCACCCGTTAGGAGCATTCCACTTTCAAAAGGCAAAACGGGCGCTCCCAAGACTTGCAGTGCGTGGTCCTTTTTTGACACAGTTGCAGATGACATTTGCTTTGTCAAATGCAAGCTGTGTCATCAGAGAGTCAAAAGAGGGAAAAATGTCAGCAACCTCAATACCACTAATATGTGGAAACATGTGCGGACCAAGCAAGAGGTGGAGTTACACAGACACTGAAGATGTAGGCCAATGTACAGCACCACCTACCACCTCTTCAGCTCATGTTGGGGCCTCTTCCTCCAGCTCACACACATCTGGTTCGGCTTCCTCACAGGATCGCCAAGGAAGAACCTCTGGCACTGTTGTCTGGAGACCCTGTGACATTCCACCCACAGCACCACGTTCCAAGTCATCCTCACACTCCCAGGCCACTCGGCAACCATCGGTAGCACAGGCATGGGAGAAAAGGCGGCCATACTCGGCAAACCATCCCCGAGCACAGGCTCTGAATGCCGACATTGCCAAACGACTAGCACTTGAAATGCTCTCATTCAGGCTGGTGGAGACTGACACCTTCCGGGACTTCATGGCATTGGCAGTCCCACAATACACCGTGCACAGCCGCTTTTATTTCAGCAGGCGAGCCGTCCCTGCCCTGCAGAAACATGTGGAGGCAAACATAAAACATGCGCTACTAAACGCCGTCAGTAGCAAGGTCCACCTGACCACTGATGCGTGGACCAGTAACCATGGACAGGGACGATACCTTTCCCTCACTGCCCATTGGGTCAATATTGTGGAGCCGGGTACAGATCTGGAGAGTGGCACTCTACGTGTTCTGCCAACTCCACGGATTGCAGGAATCCAGTCTGTACACTTTGACTCCTCCTCCTACTCAAGTTCCTCTGAAACAGCGCAGCAGGAGCCTGTTACAACCGATATGAGCACATCCGTGGCCAAACATCAACAGGCCTTACTGAAATTAATTTCTTTGGGGAATCGAAGCCACACAGCGCAGGAGCTCTGGAATGCCATCAAGCAGGAGATCGACGTGTGGTTTTTGCCAGCGAATCTCCAGCCGGGCTTGGTAGTGTGTGACAATGGCCGAAATCTGGTGGCAGCTCTTGGCCTAGGAACCTCAATCACATCCCAAGTCTGGCACATGTGCTCACCTTGGTCGTGCAGAGCTTTCTGAGGGACTATCCGCATCTTGATGCACTGCTGCACAAGGTCCGCATAGAGTGCGCTCACTTGCAGCGTTCCAGCACGGCAAGGTCGCGCCTTGCTGCTCTGCAGCGCCGATTACGCCTTCCGGAACATCGCATCATATGTGACCTACCCACCAGGTGGAATTCAACGTTACATATGTTGGAGCGGTTGTGTGAGCAGCAGGCAGCAGTTATGGAGTTCCAGCTGCATCAGGCGCAAACAAGTCGCACTGTGCGCCGGTCACACTTCAGCACCATTGAGTGGGCCTCTATGAAGGACATCTGCCTCGTTTTGCGTGCCTTCGATGAATCCACGCGGATGGCGAGTGCAGATGATGCACTAGTCAGCATGACTGTCCCCCTTATCTGCCTGCTTCAAAAAACACTGCAAGCACTAAGGGATGAGGTTTTGGAAGAGGTGGAGGATGAGGAGTCCCAAATGCCATCTGCTTCTGGACAGTCTGCGCTACGTGGTTCCTCACAAAGGCCTAGGCAGGGGACACTTTGTGAGGAGGATGAGGAGGAGTCGATGGAGGAGGAAGACATCTCTCCAGAGGAGGGAGGTACACAAAGCTCTAGTCAGTATGCGCAGCGAGGGTGGGGTGATGCAGAGCAGGCAGAGATCACGCCACAAGCAGAGGACAGCGGTTCTTTGGCAGTTGGGAGTCTGCAGCACATGGTTGACTTCATGCTGCAGTGCCTGAGAAATGACCGCCGCATTGCCCACATTCTCTACACGGCTGATTATTGGGTGTACACCCTCCTAGATCCTCGCTACCGGGACAACTTGCAAATAGAGATGAGCAAAACGGGTCAAAAAAATTCAAAAGTCGCCGATTTTTGGCAAAGTCGGGTTTCATGAAACGAAACCCGACCCTAGGATGAGGTCGGCCACGAGGTCGGCGACTTACGCGCCAAAGTCGCGTTTCAAAAGTTTGTTTTGCGCTCTTTTTCAGCCAATCAGGATCCACGGACACTGTGGGCAACGTGATGACATAGGCACGGGTCACCACCATCTTTCAGAAGGGCATGCAAGTGATTGGCTTGCTTTGGTGGGCGTCACAGGGGGTATAAAAGGGCGTGCACGCTGACCGCCATCTTACTTCTGCCGATCTTAGCATAGGGAGAGGTTGCTGCTGATTCTGTAGGGAGAGCGTTAGGCAGGGAAGAAGACAAAAAAACTTCTTCTGCTGCTAGAGATTTGGCCTGCACAACACACCAGTCACTGTGTGTGCAGTGCAAGGGGAGGCTATATAGTGGTGTATCAGTGGTGTTGGTTGTTGGGCTGCCTTCTAAGGCCTCTTTCACACATCAGGTTTTTCGCCGTCAGGCGCGATCCGGCGCTTTTGACAGAAACCGGATCCGGCGAAATGCAATGCCGGATCCGGTTTCCCCCCCCATTGACTTGCATTTGCGCCGGATCGCGCCGGATGGCCATGCGTTTCATCCGGTTTTCACCGGATCCGGCAATGTGTCGCGATCCGGCGTCTGGAAAAAACGGCTACTGTAACGTTTTTTGTCTCCGGCGAAAAAGCCGGACACGCCGGATCCGGCGCGTCCGTCTTTTTCACACAATGAAAGCCTATGAGCTCCGCAATGCGCCTGATCCGGCGAAAGCCGGATCCGGTGGCCGGATCCGGTTTTTTTGGTCTGAGCATGCTCAGTAGCTCTGCCCACAAGACATATATAAAAGCAAGACAGTGGGACCCACAGCCACACCCAACATGCCACCCAAGAAAGCAACCAAGCGCAGCAGGAGAAGGCAGTAGACCACTGCAGCACCATCAGCACCACCACCACCCCAAATGGAGCAGCAAATGGAACATGCTGAGGAGGGGAGGCCAGCAGCAGATGAGAGACGGTAATTATCAAATCCCCCATTCCTCCAAACTAGGGCTATTGAATATCAAGATATTCATTGGCCCTTTGTTTCTCTTTATTCAACAGCCGCCCAATAGATGCAGCAGCAGCAGCAATGGCAGCAGCTGGAACACCACCCACAGGCATGGAGTGTGGCCACCAGGAAGACAGCACATCATCTTCTGGGAGCCCTCCCTCGCATCGTCAGCGTTTGACGGTAAGTTTTTATTTCCAAAATCCATCATCTCTGTAATATATGTCTATTCATTGCCTTTTATTTCAAAACAGGATTCACAAGATGAAGAGGAGCTCCCAGAAGAAGAAGGAAGGGGTGGACAGTAGTGTTGAGCATTCCGATACCGCAAGTATCGGGTATCGGCCGATACTTGCTGTATCGGAATTCCGATACCGACTTCCGATATTTTTTCAATATCGGAATTCGGCATCGGAATCGGAAGTTCAGTTGATTGACGGCCTGACGTCATCATGATGCGCGGTGTGTGCGCATCATGATGCGCCGTCATTTCGGGCCTTCCGGGGGTCTCTGCCGGCCTGCCGGGGGGCTGTGCCGGCCTGCCGGGGGGCTGTGTGGACTGCCCGGGGTCTGTACCGGACTGCCGGGGGGCTGTGCCGGCCTGCCGGTGGTCTGTGCACCCTGTGGGGGTCTGTACCGGCCTGCCGGGGGGCTGTGCCGGCCTGCCGGGGGGCTGTGCTGATGTCCGGGGGTCTGTGCAGGCATCGTCCGATGGGACTACAAGTCCCATCGGGCGATGCCTGCTACCATGACAGTGATTGACACATTAGCCAATGATGGGACAGTAGTAGTCCCATCATCCGGCTAATGTGTTAAATGTTAAAAAAAAAAATAAAAAAAAAAAAAAAAAAAATACTACATACATACTACATGCATGCTACATACATACTACATACATACTACATACATGCTACATACATACTACATACATACTACATACATGCTACATACATGCTACATACATACTACATATATACTACATACATGCTGCATGCTACATACATACTACATACATGCTACATGCATGCTACATACATACTACATGCTACATACATACTACATATATACTACATACATACTACATACATGCTACATACATACTGCATGCTACATACATACTACATGCATGCTACATACATACTACATATATACTACATACATACTACATACATGCTACATACATACTGCATGCTACATACATACATACTACATACATACTACATGCATGCTACATACATACTACATATATACTACATACATGCTACATGCATACTACATATATACTACATGCATGCTACATACATACTACATGCTACATACATACTACATATATACTACATACATACTACATACATGCTACATACATACTGCATGCTACATACATGCTACATACATACTACATACATACTACATACATACTACATGCATGCTACATACATACTACATGCATGCTACATACATACCACATACATACTACATGCTACATACATACCACATATATACTACATACATACAATACATTCATACAATACATACATAGACATACAGTACATATAACATAGAGTAACATACTTACCAATACTTGTCACATTGTTCCCCGAAGCCATTGTCTATTCCGGGATAAATATTAACATAACAAACCACAAAAATACTCACCCACGATCCGAAGCAGTCCACGAGTGTGTCCCACGACGATCTTGGGTAGAGAACTGCAGCATCAGATGATGCTGCCGTTCTCTACGGGCTGCAGGAATCCAATGACGGAAGGTAGGTATCCTTCCGCACTGTATTCCTCCGCCACTTAAAAAAAAAAAGTCCCTAGTCTCACTTTATGCCATTGCTGTGTGGGAAATTCCCACACAGCAATGGCATAAAGTGAGACTAGGGACTTTTTTTTTTTAAGTGGCGGAGGAATACAGTGCGGAAGGATACCTACCTTCCGTCATTGGATTCCTGCAGCCCGTAGAGAACGGCAGCATCATCTGATGCTGCAGTTCTCTACCCAAGATCGTCGTGGGACACACTCGTGGACTGCTTCGGATCGTGGGTGAGTATTTTTGTGGTTTGTTATGTTAATATTTATCCCGGAATAGACAATGGCTTCGGGGAACAATGTGACAAGTATTGGTAAGTATGTTACTCTATGTTATATGTACTGTATGTCTATGTATGTATTGTATGAATGTATTGTATGTATGTAGTATATATGTGGTATGTATGTAGCATGTAGTATGTATGTGGTATGTATGTAGCATGCATGTAGTATGTATGTAGCATGCATGTAGTATGTATGTAGCATGCATGTAGTATGTATGTAGTATGTATGTAGCATGTATGTAGCATGCAGTATGTATGTAGCATGTATGTAGTATGTATGTAGTATATATGTAGTATGTATGTAGCATGTAGTATGTATGTAGCATGCATGTAGTATATATGTAGTATGTATGTAGCATGCATGTAGCATGTATGTAGTATGTATGTAGTATGTATGTAGCATGCAGCATGTATGTAGTATATATGTAGTATGTATGTAGCATGCATGTAGTATGTATGTAGTATGTATGTATGTAGCATGCAGTATGTATGTAGCATGTATGTAGTATGTATGTAGTATATATGTAGTATGTATGTAGCATGCATGTACTATGTATGTAGTATGTATGTAGCATGCAGTATGTATGTAGCATGTATGTAGTATGTATGTAGTATATATGTAGTATGTATGTAGCATGTAGTATGTATGTAGCATGCATGTAGTATATATGTAGTATGTATGTAGCATGCATGTAGCATGTATGTAGTATGTATGTAGTATGTATGTAGCATGCAGCATGTATGTAGTATGTATGTAGCATGCATGTAGTATGTATGTAGTATGTATGTATGTAGCATGCAGTATGTATGTAGCATGTATGTAGTATGTATGTAGTATATATGTAGTATGTATGTAGCATGCATGTAGTATGTATGTAGTATGTATGTAGCATGCAGTATGTATGTAGCATGTATGTAGTATGTATGTAGCATGCATGTAGTATGTATGTAGTATTTTTTTTTTTATTTTTTTTTTTAACATTTAACACATTAGCCGGATGATGGGACTACTACTGTCCCATCATTGGCTAATGTGTCAATCACTGTCATGGTAGCAGGCATCGCCCGATGGGACTTGTAGTCCCATCGGACGATGCCTGCACAGACCCCCGGAGCCTGCACAGACCACCGGCAGGCCGGCACAGCCCCCCGGCAGGCCGGCACAGCCCCCCGGCAGGCCGGCACAGCCCCCCGGCAGGCCGGCACAGACCACCGGAGCCTGCACAGACCCCCTGGCAGGCCGGCACAGCCCCCCGAAAGGCCCGTACAGACCCCAGAGAGGCTGTACAAGGGCAGGAAAGGGTTTTTCTTATTCCGATACCGGAAGTCCCATAGACTTGAATGGGACTTCCGGTATCGGAATCGGCGATACCGATACTTTTTTTAAAGATCGGCCGATACCATCCGATACGATACTTTGAAGTATCGGACGGTATCGCTCAACTCTAGTGGACAGACACCTGGAGTGGGCTCACAATTGGTAAGTTTTTTGCATCAAACGCAGAAACACAACATCACACTACACACAACACATAGAAAACAATGTTCTGCAGACCACACACAGCAAACAAATGCCTACATCCAAAGACATAACATTTTTTGTTTTCTTCTCTAGTCTTCCCAATCTGGTGCTCGGCCAAGAGGTCCTCGCAGTGCCTCCCAGGGTCGTCGGCGACAGCAACGCGGCGGTCACCAGCGTGTAAGTATAAATATTTTTGCTTTGTTTTTTTGCACTTTTTATTTCATTTCTTTTGTGGAGGCTAATTATGTTATTTTTGTCTTTTTCTTTAACAGCCTTCACAGCGTGCTCCCAACTCTGACGGTGAGGATGGAGGACTCGATGTGGACCACCTCATCGATCTCGTCAGAGAAAGGGAGCCGCTCTGGAATATGGCTGACCACCGCCACGCTGACCTTATCGTTACCCGACGACTCTGGGAGGAAATCTGTTCGCTCCTTGTGGGCCGCTGGGAGGACCTCGATGTTCGGGCCCAGATTAAAGAGCGTAAGTATATACAGTACCGGTTGCTTGATGTAAACCAGTGTTTCCCGAACTCCAGTCCTCGTGGTCCCCACGGATCATGTGTTCAGGATTTCTATTTACTATGGAAATCCTGAAAACATGACCCCTGGGGACCATGAGGACTGGAGTTTGTGAAACACTGATGTTGTATACTAACCACTCCTTTCTCGTTTCAGGGAACAGAATTGTGAATCGGTGGCGGTCTGTGAGGGATCGTTTCAAGAAGGAGTTCAATAAAGAGATGCGGGCCCCGAGTGGATCTGGAGGACGCAGGAGCAAGTACAAGTACGCACAAGCCCTGTCGTTCCTCCGGGAAACAATGGTCACTAGAAGGTAAATATTACACACCACATGTGAAAAAAAATGTTAGATGTAACTTTTTTTTTTCAGCCAGGGCCATACCATGTCAGTATTTTAATTGTTTTTTTTTCTCTTTATTCCACAGCACGGTGAGCAGCACTCGGGAGCCTGCACGATTGGACCCTTCTGAGGCGATCCCTGAGGAGACCGGCACCGAGGGACACTTCGACCGCCCCGGTACATCTGCACCTTCCCAGCCTTCCCACACATTCGACCCATCTGTCCCATCCACCAGCACAGGAGCATCGTGGCCGCCTACATTACATGAAGCTGCTGGTGAGGAGATCGCTTTCCCTTTACCCCACCCTTCTGCCCCTGCCACCTCTAGTACACCTGCGGGTACTGGGCGGCAGCGGCAGAGGGGTCAGGAAAAGAGTTATGCGCCAGAGTTCTTGCATCTGAATGCATCTTTCCAGAACTGTCTAAAAGTCTTGTCAGAGCAAATCTCCGCAGGCTTTCAGCAGATCAACTCCAGCATTCTGGAGGTGAAGACACTTCTGCAAACCATACATTCAGAAGCAAGATCTTCGCCAAACCACACCTTTTTCAGGTCTGTTGTGGAGCGCATGGCAACACTTTCTCCTACCCAGCAGATGCATGTAATGCATTCGTGCCACGGTGCTCTACAGCAGGTTACCTCCCAACCTCCACCTCCCACCACTGTAGTTCCTCCACCTGCACCCCCTCCAGCCACTTTCCATCCTCCCCCTCCTATTACATCTGCACCCCCTCCAGCCACTTTCCATCCTCCCCCTCCTATTACATCTGCACCCCCTCCAGCCACTTTCCATCCTCCCCCTCCTATTACATACCAGCAACCTCGCCAGTACCAGCAACCTTCCCAGTACCAGCAACCTCACCAGTACCAGCAACCTTCCCAGTACCAGCAACCTCCCCAGTACCAGACATCTCCCCACTTCCAGCAACCTGCCCCGTACCAAACTCCTTCCCCGTACCAAACTCCTTCCCCGTACCAAACTCCTTCCCCATACAACTTTCCATCAACATCATCTGCTCCTACAGTCCTGCCCAACCCTCCACTCCACCGCCCACCACCTCTTCTGCCTCCCACATGTCCACCCATTCTGTTGCTTTTTCCACACCATCACCTCTAACTGTTCCTTCCCCACCACGATCCCAGTCCTCTCTCCACACTCCCATTGTCGAAGTGTCCCGCAGCCCCTCCAGCAGTATTTCCACCCCACACTACACCGAGTTATAATGTTTTTTTTTGTAATAAAAATGCCCATTTGGTTGGTTTCAAACCTTTATTAAAAAAGTTTTTTTAACTTTAAAAACAGTTTACACAAAAAAAATTATTTTAAATAAAAGTTAAATTATTGTTTACACTGGTTGTCTGTCATTTCTTTCTGCGGCGAAATATGTTTAAAAAAAAGGTTTAAATACAGGGTATTTAAAAGGTAAAAAGGTATTCAAAACCAGGTATATAACTGTGGGTAAATTTTAGCTTTTTGCCACAGTTGTGTTCCTGGTTGTGTTTGAAGCAAAGTATTTCACCTGAAAAGTTGTGTTTATTGTTGGTGATTTCCTAACAATGTACACAACTTTTGTTAAAAGGTGAAATACTTTGCATAAAACACAACCAGGTACACACCTGTGGCCTAAAGCTAAAAATAGTAAGACCATGACAAGATAGCCGACTTTGGTTGGCAAAGGTATATACTGTTGGTCCAGAAGGTACACAAGTTTGGTTAGGGCACAAATCTTTCACACTCTGTCATCCTGCCAGTGTACTCTGCCTTGAGGTGACAAAGTATAGTGCAAAATTGTCCCTCATTACTGAAACCGTCACAGAACTTCTAGTGGTAACATTTCCAATGACAACATCCATCTTCGCCAGTAACTTGCTCTTCTCTCCAACCTGCACTTTCTCCTCTACAACCTGTCAAAGAAGGGCTGTAGGAACATGCTATATATAGTTTTCCAGTAGCCAATCCCGTTCGGAAGGCCACAAGGGTCAATTTTAAAAACCAGATCCGGCGTAATCCGTCGAAAAACGGATAGAAAAATGGATGAACCGGATGAGACGGATCCGGTTTTGTCTGTCAAGAACAAGACGGATCCGGCAGAAAACCGGATCCGGCACATCAGGTTTTACAAAACATTTGCCGGATCCGGCATTCTGGCACAACGCCGGATCGCGCCTGACGCCGAAAACCTGATGTGTGAAAGTAGCCTAAGGCTTCCTGACAGGCTGGCATTGCTGTTTACCCACTGCTCCGCAAACTGCTTTTTTAAAAGCAATCCAATCTCCCTTATCCTCTAGTCACTTTGGTCACAGCTGCGCCATCGAGCCTGTCACATAGCGCTCAGATATTCATTGGGCCTCAATCTGCTTAAGCAATCCCAATTTTTTTTTTTTGTCCTGCTGAGAAGAAAAAAAAACTGCTTCTGCTGCTGATAGCAATTTGGCCTGCACAACACACCAGTCACTGTGTGTGCAGTGCAAGGGGAGGCTATATAGTGGTGTATCAGTGGTGTTGGTTGTTGGGCTGCCTTTTAAGGCTTCCTGACAGGCTGGCATTGCTGTTTACCCACTGCTCCGCAAACTGCTTTTTTAAAAGCAATCCAATCTCCCTTATCCTCTAGTCACTTTTGTCACAGCTGTGCCATCGAGCCTGTCACATAGCGCTGAGATATCAGTGGGCCTCACACAATCCAAAAGTGTCCAGTGTCCAAAAGTGTGTGCAGATATTCAAAATCTCCCTTATCCTCTAGTCACTTTTGTCACAGCAGTGCCATCGAGCCTGTCACATAGCGCTGAGATATCAGTGGGCCTCACACAATCCAAAAGTGTCCAGTGTCCAAAAGTGTGAGCAGATATTCAAAATCTCCCTTATCCTCTAGTCACTTTTGTCACAGCAGTGCCATCGAGCCTGTCACATAGCGCTGAGATATCAGTGGGCCTCACACAATCCAAAAGTGTCCAGTGTCCAAAAGTGTGTGCAGATATTCAAAATCTCCCTTATCCTCTAGTCACTTTTGTCACAGCAGTGCCATCGAGCCTGTCACATAGCGCTGAGATATCAGTGGGCCTCACACAATCCAAAAGTGTCCAGTGTCCAAAAGTGTGTGCAGATATTCAAAATCTCCCTTATCCTCTAGTCACTTTTGTCACAGCAGTGCCATCGAGCCTGTCACATAGCGCTGAGATATCAGTGGGCCTCACACAATCCAAAAGTGTCCAGTGTCCAAAAGTGTGTGCAGATATTCAAAATCTCCCTTATCCTCTAGTCACTTTTGTCACAGCAGTGCCATCGAGCCTGTCACATAGCGCTCAGATATCAGTGGGCCTCACACAATCCAAAAGTGTCCAGTGTCCAAAAGTGTGTGCAGATATTCAAAATCTCCCCTGTCCTATAGACACCTTGTACCTTGTTTTACATTACTATATAGTTTGTGGGATTTAGTCTACATTTCTACCAAAAATGAGGAAGGCTGGTGGAAGAGGCCGTGGAATTGGGCGGGGGTTGGCAGCTGGTAATGATGGTGTTGGTGGTGGATCTGATGGTAGTGGCAAGAGCAAAATAGGACCGAATGCAGGAGGTGCTGACCCTGCGTCATCGTCTGGCTACATAAGGCCTCGAACGCTTAGTTTTCTAGGAGTTGGCAAACCGCTTTTAAAGCCAGAGCATCAGGAAAAAGTTTTGTCTTACATTGCTGACTCAGCCTCCAGCTCTATCGCCTCCTCTTCTTCAGTTGTAAAAAGTAAAAGCACTGAGTCGTCATTGGAGGCCCATGTTCATGAACCACACCTTTCCTTGTGTCCTTCACCCCAACCAAGATTGAAGGATGACGCAGGCCATACTACTGATTACTCCATGGAGCAGTTTTCACATACCATGCCTGGATTATCAAGTGAAATGGTGAATTACCCAGGCCAAGATGAATCTGACATGGAGTGCACTGATGCACAGCCACTGATGGATGATTCTGCTGGTACATTCACTCAGAGCACTACATTGTCCTCGCAGTGTACAGAGCCAGATTCTGACCCTGATGAGACTCAGGTGCCCCTTCCCGCACACTATACCACCATACATGGTGACACAGAGGAAGGTGCACATGACATAGAAGAGGAGGTGATGGATGACCCAGTTGTTGACCCAGATTGGCATCCATTGGGGGAAGAGGGTGTTGCTTCCAATAGCTCAGATGAGGAGCATCCACAGCAGACATCGACATCGCAACAGCTGTTATCTGGCAGGCCCGGAGCACTCCAAATACAGGTTCCAAACATCAAAAGAGTTGCTGGACAGCTTGTCCAGAGGGTCAAAAGATCACAGCGTGCTAGGCCGCAAAATGTCTGCCAAAGTAGGAAGAGTGCAGTGTGGCACTATTTTGAACAAAATCCTCATGATCAGGCCAAGGTTATCTGTAAGAAGTGCGCAAAGACCTTTAGCCGAGGGAAAAATCTGAAAAATTTGAATACCAGTTGCATGCTTAGACATTTAACCAGCATGCACTTGCCAGCGTGGACACAACACCAAACCTCAAGTGCCACATGTGCAACTGATCACAACGAAGGTAGTCAGCAACGCTACATTGTTCCCCCCACTGTAAGCCCACCGGTTAGCACAGCAGCAAATGTTGAGGTGTCGTTGCAAGACCACAGCAGTCAGGGAATCCCACTGTTATATCAATGAAAGACTGATTCTAGGCCATCAGAAAGAACACCAACTCCATCACCATCATCAACCCTCTCTCAGTCCGCCCTGTCCACCGCTACTTCCACCATATGCAGCTCTCAAGTCCAGCTCACCCTCCCAGACACTATGAGTAGGTCAAGAAAGTACTCAGTCTCTCATCCGCGTACACTGGGTTTGAACGCCCACATTGCCAAACTAATCTCGTTTGAGATGATGCCCTTTCGGTTGGTGGAAAGTGCAGCTTTCCGCGAACTCATGGCCTATGCAGTACCACGCTGTGACCTACCCAGTCGCCACTTCTTCTCTCACAAAGCCATCCCAGCCCTCCACCATCATGTGAAAGACCGCATTGTCCATGCACTCAAGCAGTCAGTGAGCGGAAAGGTGCACCTCACAACTGATGCATGGTCCAGTCGGCATGGCCAGGGCCGTTACGTGTCCATCACTGCGCACTGGGTTAATGTGGTGGATGCAGGGTCCACAGGGGACAGCGGTGGTGGGACAGTGCTGCCTAGCCCACGGAATAGGAAACAGTTGGCTGTAGGCGTTCGACCCTCCTCCTCCTCCAGAAGCGACAGCTCGTCCACAGAGCGCAGTCGTACGAGCACTCCATCTGCAGTTGCCACTGTTGCACACGATGTGTCCCCCTATCGAGCAGCTAGTGGAAAGCGTCAGCAGGCTGTGTTGCAGATGATGTGTTTGGGCGACAGACACACCGCCGAGGTGCTGGCCGAGTACTTGAAGCGACAAACTGAGTCATGGCTGGGCAGTGTACATCTTGAGGCAGGCAAGGTAGTTAGTGATAACGGCCGTAATTTTGTGGCAGCCATAGCCCTTTCAAAACTCAGCCACATACCTTGCTTGGCTCACACCTTGAACCTGGTGGTGCAGTGCTTCCTCAAAAATTATCCGGAGTTAACAGCCCTGCTCCATAAGGTGGGAAGACTGTGCGCGCACATCCGCCGGTCGCCTGTACACTCCGTTCGTATGCAGAAGCAGCAGCGATTGCTCCACCTTCCCAACCACCGCCTCATTATCGACATTGCAACAAGGTGGAACTCCACCCTGCACATGGTGGAGCGGCTGTGCGAGCAGAGGCAGGCCATAATGCATTTGTGGGAGGATACACGGCCAGGCACTTTGAGAGCAGACATGGAGTTGACAGGTGTGCAGTGGTCGAAGCTGAAAGACCTTTGTAAAGTCCTTCAGTGTTTTGAGGAATGCACATGGCTGGTAAGCGCAGACGACGCCATCCTAAGCATGAGCATCCCACTTATGCGTCTGCTCATGCAAACTTTGACGCACCTTAAGGAGCAGGCGTCTGCAGCCAATGTTGATGAGGAGGAAGAGGAGGAGGGAATCCTTGATGACATTCAGCCATTGTCTGCTCAGGGACCTCTACTGGACGAGGTGGAGGAAGAAGAGTAGGAGGAGGATGATGATGGGGATGATTACTTAGGGGAGGAGGATGCATCTCGTGGGGCAAGTGAAAATGTTGGCGTGGCAAGGTCTGGTACAGGGTTTGTGCGTGACTGGAGGGATGTGGATTTGCCAGAAAGTGCTCCTCCACCCAGCACTCGCAGTGCATCATTGACACCGGGAACATTGGCCCACATGTCAGATTATGCCTTGCGGATCCTAAAAAGGGACCCCCGCATTGCCAAAATGATGAACGATGACGACTACTGGTTGGCCAGCATCCTGGATCCACGCTATAAAGGCAAATTACAAAACATCATGCCACAGGAGAACCTTGACCTTATATTGGCTAATAAACAAGCAACTCTGGTAAATTGGTTGCTTGAGGCATTCCCAGCACACAGCAGCGGTGATGGTTCTCACACGAGCCGTACGGGCCGGGGGCAGCTTGGCAGAGGTGTTCGTGGTGCACACAGCAGAAGTGGCGTTGGAGACAGGGGTTTCATGACAATGTTGTGGACTGATTTTTCAAATACCGCTCACACAACTGGTAATACTGCATCGATGGAAAGTGACAGGAGACAGCTGTTGTCAACTATGGTTACAAACTACTTTTCCTCCCATATCGATGTTCTCCCACACAGGTCATTCCCCTTTGACTATTGGGCCGCTAAACTGGACACCTGGCCTGAATTGGCCCAATATGCCTTACAGGAGCTCGCTTGCCCAGCTGCAAGTGTGCTATCGGAAAGAGTCTTCAGTGCAGCTGGATCAATCCCGACAGAAAAAAGGACCCGTCTGTCAACCCAAAATGTGGATGATCTAACCTTCATTAAAATGAACCACGCATGGGTTTCCAAGGATTTTGTCCCACCTTCCCCTGATGACACATAGGGTGACAGAAAAATGGCTTGCTTTGGTCCACCTCTTCCTGGTACTTCACCTATTTCGCCTTTTACATCAGCTGAATGTCCAACATCAACATATGCCACTTTCTAAAACTCCCTAACTGTGCTGCCTCCCCCCCATGGCCGGGGTCACCACCTAGCGCACGACACCGTGCGAGTGCCGTTGCCCTGGACAGGTGGGTAGGCCGACTCTTGGGCGCGGGCACTGGCACAGGGTCCCTCATAGTGCAATCAAGTGTCTCTGACGGTGGTGGTGCACACCCGCCGTCAGACACACCGCTGTACTATGAGGGGCCCAGTGCCAGTACCAATGCCCACGAGTGGGCCCCCCTTGCTTGGCCAGGGCCCCAGCATTTGCAATCTTTACCTCTCCCTGCTCCTCCGCTGTGTAATCTGGGCCGTCAAATCCATACTGTGCCTGACACCGTCTGAGCCTGCCTCCTGAGACATATATTTTGAATGTGTACGCTATCCATACATGTTATCCGGGGATGCGGTACCCTTTCTAAACTTTGTGCAATCACGTGCAATCCATACTGGGCCTAACACCGTCTGAGCCTGCCTCATGCTGTATAGACATATATTTTGAATGTGTACGCTATCCATACATGTTATCCGGGGATACGGTACCCTTTCTAACCTTTGTGCAAACACGTGCAATCCATACTGGGCCTAACACCGTCTGAGCCTGCCTCATGCTGTATAGACATATATTTTGAATGTGTACGCTATCCATACATGTTATCCGGTGATACGGTACCCTTTCTAACCTTTGTGCAATCACGTGCAATCCATACTGGGCCTAACACCGTCTGAGCCTGCCTCCTGAGACATATATTTTGAATGTGTTCGCTATCCATACATGTTATCCAGGGATACGGTACCCTTTCTAACCTTTGTGCAATCACGTGCAATCCATACTGGGCTTAACACCGTCTGAGCCTGCCTCATGCTGTATAGACATATATTTTGAATGTGTACGCTATCCATACATGTTATCCGGGGATACGGTACCCTTTCTAACCTTTGTGCAATCACGTGCAATCCATACTGGGCCTAACACCGTCTGAGCCTGCCTCCTGAGACATATATTTTGAATGTGTACGCTATCCATACATGTTATCTGGGGATACGGTACCCTTTCTAACCTTTGTGCAATCACGTGCAATCCATACTGGGCCTAACACCGTCTGAGCCTGCCTCCTGAGACATATATTTTGAATGTGTATGCTATCCATACATGTTATCTGGGGATACGGTACCCTTTCTCACCTTTGTGCAATCACGTGTAATCCATACTGGGCGTGAGAACGGCTGGCGAGCTGTTAAGCAAGCTACAGCACCTGTCCAGACAAGTACAGGGATTCCCTAGCGAGGAGACTTATTTGATTGTTTTCAATGTTGGGACAGCAATTTTTGGGGAGCACTATACTCTGGAGAATGACAGATGGGGCCCACCATACACTGGAACATTCCAAAGGTGGACATCAGACACTGGAGCAGCATTTACAGGGCCCATTATACACTAGAGCATTAGAAATGGGGCCCATTATGTTTGGAGCATTATTTGGGCCCATAAGACAGTGGAGCTTCATCCATGGGGACCAACATATACTGTAGCATTATGTGGAGCTCATCATATACTGTTTCAAACATTATATGGGACCAATGATTCTGTATGGAGAAATAGATGGGCCTCGTCATGAGATGTAAAAAGTGAAGTATTTTTCATTGTACTATACCGCTATTTCTCTGCCGTATCGTAGCATGATGAGTTGTGGTATGTGTTAAAGGGGCGCTCTTTCGCCCAGGGCACATGAAAACCTGGAGGCAGCCCTCCCCCCCCACAGTTTGTAGCCAAATAACCCCCATTTTTCAGTGCGTAACTTGTATTATGAAGTTAATTAAGGTTGACAAGCTTAAGAAAGAAGAATTGATGCTTTTGGCATTCAAATGGGCACTGTAGGTGTGTTTCCTGTCCTCCTCTCACTGCCGACTTTTATTCCCCATTGACTTACATTGGGTTTCGTGTTTCGGGACGACCCCGACTTTTCCCTATAATCGGACGATCTTGCTCGACCCGACTTTTGGAAAAGTCGGGTTTCACGAAACGAAACGCGACCCTAAAAAAACAAAAGTCGCTCAACTCTACTTGCAAACACTCATACCAACGTTGAACCGGGAGCGTAAACTGCGGGAGTTTTAAGACACACTGGTGCAGACCATCATGTTTTCCATTCCACCTGACAGCAGTGGTGCTAGTGCTTTACAAAGCACCTCTGTGCGTCGAGCCTGTGGAGGAAACTCGGCACAAAGAGGGAGCAGAGGCAGCGCCTCAGCAGAAGGCAAGACCACTATGGCCCAAATGTGGCAAAGTTTTGTGTGTCCGCCACAATTGTCTACACCATCACTGACGGCTCCAGTCAGCAGGAGGCAACGTTTCCATCAGATGGTGACATACTACATGTCTTGCCCTGTGACTGTACTCCCAGATGGCTCTTCCCCCTTCAAGTTTTGGGTCTCTAAGCTGGATACATGGCCAGAGCTTAGCCAGTATGCATTGGAGGTGCTGACTTGCCATGCTGCCAGTGTATTATCGGAACGCGTCTTTAGTGCCACAGGTAACGTCGACCGGCTTACTTTTCTGAAAATGAACAAGGCCTGGATCTCCTGAGAATTTGCCAGTCCTCTTCCTGACTAAATAATTGGTTGGCAACTGTATCCAGGTCTCCTGTTGTGTTCATGTTTCTACCACCTGAACTATAATCCCTGGGCTTCAACACAGCCAGTTGTCACTCAGATGTGTCATCTGCACAGAGAAAACACTAGCTCCTGCGTTGGTGGGGTTCAGTAACGCCAGCTGCTCCCCTGCTGTGTGGATGGCAAAGTCTCCTGCTCCATCCACATTCAAACTACTACTGATTTTTATCCCTGCTCCTCTTAGGCCTCTGGCTCCACTGTCTCTAGTATTTCCCCTGGCCTCCCACCCCGCCAGTGACAGCTCTTAAGTGGCGTCTGCACAATCCACACTTGTTCCAGTGTTACTTGGCCTCAGTCACGTCAGTTGATCCCCTGATGTGTGGAGGAGGAGTCAATGTGTACAGACTGGATTCCTGCAATCCGTGGAGTTGGCAGAACACGTAGAGCGCCACTCTCCAGATCTGTACCCGGCTCCACAACATTGACCCAATGGGCAGTGAGGGAAAGGTATCGTCCCTGTCCATGGTTACTGGTCCACGCATCGGTGGTCAGGTGGACCTTGCTACTGACGGCGTTTAGTAGCGCATGTTTTATGTTTGCCTCCACATGTTTCTGCAGGGCAGGGACGGCTCGCCTGCTGAAATAAAAGTGGCTGGGCACGGTGTATTGTGGGACTGCCAATGCCATGAAGTCCCGGAAGGTGTCAGTCTCCACCAGCCTGAATGACAGCATTTCAAGTGCCAGTAGTTTGGCTTTGCCAGCATTCAGAGCCTGTGCTCGGGGATGGTTTGCCAAGTATGGCCGCCTTTTCTCCCATGCCTGTGCTACCGATGGGTGTTGAGTGGCCTGGGAGTGTGAGGATGTCTTGGAACGTGGTGCTGTGGGTGGAATGTCACAGGGTCTCCGGACAACAGTGCCAGAGGTTCTTCCTTGGCGATCCTGTGAGGAAGCCAAACCAGCTGTGTGTGAGCTGGAGGAAGAGGCCCCAACACGAGCTGAAGAGGTGGTAGGTGGTGCTGTACCTGGGCCTACGTCTTCAGTTTGTCTGTGTAACTCCACCTCGTGCTTGGTCCGCACATGTTTCCACATATTAATGGTATTGAGGTTGCTGAGATTTTTCCCTCTTTTGACTCTCTGATGACACAGCTTGCATTTGTCATCTGCAACTGTGTCAAAAAAGGACCACGCACTGCAAGTCTTGGGAGCGCCCGTTTTGCCTTTTGAAAGTGGAATGCTCCCAACGGGTGCCGAAGTGGAAGCTGCAGGCAAACAAGTCTGCCCCCTTCTTCTCCCTCCAGTTTTGGCCATTCGGGGAATCTCTTCCTCAGAGCTGCTCCCACCACCTTCCTGTTCCTCACGCCATGATGGGTCAAGGACCTCATCATCTACACTCCCCTCTTCAAACACCTGCTTCTCCTGGGTTGTCTCGCCAGCACCGTACGCACCAGAAAGTGGTAACTGAGTCTCGTCATCATCTGATGCGTACTGAGGTGTGCTGACCATAGGCACTGGCCCACCCGCCTCTTCAGATTCAGAGGGACAAAGAAGTTGCGCATCACTGCATACTCCCTCTTCTTCACATTCTGGAATGCTGCTTGGCTGGCCACCTCTTTCCAAACCAACAGATTCCGAGAACAGAAGTAGAGACTGTGATTGCTCCTGTCCAGGGCTCTCTGACTGCCTGGGCACTTTGGCAGGTGGTGAAGAGACAGATGGTTGCTCTTCGGTGCTCTGGCCCTGAGAGGATGTGGAAGTAATTGAAGTCGATGCGCTAGCTGCCATCCATCCGACAACGGCTTCAATTTGTTCCTCCCGCAGCAGTGGGGTACGGTGAGGTCCTACAAAGCTTCGCATAAAGGACTGTTGCCTGCTAAAACTGGGGGATGCTGACTCACTGGTGCCAACAGCAGGCACAGAATCCCCACGTCCTCTCCCTGCAGAATCCCCATGTCCTCTCCCTGCTGAAACTCCACACCCACGGCCACGTGCCTTACTCCCTGCCTTCTTCATCTTGCTAGACTGAGAAAGATAGGCAGAAAAGTACAAAGGGGGGCCTGTTGTGAGTTCATTTTTCCCTTCACCATTGAGGTCTGATGAACTCCCTCCTCTGGTGAAGGAAGGTAGTGAGGCTGATTACCAAACACCTGGGCAGCTAAATGATGACTGGGTGGCTGGAATTGAGGACTGGATATAAGGCAGCTGACGCCCTTTTGCCTTGCTGGTGATCCTGCTGGATTCTTGGAGACCAGTCTGATTCCTGCGTCTCAAAGCTAAGTTTTTCTGCTCTGCTTTGTACTCTTCATCTTCAGTTTTGTTTTTGTTTTGCCTTGTTTTTTGGGAGTTCTGCCATCCCCGGCCGGGGGTGAGCTGAATTCCATTTTTGTCTCTGATCTGTTGATCTTTTGCTCTGTCTTCAGAATATACCTGAGTGCTGATATAGTCTTTTGAAGCCTAGCGACTTCAGGGACTGTTTTTCCACTGAGTTGGTGCCCTTGTTTTTGCAACAGGTGTTTCACTTGCACGGGATTCCTGAGAACATTGTATCTGACAGAGGAGTTCAGTTTGTGTCTAGATTTTGGAGGACTTTCTGTTCCAAGCTGGGAATTCAGTTGTCCTTCTCCTCTGCATTTCACCCTCAGACCAATGGGCAGACAGAGAGAACAAACCAGACTTTGGAGTCATATTTGAGATGTTTTATTTCTGCCGATCAGGATGATTGGGTTTCATTTTTGCCCTTGGCCGAATTTGCTTTAAATAATAGAGCTAGTTCTGCCACTTTGATGTCACCTTTTTTTTGTAACTTTGGGTTTCACCCTCGATTTTCTTCAGGGCAGGTGGAGCCTTCTGCCTGCCCAGGTGTTGACACTGTGGTGGAGAGAATGCACCAGATCTGGGACCAAGTGGTGGATAAGTTGTCTCTCTCCCAGGAAAAGGCCCAGCGGTTTTCCAACCGGCATAGGACCATTGGTCCCCAGTTTAAGGTGGGTGATATGGTTTGGTTGTCATCAAAAAATATCGCTATGAAGGTGGCTTCTCCTAAGTTTAAGCCTAGATTTATTGGACCTTAGAAGATTTTGGAGATTATTAATCCGGTCTCTTTTCGGTTGGCTCTTCCTGTCACATTTAAAATTCATAATGTGTTTCATAAGTCCTTGTTGAAGAGGTTTGTTGAACCAGTAGTTCCTGTGGTGGCACCTCCTGACCCTATATTGGTTGAAGGTAACATGGAATATGAGGTAGAGAAGATACTGGATTCCCGTCTGGCTAGACGGAGACTCCAGTATCTGGTTAAGTGGAAGGGTTATGGTCAGGAGGATAACTCCTGGGTCTCTGCCTCTGATATTCATGCCGAAAGATTGGTTCGTGCCTTTCATCGGGCTCACCCGGATCGCCCTGGTGGCATGGATGAGGGTTCGGTGACACCTCCTCAAGGGGGAGGTACTGTTGTGAGTTCATTTTTCCCTTCACCATTGAGGTCTGATGAACTCCCTCCTCTGGTGAAGGAAGATAGTGAGGCTGATTACCAAACACCTGGGCAGCTAGATGATGACTGGGTGGCTGGAATTGAGGACTGGATATAAGGCAGCCGACGCCCTTCTGCCTTGCTGTTGATCCTGCTGGATTCTTGGAGACCAGTCTTATTCCTGCGTCTCAAAGCTAAGTTTTTCTGCTCTGCTTTGTACTCTTCAGTTTTGCTTTTGTTTTGCCTTGTTTTTTGGGAGTTCTGCCATCCCCGGCCGGGGGTGAGCTGAATTCCATTTTGTCTCTGATCTGTTGATCTTTTGCTCTGTCTTCAGAATATACCTGAGTGCTGATATAGTCTTTTGAAGCCTAGCGACTTCAGGGCCTGCTTTTCCTATCAGTCAGTTGGCTCATTTTGGATAGGTTTTTTTGCGGATGGCAGACAGCAGCTTTCCTATCCTGTCCTATTTAGTTAGCTTGAGCCCCATCATTTGCTCAACCTATCTTTCTATCTGTGTTAGTGTTTTCATCTTGCTTCACCGTCATTATATGTTGGGGGCTGCCTATTGCTTTGGGGTTTGCTCTGGGGCAGTTTAGTTTTTTCCCCTTTCTGTCTTTAGGCTATGTAGTTCTCCGGCTGTGATCAAGGGGTCTAGGGCACTGTAGGAACCCCCCACGGCTACTGCTAGTTGTTGTGGATAGGTTCAGGGGTCTGCAATCCGATAGCTGCCAACCTCTCTGGTTTTTCTGGACTTAGCTAGTATTTTGTTTTTTCCTCCTTCGGTGACTCATCATAACAGGGGCCTTAGTGTGCTTATTCCTGAACAGCTGGTTACAGGTATAAGAAACACTAATTTTATGAAGTGTGTGTGTCGACTACACTTTAATCATGAATCCAAAGGGAGTTTGTAGCTATATTCCGCGCTGCCGCTTTAGACAAATTCCAGGAGAGTGCTGTATGGATTGCAGTGGTTTTATTCTACGCGTTTCAGGGGTCTCATGCCCCCTTCATCAGGAAATACCACAAATACATACAGGTATTTGTGGTATTTCCTGATGAAGGGGGCATGAGACCCCTGAAATGCGTAGAATAAAACCACTGCAATCATACAGCACTCTCCTGGAATTTGTCTAAAGCGGCAGCGCGGAATATAGCTACAAACTCCCTTTGGATTCATGATTTCTTTGGTCGCTGAAGACCTGTGGATCTGCAGCAGCCGCTACCTACACGCTCTTATCTCATCCTAACCAGGTGAGCATATTTCATGATATACTGTCTCTTGTAACGTGGATAAGACCCTATTGCGCTTTTTTGTCTCCCCCTTTTTTTTGCAATAGACTACACTTTAATGGGAGCTAATGTGGCCTACACAACTTTCAAATGTAGTGTTTGGTGAACTTTGTTGTTTTTTTGGGGGGGAAAAAAAACTAAAAGGATGTGACCAAAGATTTGAAAGTCAGAGTATCACCAACTTTCTGGAGCTATTACAATACAGGCAGGTAACTTACAATGCAAAAGATGAGGCTCCAAAAAAATTGGGTAATACTAATCTGGCTGCAGCTGAAGGGCACAAGCCAGAAAAAAGGCTCCTCTATCTACTCCTATATAGTGTTTGCAACCAACCAATGTAGATGGATATGGATGGATGCACACTAATAAGAGAAGAAAAAATGAGCTGCAATTAAAGAAAAATATGTGTGAGGCAGTGACGCACGCTGAGCAGCCTACAACCAGACGTAGCTGCAGGACACACTACTCAGCGTGAGCTGCACTCACACACAGTCAGAGACCTCTCAGACAGCTGTGAACAGTGCAGCTAGTGTTTGCAACCAACTTATATGGATACGGATGGAAGCACACTAGATAGAATTTTTTAAAAATAAGCAGCTCAAAAAGAAAAATATGTATAAGGCAGCAGTGATACACGCTGGGTGTCCTACAACCAGACGTGGCTGCAGGACCCACTCCACAGCGTGAGCTGCACTCACACAGCCCTTGCAGACAGCTGTGAACACTGCTGCTAGGGAAAACTAAGCTACAGTGGTGGTTTATGTAGCCTGGATAAAGCACAATATTGTTTTGAGAATCGATATTTCTAACTGTCCCTCACAGTCTTCAACAGCAGCCTGTCCCTAACTGAATTCACAGCAGAGTGACCAGAAATGGCTGCGACAGTGGCTTTTATAGTGCATCATGACATCATTTCAGCAGCCAATCACAGCCATGCCAATAGTTAACATGCCTACATGCCTAACAGGATGTGCCCACACTTCTGAGGATTCCCATTGGCTGAATCAAAGCGAGCGGGCTGATAGCATTATGGGAACTTCCGATTCCGGTATCCGATATGAAAAAAGTATCGGAAGTCAGTATCGGAATTCCGATACAGCTAATATCGGCCAATACCCGATACTTGCGTATCGGAAAGCTCAACACTAATTGTGACACTTCCTGGCACTGAACATCAGGTATTACTGTTAGTTTTCATGAAAACACTAAAGGGTAAAGTATGAACTCATTATTTACATTTTTAGACCAATTGAATATTCATAAAATCCAAATTTGTTGGTAAGATTGATTTCTGATTATTCTTTTCTTAGTATTGTAGAGTTTTTAAATACTTTTCTATCCAATAATTCATTTAAAAAAAATTACTAAGCTGGCGTCATTAAACCAATTATTGAAAACAATTTTATCTTCCTATTCCATAAAGACTAGGATTTACTGAGACACAAGCGAAAAATAATCTCCGAAGATTTGTTATGTGCCATATCTCATCTCCAGGTTAAGTATATATCACTCCTGTAAACTCTGTGTATAATGACTGTATCTATGTCTCCAGCACATTTGGTGACGCTCGTAAGCCTACACTTGTCTTGCAGAATTTTCTTGAAAGCAGAACTAAATTAAAATTAAGAAATATTAATTTTTAGAACTTGAACATGACTGACGTAAGTACTCGAAAATAATCATTATTTTGGGGCTTAACGCCTTGTGATAATTTTGGAACCTGTTTTCCTTTGTTTTATGTTTTTGCAGAATCCATGAATCCTGATTGTTTACAAATGTTACCGATTCTCATTCTAAATTTTCAATGTTATCTTCGTTAAGTCATTTTGCAATCATTACTGTTGCCAAAAGTATTCTTCTAGCTTATTGTACAGTCATGTGCTTACATGTGTGCAATGGAAGATTTCATGATTTCACAGAGAGCCTGTCATGATCCAGGATGGGGTTTGTCTTTGGCCCGTCCTGGTCAGACAGGGGTTAATTGTTCTGCCTCTCTCAGGCAGAGGGCGGCTATTTAATGCTCACTCGACTTAGGTCCGGTGTCAGTTATACTCCTGCCCTCGGCTGAGTTAGTTGACCTCGTGCATACGTGTGCCTTGTGCCTGATAACTTGTTGCTTGTTTGGTTTTGATCCGGTTCTGTCCCTGTTATGAGTTTTGCCTGTCCCTCTTGTACTGCGCTACCTCTCGTGTATGACCCTCTGCCTGTGACTTGACTATTCTCTGCTCGTCCCTCTGGTACCGCACAGCCCTCTCCGTGTACGAACCCTCGCTTGTCTGACCTGCGTTTTCCTCTACTACAGTTTCCCTGTAGTAGGTACATTACATCTCTGCAGTAGTAGTACGCTAAGCCCCAGCCCCTGCAGTCACATGATCGTAGGTCCTGGGACTCCTTACTATTTTCAGTGCCGCAGGTCCTGTCTGCTTGAACCATCACGACAGTGTTGGACCCCACGCTCTCCCATAGTGTGGGTAAGTCACCCTGCTCTGCGTGGCAGTTTGCCGACGCCAACAGGGTCCTGACATTAGAATCCTGACAGAGCCTGATTTCTCATATTTCTCGATAGTGATAATCATCCATTTACAGACATTTTTCCTTGACAGTGAAAGAGTAGATAAGAGCAGGGAACAAACGGTACTTTGTGGCCTGACAAATTTTGCATTTTTGGTTAATAAAACTAGTACAAAATTCACAAATCTGAGTTTCTTTGGGTAATTTTTCGCCTTTGGGTTATAAATGTTCTAGTCCCTTGTCATAGTAGATACACACAATAAATGTGAGATAATATACAGTATATGTGGCTTATTTTGTTTCTAAGAACAAATCTAATCTGAAATCAAAATGTAAAGTCTGCAAAATAAATATTCCAGAAGTTTTTCATGTTATTGTATCTTACAAAGGAATATAACTTTCTGTCTTCATGTCTAACAGGAGATTCATCCAAATCCAGTATTCCAAATAAGACAAAATAATGACAATTTCTGCTTGCAGTTTTTGTATTTTTTTAATTTTACCAAATAACTGGGAAAAGTTTATGAAAGCAGAAAAATAAACAATAGATATAATTATATATTCTCCCTTTAAAAAAAAGGATGTATCATATAAAATTAATGGTAAATTGTCAGGATACCACATATGGTTTTCTTAAACATACAGTAGATGGACATGTCAAATTTAATCTTTTTAAAAAATAAATAAAAAAATGTAATTTGATTTGGCAAAAATAATAATAATAATAATGCAATAATTTATTAAATAAATCCTTTATCTGACTCTTCCCTTTTTGACAAATAAATTTTTCTTTTAACCATTTCAGAATCATTAAATTTCCCATTTTTGTGTGCTTGCGTTTTTCTTGTTTATTTTTCTGTTGGCATACCCGTATTGTATGAGGGCTGAGATGCATTTGTAAATCACACCATTCATTCAAATGGTAAAAATGAATCAATGTTTTTCACATTGTTATGGGCCCTTTGTGCTTCTTTAGTTCAGTACGATTACAATGATATTAGTGGAAAACCTCAGAAATTTGAGAAATAAAATGATTTGTTTTTGATTTTCTGATACTGGGAACTCTTATTTTTCCATCAATAGACCTGTGTGAGGACTTGTTATTTTTTGACCAATCTGATGTTTTTAGTGATAATATTTTGGCCTACATAATTATTACTATAATTTATTATAGCTCCTTTCATTACATGGCAGTTTACATGTAATTAAATGAGATTATTTAGTCTAGAAAAAAGACGACTGAGGAGCGATCTAATAACCATGTATAAGTATATAAGGGGACAATACAAATATCTCTCCCAGGATCTGTTTATATCAAGGAAGGTGACGGTCACAAGGAGACATTCTCTGCATCTGGAGGAGAGAAGGTTTCTCCACCAACATAGAAGAGGATTCTTTACTGTTAGGGCAGTGAGAATCTGGAATTCCCTGCCTGAGGAGGTGGTGATGGCGAACTCAGTTGAAGGGCTCAAGAGAGGCCTGGATGTCTTCCTGGAGCGTAACAATATTGTATCTTACAGTTATTAGGTTCTTCAGAAGGACGAAGATCTGGGGATTTATTCTGACAGAATTTTATAGGCTGAACTGGATGGACTAATGTCTTTTTTCGGCCTTACTAACTATGTTACATGTGAAAAGGGGTATACATACCATATATACTCGTGTATAAGCCGAGATATTCAGCACTTTTTTTGTGCTGAAACCCCCCCCCTCAGCTTATACACGAGTCATTGTCCTAGATAGCTAGGGGGGGAGGGGGTAGGGGAGCGGCAGGAGCCAGCAGCTGTCAAATCATACTCCCCCTCCTGGCGCGGTCGCTGCACATCCTCCCTGCATCTCTGTTGTCCCGGAGAGCCAGCTTCTTCCTGTGTTCAGCAGTCACGTGGTACCACTCATTAAAGTAATGAATATGCACGAGTCTCCACTCCCATAGGCGTGGAGTGCATATGCATTACTTTAATGAGTGGTACCACGTGACTGCTGAACACAGGAAGAAGCTGCCTCGCCGGGACAACTGAAAAGCAGTGAAGTGCCAAGACCGTGCCAGGAAGGGGTGAGTAAGATGGGGAGAAGGGGGGAGCCGAGCCATGCTGAGCCATGTATTCAAGGGGGAGGACGCCAAGCCTTGTATACAAGGGGGATAATGGGGGGAGCACTCCGAGCCATGTATACAAGGTGGACTACAGGGGAGGATGCCAACCATGTATACAAAGGGGAGGACAGGGAGGATGCCAAGCCATGTATACAAGGGGGGCCAGGGAGGATGCCGAGCAATGTATACAAGGGGGAGGATGGGGAGGATGCAAAGCCATGTATACAAGGGGGAGGATGGGGAGGATGTGAGCCATGTATACAAGGAGGATGATGGGGGAGCCAAGCATACAACAGGGAGAGCCACACATTCCAGGACAGGGATGAATGAACAATGCATTCCCGGCTTATACTCGAGTCAATTAACTTACCCAGTTTTCCGTGGCAAAATTAGGTGCCTTGGCTTACACTTGGGTTGGCTTATACTCGAGTATATATGGTAATAAAAAGCAAGGACAATAATCAAGACACCGATTCTTACAGGAGCAAAGAGGACCCTGCCCATGAGGGCTCACAATCTACAAGGTATGGGTCACGATACAGTAGGTGAGGGTAGAGCTGGTCGTGCACTGGCTTGGTCGATCAGTGGTTACTGCAGGTTGTAGGCTTGTTGGAAGAGGTAGGTCTTCAGGTTATTTTTGAAGGTTTCCATGGTAGGCAAGAGTCTGATATGTTGTGGTAGAGAGTTCAAGAGTAGGGGGGATGCGCGGGAGAAATATTGTATGCGATTGTGGGGAGAGGAAATAAGAGGGGAGTAGAGAAGGAGATCTTGTGAAGATCAGAGGTGCGTGCAGGTAAGTACCAAGAGACGAGGTCACAGATGTATGAAGGAAAAAGGTTGTGGATGGCTTTGTATGTCATGGTTTGGGATTTGAACTATTGAACTGGAGTGTCTGGACATAGGGAGCCACTGCAGGGATTTAAAGAGGGGACAGTACAGGAATAGCGGGGGGACAAGTTAAGTGAGGCCACAGAAGTGAGGCCACAAAGCAAGAGGTTGCATTAGTTGAGGTGGGAGATGATGAGGGCATATACTAGATTTTTGCAGATTCTTGGATAAGAAATACAAGTATATGGGAAATAATCTTGAGTTAGAGTGGGCCGGAAGGGGAAAAGGCTTGGATATGTGATTTAATGGAGAGATCAGAGTCCATGGTTACTTCGAGGCAGCAAGCTTGTGGGTCTGAGGAGAGTGAGCAGTCATTGACTGTGATGGATAGGTCTGTTGGGGGGATTGAGTGAGATGGGGGAAAGATGATGAATTCTGTTTTGTCTATGTTAAGTTTTAGAAATCGAGCAAAGAAGAAGGAAGAAATAGCGGACAGACACATAGGTAACGTTTTCATTGCTTTTTATTTGTCATTCTGGGAGAAAGTGGGTCGATCTATTCTAACTTTTAAGATTTTTTTCCTCACTAAAATGTTTATGTTTTCACAGATCAGACAGAACAGGCTCGGTAGCAGGCCACTATCTATCACTAAGGGTAACCAGCCATCGCCTTGCATGAGGGCTAATGGAAGACCATGAGCAAGAAAATGGCATTTAATTGAATAAGTGACAGTAATCAGAGTTAGCTGTCATAGGCAGATGCTGGCTGTCAGTCCTGGGCCAGCTCTATGTAGGAGCACCTAGACTGCGATATACAATTATATAATAGTGTATGAAACAATATTTAGGAAAATTCTTTCGGTCTCTGAACAGTGTATGAAGGAAGAAAATCCCTCTAACAAGAAGTCAATCTTTATGGAGCTTATAAAATGAATGATCATCACTTCTGATTATTCTAAGAAATTAAACAATAATAAATATATCATACCGTAGGAGAAATTTTGCACTAATATTAAATTGTTGCAGTAAAGTAAAACTCTGAGGATAGCTAAGAAAACAGGTTAAACATAAAAAAAATAGTTGTCGTAATAGTATACTGTTTGCTTGGGTTTCCTCCTGGTGTTCCGGCTTCTTCTCACACTCCAAGAGCAAACTAATAGGGAATTGAGTTAGTAAATAAGTAAATAGGACTAGCGAAGAGTAAGTTGGTTCTATGCAAAGCAAATTTGTATCGAATTTTTAAGAATTCACTAAAAACCTTCCAAAATCGAACACTTTGTGATTTGATTTGACAAAAATGAATGACGCAATTTTACAAATTACAGATTACTTTAGCCAGAAAATGAACATATGATTTTGAGTGCTGCCAGTTGTACTTCCCCATAATGTCTTGCAGCAATAACATCCAAGAGTATAGCTCAGCCAATCAGGAGTGACCATCATAGTCTGTGTAAAAGCAGAAGCAGGGAATGCAGACGCCATTTTGGGGTGAATCTGGAGACCAGTGAATGTATTATTCATCTTTTCAGGGTACTTGCAATCTTATTTTTTTGAAAAAAAAATTGACAAAGCTGACAAATTTGAATTTCGCCATATTTCCTTATGATTAATATTACCTCTGCTGTCTATATACAGTTTTACCATGCTGTCATATAGGTATAAAAATAACAACCTTTAGATGAAGTGCGAGATGTCACTTGTCACATAAGAAGCAGAGGAAGATTAATGACTTGCTAATAAATAAGAAGTACTCTACATCTGGTGGGAGTGTGACCACGTGTATACAGTACATATCAAAACTTTGGAAACATTTATTCATGCAGTGGTATTCTTGTACTTATTGGGATATGCACATTGTGTAATCAGATCGAAGGCAGCAAAACCATAAAGTAGCGCATGTGAGACAACCTAGAATACATCTTAAGCCTGAAGTTCTTCAGTGTAGCCCCCTTTTAATCTGATGACAGCTTTATACCTTCTTAGTATTGTTTAAAGCTGCTTTATTAGGTCTTACCTGGAATGGCTTCTAAAAGGCAGGTATGACTTCTCGAGAGTTTATTTGTGGAATCACCAGCTTTCAGAAAGTGTTTTCAACTTTCAGGTGTGATTTTCAGAGGCGATGTTGATGCACTGTTCCATCCACTTAACAAGGTGGGGGTAAATGACATTTCACTACTATCATGAAATTATGGTGAAACAATCCAGAAAATTGATTGAAGGTATCCTCAAGTGTATTAGTGAAAATCTTCAACTGCTCAGCTGAAATTGGATTTAGGATCCAATAGATCTCTTTTCTATTTAGTTGTCAGATGTGATTTTGTTTATTTGGGGAAATACTGTGCCTCTGCTGCAGAGGATAAGTTCATCCATGTTATAAGTTTCAAAAAATGAATCATAGAATCATAGAATCGTAGAGTTGGAAGGGACCTCCTGGGCCATCTGGTCCAACCCCCTGCTCAAAGCAGGATTCGCTAAATCATCCCAGTTAGATGTCTGTCCAGCCTCTGTTTGAAGACTTCCATTGAAGGAGAACTCACCACTTCTCGTGGCAGCCTGTTCCACTCATTGATCACTCTAACTGTCAAAAAGTTTTTTCTAATATCTAATCTGTGTCTCCTCCCATTCAGCTTCATCCCATTGCTTCTAGTCTTTCCTTGTGCAAATGAGAATAAAGTTGATCCTTCTACAATGTGACAGCCCTTTAGATATTTGTAGACAGCTATTAAGTCTCCTCTCAGTCTTCTCTTTTGCAAACTAAACATTCCCAAATCCTGCAACCTTTCCTCATAAGACAGGGTTTGCAGACCGGTCACCATTCTGGTCGCTCTTTTCTGAACTTGCTCCAGTTTGTTGATGTCTTTTTTAAAATGTGGTGCCCAAAATTGGACACAATATTCCAGATGAGGTCTGACCAAAGAGGAGTAGAGGGAAATAATTACTTCACGTGATCTAGACTGTATGCTTCTGTTAATACATCCTAGAATTGCATTTGCCTTTTTTGCTGCTGCATCACACTGTTGACTCATATTCAGTCTGTGATCTATTAGTATACCCAAGTCTTTTTCACATGTGCTGTCACTTAGCCCTATTCCTCCCATTCTATATATGCTTTTTTCATTTTTATTGCCCAGATGTAGTACTTTGCATTTCTCCCTGTTAAAAACCATTCTGTTAGTTGCTGCCCACTTCTCCAGTTTATTTAAATCTTTTTGAATCCTCTCTCTCTCTTCTCTAGTATTAGCTATCCCTCCTAGCTTTGTGTCATCAGCAAATTTAATCAGTTTACCCTCAATTCCTTCATCTAAATCGTTGATAAAGATGTTGAACAATACAGGGCCCAGGACAGAGCCCTGTGGTACCCCACTTGAGACATTCTTCCAACTGGATGTGCAGCCATTTACGACCACTCTTTGGGTCCGATCACTAAGCCAGTTATGAATCCACCTAACAGTTGCCTTGTCCATTCCATACTTAGTCATTTTTTCAATAAGGATTGTATGAGAGACTTTGTCAAATGCTTTGCTGAAGTCAAGATATACTATATCTACAGCATTTCCTTGATCCACCCAATCAGTAATACCATCATAGAAGGAAATTAAATTAGTCTGACATGACTTATTAGTTACAAACCCATGCTGACTCTGTTTAATCACTTCATTCTTATCCAGGTATTGACATACATGTTGTTTAATAATTTGTTCAAAGATCTTTCCTGGTATAGAAGTCAGACTCACCGGCCTATAGTTGCCTGGGTCCACCTTCTTCCCCTTTTTGAAGATTGGAACAACATTTGCTCTTCTCCAGTCTTCTGGCACTTCTCCTGTTCTCCAAGAATTTTCAAAGATTATGGAGAGGGGTTCAAAAATTTCTTCTGCTATCTCCTTCAGTACTCTGGGGTGTAATTCATCTGGACCTGGAGACTTGAATACATTTAGGTTAGCTAAGTGTTTCCTCACTATCTTTCTGTTTATAGATATCCTGGATTCTTCTATTCCCTTAATAGGTCAGTGAATAACAGTTGATGTTACATTTCCTTTCTGAGAGAAAACAGATGCAAAATAGGAATTTAAAAGTTCAGCCTTCTCAACATCCTGTCTTACCATTTCATCATTTTCATCCTGTAAAAATCCTATAGCATCTTTGACTTTACTTTTACTTTTGACATATCCCCAAAATCCTTTATTATTGCTTTTGACATCTCTTGCAAGCCTCAATTCATTTTCAGCTTTAGATAATCTGATTTGTGCCTTGCAGGTTCTGCAGACAGCATTATATTCTTCTTTAGATATGCCTCCTTCTTTCCATTTTATAAACATTTTTTGCTTCCTTTTTAGCATGTGCTTAAGTTCTGTGTTCATCCATCCTGGTTTCCTTAAATGCTTCCTATTCTTCCCTCTTTTCGGAATTGTTAACAACTGTGCTTTGAGAATTTCATTTTTCAAGATTTCCCATCCTTCCTGGACATTTTTGTCTTTAAGGATATCCAGCCATTGGATCCCTCCAATTCTCTTTCTGAATCCCTTAAAATCTGCCTTTCTGAAATCTAACCTTGACGTCTGAGTCTTCACAGGTCTTCCGCCTCTAGTTATCCAAAATTCTAAAATAGCATGGTCGCTACCTCCTAGGGTCCCAGCCACTTTTACCTCCTCAACCATTTCCTCCCTGTTTATAAGGATTAGATCCAAGGTAGCAGTTCCCCTTGTTTTCTCCTTTACCTTTTGGAAGATAAAGTTGTCAGCAAGAGAGGATAAGAATTTCCTTGACCTGTTAGTTTTGCCTGAGAGAGATTCCCAACAAATGTCTGGATAGTTGAAATCTCCCATGACAACTATGTCATATTTTTTGGAGAACTTGGCCATTTGATGCATAAAGAGTTCATCCATATCTTCAGCTTGCACAGGCGGCCTGTAGTAAATGCCTACAATGGTGTCCTTTCCATTGTTCTGTCCTTGTATTCTTACCCAAACAGTTTCCACAGCTGAAAGATGAGCCAAAATTTCTCCGATTTCCTCTTTTCAGCTGCAACGGCCAAAACCCAGTGATCGTTGAGCTCGCGGAGACTCTTCACTTATCCCAGAAGGCACTTGGAATATGCAAATGATCTCCTCAAGACTCTTCCCCTGGTGAAAATTGATTGAATCTCATATAACAGACACCATAATAGATGTCCATACACAATATATCAGACATACCTCAAAACAAGGACTGGATATTAGAGCAGTGGAAATCTGTACTTTTTAATGAAGTCAAAATTTCAGATTTTTAGTACCTACTACAGTGTCTTTAGAGTAGTAAAAAGTTAAGTAGATGATTTTTACATGCGTATTTATAAATAGTGTAGAATGGAAGGAGAGGTGGGATGGTGTGGTGGCGCTTTTCTAGTTACACTGTTGATAATTTATTACAAATTCAAGGTACGCTTACTGACCATGGCTACTACAACATTCTGCTACAACTTCACATTCCATCTGATTGGCACTTAGTGGGACCATCCTTTGTGTTATAACAGGGCAAGGACCCAAATATCTAGGCCATATAAAGGATACATGACCAATAAGGAGAGGGTTGGAGCACAGTGTCAGATGATATGGCCTTCACAATCATATGACTTCAACACAGTTGAGATGATTTGGGATTTTGAAGACCACAAAGTAAATGTAAAGCATCCAACAAGTGCTTAGCACTAGCGATGAGTGAGTATGCTCATTGCTCGGGTTTTCCCGAGCATGCTCAGGTGATCTCCAAGTATTTTGTAGTGCTCAGAGGTTTTAGTTTCTGTTGCCACAGCTGCATGATTTGTGGCTACTTGACAGCCTGAATACATGTGAGAATTTCCTAACAAACAGGCATGTATTTAGGCCGTCAAGTAGCCGCAAATCATGCAGCTGCGACAACAGAAACTAAAATCTTTGAGCACATCCAAATACTTGTAGATCACCCGAGCATGCTCTGGGAAACCAGAGTAACGAGTATACTCGCTCAAATGGACCCAGGAGAATCATTGGATGTCATTTATCTCGACTTCTCTAAAGCATTTGACACTGTCCCACATAAAAGATTGGTAAGTAAGATGACAAAGCTTGGGCTAGGGGAAAATGTGTGTAGATGGGTAGGTAGCTGGCTTAGTGATAGAAAACAGAGAGTGGTTATTAATGGGGCATCCTCAGATTGGGCCAGGGTTACTAGTGGGGGACCACAGGGTTCTGTATTGGGCCCCCTACTATTTAATATATTTATTAGTGATCTAGTGGATGGCTTACACAGTAAAATATCAGTATTTTCAGATGATACAAAACTATGTAAGGTAGTTAACATTAAGGAGGACAGTTTGCAACTACAGACAGATTTGAGTAAATTGGAGAATTGGGCAGAAAAATGGCAAATGAGGTTTAACACAGATAAGTGTAAGGTTCTGCACATGGGAAGGAGAAACAGATGCTACAATTACTTACTAAATGGGAAACTGCTGGGGAAATCAGACATGGAAAAAGACTTAGGCATCTTAGTCAATAAGAAGCTAAATTGGAGTGCCCAGTGTCAGGCAGCTGCTACCAAAGCAAATAGGGTCATGGGATGTATTAGAAGAGGTCTGGGGACACGAGATAAAAACATAATTCTCCCTCTGTACAAATCACTCGTCGGACCACACTTGGAGTATTGTGTGCAATTTTAGATGCCGGCGCTCAAGAAAGACATTACTGAACTTGAAAGGGTTCAAAGGCGGGCTACTAAAATGATAAATGGAGTTGGTTCACTACAATACCCAGAAAGGTTATCAAAATTAGATCTACTTACTCTAGAAAAGAGAAGACTTAGGGGAGACTTAATATATATGTACAAGTATATCAGAGCGCAATACAGAGATCTCTCCAATGAACTGTTTGTACCAAGGACTGTGACAAGAACAAGGGGGCATTCTCTTCGTTTGGAGGAAATACAATTTCTGCACCAGCATAGAAGAGGGTTCTTCACGGTAAGAGCAGTGAGGCTCTGGAATTCTCTTCCTGAGGAAGTGGTGATGGCCAACTCACTGAATGAATGTAAGAAAGTAATGGAGGCTTTTCTTGTGAGTAACAGTATAGAAGGTTACAAATAACAGAATATTATAGGTAGATGGGTGACCCAGCTTAGGGGAAGAATTTTTTTCCCTATGGAGAAAATTGGCTTCTACTCTGTGGGTTTTTTGCCTTCCCCAGGATCAACAATGCAGAACAGCTGCACTAAAAATAGGCTGAACTAGATGGACATAAGGTCTTCCTTCAGCCTTCAAAACTATGTTACTATGTTACTATATCACCTCTGCATCTCCATCAAGTCTGTTGATGAAGTTGCTTAAGAAAATGCCAAAGGAGTGTAAAACTGCCATCAGATTAAAAGGTTGGTACTTTGAGGAACTTCAGGTTTAACAAGTACTCCAGCTTGTTTCATGCGTGTTTCTTTACTCCTTTTTCCATATGTGTTCCTTTGTGGTTTTGCTGTTTTCAGTCTGAATCTACAATATCCACATTCCAATAGAAACAAACAAACCATTGCTTGCACAGATGTGCCCACACTTTTGATCTGTACTGTATAAAAGTTATTATTTTTGCAATCTCTTTACAAAATGAAAGTTTAAAAAATTATTCAATATTTGACAATTATCAATACAGTAGTGCCATTAAAGAATACATCTTATCCCACTGAAAAAAACCCTTAGTCCATCAATGTCTTTAAAAAACTAAATAAAAAAAGTTATGGAACTGAAGGTGGATGTATAAAAACACCAAAACAGGCTTGTTAATGATAATGAAGAGGGAAAACCTTTACTAAAAGTGGTTTCTTTTCGATTTTGCTTTTCTTTGAATACAGGAAAAAAACCTGACTGTGGTCAATGAGTTTTTCCTTACTGGGTTTCAAGCCACCAAAAATATGAGAATGTTCCTTTTCTCTCTGTTCCTGGTGGTTTATTGTGGGACAATATGTGGGAATCTCCTGATCATCACCCTGGTGTCCACCAGCCAGAACCTCCACACTCCAATGTACTTCTTCATCTCACAACTGTCCGTCAGTGATATCTTGTTACCCACAGACATTGTCCCGTACATGCTCCAAATCCTACTGAACAATGGTGGAACCATTACTTTTATTGGATGTATGACTCAATTTTATTTTTTTAATGTTGCAGAAGGGTATGAATGCCTTCTTCTCACAGTGATGTCTTGTGACCGATATGTGGCCATCTGTAATCCCCTCCGTTATACCTCCATCATGACGAGTACATTTTGTGTGAGGCTGGTTGTCTTCTTCTGGTTGGTTGTTTTTTCCTCTTCATTTATTTATATTATAATAATATCCAAGTTAAAGTTCTGTGGTCTGTATATCATTGATCATTTCTTCTGTGATCTGGTTCCTTTACAGGAGATCTCTTGTTCTGACACATTTCCTATAAAACTTCAACTGTATTTACTGAGTGTTCCATTTGTCGTTATTCCCACCATAATTATAATTATTTCCTATGTGAACATTGTCCGAGCCGTGTTACAGATTTCAGCTAATGTCAGTAGACACAAAGTCTTCTCCACCTGTAGCTCCCACCTCACCGTGGTCTCCATATTCTACCTGACTCTCTTTAGTGTTTACATTTTTCCAACTAAAGGAAAATCGTCAGATGGTAATAAGATATTATCGCTTCTATATACTGTGCTCACTCCATTGGTTAATCCCATCATATATAGTTTTAGAAACAAAGACATGAAAAGAGTTTTCAGATTTAAAAAGAATAATAAAAAATAAATATAGTCACTAACTCCAACTTCTTTTGTCCCACCGTAGCTCGTGTGATTGCTTCCAACCAGATAAGAAGTGATGACTTATCTTTCTTTGGTCACCAGATCGGTGTTGTGTTGGAGTCAGAAGAGTTCCAGAACATCCCATTTTTTTCCATGCTCTGTGACAAAATGTAATTTTTTTGCGTCTATGAGACAACTAGTGGTTGAGAAATTAATTGCAGCTTGATAATGTTTTTTTTTTTATATCAGGATGTTCTTTTAGTTTTCTCCATGAGAAATTAAAGTCCTTGACCAAATTTGACGCAAATGTAAGACTGGACACATCTGGATCATGAATAACAATAATTTTCCATGTTCGAGCATAATATAATGTCCCTTGTGGTTGTTACGTATTTGCACAGCTGGGATAGGGGTCCGTGCAGGATTGAGTCTCCTTCCTTCGGCAGCTAAAAAGACAAAACCTACAAGAAAACAAAATGATGTGCAAAAGGTGGTGTCATTGACTTGTGCTGATAAAAGCTCGATGGCCGAGATCAATTTAAATGAGTTTAATAGTACAGGTTTTACAAGTCAACGCGTTTTAAGGTTCTGCATGACCTCTTCATCAGGAAAAAACCTATGGTAGCTGTTAGAAATGTTCATCTTATAAGTAGTCTTTTTAAAAAAAAAACAAAACACCAAACCGGCCACTTGACTGAGTAGAGTTCAAAGACTTTATCCAGATCTATGTGAATATTTGGCATACGTAACACAGAAATCTTATTGCAAAAATATTAAAACATTTATACACTTTATTAAAACTAACATCACATTAATTAAAATATTGGGAAAAATTATTAAAATTGAACATAGGGCAGAACCTGTCCATGATGTATAAAAATAAGAAGAAATATCTAAGGAGAACAATATCTGAGTGGGATCGAACTGGATCAGAAAGATTGATTTCATTACTGGACAAACCGGAGAGTGGAGCTGTATGCCACTACACCAGTGTCTGGTTGTGAAGATCCTAAAAAAGGACAAGGAATCTGCCTGTCAAATAAGATCATGATTGAACCCAATGTACGTGCAGAGGGAACGCTCATCCCCAACCATTTAGTGTGTTTGTGACATCTGATACTGTAGGAGGAAAACAAGGGAAGTGGGGAGAAGAAAAAGGAAGAAAAAGGAAGAAAAAAAGAGGGGGGAGTTTGAGTCCCATATTAGGAGGTAGGTAGGAGGAAGTGACCTGAGAGTGAAGGCACCGGAGGAGGTAACTGGCCTGGCAAATGAAATAGACTGGTGTTTGAGATAATAATAATAATAATAATAATAATAATAATAATCTTTATTTATATAGCGCCAACATATTCCGCAGCGCTTTACAGTTTAACAGTTTCAAAACACAAGTCATAAGTAACAACGTTAACAATACAATAATTAAAGCAAAATAAGATGAAATAAGCCGCCCCAGCTGGTGAGAGCTTACAATCTATAATGAGGTGGGGGAGATACAGAGTACAGGAGTGTATTTACAATGGTGTATATACAATGAAGGTCCAGCCATCTTGAGCGAGTGAAGGATGGATGGAGATAGTGAATGGGCTACACACGCACACTTACACATAGAATGACTTTGATTAGTGAACGTGGTAGGCCGCTCTGAACAAATGTGTTTTGAGGGAGCACCTAAAACTATGCAAATTGTGGTTAGTCCTAATTTCTTGGGATAGAGCATTCCAGAGGATAGGAGCAGCACGGGAGAAGTCTTGGAGTCGGGAGTGGGAGGTGCGGATTAGTGCAGAGGTTAGTCGAAAGTCGTTTGCAGAGCGCAGCGATCGGCTAGAAATGAGGGAGGAGATGTAGGGGGGTGCTGCACTGTGGAGAGCTTTGTGGGTGAGAACAAATACTTTGAATTGGATCCTATAATGAATGGGCAGCCAGTGTAATGACTGACGAAGAGCGGACACGTCCGAGTACCAATTAGCCAGATGGACAACCCTGGCTGCTACATTAAGTATGGACTGGAGAGGGGATAGTCAAGTGACGGGGAGGCCAATTAATAGAGCATTGCAGTAATCCAGGCGGGAGTGGATCAATGCTACAGTGAGGGTTTTTGTTGTTTCCATGGTGAGAAAAGGGCGGATTCCAGAGATGTTCTTTAGGTGTAAGCGGCAAGAGCGGGCAAGAGATTGTATAAGGGATGTGAAGTAGAGATTGGTGTCAAACATAACACCCAGACAGTGCGCCTGCTGCCGGGGTGTTATAGTGGTACCACCCACGGAGAGGGAAATGTCAGATTTAGGGAGTTTAGTAGACGGCGGGAGCAGAAGAAGTTCAGTTTTGGAGAGGTTGAGTTTCAGATAGAGAGCGGACATGATATTGGAGACTGCGGACAGACAGTCACTGGCATTCTGTAGTGCAGAGGGGGTAAGTTCGGGGGAAGACGTATATAGTTGTGTGTCATCAGCATAAAGATGGTACCGAAAGCCAAATCTGCTGATGGTCTGTCCAATTGGGGCTGTGTAGATAGAGAAAAGAAGGGGGCCAAGGACTGAGCCCTGAGGTACCCCGACAGCAAGAGGAAGAGGAGATGACGTGGAGCCAGAGAACAAAACACTGAAGGAGCGGTCAGAGAGATAGGAAGAGAAACAGGAGAGAGCAGTGTCCTTAATGCCTAGTGACAGGAGCCTAGAGAGTAGGAGATGGTGGTCAACAGTGTCAAAAGCTGCAGATAGGTCAAGAAGAATGAGCAGAGAGTGGTCACCATTAAGTTTTGATGTCAGAAGGTCTTTGGTCACTTTGATGAGTGCAGTTTCAGTCGAATGTAGGGGACGAAAGCCGGACTGTGAAGGGTCTAGAAGGGAGTTAGTGGAGAGGTAACGGGTAAGGCGGGAGTAAACTAGGCGCTCCAAAAGTTTACAGATGAAGGGGCGATTGGAGACTGGTCTGTAGTTGTTTGTGCAGGATGGGTTGAGAGTAGGTTTCTTTAGTAATGGAGTAACGATGGCGTGTTTGAAGGAGGATGGGAAAATGCCCGAGGAGAGGGAGAGATTAAAGATTGTAGTTAGGTGGGTTGTGACGACTGGAGAGAGAGACTGGAGGAGATGTGAGGGAATGGGGTCGGTAGTGCATGTAGTCAGACGAGAAGAAGAGAGGAGTCTGGAGACTTCTTCTTCTGTGATGGGATCAATTGTGGAAAGTGAGCCAGGGGAGATGCAGGAAGGGATGGGAGTCACAGCACTTGGTGGTTGGGAGCAGATTTCCTGACGGATATTATCTATTTTTTCTGCAAAGTGGTAGGCCAGGTCATCAGAAAATGTATGTAGTGTTGTGTTCTATGTGAGAACATTGATTACAACAGGGGACCTGGTTTATCAGTGTGTCCGTGCAGATAAGATATTGTAATGACACACAAATGAGGAATGCAGTGCAAACAATAAATGGATGGCTTAATGGACTATGCTGAAAGCAGCGTAAAGAAAAATGGGCTGATGGCAGGCAACTGGTTCACAACCAGGTGAGAAATGCATTCATTGTGTTTTTGATTTATCTATTATTCCACGAGAGAGTATAGTGTACTGAGGGAATGTACTGCACATGAACCTTCAAGTTTTAGGAAACGGGAGTGAAATTCATGAGGGGGAAATGTAGTGGAAAATGTGAAAAGAATGAAATAAATTGTCTCAGGAAAATGTTATAATGACTCTATATAAGGACTAGATGGAATGTCATAAAAAGGTGTCAGTCATTTCATTCCGACGGTTAGGGGTGAGAGTATTACATTTGTAGATTCAGTATATCGCTTTACTGTTCACTTGTTCTATCCGATTGTGGGTTTCGGATGGGATTCTTCTGTTGGAAAAAATTCTGAGTTCTTTTTGATCCTTATTATGTACGTGACAAACCGTGTTTCAGAAACCCTTTTTTTAAATTGGAACGGCGCGAATGGAGACATTTATACAAAGGTTGGGTAGTTCTTCCCACATATAGGTTTTTACAAGGACATATAATTGCATAAATTACAGAACAAGTATTGCAAGACATAGGGCTGTTGATCTGGAAAGTTTCTCCTGTTTGTGGAAGAGAGAATTCTGTCAGGCTACCCCATATGGCCTCTCAGCACAAACAGTTCCTCCTAGCACATTCAGTGGTTTCATTCAGATGATGAGTGTTAGTTATTGGGTGAAGATCCTTTTCCTTGATCCTACTGGGGCTAATATCCTTTTCAATGTGGGGGCCCTCTTGAATGTTAAAAGGACGTTGTTTTGTAATGACTTCTCTAAAATGGGATCATTGAGCAGAATATTCCAATGATCCTGAAGAATTTTTCTGATGTTTTCATGTTGATTATTAAAAGTGGTAATGAAGTTAAATTCAAATTGTTCATATTTCTTAATTTCTGATTTTTTGGAGAGAATTATAATTAAGGTTTTTTGACTTATTGAAAGCACGTTTACTGAGATTTTTTTGGTATTTTTCTTCTATAAATTTCTGCATAATAATATCTGATTGATATAGATTTCTGATTTCCTTTATTGAATGACATCACCTTTTGCACATCGTTGCACTTTTTGTCTCCTAGCTTTTCTCCATTGCGAAACAAAATGGTCATATACCCTCCCGCAACTAAATAAGCCAAAAAGCAAAAATGCATTTAAATAACATATGGTTGTTAGTAAAAAACATTTTTGATAAAAAAAAAAGTCTGCTCTTTTAAAATATATAAAAAGTGAAGGCGATCGGTAAACTACATAAAAATAAGAAAATAAAACCCCACAATATCGCAAAAAAATCTAGTAAGAAGCAATCAAAACATTGAATCTACTCAAATTTTAAAATTTTAAATCTCTCCTTCATTCTCTCGCAAGTCCTACTTCTCCTTTCATCTCAGCTGAAGACTGCCTCATTATTTAGGCAGAAAACGGATTACCACAGAGAAAGCTTTGGCCTACAGCCGCCACAGCCCCTCCTCATCTCATAACTACTCAGCACTCCTCCTCCAAAACAACATTCTGCACAACTGCAGAAGATCTTCTTTCCTGTTTACTCTCCAAATAGCATCTCACCACCTGTGAATTTCACCCAATCCCATCCCACCTCATCCCAAACCTCAAGACTATGTTCATCCCCACTGTTACTCATCTCTTCAACCTATCACTAAAAACTGATGTCTTTTCCTCGTACTTCAAACATGCCTCAATTACACCCATCCTCTAAAAGCCCAGCCTTGACCCATGCTTTCTGTCTAGCTATCGCCCCATTTTACTTCTACCATATGCCTCAAAACTACTGGAATAACACGACCATTTTGAACTGTCCTCCTAGCTCACTTTCTTTGACCGCTTACAATCTAGTTGGTGATCACACTATTCCACTGAAACTGACCTAATTAAAGTCACTAATGACCTACTAACTGCCAAATCAACCCTACTCTGTCCTCCTCCACCTGGACCTGTCATCTGCCTTTGACACAGTGTATTATTCTCTCTTACTACAGATTCTCTTATCTCTTGGCATTACAGTCTTGGCCCTATCTTGGATCTCCTCATACCTAACAGACTGGACATTCAACGTCTCCCACACCACCTTTTCACCTCACTCCCTGTTGCCCGATTAATTCACCTATCCCCCTGCTATTCCCACGCTTATCCTCTCTTTCAATCCCTTCACTGGTTCCCCATTGCCTAGAATCTGCAGTTTAAAACTCTAACCTAGGCATACCAATCCACAACCTCATCAATATATCTGTGACCTAGTCTCCCTGTACTTACCTGTACACAACCTCTGATCCTCACAGGATCTACTTCTCTACTCCCCAATTATGTCTTCCCACAATTGCATTCAAGATTTTTCCAATGTATCCCCCAACAAATCAGACTTTCGCCTAAAGTGGATACCTTCAAAAAGAACATGAAGTCTTATCTCTTCCAACAAGCCTACAACCTGCAGTAACCCTTGTTCCACCAAACTGCTGCATGACCAGCTCTACTGTGTCCTCACCCATCCCTGCAGACTGCGAGACCTCGCAGGCATCGGCCTCTCACCCCCTGTATCAGTCAGTGACTTGTCTTGTTCAAGTTTATTGAACTTGTTTTTTGTTGTGTGTCCTCTTTTTCACATGTAAAGTGCCATGGAATAAATGGCGCTATAATAAATAATAATAAAAATAATAAATTGGTATCAATAAAAATGTCAATCCAGGTTAGAAGAATCAGGTCTCATTTAGTCTCATCAACCGATAAATGAAAGTGTTGCAATCTTAGAAAATCGCAGCACAAGTGAATTTTATTTATTTTTCTGTTTTCCACAGTACATCACATGAGACAGTGGATGATGACATTGAAAAAAATGTAACTCATCTGACACGGCTATGCTAATGGAAGTTATTACTCTTGGAAGATAGGGAGGAAAAAACAAAGGCACAAAATGGAAAATCACTATCTCAGGAAAGAATTAAAAATAAGTAATTTCTTCCTAGTACCGCACTACCCTATACGTTTATGTTAAGTCCTGGACAGTGGTTTGGTTCACGTCTCTATGGTTTTCTCTACTGACTTTTCTGAGGTATTTGGGTGACAAGCAGTTTATTATTGCTGGTTTGAAGAAGTCATGAAAGACTATAACGTTGCTGGTAACTTTAATAAAATAAGCTATGATCATATCCACTTAACCCATCACATAACTTTACATTCTTTGTTCTAAAATCTGGAGTCACTTGTTTTTTTTTCTAGAGTTCACTTGTTTTTAGTTCCTGCTGTATTCAGCATTTATCACACAGCAATATACTGTATCTACATACTGATCCAACCATTTATTCTTCTGTATTACTAGGATATGTATGAGAATACTGTGGATCAATCAGTGTTAGAATCAGTAGAAGTTATTCCAAACAGTATTTAACAGGGAGAAATGCAAGATTCTACATTTGGATAAGAAAAACAAAAATTACCTCTACAGAATGGGAGGGATAACACTAAGCAACAGCATGTGTATGAATGATGGATACACTAATAAATCACAGACTGCACATTAGTCAACAGTGTGATGCAACAGCAAAAAGGCAAACACAGTTCTGGGATGTATTAAGAGAAGCATAGCGTTTCAATCGCATGAAGTCATTATTTCCCTCTAGTCCTCCTTGGTCAGAACTCATCTGGAATACTGTGTCCAGTTCTCAGCACCACGTTTAAAAAAAGATATCGAAAACCCGTGGCAAGTTCAGAGAAAAGCAACTAGGATGGTGAGCGGACTGCAAAATATGTACTATGAGGAACTGTTAAAGAATCTGGAGTTGCAAAAAAGAAGGCTAAGAGGAGACGTAATATCTGACTACAAATATCTGAAGGGATGTCGCAGTGTAGAGGGATCATCCTTATTCTCATTTGCACATGAAAGTATGAGAAGCAATGGGATGAAACTGAATGGGAGGAGACACAGATTAGATATTAGAAAAAAACATTTTGACAGTTAGAGTGATCAATGAGTGGAACAGGCTGCCACGAGAAGTGGTGAGTTCTCCTTCAATGGAAGTCTTCAAACAGAGGCTGGACAGACATCTGACTGGGATGGTTTAGTGAATGTTGCGTTGAGCAGGGGGTTGGACACGATGACCCTGGAGGGGGCTTTCAACTCTAACATTGTATGATTTCTATTATTTCATATGACGTACTGGTATGTTATATGCCAACTCTCTGACTTATTAATCTCTGAGAGCAGCATTTAACACACCGGCAGGGCAGGGGCATCATTTCATGGTCACGGAGCAATGATGGGTTGCTATGACAGCTGGTGGTCTGTTGATGACCCCCATGCAGTGTCATTAAGATCTGCCTGAGAAAGACAGTGTTTAGGAAAATGTTCTTGGATACCATAAGACCAAAATGATAAGAAAAAAAAAACTGGCAATGAGAGTGTTACATGATAAGTAGTAAAAAAAAGAGGAAAAAAAAATCCATTTGATCTGACAGTCCGTAAAAATTAATTTTATCTAGATGGCAATATATCATTATAACCAAGTACAAATCTGATTATTTCCTGTACAGAATTTTTTATGTCTTTATTTCTCAGACTGTATATTATGGGATTGACCAATGGTGTTAATATAGTATACAGCAGAGATAAGATTTTACTAACGTTCAGTGTCTGTTCTCCTTTTGGGAAAAGATAAACACTCAGCAGAGTACTGAAGAATATGGAGACTACAAAAAGGTGGGCGCTACAGGTGGAGAAAGCCTTTTGTCTATTAACATTTGATTGAAACCTCAAGATGGTGGCAATAATATTAATATAAGAACTAACAATCACTGCGAGAGGGATGAACAGTATTGGGAAACACATTATAAACACCTCCAACTCAATAGTGTATGTACCAGAGCAAGAATTTTCTAATAAAGGAACAAAATCACAAAAGAAGTGGTCAATGATATTTGGTCCACAAAATGTCAGCATCGATATTGTTATACAGTACATCAGTGTAATAGAAAGACTCAACACCCAACACATGGCGGCCAATACCACACAGCGGTCACTTGTCATGGTGGAGTTGTAATGGAGGGGATTACAGATGGCCACATATCTGTCATAGGACATCACCGTGAGGAGGAAACATTCAAATATTTCACATACACAAAAAAAATAAAACTGAGTGATACAACCAGTAAAAGTGGTGGTTCCCCCGTTGTTTAGTAGGATATGTAGTGTGTCAGGGACAATATCTGAGGCCAACAAGATGTCACTGATGGACAGTTGTGAGATGAAGAAGTACATTGGAGTGTGGAGACTCTTACTGGTGGACACCAGGGTGATGATCAAGAGGTTTCCACATATTGTCCCACAATATACAGCCAGAAGAAGACAGAACAGTAAAATAGTTGAATGTTGGCCATTTTTAAATCCTAATAAGAAAAATTCTGCATTCACAGTCAAATTGTTCACCTAAATAAAAAGTAGGAAATAAATAGATGAAATCATTGGTATATTAGAACAAGCACAAGATCCTTAAAAACATTCACATTACTGTATATCTAAGACAAGATGAATTCCAGCATCTCTGGATGTTTCCCTTTGGTACCTCTACACTGGCTAATTGCCTCACGGAACTCAAGAACCTCAAGAAACATTCGGAACATCTCCATCAAACTGAACATCTCACAGGTCCTAAACATACTTCTAATGCCCCAACAGCCTAGACAGAAAGCTTTCCCCAGCAACACTGATCTTAGATCCCACTTGAACTTAGTTCATGTGAGTTCTGAGAGGTGGGCAAACAGTTCTCTAGTTAGTGTTTAGAGACTGTAAGTTCTTCTGCCATATTCACAAGAAGTTGACAATACTTGATGTTATCTGTATGTGTTATTTTGCTGTGTGCCTTCATAAAATTAGTTAGTAGCCTAATATCCTTATTTGGTCGTTTTATAGCTTCATGTTTACTCTAGTATATAGATGCCGTACCTTGGGTTCCAAACTAGAGGTACTTTCTTCTATTTTACCCTGCTCTGTTGATTGAATCAGGGATGGCAATAATGTGGCATCATATTATCCCCGATTCAAGCAACAGGGTAGGGTAAAATGGAAGATACCAATTCTAGTTTGCCACATCCATCTTTAGAATAGTTTTCCTCCTTTGGTCCTGTGTTGACCTGCTAAGTGGCTGGAGTAGAGACAACTAAACAGCCCTGAGCTACTCGACTAGAATTAATGGTATTTTTTAGATGGCATCTCCTGTTTAGGCTCAAAAAACAATGTTGTGTCAAGACGGTTTACTGTTAACAGCAGATTTAAAATGTGCCATGTGTTATGTTGTATAACTATAATTCTGTAACTCCATTTCTTACTGTTTGCTCCTTCAACATTTCCTCCCCTTTTCGAAGAGCCATAACTATTTTATACTTTCACTGAAATAATCATAGGAAAGCTTGTTTTTGTTTTTTTGCTGGATGAAATGCAATTTTGAATAATGTGATTAATATCAAAAAATGTTCAGAATAAAAAAGAAAGTCCAGTGAAATGGCAAAAAAAAACAAAAAGCAAAATTGTAATTTTGACAATTTTTTTTTGGTGGCTGGGTTTGTTTTGACAGTGTCGATTCTGGGGTAAAAATAATCCCACAGCAACATGATTTTCCTGGTCGGTCCTATTATGACTATTGTTTTTTAAATTTTGCGGGCATGTTTTTCCATCCACCTTTTTTATTGGTAGACACACATATTTTTGATAACTGAAAAACGCAAATCTGAACTTTTGATTTCATTTTTTTTTCTTTCTCTCCACAATGCTTACCACATGGGGTAATTATTTTTAGATTGTAATAAATTGGACAAGTATGGCAATGTTTGTATATATTTATTTAATATTAATGTGGTAAAAGTAGAGTCGTTTCTAATTTTTAAATGCCTTGAGGAGCCAATAGAAGCCTGTGCACACTAGAAATCGTGCTATTTAAATGTCGCTGTCAGAGATTGACAGAATCATTTAAACAGTTAAACATCAGTAGCACAGTGTAACACAGCTGACATCTCTCAGTTATGGCACAGGCTCAGTCCCTGAGCCCGCACCATACTCTAGAGTCTGACCTGTGATGTACTATTATGTTATATTCCAGAATGGGGCTAAGGACAGAATCTTTTTCATTTTTGCGCTATCACTTTTTCCTCCCCTTGCTCTTTGAGCCATAATTTTTTTTTCCCTTCAATATGGCTATAAGAGGTCTTCATTTTGCTTGTGGGACGAGCTGTAGTGTTGAATCAAACCATGCAATTTACCATATAATGTACTGAGACACAGGAAAATAAATAGTGAGGTGTAATGGTGAAAAAAAAGTAATTCTGTCCTTGTTTTTAGGGTTTTGCCTTTACATTGTTCCTTAAATGGTAAAATGAGACATGATTATCCATATGATTACAATTTGATAATGATTTTTTATTTTTGTATTTTAGAAAAGATTATCAAAATTATTCAAGTTGGGTTGACTTTTCCTTTAATTTTTTTAAAACTTTGTATTCTTCAGTATACAAATATTTTTGCAATTTGTTCCACGCACATTCAGTAAAATTGCAGATGCACATTTATAGAGTGGAGTTAAGTAGAGTTGAGCGAATGTTCGGAATCGGTCGCCGAATCTGAATTTGCCATATTCATGCCATATTGGTTCCCCATTTGTGCTGAATTTATATTTGATGATCGGTTCTGAACATATTCATTCATTTCTGCTCCCAATGACTCCGATGACGTTCGGCTGAGTTTGGCGAATATTGCAAAAACAATATGCGCCCCTAATCATAATCAAAACCAAATGTTGAAACCCAGAACATAGTAAGGCATATTAAATTCTAATCTGAGTTTGATCCAAATCAAATTTCCAAGGTAAATTTGTGTGATATTCCGCATGTTTTGTATTGCCATTTCCGTGTGTGATTCCACTATTACTCCCCAGCAACATGCCCGCTGTCTTGGGGTCATACTTGACTCCGAGCTATCCTTTGTCCCCCACATACGATCACTGGCTCGCTCTTGTTATCTGCACCTCAAAAACATTTCTAGAATTCGACCTTTTCTTACTTTTGACTCCACAAAAACTCTTACTGTTTCTCTTATTCATTCTCGTCTCGACTATTGTAACTCTCTTCTCATCAGTCTCCCTCTTACCAAACTCTCCCCTCTCCAATCTGTCCTGAATGCTGCAGCCAGCATCATATTCCTCACCAATCGTTACACCGATGCCTCTACCTTGTGCCAGTCATTACACTGGCTACCCATCCACTCCAGAATCCAGTACAAACTTATTGCCCTCACCCACAAAGCCCTCCATAGCTCAGCACCACCCTACATCTCCTCCCTTGTTTCAGTATACCACCCTACCCGCGCCCTCTATTCTGCTGATGACCTGAGGTTAGCATCCTCAATAATCAGAACCTCCCACTCCCGTCTCCAAGACTTTACACATGCTGCACCAATTCTTTGGAATGCACTTCCCAGGTCAATACGATTAGTCCCCAATCCCCACAATTTTAAGCATGCCCTGAAAACGCATTTATTCAGACTGGCCTACCGCCTCAACACATTAACCTAATCTATCTCTGTGTGGCACAGCCAAAAGTTTTATCATAACCAGGTTCCCCGCATCATGTTCCCACATGCTTTATGCATCCATTAGCCCTCTGTGTCTGTACTGTTACACACTTAACATTATGGCTGGTCCATACAATCAGGGCAACTGTTACCACCCACCTTTCGTGTCTACCTCTTTCCTCATAGACTGTAAGCTTGCGAGCAGGGCCCTCATTCCTCTTGGTATTTGTTCTAATCTACTGTATGTGATTATTGTTATGCTGTAATGTCTATTGTCTGTACAGGTCCCTTCTGAAATGTAAAGTTCTGTGGAATATGTCGGCGCTATAAAAATAAAATTTATTATTATATTATTATTACATGTAATTCTTGGCGGATTTGATTATCTGTAAATTTTTGCAATTAAAACAATTTTTAGAAACTTGCAAAATTAAATTGTTTTTGTTGCCATTTTCTGAGAACTGTACACTTTTAAATTTTCTGTAAATGGATTTGCTTGGGAATTTGTCTATTTGATTGCTGAGATAATGTTTTTATTGATACTACTTTGGGAAGCATGATCACTATTGTATTTTTTAAGGAAGTACTTTAACTGAAAAATGACAATTCTCGAATTAAGATACTTTTTTTCCATTTGGAAATTTGGAAATTTATATAAGGTGTAAATAAATTTATATTTTAATAGATTAGACTCTTTGGACACAACAGTTTTAGTAAATTGGGCACTTTGTCTTCAAACCAATGGCATCATTTATTTAAAAGAGAAAGCATGCACTTTCATCCATATTCTCAATGATTCTAATGGTCAATTATTCAAATGGTCTAATCATCAAAAAACTGCCAAAATCAAAGAGATCATAGAACCATAGAATGTTAGAGTTGGAAGGGACCTCAACGGTCATCGTCACCAACGCCCCTGCACAATGCAGGAGTCACGACACCATCTCAGACAGATGTCTGTCAAGCTTCTGTTTGGAGAATTACATTGAAGGAGAACTCACCATTTCTCGTGGCCGCCTGTTCCACTAATTGATCACCGTCACTACCAAAACATCTGTAAAATTCCTTATATAAATTTTGTCCTCAAGAGACGAGAGATAACTGGAGATGAGAAAGCTTCATTTAGGCAGTACCTTTCTAAACCTCAACTTCCAAAACTCACAGCTCCTGAATCAGTTGCACTTGCTACCCTCTACACAACACAAAAGCTTAAGTCCATCCTTTTAAATAGCCCATTTTAAAAAAAAACCCTGGCTACCCAACAGACTGTTGATTTCCTTTATTACCTTTCAAGCTTTAAACCCACTTCAATTTAAATAACAGGAGTTGGAAATATTTATTCTCAAAGGCCAACTCTTTTCTGTGTCATTACATTTCAAATGATGACATACTGTATCCCATCTAAACTCTCAAAGATTATCATTTATAAATAATTCAAAGAAAAATGAGAATCCTAAACTTTTTCGGTGGTGTTATCGAGATGAGTTGACAGAATGTGAAAGCCAAATCACAATCTTCGGATCCAAGCAGTGGAAAACCTTTTCCCTATCCCAATTAGCTTTACTATCCCTTTACAACTCCATTACCAAAATCAATTGACCAAATTAAGTCACCACCAGAGAAAAAGTCATAATTTAACTCAAACTCAACCTCTCCATCTCTGAACTTCTGCTCCCGCCATCTATTAACCTCCCTAAATCTGACATTTCCCTCTCTGAGGGTGGCACCATAATAACACCGCAGGCGCACTGTCTGAGTGTTATTTTTGACACCAATCTCTCCTTCACATCCCATATACAATCTCTTGCCCGCTCTTGCCGCTTACACCTAAAGAACATCTCTAGTATCCGCTCTTTTCTCACCATGGAAACAACAAAAACCCTCACTGTCGCATTGATCCACTCCCACCTGGATTACTGCAACACTCTATTAATTGGCCTCCCTGTTACTCGACTATCCCCTCTCCAGTCCATACTTAATGCAGCAGCCAGGGTCGTCCATATGCCTAATCGGTACTCGGACGTGTCCGCTCTTCACCAGTCCATACATTGGCTGCCCATTCATTATAGGATCCAATTCAAAGTACTTGTTCTCTCCCACAAAGCTCTCCACAGTGCAGCACCCCCCTACATCTCCTCCCTCATTTCTGTCTATCAGCCTAGCCAATTGCTGCGCTCTGCAAACGACTTTCGACTAACCTCCGCACTAATCCGTACCTCCCACTCCCAACTCCAAGACTTCTCACGCGCTGTGCCAATCCTCTGGAATGCTCTACCCCATGAAATTAGGACTACCCACAATTTGCATAGTTTTAGGCGCTCCCTCAAAACACATTTTTTCAGAGCGGCCTATCACATTCACTAATCACAGTCATTCTATGTGTAAGTGTGAGTATATAGCCCATTCACTATCTCTATCCATCCCCCACTCCCTCAAGATGGCTGGACCTTAATTGTAAATACATCATTGTATATACACACCTGTCCTCTGTATCTCCCCCACCTCATTGTAGATTGTAAGCTCTCACGAGCAGGGGCGGCATATTTTGCTTTAATTATTGTATTGTTAACGTTGTTACTTATGACTTGAGTGAGGAACTGTTAAACTGTAAAGCGCTGTGGAATATGTTGGCGCTTTATAAATAAAGATTATTATTATTTTTATTAAATACAGTGACACAGAGTTATTAAAGGGAACCACTGTCACTAGGTTTTTCCAATATAACTTACGGCCACCAACTTTCAGTCCCATTTGAAACATTCTAAAATGCTGTATACTGTATATGACTCCAGTTCACCTCGTAAGGCAGAAAAAAAAACATTTTATTGTACTCACCGACAGGTCGGTTTGGTCCAACGGGCATTGCTTGTCTTCTTCCTGCAACTCCTCTCTTCTTGGAATCACCATTCTTCTCTGTTTTGTGTGGATGACGCATCGTAAATCATCTCCACAGTGTTCCCCTTTAGACTCCTGCACAGGAACACATCTCTCTACCCTGCCAAGGCCAGAGCCAAATACTGTTCTATGCATGCACAAGGAAAAGTGAAAAAGCACTGGCGCATGCACATTACAGTAATTTGAACTACTCTAAGCAGTGTAGAGAAAAGTGCATCTATGCAAGAGGGTAAAGGAGATCTTAGTCTTGATGACATGAAGCAGAAGAGGACAGGAGAGAGGAGTTGTAGGATTAAGAGCAGCATTTCTCATCGTACCGAACCGCCCCATGGCTGAGTATAATAAAAAGTGTTTTTTTGGTCTTGCAATGCGAATTGGAGCCATCCATGTAGCATTTTAGAATGCTGTCAAAATTGGCTGAAATTTGGTGGCAATAGGTAATATGTGAAAAACGTGGAGACTAGTTCCTTTTAACCCACATTGTCTCAAGGAAAACATTCAGATTTTCAACTTCCTGTCAGATTTGTAACTAAAAGAAGTGGCATTCATTCCCACCCAGAGTTAAAAAGAATACTAGTACTGTTAAGTATACCTCACTTCATAAAAAAAACACAATTACATAGCAAAAGGTAACAGGCACATAGATCCCACAATTATTTCTAAGCATTGATCTTCCAATACTCATATACTAAAAATATCTTTTTTCAACCTTTACAATGGGTTATTTTGAAAAGGTGTAGTTTGATATTAATAGCCTGGGAAGAGGCCAGAGATATTTCTCCCCTTCCCCAGGCTACCAACATTAGCCCTCAGGTGCCCCAGAAATGGAGCATTCATAAGATGCGCCAAAAATGGTGCTTAGCCTCATTCTTACCACTTACCCTTTGGTGGTGGCAAGTAGGGTAATATTTGTCGAGTTGATGTTAGCTTTGTATTGTCAGCTGACATCAAGCCCAGGGAGACCAGGCGACAATGGTGAGAGCAGCTTTTAGAAGCAGGCGCATGGGAATAGCTCATACTGTACCGCTCCTTCCCAGGCACCGGTACATGTCACGCTGATGTCGCAAGGATATTATCATTGTGTCATCAGTGTGCACTTTTGCAGCAAGTATTATTTCCATTCTGCTGATTAAAAACTATCCTGTCTGCTAAAAAACTGAAGGACTGTACAAATCGTCTCTTCAGTCCTCTTCCTCTCCTATGTATAACACTCATGCTCTTTTCACATAGCTAAACTGCACATATTCATTCAGTCCCACCATTCAACACAAGAGACAATCTCACAAATCACTTAACCATCTGCTCACTCTTTCTATCTTCCTTCTCGTAGTCGCAGGAGACATCTCTCCCAACCCCGGCCCCTCATGTTATAGTAAGTTGCACCCATCTACTGCTACACTCAGAAACCCCTCAAATCTCATTAATATTCCCTGCTTGCCTTCTGTTTCTTTCAATTGTTACCTTTGGAATTCTCGCTCAGTGTTTAATAAACTCTCCATTAACCATGACTTCTTCCTTTCTGATTCTCTTAACCTTCTGGCTCTTACTTAAACCTGGATCCAGCAGTCAGACACTACCAATGATGCTGCTCTTTCTTATGATGGACTACAGTTCTCTCTTACCCTAAGATCGGACAACAGAGCAGGTGGAGGCATTGGTCTGTTCCTATCACTCAAATGTACCTTTCAGGTTATCCTTCAAGCACCCTCACTTATCTTCCCATCTTTTGAGGTCCATGCTGTCAGACTCTACATCCCCTTCTCCTTGTGATTGGCAGTTGTATATCGTCCGCCGGGCCCCTCCCATCAGTTCTTGGATCATTTTGCCACTTGGCTTCCACATTTTCTCTCCTGTGACATCCCTACCCTCATCATGGGAGACTTCAACATCCCCATTGCTTTTCCCTTCTCCTCATCTGCTACTCAACTTTTATTTCTAACCTCCTCCTTTGGACTTTTGCAGCTTACTAACTCTCCTACGCATGAAGACGAAATTCCTTCGAGTTGGTCTTCTCCCGGCTTTGCTCAATATATGATTTTACAAACTCTCCTTTCCCGCTCTCTAACTACAACCTTCTTTCATTCTCAGTTAAGAACTGCCATCCCGCTCAGGTCACCCTCACTTTTCACACTTATAGAAACATACAGGCCATTAACACCCAGAAACTTCTGAAGAACTTGCAGTCTTCATTGGCCCCTATCTCTCATGTCCTGGTTCTACACTGAAGCATTATAATGAAACACTGCAAAGTGCCCTGGATGAAACCACACCTCCTATACATAGAACAACTCTGCACAAATGGTGACAACTCTGGCACATGCTGCAAATACGTTTCTACAGCGGTGCTCTAGGTGTGCCGAAACATCTGTGTAGAAAATCAAATACACCCGAAGAGTTCATCCATTATAAGTTTATAATTAAAACATACAACACTGCCCTTCACCTCTCCAAACAAACCTATTTCAGCGCCCTCATCAGGCCCCAACCACAGATATCTGCGCTGACGACCTGAACAGTTACTTCAAAGAAAAAATTGACTAAATTGCACTGTCCTCCCTCCCCTACTGCACCTAGCTCACTCTCTGATTTTGAAACAGTCACAGAAGAAGAAGTAAGCAGGCTCCTTGCATCTTTTCACCCTACTAATTGTACCAGTGACCCAATTCTATCATATCTCCTCCAGTCCCTTTCCCCTGCTGACACCACTCAGCTAACAAAAATATTCAACCTCTCTCTCTCTTCTGGTATTTTTCCCTCCTCATTTAAGCATGCCATCATACATCCACTACTTAAAAAACCATTCCTCGACCAAAACTGTGCTACTAAGTATAGACCTGTCTCAAATCTTCCCTTCATCTCTAAACTCCTCAAACGCCTGGTCCACTCCCGTCTTATCCGCTATCTCTCAGAAAACTCTCTTCTCGACCCTCTCCAATCCAGATTCCGCTCTTTACACTCTACTGAAACTGCTCTCACTAAAGTCTCTAATGATCTACAAACAGCTGAATCTAATGGTCATTACTCCATGCTAATTCTCCTGGATCTACTGATTCTTTGTCCAATAGGGGCAGTATACAAAGAGAAGAAGAGGGCTGATACTTGAGGCAATCCACATTGAAAAAAAATGATGGATGGCACTCATCAATGCGGTTTCAACTTGCTTTATTGAACACTGTGCGGCTCAGGCACGGGGAGACATGTGCAAGTTACGGACTACAGCTGTTTCACGCCTAAGCGCTTCAATGGGTCCTGCACTGGATTGCAGGAGGCTGACACCTATCAACCTGCTGGTTAAGGTGCCACCTATCTACATTCACAATGCAATGTACACCCACCTGTTAATGTGAACAATCCATTCATAAAAGCATGAAGTAAAAACACTCAGAAATCAAATACAAATACAAAAAAGCATCAACATTACAAAAAGACAGACATGTCAATTTTTTCATTCAAGCATTAGAATGCAAAATCCATCTAGCTTCTTTCACAAGTAACATTCTGCGGTGGTTACCACCTTGGCTGGGAAATTTAACCCTCTCAACACCTGCAAACCTCAGCATTTCAGCATTACCACTATGGCATTCCATAACATGTCTGATAAGCCGAGGAACCCCTTTTCCAGATCTCTATGCTGATGATACCCAATTATATACCTCTTCTCCTGCCTTTTTAGAAAACACCAGTGATTGTCTTACCACTGTCTCCAACATCATGTCCTCCCTCTATCTGAAACTGAACTTGTCAAAAACTGAACTCCTTGTGCTTCCTCCCTCTACAAGTCTGCGTAAGTTTGACATTGCCATTTCCATATGTGTATCTACCTTTACTCCCCAGCAACATATCCACTGTCTTGGCATCATACTTGATTCAGAGCTTTCATTTACCCCCCACATCCGATCACTGGCTCGCTCTTGTTATCTGCACCTCAAAAACATTTCTAGAATTCAACATTTTCTTACTTTTTATTCTGCAAAAACTCTTACTGTTTTTCTTATTCATTCTCATTTGGACTATTGTAACGTTCTACCAATCGGCCTCCTTCTTACCAAACTTTCCCCTCTCCAATCTGTCTTGAATGCTGCAGCCAGGTGTGACGAACAGCCCACTGCTGTTTGCCCAATACGGAGACTAACGGGGGTCCTGCTGCCACCAAAACGCGACGGACAGCGGACCCTGTGTCACCACTATGTCACAATCCCACCACTGACACGGGTGTATCAGCGGATGGAGGGACGTGACACACTGCCGGCACACGGCTATCACAGGTGCAGTGGGGGATTATCTTAGTTATCCCACCACTGGCACCATGTGACAAAAATATCCAGCAAGCTAATCTCGCTCTACAATTTGCTGCAGGGGGGTATTTTGGATGCCCCACCACTGCTATCAATCTTCTAAGTACTGCGGGGAGTTATGTATATCCCACTTTCTCAGTTCAATTTGGAACTCGCAGCTCTCCGGCGCCCCCTTACCCTCAGGTCAGTCAGGGAACTGCACCTAGGATAATTAGTTGCCGGACGGGCTGCTTGTTGTGAACCGGCAATTAGGCTTCAGCAGTCAGGGAATTATCAATGCTGTGGCCGCAGCCCCTCACTCAGCAATATAAAACCCTTCTGGGCTGCCAGCAAGCCGCAATAACCGTACACAACGCGCTGCTCTGCCACCAGCTCCTGGTTTCTCCGCTTAAGTTATAAACTCAAGGGAGGGGTTTGATTCCAACCCGACAATTTAGTAGCGATTATCTAACAAAGGCTTATAGTTCGATTCTTAGAGCATGGAGACAGAACTAAATATTAAATCATTTATTCCCTGAAAGAGGGCAGTGATTATACAGATAAAAGTTGCTATAAAATTGAGACATTACATATGTACAGTTCCAAATATAAAATAAAAGATGGATGAACATAGAAAGTAACACTCACGGTTGTTCATGACTCTTTAGGCAAAACCAAGTGGCTGAGTGGGGGAAGGAGAAAGCGGAGCCACATGTCTCCACTCATCTGGGTTCTGCTCAGCACGGACTCTGCAGCTGTTCTGAGCTGGTTTTGCCAAGGGAATGCCTTATAGACTCTGCTATGTGACATCACGGAGAGATGCATTCTGGGGTAGTCCCACCTCTCTCTTTCCAAGGTAGAAATCTTACCAAACTTTATAATCGTCATAAATTAGCGAGGGAAACCCGGACAGACACATATATGGCATCATTGGTTGTAATTTGTCGAGTACAATTATTCAAGCCCAAATATGCAGTATTTCTGATACACCGTTTACCAGGAACCCATATCTCAGGTTCTGATGATCCGAGAGTTTTGCAACAGGCACCACAGCGAAGCTGGGTCCACTCGTATCAAAGAAATATGATCGTTGTTTCTATGTCATGTATGGTTTGCGAGCCAGGCTTCTTTTTAATATCTCCTATATTGATCCCAGCACACTTTCAGAGACCAAAGGGATCTTTTCCCCCTAGCTAATTAACATTCCTGCTCTTCCAGAGGGAGTGGCAGGGTTGATAACACTTGGGGGGGAAGGGATTCCTACTACCTACAGTTTACAGAGTCATAGAATGGAGGATCTCTAGCACATTCCAACCAAAAACATATTTTGCAGACATTGTATATCACACCAGGATCATATTCCTCACCAATCGCCACTACCTTGTGCCAGTCATTACACTGGTTACCCATCCACTCCAGAATTCAGTATAAACTTATTACTCTCAGCCGCAAAGCACTCCATGGCTCAGCACCACCCTACATCTCCTCCCTCGTCTCAGCCTACCACCCTACCCATGCCATCCATTCTGCTGATGACCTGAGGTTAGCATCCTCAATAATCAGAACCTCCCACTCCCGTCTCCAAGACTTATCATGTGCTGCACCAATTTTTTGGAATGCACTACCCAGGTTAATTCAATTAATCCTCAATGTCCACAGTTTTAAGTGTGCCCTAAAAATGCATTTCTTCAAACTGACCTATGACCTCAACACAATAATCTAACTATCATTGTTTGGCCCATTCAAAATCTTTTACCATAGCCAGGTTCCTCACATGCTTTATGCATTTAATAGCCCTCTGTGTCTGTACTGTTGCATACTTAGGCTGGTTTCACATTTGCGTTTTTTTTCGCGGTAATTTAGCGCTAAATAGCGCATGCGTTTTTTTTTCCTATACTTTGCATGGGATGCGCTTATGTGCGCATACACATGCGTTTGTACGCGTTTTACCGCACATGCGTTTTTTTGCGGTATGCGCTCGGGCGCACAAAATGCAACTTGTTGCATTTTTTGTGCGTCCGATTTGCCTCAAAAAAACGCATGCGCGCGCAATGCGTTTTTTTACAGCAAGACACCCATTATAAGTCTATGGTGAGCATATGTGCGCATTGGCATGCTTATGTATGCGTTTTTTTGCACATGCGTTTTTTTTTACCATTAGTTTAGACAATGGAATTTAGGGGTTTGGGTAAAGTTAGGGTTAGTTAAGGGGGTTTAGGGTTAGGGTTAGGGTCAGGGTTAGGGTTAGGGTTAGGGTTAGGGTCAGGGTTAGGGTTAAGTATGGTTTGGTTAAGGGTTAGGGTCAGGGTTAGGGTTAGGGTTAGGGTCAGGGTTAGGGTTAAGTATGGTTTGGTTAAGGGTTAGGGTCAGGGTTAGGGTTAGGGTCAGGGTTAGGGTCAGGGTTAGGGTTAAGTATGGTTTGGTTAAGGGTTAGGGTCAGGGTTAGGGTCAGGGTTAGGGTTAAGTATGGTTTGGTTAAGGGTTAGGGTCAGGGTTAGGGTTAGGGTTAGGGTCAGGGTTAGGGTTAGGGTTAAGGTTAGTTAGGGTTTGGGTTAGGGTTAAGTATGGTTTGGTTAAGGGTTAGGGTCAGGGTTAGGGTCAGGGTTAGGGTTAAGTATGGTTTGGTTAAGGGTTAGGGTCAGGGTTAGGGTTAGGGTTAGGGTTAGGGTCAGGGTTAGGGCTAGGGTTAAGGTTAGTTAGGGTTTGGGTTAGGGTTAAGTATGGTTTGGTTAAGGGTTAGGGTCAGGGTTAGGGTTAAGTATGGTTTGGTTAAGGGTTAGGGTTAGGGTTAGGGTCAGGGTTAGGGTTAGGGTTAGGGTCAGAGTTAGGGTTAGTAAAGTCATGGTTTGGGTTAGTGTGAGGGGCCACCTAATGTTGGAAAAAAACGCAAACGCGGTAAAAACGCACTAAAAACGCATACAAACGCATAAAAACGCTGCGTTTTTTTCATGCATGCTCATAAAAATGCTTGAAAAAAACGCAGCAGTTGTATGCTTTTTTTTGTATGCGTTTTTCAATGCGTTTTTTTGCGGGAAAAACGCGCTGCAAAAAAAAGCAAGTGTGAAACAGGCCTTAGTCTGATAACCGGTTCATGCAGCAACAGGAACACCCGATTCGTACACTATGGCTGGTCCAAACAATGAAAGCAATTGTTACCATCCACCTTTCATGTCTCACCTATTTTCTCGTAGAGTGTAAGCTTGCGAGCAGGGCCCTCATTCCTCTTGGTATCTGTTGATCTATGTGATTATTGTTATGCTGTAATATCTATTGTCTGTACAAGTTCCCTCTAAAATGTAAAGTGCTGAAAAATATGTTGGTGCCATAGAAATAAAATTATTATTATTATTATTATTATTATTATTATTATTATTTTCAGCATATTTTTCTTTTGCAGAAATCAGTGTTGGCAGTAATAACTCAGTACAATATCTGTGCATTTTTGCCCCATTTTTCTGTGCATAATTTATGCATTTTTACTTGTATCTTATTCCATTCATTTGAATTGGTGAAAAAAAGCTGTAAAAATGCTGAAGTAATTGACAAGCTGCAAAAAAAACCACTTTGAAAGTTCAAGTCTGCAAGAAAAAAAATAACTAGCGTGTACATGAGATCTCTGAAATCTGATTAGCTATGCTGAAACTGTAAGAGTATGTTCCCATGATGAGTTTTTGGTGTTTCCTTGATGTGCCAGATTGCACCATTTCTCCACATGTTAGGTAAAATAGGTTAGTACCATTTTTTAAAAAAATATGCAGCATAAAAAACTCACCAAAGACTCATCTTGGGAATGTAATCTAGAATGCTGTTTTGTTCAACAGCTAAGAGAGCAAAAACATGGCAAAAATGCAAGGTGTGAATAAGACCCTTAAAGGCGTCTGTCAGTGAAAATTTGCAATATTAATAATATTAACTAAGTACATAGCCCCAATAAAAATCACACCTTTATTGTTCTAATCGATGATTCCATTCTGCAGAAAATGAGGTTTATTTAGATATGGTCAATCGGATGCTCAGTGCACCCTTGGTCTGACATTGCTCCACCAACTATTTATGCATGTCCACATCTCTTTCACTATAGACTGGTTGGGCGTGCTTGCCTGCAGCAATCGCAGTCTGTAATGAAAGCCAGGCATGTGCTGTCAATTACTAATAATCAAAGCTGAAGCATGCAAAACCAGTGGGCATCACGGTGTACTGAGAGTTTTGGCTATGGCCACCTTATTTGGCATAGAATCATAGAATCGTAGATTGTTAGGATTGGGAGCTCAGGGGTCCTCTTGTCCCACCAACTGCTCCATGCACGATTCAATGAACCATCCCAGACAGATGTCTGTGCAGCCTCTATTTTAAGACTTCCATTGAAGGAGAACTCACCACCTCTCTCGGCAGCCTGTCCCACTCATTGATTATCCTCACTGCCAAAAAGTTTATTCTACTATATAATCTGTATCTGCTGGCTTTCAGTTTCATCCCATTGCATCTCATGTTTAATTGTCAGATGAGAATAATGATGATCCCGCTACAATGTGACAGCCCTTCAGATATGTGTAGACAGCTGTTAGGTCTCCATTAAGCCTTTTTTGCAATCTAAACATTCCCAGATCCTTTAACCGTTCCCTGTAGGACATACAGTCATATGTAAAAGTTTGGGCACCCCTATTAATGTTAACCTTTTTTCTTTATAACAATTTTGGTTTTTGCAACAGCTATTTCAGTTTCATATATCTAATAACTGATGGACTCAGTTATATTTCTGGATTCAAATGAGGTTTATTGTACTAACAGAAAATGTGCAATCTGCATTTAAACAAAATTTGACCGGTGCAAAAGTATGGGCACCCTTATCATTTTCTTGATTTGAACACTCCTAACTACTTTTTACTGACTTCCTGAAGCACTAAATTGGTTTTGTGACCTCATTGAGCTTTGAACTTCATAGCCAGGTGTATCAAATCATGAGAAAAGGTATTTAAGGTGGCCACTTGTAAGTAGTTCTCCTATTAGATTCTCCTATGAAGAGTGGCATCATGGGCTCCTCAAAACAACTCTCAAATGATCTGAAAACAAAGATTATTCAACATAGCTTTTCAGGGGAAGGATTCAAAAAGTTGTCTCAGAGATTTAACCTGTCAGTTTCCACTGTGAGGAACATAGTAAGGAAATGGAAGAACACAGGTACAGTTCTTGTTAAGCCCAGAAGTGGCAGGCCAAGAAAAATATCAGAAAGGCAGAGAAGAAGAATGGTGAGAACAGTCAAGGACAATCCACAGACCACCTCCAAAGACCGGCAGCATCATCTCGCTGCAGATGGTGTCACTGTGCATCGGTCAACAATACAGCGCACTTTGCACAACGAGAAGCTGTATGGGAGAGTGATGCGAAAGAAGCCGTTTCTGCAAGCACGCCACAAACAGAGTCGCCTGAGGTCTGCAAAAGCACATTTGGACAAGCCAGTTACATTTTGGAAGAAGGTCCTGTGGACTGATGAAACAAAGATTGAGTTGTTTGGTCATACAAAAAGGCGTTATGCATGGAGGCTAAAAAACACAGCATTCCAAGAAAAACACTTGCTACCCACAGTAAAATTTGGTGGAGGTTCCATCATGCTTTGGGGCTGTGTGGCCAATGCCGGCACCGGGAATCTTGTTAAAGTTGAGGGTCGCATGGATTCAACTCAGTATCAGCAGATTCTTGACAATAATGTGCAAGAATCAGTGACGAAGTTGAAGTTACACAGGGGATGGATATTTCAGCAAGACAATGATCCAAAACACCGCTCCAAATCTACTCAGGCATTCATGCAGAGGAACAATTGCAATGTTCTGGAATGGCCATTCCAGTCCCCAGACCAGAATATCATTGACCATCTGTGGGATGATTTGAAGCGGGCTGTCCATGCTCGGCGACCATCAAACTTAACTGAACTGGAATTGTTTTGTAAACAGGAATGGTCACAAATTCCTTCATCCAGGATCCAGGAACTCATTAATAGCTACAGGAAGCGACTAGAGGCTGTTATTTTTGCAAAAGGAGGATCTACAAAATATTAATGTCACTTTTATGTTGAGGTGCCCATACTTTTGCACCGGTCAAATTTTGTTAAAATGCAGATTGCAAATTTTCTGTTAGTACTATAAACCTCATTTGAATCCAGAAATATAACTGAGTCCATCAGTTATTAGATATCTGAAACTGAAATAGCTGTTGCAAAAACCAAAATTGTTATAAAGAAAAAAGGTTAACATTAATAGGGGTGCCCAAACTTTTACATATGACTGTACCTTGCAGTCCGCTTACCAGCTTTGTTTGAACTTCAGTTTCTACAGAATGGAGGCAAAGATTTGAACACTATTTGTGTAATTTTTTAAGGGCAAAATCACCTACAAGGCCAAATGCTTGGTTAAAACCATAATTGTGGTCTGACAGAATCCCATCAAATAAACCAACTAATCAGTTCCATACTTACTTGTTGGAGCAAAACTTCTCATATCCTCCCTAAATACCAAAAATGCCCTTCCAAAGCCCAATGGACGGGTAAGGTGAATCGGCCATATTGATTTGAAGAACTGGTGTCTCACATTCAGCACAGCCTACCCCTCTTTAATGCCTTTCCAACATCTATAGGAAGGAGAGAAGTCCGGCTTTCAGGATCGCGCTGTTCCAGTCCAAAGTTCACAAGGAGTTAATCCAAGGACCAAGCAGTGATTATAACTTTCTTTTTATTCCATAAACTCTACGCGTTTCGTGTACACACTGTACACTTCCTCAGGAGCAAAGTTACACTGGCATCACATTCCATTCTCCTTATATACTATTTGTCAGCACTTGGATTTTTTTTTTCCCATTGTTCAGTGCACTGGATAATAAAATAAATGATAACATTCAAAATGACAACTCCTCGAGCCAAAAACAAGTCATCGTACTGCTACGTGGGTGTATAACAAAATATGGCTCTAGGAAGAAGAGGAGGAGAAAAAATGAAAGAGTAAGAATAGAAGGTGACCCTGTAGGGAAAGTGTTGTGAGACCATGGAATGGGATAGTTTTTGGTACTCTGCTCTTCTGAGCCCTCCACACCATCAAAGATTGGTTGTATCCCGTTCCTACACTTTACAGGTGCGGTATCTGCGCACGTTGAGTATTTGCAGCATTTTTTTCTGCTACAAAAGCCAGAGTGTTGGCAAGAAAAATGTGTCCTCAAATCTGCGCCTTTTTGATGCGTTCTTATTGACGGTTTATCCCGTACTTTGAACTGAATGAAAATGCTGCAAAAATACAGAAATAATTAACATGTAAGATTTGAAAAAAAAACCTCTTTTATCGGTCATAAGATGAGCATTGTGTGCATGAGACTGCAGAAATCTCACAATCATTTTGCTGGTGCTCTAAAACACTGATTTTTTTCTGCTGCAGAAACGTACACGAACAAAACGCAACAAAAGCTCATCTTGTGAACAAGTCCTAAAAATGGAAAAAAATAGGAACTACGTTAGTTAATTCTGCAGTGTTAGGCTGGTTTCACACTTGCGTTTTTTTTCGCGGTATTTTAGCGCTAAATAGCGCATGCGTTTTTTTTCCCTATACTTTGCATGGGATGCGCTTATGTGCGCATACACATCCGTTTGTACGCGTTTTTCCGCGCATGCGTTTTTTTGCGGTATGCGCTCGGGCGCACAAAATGCATCCTGTTGCATTTTTTGGGCGTCCGACTTGCCTCAAAAAAACGCATGCACGCGCAATGCGTTTTTTTACAGCAAGACACCCATTATAAGTCTATGGGTGCGCATATGTGCGCATTGGCATGCTTATGTATGCGTTTTTTTGCGCATGCGTTTTTTTTTTTACCATTAGTTGGACAATGGAATTTAGGGGTTTGGGTTAGAGTTAGGGTTAGTTAAGGGGGTTTAGGGCTAGGGTTAGGGTTAGCTAGGGTTTAGGGTTAGGGTTAGGGTTAGTATGGTTTGGTTAAGGGTTAGGGTTAGGGTCAGGGTTAGGGTTAGGGTTAGTATGGTTTGGTTAAGGGTTAGGGTTAGGGTCAGGGTTAGGGTCAGGGTTAGGGTTAGGGTTAGGGTTAGGGTCAGGGTTAGGGTTAGGGTTAGGGTTAGGGTCAGGGTTAGGGTCAGGGTTAGGGTTAGGGTTAGGGTCAGGGTTAGGGTTAGGGTTAGGGTTAGGGTCAGGGTTAGGGTCTGGGTTAGGGTTAGGGTCAGGGTTAGGGTTAGGGTTAGGGTTAGGGTCAGGGTTAGGGTTAGGGTCAGGGTTAGGGTTAGGGTTTGTAAAGTCATGGTTTGGGTTAGTGTGAGGGGCCACCTAATGTTGGAAAAAACGCAAACGCGGTAAAAACGCACTAAAAACGCATACAAACGCATAAAAACGCTGCGTTTTTTTCATGCATGCTCATAAAAATGCTTGAAAAAAACGCAGCATTTGTATGCGTTTGTATGCGTTTTTTCAATGCGTTTTTTTGCGGGAAAAACACGCTGCAAAAAAAAGCAAGTGTGAAATTAGCCTTATTCTACCCGATAGTGCAGTGTGACACTGATGGCTGCACCGGAGTTACCTGACGGGAGCGGCTCACTAGGTCTCACGGCAGAGAAACTGTAGGGAAACAAAAGCCACAAGACCATCAGGTGACGCCCTTCTGAGTGCAAAGGAAAGTGAAAGGAAGGCGCTCACCTGAGCTGGCTGTGTGCAGTCACAACTCCTATGGACACCTGAGGAGATCAGCTGCCTCCTGGCTGGGGGATGATCTCCTCCAGGAGAGTCAACCAGTTCATACGATAACACGATATCAGGCTGCGCTGAAGGGTCCTTAGGACCAAGATGAGTTGAGCAGTTTTCCACAACGCATTTCAATGTTGGACTAGCGTAGTTTTCAAGTGAAAAAATGAATTCCATCTCTTGTGGCCCGATATTGTGTTATCATCCAAATTGGTTAAGTAGGTCTCATGGCATATTATTAATAATCTACGAAGACGGTGATTTCACATTTATGGAAAGAAAAAATGTCCGAGTATGATCAGTGTTTTTCATTTGAGTGTCATAAATATTTTGCCCGCGTGTCAGTTTTTGCCATCAGTGTTTCAGCGTTTATCATGTTGTAGTCATCCCTGACTATGACGACTATGAAGGTAACATTCCTTAGATTCTAGCCATTAAATCAGGAGGTAAACAGTCATTAAACAGGTGTGCACCAACTATAGGCAGGCACAGGACAGCCAGGCAGGCACAGGACAGCCAGGCAGGCACAGGACAGCCAGGCAGGCACAAGACAGCCAGGCAGGCACAGGACAGCCAGGCAGGCACAGGACAGCCAGGCAGGCACAAGACAGCCAGGCAGGCACAGGACAGCCAGGCAGGCACAGAACAGCCAGGCAGGCACAAGACAGCCAGGCAGGCACAGGACAGCCAGGCAGGCACAAGACAGCCTGGCAGGCACAAGACAGCCAGGCAGGCACAAGACAGCCAGGCAGGCACAGGACAGCCAGGCAGGCACAGGACAGCCAGGCAGGGCTATTTTCACATTTGTGAAAATTCCTAGTGCCTTGAAAGAATTTATATCAACAAGAAATCCTAAAAATTGGAGAAACACTCGTCCAAAGAACAATATAAGATCATTTTCACATAAAAAAAACCTCTACAGAACCGATATTATTTACTAAATGAAATGTTTGTCTCAGTTGCGATAACACATGATTTTCTAATGGAGCCTGTGATCAACCAATTGTCAACTTTCCTTCTGGTCTCATGTGATCTCTCCTCCTGCTCCTCCATCTCCTATTATATAGATCATTCACTACCTCCCTTCTAGAATCTTATGCTGCATCTTCTCCACTGAAGCCCATTTAGATTTTATACAGCCTCTTCTAACTTTCCCACCATCTAGTCTTCAGCAGCTCCACTACCATGTCGCCTTTCTGTACCTTAATCGACTCCTGTGTCCCCAGCAAATACAAAATCACCACAGACAACAGATATAAATAGCAATAATGATGAAATAAGGACCTGAGAATTTCCACAATAAATATAATCTTACATCAGATTTTCCCATTTCCCGGCATCAACAATTTTCTAGTAATGTAAATTCTGTCGTTTTGCTCCAGTTTCCTTGAAAAAATTCTTGGGAATAATGAATGAAAAAAAAAACACAGAGTAATCAACCTGATTACACAGCTCCTTCCCAATGTCTGATCCTCTGTCTTCTGTGAGATGATGGAACACGCAGCAACTACCTTAATATATATGAAATCTGTGAAGGACATAGACTGTGGAAAACAAACTCCAGGAAAAACTTTTTCTTTACCGTCAAGAGTCTCCTGTGTTCTAAATCCCTAAAGAGCAAAACTCCTAATGATTCATTATTGCCAAACGATTGAAAGAGTTTAGAAAGTTTATATGAAAACTTTATCAAATGTGTGCAACTTTAAAGAGAACTTGTCAGCATGTTTTCCATATGGGACAAATGATAAAACCTTCATTTTAAAGATCTGATGGGCCCGTCATGAGTAGTCTACCACAACTTCCGGCTGTCACGGCCTGGGTCAGTGCACACACAGCCACAGCTGTTCTAAATTCTATTGTCAGTGGCTATCGCATCATTTAGAAGGTTAGGAGAGGGAGGGGGCTCCCCCTCCCACCAGATCGGCACCCACAAAATGTAATCGCGGGGACCCAATGGTTGCCATGACAGCAGAAGATCACAATCTAACAGCTATAGTGGCCAGTCCTGTACGACTATGCCAGGAACATGGTCTAAAAGGGGTTCTGTTCGGCTGGGGTCAGACTTGTGAGTGTTATGCGAGAAACTAGCGCGAGTCTCCCACATCACTGCAGGACCGGATTGTGCGGCTGTTTAGAAATACATGCAGTCGCACACTCCATTTACGAGTACCGGGTATTGATGCGCGAGTTTCTCGCATTTCTCGCATTGCAATCGCAAGTCAGACCCCAGCCATAGTGTGACACTGACAGCTATACAGTATGTGCATTGCAATGAATTATACCAGTAATCAGAGGAATAAAATATACCCTAAATGCTTATATTTAAGTAAAAAAAGTACACATATTTGGTATTACTCCATACAAAATGAACTGATCTATAAAATTGTCACGCTAATTATCCCCTTCAGTAAACACCATAAAAAAATAAAAAATGTCAAAAAAAACTATGCTTTTTAGAATACTGAAAAACAGCGTAATGAAATGCGATCAAAAAGTGGTATGTAAATACAAATGGTATCTCTGAAAATGTCATCTGGTGACTGCAAAAAACAAGCTGTAGCTCAGGAGTTCTTCTATATGTGTGGTGAGCACTTAAATCCTCCAGGTTCTTCTGGTTCTTCTCAGATGTTAACAACATTGAGCCAGGAATATAAAAAAAAAATCTAATTTTCCCACAAAAATGTTCATTATCCCCAAATTTTGCTTTTTCATAAGGATAATAGCAGAAATTGCTCCATACAATTTGTTGTGCAATTTTTCATGTGTACGCTTATTCCATATATGTGGGGAAAAACTACTGTTCATGCGCATTGCAGGGCTCAGAAAGGAATTGAGTGACGTTTTGGAATGCAGATTTTTAAGGAATTCTGCACCAGTTCCAGTGGAAACCACACACAAGTGACACAATTTGGAAACTGGAACCCTCAAGGAACTTATCTAAATGTGTGATGAGCACCTTGAACCCCCAGTGCTTCACAGAAGTTTACAACACTGATCTGTTGAAATGATAAAAAAAATTCCCACTTTTTTTTTCATTTTCCCAAGGATAACAGGATAAAATGGAACCCCAAAATTTGCTGTGCAATTTCTCCTGAGTACATTGATACCCCATATGTGGTCAAAAAGTACTTTTGAGGCATGGTGCAAGTCTCAGAAGGGAAGAAGTGCCATATTTGAGATTTATTTTGCTGGAATAGATTAAGGATGCCATGTCAGATTAGCAGAGCTCTTGAAGTGCCAGAACAGATAAAAAAAAATATATGACCTCATTTTAAAAGCTGCATTCCCAATTTAATTCATCTAGGGGTGCAGTTGTAGGGACAGTGACCTGACCGACAGATGTACTTGTCAGTTATAACACATGGATAACAGCTGGGCAGTCAAAGTGATAGGTAGTACCCTGGGTGACCACAAGGTGGCAGGGGAGAGTGTGAGGAAAAGGACTTGACAGCAGCTTAGGGCTAGGAAACCGTTGGTCATGGGGGGCAGAGTTACAGTGAACCGGGAAAGAAATAAATACTGAGGGAGGGTTCCAGAAGATTCCAGTCCCCAGGGGGAGCTCAGGTGACAGGAGGACAACGACAGTTCGTGCTCTCTGAGGAGAACCAGACCAGGGGGACTGAGGAGAGAGAGCGTCAGGGGGTGGTCCTCACAGGAAGAATCGCAGAAGGGACGAGGCACTGGGTGTAAGACACCGTATTTGACACAACGACTGAACAGTAGAAGCGCTGTTGGTTTATGGGACTAAGGCTAGTTTCACACTTGCTTTTTTTTGCAGCGCGTTTTTCCCGCAAAAAAACGCATTGAAAAAACGCATACATAAGCATACAACTGCTGCGTTTTTTTCAAGCATTTTTATGCGCATGCATGAAAAAAACGCAGCGTTTTTATGCGTTTGTATGCGTTTTTAGCGCGTTTTTACCGCGTTTGCGTTTTTTTCCAACATTTTTAGGTGGCCCCTCACACTACCCAAACCATGACTTTACTAACCCTAACCCTGACCCTAACCCTAACCCTAACCCTGACCCTAACCCTAACCCTGACCCTAACCCTTAACCAAATCATACTTAACCCTAACCCAAACCCTAAACCCTAACTAACCCTAACCCTAACCCTAACCCTGACCCTAACCCTAACCCTAACCCTGACCCTAACCCTAACCCTAACCCTGACCCTAACCCTAACCCTAACCCTAACCCTGACCCTAACCCTTAACAAAACCATACTTAACCCTAACCCTGACCCTAACCCTAACCCTAACCCTAACCCTGACCCTAACCCTAACCCTAACCCTAACCCTGACCCTAACCCTTAACAAAACCATACTTAACCCTAATCCTGACCCTAACCCTGACCCTAATCCTTAACAAAACCATACTTAACCCTCATCCTGACCCTAACCCTGACCCTAACCCTAACCCTAACCCTAACCCTAACCCTGACCCTAACCCTAACCCTAACCCTGACCCTAACCCTTAACAAAACCATACTTAACCCTAATCCTGACCCTAACCATGACCCTAATCCTTAACAAAACCATACTTAACCCTAACCCTGACCCAAACCCCAACCCTAACCCTGACCCTGACCATAACCCTAACCCTAAACCCCCTTAACTAACCCTAACTCTAACCCAAACCCCTAAATTCCATGGTTTAAAAAAAAAAACGCATATGCAAAAAAACGCATACATGAGCATGCCAGTGCGCACATATGCGCATCCATAGGCTATAATGGCCATTTTTAGCGCAAAACGTGCGCATATGTGCGCATGCGCTTTTTTGTAGGGCCAAAAAATGCAACATGCTGCGTCTGGAAAATCCCAACGCACACCCCAAAAAAACGCAGCGCATGAAAATCGCATACATGCGCTTACCAGCGTGCAGGTATGCGCACCCATGTTAAATATAGGGGAAAAAACGCATGCGCAGGTGTGCGTTTTTTTCCAGCGCTAAAAAACGCAAATGTGAAACCAGCCTAAGGCGGCCACAGTGACGGACCTGTCAGGAGCGTCGACGAGTGAAGAGGGGACGGTGTATGCATACACGTCCCCAGTGTAATGTATGGAGTGTGGGAAGCGGCCCTGGAAACGGAGGGCCGTGAGGTGAAGGAAGTGCGGTGTGCTTCTGAGGCCGTCAGGTGGACGGCGAGTGAAAATAAACTTGGACCTGTTGCACCCAGAACCTGCCTCCATCTTGTCTCTGTTACATCTCTGCACGGTAAGAAGAGGGACCACCCCCCACCCCCCAGCTTGGCCCACGAACTCTACACAGTGATCATATTTCCTCCATCTGTCCCACACACATTTTTATACCATTGGGCGGTGAAAAAGTATATTTACATTTTTACCACTAAAATGTTGTTCTAGCTCCAAATTTTAATTTTTCTAACAGTTATTAAGAAAAAATGGATCTTAGTTTGTTTTAAAAATATCTCCTGAGTGTACCAATACCCTACACGTAAATGAGAAATACTTTTTAGGCACAGTGCAAAGCACTGAAGGGAAGAAGTGCCATATTATATTGCAGATGTTACTGTTATGGTTTTCGGGTGCCATGACCCCCTGGGAGAACCACTGAGGTGCCAGAACAGCAAAGATTCTCATAAATGATGCCATTTTACAAAATACACCTCTTGATGAATTAATGTAGGGTTGTAGTGATCATATTGACATCACAGGTGTGTCACAGAACCTTATACCATTGGCCTGTGAAGAAAAAATAACTACATTTTTACCACTAAATATATGCATTAACCTCAGGTTTTACATTTTCACAAGGAGAAATGGGCAAAAAATGGCACCAAAATTTGCTCCACAATTTCTGCTGAATTTAGAAGTACCCCACAGTACTGTTTAGCCATACTGAGAGACTCACGAGAGACGAAGAGCTATTTGCCTCCTGGAGCACAGATTTTCCTAGAATAGTTTGTGGACTTTATATACAGAGCCCCTAAGTGCTGGAGGAGCAGAATCCCCCTCAAGTGATCACATTGTGGAGATTATACCCTTTGGTAATTTATCTACAGGTGTACTGATGATTTTAACTCCATGGGTATTTTCCAGAAACAAGCAGCAGTGGATGTTACTGAGTAAATTGCAATCTGCTCTTGTAGTGACCAGTGGGTTGTAGTGACCAGTACATTGCAGTCACCAGTATACTATGCCCAGCTCATGCTTCTAGAGACACAAATCCGTAAAGTAGGTGAGCTGCCATCACCACATAAATGCCAAACATGTGTGGCTCAGAAAGGAGGGGGCATTTTTTTGTGAGCCCAGATTTTGTTGGATTTCTTTTGAGGAGCGAGGCGCCATAGCACTTTTCCAGAGGCTTTGTGCAGTAACGTCGAAGCCCCTTATATTTCCATTGTCAGGTGATGGACCTGAGTGGGGACTTGCTATTTTTGTGGATTAAAGCATTTATTGACAACATTTTACATAACATTTGGGATCACATTTATCTAGCACTCTACGCCCAGCAATTACTTTGGGGTTTCCATCTAAGCCTCTGAGTTAGTCTGGACTCCATCCGGCCTCTGCTCAGTGGTTTCCTTATTTTCAAATGTGCACAAAACTGTGGTTGACAGTGTTTTTATGCACTCTTAAAACAGCGTACACTACCGATTAATAGCCAAGACAGTGTCAACAGTGCCTACATCTGGCTTGTTATACGGAATATTCGGAGGGTGTAAATCTGAATCACGCATCTCAGAAAATTACACAGAAACCCCGGTGTGAGTGGGTCACCCTCCCAGGGCTGTGGGGTACTCGGAGCTGGGCCCGGTGGATTTCAATGGGAGTTGTCACGGTAGCTGTTACCCAGTCCGTGGCCCTGGGCGTCCATTGTAAAAGGGGAATGTTGAGTGTGTGGATGTTGATTAAAGTTTATGAGTGAATGATTCGTGAAGCCACCTGTGGTGTTCGGCAATGAAGATGTTAAGCCGACGCTGCAGACAAATCCTCTGGGAGATGGTGTGGTGCAGCAATGATGGTGTGGCCCTCCACAGGCAGGGCTGTAGTCCCAGGGCAGTGTAGATGGAGAGATCGTGAGGAGAGCGGTGTGGTGTTAAGCATGGAGATGTAGCAGTGCTGAGGGTGTTGGCGCAGGAATAAGCGGAGGTCACCAGGGCATGTAGTTCCAAAGCTTTACTCACAATTAGAGTTGAGCGATACCGTCCGATACTTCAAAGTATCGGATCGGAATGGATCGGCCGATCTTAAAAAAAAGTATCGGTATCGCCGATTCCGATACCGGAAGTCCCATTCAAGTCTATGGGACTTCCGGTATCGGAATAAGAAAAACCCTATTTTTGCCTTGTACAGCCTCTCTGGGGTCTGTACGGGCCTTTCGGGGGCTGCGCCGGCCTGCCAGGGGGTCTGTGCAGGCTCCGGTGGTCTGTGCCGGCCTGCCGGGGGGCTGTGACGGCCTGCCGGTGGTCTGTGCAGGCTCCGGTGGGCTGTGCCGGCCTGCCGGGGGGCTGTGCCGGCCTGCCGGTGGTCTGTGCAGGCTCCAGGGGGCTGTGCCGGCCTGCCGGGGGGCTGTGCCGGCCTGCCGGTGGGCTGTGCAGGCTTCGGGGGTCTGTGCAGGCATCGTCCGATGGGACTACAAGTCCCATCGGGCGATGCCTGCTACCATGACAGTGATTGACACATTAGCCAATGATGGGACAGTAGTAGTCCCATCATCCGGCTAATGTGTTGAATGTAAAAAAAAATAAATAAATTACATGCTACATACATGCTACATACATACAACATGCATACTACATATATACTACATGTAACATACATACTACATATATACTACATGCAACATGCATACTACATGCATGCTACATACATGCTACATACATGCTACATTCATACTACATATATACTACATGCATGCAACATACATACTACATATATACTACATGCATGCAACATACATACTACATATATACTACATGCATGCAACATACATACTACATATATACTACATGCATGCAACATACATACAACATATATACTACATGCATGCAACATGCATACTACATATATACTACATGTAACATACATACTACATATATACTACATGCATACTACATACATGCTACATACTACATGCATGCTACATACATACTACATGCATGCTACATACATACTACATGCATGCTACATACATACTACATGCATGCTACATACATACTACATGCTACATACATACTACATACATACTACATATATACTACATACATACTACATGCTACATACATACTACATACATACTACATGCATGCTACATACATACTACATGCTACATACATACTACATACATACTACATGCATGCTACATACATACTACATGCTACATACATACTACATACATACTACATGCATGCTACATACAATACATTCATACAATACATACATAGACATACAGTACATATAACATAGAGTAACATACTTACCAATACTTGTCACATTGTTCCCCGAAGCCAATGTCTTTTACGGAATAAATATTAACATAACAAACCACGGGCTTTTTAAGTGGCGGAGGAATACAGTGCGGAAGGATATCTACCTTCCATCATTGGATTCCTGCAGCCCGTAGAGAGCGGCAGCATCAGCTGATGCTGCAGTTCTCTACCCAAGATCGTCGTGGGACACACTCGTGGACTGCTTCGGATCATGGGTGAGTATTTTTGTGGTTTGTTATGTTAATATTTATTCCGTTAAAGACAATGGCTTCGTATTGGTAAGTATGTTACTCTATGTTATATGTACTGTATGTCTATGTATGTATTGTATGAATGTATTGTATGTAGCATGCATGTAGTATGTATGTAGTATGTATGTAGCATGTAGTACGTATGTAGTTTGCATGTAGTATGTATGTAGCATGCATGTAGTATGTATGTAGCATGCATGTAGTATGTATGTAGCATGTAGTATGTATGTAGCATGCATGTAGTATGTATGTAGTATGTATGTAGTATGTATGTAGCATGTAGTATGTATTTAGCATGCATGTAGTATGTATGTAGTATGTATGTAGTATGTATGTAGCATGTAGTATGTATGTAGCATGCATGTAGTATGTATGTAGCATGCATGTAGTATGTATGTAGTATGTATGTAGTATGTATGTAGCATGTAGCATGTATGTAGCATGCATGTAGTATATATGTGGTATGTATGTAGCATGTAGTATGTATGTAGCATGCATGTAGTATGTATGTAGTATGTATGTAGTATGTATGTGGTATGTATGTAGCATGTAGTATGTATGTAGCATGCATGTAGTATATATGTGGTATGTATGTAGCATGTAGTATGTATGTAGCATGCATGTAGTATGTATGTAGTATGTATGTAGTATGTATGTGGTATGTATATAGCATGCATGTAGTATGTATGTAGTATATTTGTGGTATGTATGTAGCATGTAGTATGTATGTAGTATATATGTGGTATGTATGTAGCATGTAGTATGTATGTAGTATGTATGTAGTATGTATGTAGCATGCATGTAGTATGTATGTAGTATGTATGTAGCATGCAGTATGTATGTAGCATGCATGTAGTATATATGTAGTATGTATGTAGTATGTATGTAGCATGCATGTAGTATATATGTAGTATGTATGTAGCATGTAGTATGTATGTAGCATGCATGTAGTATATATGTGGCATGTATGTAGCATGTAGTATGTATGTAGCATGCATGTAGTATTTATGTGGTATGTATGTAGCATGTAGTGTTGAGCATTCCGATACCGCAAGTATCGGGTATCGGCCGATACTTGCTGTATCGGAATTCCGATACCGACTTCCGATATTTTTTCAATATCGGAATTTGGCATCGGAATCGGAAGTTCAGTTGATTGACGGCCTGACGTCATCATGATGCGCGGTGTGTGCGCATCATGATGCGCCGTCATTTCGGGCCTTCCGGGGGTCTCTGCCGGCCTGCCGGGGGGCTGTGCCGGCCTGCCGGGGGGCTTTGTGGACTGCCCGGGGTCTCTGCCGGCCTGCCGGGGGGCTGTGCCGGCCTGCCGGGGGGCTGTGCACCCTGTGGGGGTCTGTACCGGCCTGCCGGGGGGCTGTGCCGGCCTGCCGGGGGGCTGTGCTGATGTCCGGGGGTCTGTGCAAGCATCGTCCGATGGGACTACAAGTCCCATCGGGCGATGCCTGCTACCATGACAGTGATTGACACATTAGCCAATGATGGGACAGTAGTAGTCCCATCATCCGGCTAATGTGTTAAATGTTAAAAAAAAAAAAAAAAAAAAAAAAAAAAATACTACATACATACTACATGCTACATACATACTACATATATACTACATACATACTACATACATGCTACATACATACTACATGCATGCTACATACATACTACATATATACTACATACATACTACATACATACTGCATGCTACATACATACTACATACATACTACATACATACTACATGCATGCTACATATATACTACATGCTACATACATACCACATACATACTACATGCATGCTACATATATACTACATGCATGCTACATACATACTACATATATACTACATGCATGCTACATACATACTACATGCTACATGCATGCTACATACATACTACATACATGCTACATATATACTACATACATACTACATATATACTACATGCATGCTACATATATACTACATACATACTACATATATACTACATGCATGCTACATACATACTACATGCTACATGCATGCTACATACATACTACATACATGCTACATATATACTACATACATACTACATATATACTACATGCATGCTACATATATACTACATGCATACTACATATATACTACATGCATGCTACATATATACTACATACATACTACATATATACTACATACATGCTACATACATACTACATACATACTACATATATACTACATGCATGCTACATATATACTACATGCTACATACATACCACATACATACTACATACATGCTACATATATACTACATGCATGCTACATACATACTACATATATACTACATGCATGCTACATACATACTACATGCTACATGCATGCTACATACATACTACATACATACTACATGCTACATACATACCACATATATACTACATACATACAATACATTCATACAATACATACATAGACATACAGTACATATAACATAGAGTAACATACTTACCAATACTTGTCACATTGTTCCCCGAAGCCATTGTCTTTCCGGAATAAATATTAACATAACAAACCACAAAAATACTCACCCACGATCCGAAGCAGTCCACGAGTGTGTCCCACGACGATCTTGGGTAGAGAACTGCAGCATCAGATGATGCTGCCGTTCTCTACGGGCTGCAGGAATCCAATGACGGAAGGTAGGTATCCTTCCGCACTGTATTCCTCCGCCACTTAAAAAAAAAAAAAGTCCCTAGTCTCACTTTATGCCATTGCTGTGTGGGAAATAATGTAGTATATATGTAGTATGTATGTAGTATATATGTAGCATGTATGTAGTATGTATGTAGCATGCATGTAGCATGTAGTATGTATGTAGCATGCATGTAGTATATATGTAGTATGTATGTAGCATGCATGTAGTATATATGTAGCATGCATGTAGTATATATGTAGTATGTATGTAGTATATATGTAGCATGTATGTAGTATGTAGCATGCATGTAGCATGTAGTATGTATGTAGCATGCATGTAGTATATATGTAGTATGTATGTAGCATGCATGTAGTATATATGTAGTATGTATGTAGCATGCATGTAGTATATATGTAGCATGCATGTAGTATATATGTAGTATGTATGTTGCATGTAGTATGAATGTAGCATGTATGTAGTATGTAGTATGAATGTAGCATGTATGTAGTATGTAGTATGAATGTAGCATGTATGTAGTATGTAGTATGAATGTAGCATGTAATTTTTTTTTTTTTTTTTTTTTTTTACATTTAACACATTAGCCGGATGATGGGACTACTACTGTCCCATCATTGGCTAATGTGTCAATCACTGTCATGGTAGCAGGCATCGCCCGATGGGACTTGTAGTCCCATCGGACGATGCCTGCACAGACCCCCGGAGCCTGCACAGACCACCGGCAGGCCGGCACAGCCCCCCGGCAGGCCGGCACAGCCCCCCGGCAGGCCGGCACAGCCCCCCGGCAGGCCGGCACAGCCCCCCGGAGCCTGCACAGACCACCGGCAGGCCGGCACAGACCACCGGAGCCTGCACAGACCCCCTGGCAGGCCGGCACAGCCCCCCGGAGCCTGCACAGACCACCGGCAGGCCGGCACAGACCACCGGAGCCTGCACAGACCCCCTGGCAGGCCGGCACAGCCCCCCGAAAGGCCCGTACAGACCCCAGAGAGGCTGTACAAGGGCAGGAAAGGGTTTTTCTTATTCCGATACCGGAAGTCCCATAGACTTGAATGGGACTTCCGGTATCGGAATCGGCGATACCGATACTTTTTTTAAAGATCGGCCGATACCATCCGATACGATACTTTGAAGTATCGGATGGTATCGCTCAACTCTAGTAGCATGTAGTATGTATGTAGCATGCATGTAGTATATATGTGGTATGTATGTAGCATGTAGTATGTATGTAGCATGCATGTAGTATATATGTGGTATGTATGTAGCATGTAGTATGTATGTAGCATGCATGTAGTATATATGTGGTATGTATGTAGCATGTAGTATGTATGTAGCATGCATGTAGTATATATGTGGTATGTATGTAGCATGTAGTATGTATGTAGTATGTATGTAGTATATATATATATATTTTTTTTAAAACATTTAACACATTAGCCGGATGATGGGACTACTACTGTCCCATCATTGGCTAATGTGTCAATCACTGTCATGGTAGCAGGCATCGCCAGATGGGACTTGTAGTCCCATCGGACGATGCTTGCACAGACCCCCGGACATCAGCACAGCCCCCCGGCAGGCCGGCACAGCCCCCCGACAGGCCGGTACAGACCCCCACAGGGTGCACAGACCACCGGCAGGCCGGCACAGCCCCCCGGCAGGCCGGTACAGACCCCCACAGGGTGCACAGACCACCGGCAGGCCGGCACAGCCCCCCGGCAGGCCGGTACAGACCCCGGGCAGTCCACACAGCCCCCCGGCAGGCCGGCAGAGACCCCCAGAAGGCCCGAAATGACGGCGCATCATGATGCGCACACACCGCGCATCATGATGACGTCATTTCGGCTGTCAATCAACTTTGAACTTCCGATTCCGATGCCGATGCCCGATATTGAAAAAATATCGGAAGTCGGTATCGGAATTCCGATACAGCAAGTATCGGCCGATACCCGATACTTGCGGTATCGGAATGCTCAACACTACTCACAATCTGTTGTACATCCAGATGCCCGCCTCGGTGCCGTATCCTCCAGGTCAGGGGCCCAGCCAACCTCCAGGCCAGATGGAGTACTCCGTTCCAACACTCCACCAACGTAAGTGCCTTTTCTGAACGTCTCCCTTTCGCGCCTATAGTGAAGTACTCTCAGTACTGAGTTACACTGGAGTTCCTCCTGTCAGATGTTCCTATGAACTCTACTTGTACGGCAGACAGCTGTAGCCTGTGTAGGGGACTCCTTTCTACCTAGTCCCTGCTCAATATCGATGCTGTTGTGCCCGAAAGTCTTGTGAGGGAATAAAGTGGTGACAACTTCTATTCCTCCGGTGTCTGTCGCAGGACCATTAGTATCCATACAACCTCGGGGACCGGACCCCGGCCATGTGCTGTGAACTTGAGAAGGGTTCTGCTCTAACCCTAATCCTTAGTCCTCCTCTCCTTACGTTCCTTAGTAATCCTTCTTTCTTATGGAGAAAGTCAGTCTTTCCATCAATGTCTCCTTCTTGTGCCAGCGGACCCAGGTCACTGAGGTCGGCTGCAGCACTTCCTTCATCCATCCCACTCAGGGGATCTACACTCCTCCACTCACTCTGTCAGACTGACTGACCAAATCCTAAACTCTTCCCGCTCTTTTGGTGCCAACTAACTTCACCTGCCTCCCAGCATGCTTCGTGTTCCAAGCAGGGAGCCACCAAAGGGTGCTTTGCTACACTACTATGTTGTGTGGGATGCAGGTATTGGAGTGTGGTCAGAAGTCTCTACCTTACCTGAATGGTGGGGCACCACACCTCAGGAGGAGGTGCAGTACCTCTGTGGCGACTGAACCCTCAGGGGCGCCACACAAGCGCTCAGCACAGAGTGCAGGATAAATGTGTGCCGAGTAGAGTTGAGCGAAACGGGTCGAAAAAATTCAAAAGTCGCCGACTTTTGGCAAAGTCGGGTTTCATGAAACGAAACCCGACCCTAGGATGAGGTCGGCCACGAGGTCGGCGACTTACGCGCCAAAGTCGCGTTTCAAAAGTTTGTTTTGCGCTCTTTTTCAGCCAATCAGGATCCACGGACACTGTGGGCAACGTGATGACCTAGGCACGGGTCACCACCATCTTTCAGAAGGGCATGCAAGTGATTGGCTTGCTTTGGTGGGCGTCACAGGGGGTATAGAATCATAGAATAGAATCATAGAATCATAGAATCATAGAATCGTAGAGTTGGAAGGGACCTCCAGGGCCATCTGGTCCAACCCCCTGCTCAAAGCAGGATTCGCTAAATCATCCCAGTCAGATGTCTGTCCAGCCTCTGTTTGAAGACTTCCATTGAAGGAGAACTCACCACTTCTCGTGGCAGCCTGTTCCACTCATTGATCACTCTAACTGTCAAAAAGTTTTTTCTAATATCTAATCTGTGTCTCCTCCCATTCAGTTTCATCCCATTGCTTCTAGTCTTTCCTTGTGCAAATGAGAATAAAGTTGATCCTTCTACAATGTGACAGCCCTTTAGATATTTGTAGACAGCTCTTAAGTCTCCTCTCAGTCTTCTCTTTTGCAAACTAAACATTCCCAAATCCTGCAACCTTTCCTCATAAGACAGGGTTTGCAGACCGGTCACCATTCTGGTCGCTCTTTTCTGAACTTGCTCCAGTTTGTTGATGTCTTTTTTAAAATGTGGTGCCCACTTCTCCAGTTTATTTAAATCTTTTTGAATCCTCTCTCTCTCTTCTCTAGTATTAGCTATCCCTCCTAGCTTTGTGTCATCAGCAAATTTAATCAGTTTACCCTCAATTCCTTCATCTAAATCATTGATAAAGATGTTGAACAATACAGGGACCAGGACAGAGCCCTGTGGTACCCCACTTGAGACATTCTTCCAACTGGATGTGCAGCCATTTACGACCACTCTTTGGGTCCGATCACTAAGCCAGTTATGAATCCACCTAACAGTTGCCTTGTCCATTCCATACTTAATCATTTTTTCAATAAGGATTGTATGAGAGACTTTGTATGAGAGACTTTTATAAAAGGGCGTTCACGCCAACCGCCATCTTACTTCTGCCGATCTTAGTATAGGGAGAGGTTGCTGCTGATTCTGTAGGGAGAGCGTTAGGCAGGGAAGAAGACAAAAAAACTGCTTCTGCTGCTAGCGATTTGGCCTGCACAACACACAAGTCACTGTGTGTGCAGTGCAAGGGGAGGCTATATTGTGGTGTATCAGTGGTGTTGGTTGTTGGGCTGCCTTTTAAGGCTTCCTGACACGCTGGCATTGCTGTTTACCCACTGCTCCGCAAACTGCTTTTTTAAAAGCAATCCAATCTCCCTTATCCTCTAGTCACTTTTGTCACAGCTATGCCATCGAGCCTGTCACATAGCGCTCAGATATCAGTGGGCCTCACACAATCCACAAGTGTCCAGTGTCCAAAAGTGTGCGCAGAGATTCAAAATCTCCATTATCCTCTCGTCACTTTGGTCACAGGCAGCTGTGCCATCGAGCGTGTCACATAGCGCTCAGATATCAGTGGGCCTCACACAATCCACAAGTGTCCAGTGTCCAAAAGTGTGCGCAGAGATTCAAAATCTCCATTATCCTCTCGTCACTTTTGTCACAGGCAGCTGTGCCATCGAGCCTGTCACATAGCGCTCAGATATCAGTGGGCCTCACACAATCCACAAGTGTCCAGTGTCCAAAAGTGTGCGCAGAGATTCAAAATCTCCATTATCCTCTCGTCACTTTGGTCACAGGCAGCTGTGCCATCGAGCGTGTCACATAGCGCTCAAATATCAGTGGGCCTCACACAATCCACAAGTGTCCAGTGTCCAAAAGTGTGCGCAGAGATTCAAAATCTCCATTATCCTCTCGTCACTTTGGTCACAGCTGTGCCATCGAGCCTGTCACATAGCGCTCAGATATCAGTGGGCCTCACACAATCCACAAGTGTCCAGTGTCCAAAAGTGTGCGCAGAGATTCAAAATCTCCATTATCCTCTCGTCACTTTTGTCACAGGCAGCTGTGCCATCGAGCCTGTCACATAGCGCTCAGATATCAGTGGGCCTCACACAATCCACAAGTGTCCAGTGTCCAAAAGTGTGCGCAGAGATTCAAAATCTCCATTATCCTCTCGTCACTTTGGTCACAGGCAGCTGTGCCATCGAGCGTGTCACATAGCGCTCAGATATCAGTGGGCCTCACACAATCCACAAGTGTCCAGTGTCCAAAAGTGTGCGCAGAGATTCAAAATCTCCATTATCCTCTCGTCACTTTGGTCACAGGCAGCTGTGCCATCGAGCGTGTCACATAGCGCTCAGATATCAGTGGGCCTCACACAATCCACAAGTGTCCAGTGTCCAAAAGTGTGCGCAGAGATTCAAAATCTCCATTATCCTCTCGTCACTTTGGTCACAGGCAGCTGTGCCATCGAGCGTGTCACATAGCGCTCAGATATCAGTGGGCCTTACACAATCCACAAGTGTCCAGTGTCCAAAAGTGTGCGCAGAGATTCAAAATCTCCATTATCCTCTCGTCACTTTGGTCACAGGCAGCTGTGCCATCGAGCGTGTCACATAGCGCTCAGATATCAGTGGGCCTCACACAATCCACAAGTGTCCAGTGTCCAAAAGTGTGCGCAGAGATTCAAAATCTCCATTATGCTCTCGTCACTTTGGTTACAGGCAGCTGTGCCATCGAGCGTGTCACATAGCGCTCAGATATCAGTGGGCCTCACACAATCCACAAGTGTCCAGTGTCCAAAAGTATGCGCAGAGATTCAAAATCTCCATTATCCTCTCGTCACTTTGGTCACAGGCAGCTGTGCCATCGAGCGTGTCACATAGCGCTCAGATATCAGTGGGCCTCACACAATCCACAAGTGTCCAGTGTCCAAAAGTGTGCGCAGAGATTCAAAATCTCCATTATCCTCTCGTCACTTTGGTCACAGGCAGCTGTGCCATCGAGCGTGTCACATAGCGCTCAGATATCAGTGGGCCTCACACAATCCACAAGTGTCCAAAAGTGTGCGCAGAGATTCAAAATCTCCATTATCCTCTCGTCACTTTGGTCACAGGCAGCTGTGCCATCGAGCATGTCACATAGCACTCAGATATCAGTGGGCCTCACACAATCCACAAGTGTCCAGTGTCCAAAAGTGTGCGCAGAGATTCAAAATCTCCATTATCCTCTCGTCACTTTGGTCACAGGCAGCTGTGCCATCGAGCGTGTCACATAGCGCTCAGATATCAGTGGGCCTCACACAATCTACAAGTGTCCAGTGTCCAAAAGTGTGCACAGAGATTCAAAATCTCCATTATCCTCTCGTCACTTTGGTCACAGGCAGCTGTGCCATCGAGCGTGTCACATAGCGCTCAGATATCAGTGGGCCTCACACAATCCACAAGTGTCCAGTGTCCAAAAGTGTGCGCAGAGATTCAAAATCTCCATTATCCTCTCGTCACTTTGGTCACAGGCAGCTGTGCCATCGAGCCTGTCACATAGCGCTCAGATATCAGTGGGCCTCACACAATCCACAAGTGTCCAGTGTCCAAAAGTGTGCGCAGAGATTCAAAATCTCCATTATCCTGTCGTCACTTTGGTCACAGGCAGATGTGCCATCGAGCCTGTCACATAGCGCTCAGTTATCAGTGGGCCTCACACAATCCAAAAGTGTCCACTGTCCACAAGTGTGTGCAGAAATTCTAAATCTCCCCTGTCCTATAGACACCTTGTACCTTGTTTTACATTACTATATAGTTTGTTGGATTTTGTCTACATTTCTACCAAAAATGAGGAAGGCTGGTGGAAGAGGCCGTGGAATTGGGCGGGGGTTGGCAGCTGGTAATGATGGTGTTGGTGGTGGATCTGATGGTAGTGGCAAGAGCAAAATAGGACCGAATGCAGGAGGTGCTGACCCTGCGTCATCGTCTGGCTACATAAGGCCTCGAACGCTTAGTTTTCTAGGAGTTGGCAAACCGCTTTTAAAGGCAGAGCATCAGGAAAAAGTTTTGTCTTACATTGCTGACTCAGCCTCCAGCTCTATAGCCTCCTCTTCTTCAGTTGTAAAAAGTAAAAGCACTGAGTCGTCATTGGAGGCTCATGTTCATGAACCACACCTTTCCTTGTGTCCTTCACCCCAACCAAGATTGAAGGATGACGCAGGCCATACTACTGATTACTCCATGGAACTGTTTTCACATACCATGCCTGGATTATCAAGTGAAATGGTGAATTACCCAGGCCAAGATGAATCTGACATGGAGTGCACTGATGCACAGCCGCTGATGGATGATTCTGCTGGTACATTCACTCAGAGCACTACATTGTCCTCGCAGTGTACAGAGCCAGATTTTGACCCTGATGAGACTCAGGTGCCCCTTCCCGCACACTATACCACCATACACGGTGACACAGAGAAAGGTGCACATGACATAGAAGAGGAGGTGATGGATGACCCAGTTGTTGACCCAGATTGGCATCCATTGGGGGAAGAGGGTGCTGCTTCCAATAGCTCAGATGAGGAGCATCCACAGCAGACATCGACATCGCAACAGCTGTTATCTGGCAGGCCCGGAGCACTCCAAAGACAGGTTCCAAACATCAAAAAAGTTGCTGGACAGCGTGTCCAGAGGGTCAAAAGATCACAGCGTGCTAGGCCGCAAAATGTCTGCCAAAGTAGGAAGAGTGCAGTGTGGCACTTTTTTGAACAAAATCCTCATGATCAGGCCAAGGTTATCTGTAAGAAGTGCGCAAAGACCTTTAGCCGAGGGAAAAATCTGAAAAATTTGAATACCAGTTGCATGCTTAGACATTTAACCAGCATGCACTTGCAAGCATGGACACAACACCAAACCTCAAGTGCCACATGTGCAACTGATCACAATGAAGGTAGTCAGCAACGCTACATTGTTTCCCCCACTGTAAGCCCACCGGTTAGCACAGCAGCAAATGTTGAGGTGTCGTTGCAAGACCACAGCAGTCAGGGAATCCCACTGTTATATCAACGAAAGACTGATTCTAGGCCATCAGAAAGAACACCAACTCCATCACCATCATCAACCCTCTCTCAGTCCGGCCTGTCCACCGCTACTTCCACCATATGCAGCTCTCAAGTCCAGCTCACCCTCCCAGACACTATGAGTAGGTCAAGAAAGTACTCAGTCTCTCATCCGCGTACACTGGGTTTGAACGCCCACATTGCCAAACTAATCTCGTTTGAGATGATGCCCTTTCGGTTGGTGGATAGCACAGCTTTCCGCGAACTCATGGCCTATGCAGTACCACGCTATGACCTACCCAGTCGCCACTTCTTCTCTCGCAAAGCCATCCCAGCCCTCCACCATCATGTGAAAGACCGCATTGTCCATGCACTCAAGCAGTCAGTGAGCGGAAAGGTGCACCTCACAACTGATGCATGGTCCAGTCGGCATGGCCAGGGCCGTTACGTGTCCATCACTGCGCACTGGGTTAATGTGGTGGATGCAGGGTCCACAGGGGACAGCGGTGGTGGGACAGTGCTGCCTAGCCCACGGTATAGGAAACAGTTGGCTGTAGGCGTTCGACCCTCCTCCTCCTCCAGAAGCGAAAGCTCGTCCACAGAGCGCAGTCGTACGAGCACTCCATCTGCAGCTGCCACTGTTGCACACGATGTGTCCCCCTATCGAGCAGCTAGTGGAAAGCGTCAGCAGGCTGTGTTGCAGATGATGTGTTTGGGCGACAGACACACCGCCGAGGTGCTGGCCGAGTACTTGAAGCGACAAACTGAGTCATGGCTGGGCAGTGTACATCTTGATGCAGGCAAGGTAGTTAGTGATAACGGCCGTAATTTTGTGGCAGCCATAGCCCTTTCAAAACTCAGCCACATACCTTGCTTGGCTCACACCTTGAACCTGGTGGTGCAGTGCTTCCTCAAAAATTATCCGGAGTTAACAGACCTGCTCCAGAAGGTGCGAAGACTGTGCGGGCACATCCGCCGGTCGCCTGTACACTCCGTTCGTATGCAGAAGCTGCAGCGATTGCTCCACCTTCCCAACCACCGCCTCATTATCGACATTGCAACAAGGTGGAACTCCACCCTGCACATGGTGGAGCGGCTGTGCGAGCAGAGGCAGGCCATAATGCATTTGTGGGAGGATACACGGCCAGGCACTTTGAGAGCAGACATGGAGTTGACAGGCGTGCAGTGGTCGAAGCTGAAAGACCTTTGTAAAGTCCTTCAGTGTTTTGAGGAATGCACACGGCTGGTAAGCGCAGACGACGCCATCCTAAGCATGAGCATCCCACTTATGCGTCTGCTCATGCAAACTTTGACGCACCTTAAGGAGCAGGCGTCTGCAGCCAATGTTGATGAGGAGGAAGAGGAGGAGGGAATCCTTGATGACATTCAGCCATTGTCTGCTCAGGGACCTCTCCTGGACGAGGTGGAGGAAGAAGAGGAGGAGGAGGAGGATGATGGGGATGATTACTTAGGGGAGGAGGATGCATCTCGTGGGGCAAGTGAAAATGTTGGCGTGGCAAGGTCTGGTACAGGGTTTGTGCGTGACTGGAGGGATGTGGATTTGCCAGAAAGTGCTCCTCCACCCAGCACTCGCAGTGCATCATTGACACCGGGAACATTGGCCCACATGTCAGATTATGCCTTGCGGATCCTAAAAATGGACCCCCGCATTGCCAAAATGATGAACGATGACGACTACTGGTTGGCCAACATCCTGGATCCACGCTATAAAGGCAAATTACAAAACATCATGCCACAGGAGAAACTTGACCTAATATTGGCTAATAAACAAGCAACTCTGGTAAATCGGTTGCTTGAGGCATTCCCAGCACACAGCACCGGTGATGGTTCTCACACGAGCCGTACGGGCTGGGGGCAGCTTGGCAGAGGTGTTCGTGGTGCACACAGCAGAAGTGGCGTTGGAGACAGGGGTTTCATGACAATGTTGAGGACTGATTTTTCAAATACCGCTCACACAACTGGTAATACTGCATCGATGGAAAGTGACAGGAGACAGCAGTTGTCAACTATGGTTACAAACTACTTTTCCTCCCATATCGATGTTCTCCCACACAGGTCATTCCCCTTTGACTATTGGGCCGCTAAACTGGACACCTGGCCTGAATTGGCCCAATATGCCTTACAGGAGCTCGCTTGCCCAGCTGCAAGTGTGCTATCGGAAAGAGTCTTCAGTGCAGCTGGATCAATCCTGACAGAAAAAAGGACCTGTCTGTCAACCCAAAATGTGGATGATCTAACCTTCATTAAAATGAACCACGCATGGGTTTCCAAGGATTTTGTCCCACCTTCCCCTGATGACACATAGGGTGACAGAAAAATGGCTTGCTTTGGTCCACCTCTTCCTGGTACTTCACCTATTTCGCCTTTTGCATCAGCTGAATGTCCAACATCAACATATGCCACTTTCTAAAACTCCCTAACTGTGCTGCCTCCCCCCCATGGCCGGGGTCACCACTAGGGATGGGCGAATCCTGAAATATTCGGAATCGCTAGGCTGTAACGAGTCCGACTTGGAAACTTGCTACTCGTTGCGAGTCTAGCGAGTCCAATGTTAATGAATGGGGATGCGAGTTTTGCAGCGATTCCTGTGCTGGGGAGGAGGAGAATGGGGAAGCAGATTTTTTTTTTTGCAGAGTTTCTTAGCGATTTTGTGTCAGCAGCTGGACACAAAATCGCTAAGAAACTAGGATTGCTTGTATTAAACTGTTAAAAAACTAGCTAGGAGTTCTCTCTCTCTGTTTTGCAGCGATTCCTGTGCTGGGGAGGAGAATGGGGATGCGAGGAGAGAGAGAGAGAGAACGAACTCCTAGCTAGTTTTTTCACAGTTTAATACAAGCAATCCTAGTTTCTTAGCGATTTTGTGTCCAGCTAGGACACACAAAACTAGCTAGGAGTTCTCTCTCTCTCTCCCCTCCAGCACAGGAATCGCTGCAAAACTCGCATCCCCATTCTCCTCCTCCCCAGCACAGGAATCCCCCAGCACAGGAATCGCTGCAAAACAGAGAGAGAGAACTCCTAGCTAGTTTTTTCACAGTTTAATACAAGCAATCCTAGTTTCTTAGCGATTTTGTGTCCAGCTGCTGACACAAAATCGCTAAGAAACTCTGCAAAAACTAGGATTGCCATTCATTTGCATTGGACTCGTTACTGTGCGAGTAATCGCTTGGAAACTCGCAGAGTACCGACTCCTGCGAGTCCCCTACTACTCTCAGAGTAACGAGTCCTAACGAGTAGATTCGCCCATCCCTAGTCACCACGTACCGCACGACACCGTGCGAGTGCCGTTGCCCTGGACAGGTGGGTAGGCCGACTCTTGGGTGCGGGCACTGGCACAGGGTCCCTCATAGTGCAATCAAGTGTCTCTGACGGTGGTGGTGCACACCCGCCGTCAGACACACCGCTGTACTATGAGGGGCTCAGTGCCAGTTCCCGCGCCCACGAGTGGGCCCCCCTTGCTTGGGCAGGGCCCCAGCATTTGCAATCTTTACCTCTCCCTGCTCCTCCGCTGTGTAATCTGGGCCGTCAAATCCATACTGTGCCTGACACCGTCTGAGCCTGCCTCCTGAGACATATATTTTGAATGTGTACGCTATCCATACATGTTATCCAGGGATACGGTACCCTTTCTAACCTTTGTGCAATCACGTGCAATCCATACTGTGCCTGACACCATCTGAGCCTGCCTCCTGAGACATATATTTTGAATGTGTACGCTATCCATACATGTTATCCAGGGATACGGTACCCTTTCTAACCTTTGTGCAATCACGTGCAATCCATACTGGGCCTGACACCGTCTGAGCCTGCCTCCTGAGACATATATTTTGAATGTGTACGCTATCCATACATGTTATCCGGGGATACGGTACCCTTTCTAACCTTTGTGCAATCACGTGCAATCCATACTGGGCCTAAGGCTACTTTCACACATCCGGTGTGTGGGGTCCGGTGGCGTGCGGCGAAAAGCCGGGCCGCCGGATCCGGCCTGCAGCCATGACACCGGATGTGTGTGCGGCGAGATGATACGGCTCGGACATTATTAAAGGAGCCGCAGGACAGAGGCAGCCAATGAGACAGCTGCTGAAAGGGAGGTGAGGGGAGGAGAGGATAGGAGAGGGGAGGGGAGGAGAGGGGAGGGGGGTGGAGAGAGAGAGACATGGGGGGTTAACATTAGTGTCCAGGCAAGAGAATCTCTCTCTCTTGCTGGGCACATGTGGGGTTAACCCCACAGAGAGATCTCTCTCTCTCACCCAGACACTGTGAGTGTTAACCCCACAAGTGCCCGGCGAGAGAGATCTCTCACAAGTGTCCGGGTGACAGAGAGAGATCTCTCTCTATCTCGCCGGGCACTTGTGGGGTTAACATTCACAGAGTCCGGGCATGCGCTGTGGAAAAAGCCGGTCCGGCGCTGCAAAAAAACGTTACATGGAATGTTTTTTCCAGATGCCGGACAGGCTGTTTTTGCCGGATCAGGCAAAAACCGGATACGCCGCATAGGTATCCGGCGCGATGCGGCAATAATGAAACTGAATGGGGGAAAAACCGGATCCGGTGGCAACCGGCGCCGGATCCGGTTTTTACACTTTTCGCCGCATCGCGCCTGATGCTGATAACCGGATGTGTGAAAGAGGCCTAACACCGTCTGAGCCTGCCTCCTGAGACATATATTTTGAATGTGTACGCTATCCATACATGTTATCCAGGGATACGGTACCCTTTCTAACCTTTGAGCAATCACGTGCAATCCATACTGGGCCTGACACCGTCTGAGCCTGCCTCCTGAGACATATATTTTGAATGTGTACGCTATCCATACATGTTATCCAGGGATACGGTACCCTTTCTAACCTTTGTGCAATCACGTGCAATCCATACTGGGCCTGACACCGTCTGAGCCTGCCTCCTGAGACATATATTTTGAATGTGTACGCTATCCATACATGTTATCCGGGGATACGGTACCCTTTCTAACCTTTGTGCAATCACGTGCAATTCATACTGGGCCTAACACCGTCTGAGCCTGCCTCCTGAGACATATATTTTGAATGTGTACGCTATCCATACATGTTATCCAGGGATACGGTACCCTTTCTAACCTTTGTGCAATCACGTGCAATTCATACTGGGCCTGACACCGTCTGAGCCTGCCTCCTGAGACATATATTTTGAATGTGTACGCTATCCATACATGTTATCCGGGGATACGGTACCCTTTCTAACCTTTGTGCAATCACGTGCAATCCATACTGGGCCTGACACCATCTGAGCCTGCCTCCTGAGACATATATTTTGAATGTGTATGCTATCCATACATGTTATCCGGGGATACGGTACCCTTTCTAACCTTTGTGCAATCACGTGCAATCCATACTGGGCCTAACACCGTCTGAGCCTGCCTCCTGAGACATATATTTTGAATGTGTACGCTATCCATACATGTTATCCAGGGATACGGTACCCTTTCTAACCTTTGTGCAATCACGTGCAATCCATACTGGGCCTGACACCGTCTGAGCCTGCCTCCTGAGACATATATTTTGAATGTGTACGCTATCCATACATGTTATCCGGGGATACGGTACCCTTTCTAACATTTGTGCAATCACGTGCAATCCATACTGGGCCTAACACCGTCTGAGCCTGCCTCCTGAGACATATATTTTGAATGTGTACGCTATCCATACATGTTATCCGGGGATACGGTACCCTTTCTAACCTTTGTGCAATCACGTGCAATCCATACTGGGCCTGACACCGTCTGAGCCTGCCTCCTGAGACATATATTTTGAATGTGTACGCTATCCATACATGTTATCCAGGGATATGGTACCCTTTCTAACCTTTGTGCAATCACGTGCAATCCATACTGGGCCTGACACCGTCTGAGCCTGCCTCCTGAGACATATATTTTGAATGTGTACGCTATCCATACATGTTATCCAGGGATACGGTACCCTTTCTAACCTTTGTGCAATCACGTGCAATCCATACTGGGTGTGAGAACGGCTGGCGAGCTGTTAAGCAAGCTATAGCGCCTGTCCAGACAAGTACAGGGATTCCCTAGCGAGGAGACTTATTTGATTGTTTTCAATGTTGGGACAGCAATTTTTGGGGAGCACTATACTCTGGAGAATGATAGATGGGGCCCACCATACACTGGAACATTCCAAAGGTGGACATCAGACACTGGAGCAGCATTTACAGGGCCCATTATACACTAGAGCATTAGAAATGGGGCCCATTATGTTTGGAGCATTATTTGGGCCCATAAGACAGTGGAGCTTCATCCATGGGGACCAACATATACTGTAGCATTATGTGGAGCTCATCATATAATGTTTCAAACATTATATGGGACCAATGATTCTGTATGGAGAAATAGATGGGCCTCGTCATGAGATGTAAAAAGTGAGGTATTTTTCATTGTACTATACCGCTATTTATCTGCCGTATCGGAGCATGATGAGTTGTGGTATGTGTTAAAGGGGCGCTCTTTCGCCCAGGGCACATGAAAACCTGGAGCCAGCCCTCCCCCCCCACAACTTTAGCCAAATAACCCCCATTTTTCAGTGTGTAACTTGTATTATGTAGTTAATTAAGGTTGACAAGCTTAAGTAAGAAGAATTGATGCTTTTGGCATTCAAATGGCCACTGTAGGTGTGTTTCCTGTCCTCCTCTCACTGCCGACTTTTATTCCCCATTGACTTACATTGGGTTTCGTGTTTCGGGACGACCCCGACTTTTCCCTATAATCGGACGATCTTGCTCGACCCGACTTTTGGAAAAGTCGGGTTTCACGAAACGAAACGCGACCCTAAAAAACCAAAAGTCGCTCAACTCTAGTGCCGAGCCTTACTGCAATCTTTGGGAGGCAGAATGAAGAAATCAACAGCAGGAAAAGAATTGGGTTTAATTATTTTTTATGCCTTTCTTCATGCAGTAAAAGTGATTAGGCAATTTTATTTATCGGTGCGATTACAGCAATATCATATATATATATATATATATATTTGTTTATGTTTAGCTGCTGTCACACACCGAACGTCACTTTTTATTGAAAAAACTAGTTTTTCCATTGCCATATTTTGAAATCTATCATTTTTCCATATTTCGGCCGACAGAGTCATGTGATGGCTTACTTTTTGCGAGATGAGTTGACGTTTTTATTGGTATTATTTTTGGTTACATAACATGTGTTGTTCGCCTTCTGTTTTGATTTTTGGAAGACAAAATAAACAATAACCAGCAATCCAGAAATTGTTTCTTGTGAGTTTTTTTATGCCATTCCTCATGTGGTAAAATTGATAACTGTATTCTTTGTGTCATTATGAGCACAGCGATACTACATTTATACAGTTTTTTTATGTTTTGACGCTTGTACACAGTAAAAGCAATTTTATAGAAAAAAACTATTATTTTTGCATCTCTTTAAACTGAAAGGTATAGCTTTTTTGATTTTGTCCACTCATGGAGCTGTACGAGGCTTGTTTTTTTTGCAGAACAAAATGTCGTTTTCAGAGATACCGTTTGTATTTGCATTAGTCTTTTTGATCATGTTTTATTATACTTTAGATTGGGCGATATGATGAAAAAGCATAGATTTCCCCACAATTTTTTTTTCTACGGTGTTCACTGAAGAGGATGAGTAGTGGGAGTTTTATGAGATCGGTCGTCACGGATGAAGTAATACCAGAAATGTTTACTTTTTTGCTTATTTTTTATTTTACAGAAAAATAGCCATTTGTAAGTATTATATATACACAGTGTGGGCCATTTATATGGATAAACCTAAAAGAAATGGGAATGGTTGATGATATCAACTTCCTCTTTGTGGCACATTAGTATATGGGAGGGGGAAAACTTTTCAAGATGGGTGGTGACCATGGCGGACATTTTGAAGTCAGCCATTTTGGATTCCAACTTTATAAATGACCCACCCTGTATATATGTTTTTTATTTTCTGTTCCTTTTTTTAATATTTTTAGGCTGTGTGCCCACGATGCGATTTTTAAGTGTTTTTGCCGCGATTTTCGGCGCAAAAACATTTTAAAAACTCATACAGAACGCACGCCATGCATTCCTATGGCATTCCGCACATGCTGTACTAATGCTGCGCTTTTTTCCGGGGCGGAATCGCATCGCGGGAAAAAACGCAGCATGGTCATTCTTTTTGCGGAATCGCAAAGAATTGCAGTGATTCCGCACCCATAGGAATGCATGAGAATCGCTTACTTCCCGCATGTGGCTATGCCCACCATGCGCGAAGTTAAGCGTCTCATGTGCGGTTGGTACCCACGGTGTGGTGGAGAGGAGACTGTCCTCCAGGCCCTGGGTACCATACCCCTGTAAAAAAAAAAGAATAAAAAATAAAAAATCGGGGTATATTTACCTTCCGGTGTAACGCGCAGCCTTCCCGGGCCTCAGCGTTCCCAGTAATGCCTTGCGGCAAGAACCTGTGATGACGTAGTCTCGCGTTACTCTAGCGGTCTCATGAGATCACTATAGCAACGCGAGACCAACGTCATCACAGGTCTCGCAAGGCATCGCTGGGAACGGGAGCGTCGCTGAGACTGCTCGGGACGTCGGAAGGTAAATATACCCCGATTTTTTATTTTTTTATCATTTTTAACATTCTATCTTTTACTATTGAGGCCACATAGGCGGCCTCAATAGTAAAGAGCTGGTCACACTTGTCAAACACTATGTTTGACGAGTGTGACCAACCTATCAATCACTTTACAAGCCATGCTTCAAATCGCTTGGAAAGTGCTTGAATTTCGCACACGAAAATCGCGAACATAATCGCAGTAAAATCGCGCGGAAAAAAACGCGCGTTTTCTGGGAAGGAGTCCGGTTTTGAGTGCCCGGTTTAAAACGCTACTTCTTCTGTTATCATTGTCATACAGTATGGGACGTGACTTTAAAATTGTTTGCAGCATAACTTCTTTGTCATACAGGCCTTATCCACACTCAAACTATTCTTTTTTCTGTGACTAGCATGATACAACATGCCATAATTCAGTTTTGAATTTAATGTCACTGAAATTCAGCTGTTTGCAGAGGTGGTGCAGAGTTTAAAATCTAATTTTTTGTTGCTAATACTGTGCTCCTACCACACTATCTGAGCAACATGCCTGGGAGAATGCAGTCATGGAAGGGGAATTAGGCTTGGTGTTCAAGGTGTACGTGAAGTAGGTGGTAGTGTTTGTGAAAGCATTAGTGAAGCAACAACGTCACATCCTATATAAAGACAGCCGACAACTTCTGTTACTGGACAGGCTACACCACTACCTTTCTTTAGCAGATTGTACAGACTAGGTGACATTGCATTTTTTAGTTTGATGCATAATTGTCACATAACTGCACTCTGTGATCTCTTTATTGTGGCTTCTGCTGTTGACGTTAACACAAATTTGTGGAAATGTGAACAGTCATGGTTGGTCTACATCTGCTGGGTTAGCTGTAGTGGAGACGTCTCGGTCCCAATTATACTATTTCTATTCTCATGACAGTTATTCCATTTTGGTGGTGTCAGGCCCTCATTTTTTAAAATGTGAACGCTACTGGTTGGGTGTCCATCTGTTGGATTGGGTGTAGAGAAAGACCTGCCGGTCCCTATTATACTATTTCTACTGTGGTGAAATTGATGCCACTTCTGTGGAGTAAGGCCCTTATATCTTCAAATGTGAACACTCCTGGATGGGTGTCCATCTGTTGGATTGGGTGTAGTGGAAGACCTGTCAGTCCCTATTGTACTATTTCACTGTGGTGAAATTGATGTCACTTTTGTGGTGTCTGCCAATAATTTTTATAAATGTGAACACTCATGGATGCGACTCCTTCATGCGTGTTGCCTGTAGCAGTAGGCCTCTGAGACCGTCAGGCTTCCACTTCCTTGGACTCAACTACCCGTGTTACTATCCTTAAATTTTTCTGACAATGGTAGTCTAGAAAACTGATATTTGTGCCACCTGAGTGTGGCTCAGCATGAAAGCAGGTAGAGGTGTTGCATTTGGTATCAGGGCTCCCAGTAAAGGAGTCCTACACTGATCCCTCACCCACTTCATCTTACTGTGATGTTTAATTGAAAACTGTAAATGCTCTCCCAGACCCCGATACCTCATGCCTGGCTGATTGCTGCACTTCCGTGCTGCATTTTGTACTGTGGGTGAAATGAGGCCACTTTCCTGGTGTCTGTTCCTCATTTATAAGGTGTTTTGCATGCTTTTTTTCCTCCCATTGAGGCGAATGACGTTCGGTTATGTTTGGCGAATGTTCGACAACTTAATTGGCAACTACTGCAAATTCGGCGAACGTAATCCGAACCGAGCATTGAAATATTCGCTGATCTCTAAAATCCATTGTAATGCACAAGCATTGCAATGGATTATAACTGGTAGTGGTGCACTGATATAAGCCCCTGAGACCATGCTCTGTTCATGGTCTGAGGCGCTTTCCAAAGCAATAGTAGTGCCTCTGCTATGACATTGCTGGGATGCCGATCGGAGTCCAGTGGGGGCTCACTCCCTCTGCACGCTTGGTAAATGCTGCGATCGCTTGTGATCTCAGTCTTTAAGGGGTTAAACTGCCAAGTGCAGTACGAGCACATCTCCTGCACCGAGTACCAAGTGTCAACTGCCAGAATAAGCTGACACCCGTCAGCGATCGTGTGCACATATCTCCTGTGTGGACCAAATCGCCTGGATATACTGAGTATGTCTAAGGTTGGTAATCCAGTGAATTCTTCTCTACCAAATCCAAATACCCTCCTCTGTTCTGAGCCCCATAATGTGCCTAAGCCACATTTAGCATCTACACGCTTGGCATTTCTATAGCGATAAGAGCATTCTTAATTTACAGGGTACATGTGTAGGTAATAGCAGGTACGCAGGATGCAGTGATGAGACGAGAGACTGAGTTGTACTTTGAGAAGAAACTTTTATAAATTGAAGCAGCTAGGGCTATCCTAAGCAACCAAAACAAAATAACAACAGTTATCCTCGCAGGGACTCAGTACAACCAAACACTATTAAAGAGAACACGAATAACTCGGCAAAGGGAGGTTACTATAGGGCCGTGTTATGGCCGACTATGGGTCCTTATTTCCTATAGTGTCACTTATCCATCCTGACGTCCCTCGGTATCTCAGATAAAGCTGCTTTGGCGTCACAGCCGCTGGGCCCAGCTGCTGAAGATCTGGTGTAGTCTTCGGGCGCCACAGCGCCCAGGAGGGGTTGGGGCACAACAAGCCCTTGGTGAGCCCTTTCATGAGGTAGACCCCTGTAAAGACAGCGGGGTTTCCGCTCGTTAGTGGGTTCAGGGGGACTCCAGTCCCCCAGCAGGGGTGTGTCGCAGTTACCAGGAGTGGCATTTGGTAGGCTACGTGCTCGCCCTGAGGCTGGGCAAAGAGTCTCTTTGTTGGCGAGGAGCAGGCCCCAACTGCCGACTGCAGCGGGGTGATGGCAGCAGCGGGCGGTGATAGACAGGCCGCAGCCACGGGCTGAAGCAGGGCGGTAGCGTCCGCAGTCGGCAGTGGGCAGGCCGCAACCGCGGGCTGGAGTGAAGCGGCAGCGGCTGCGAGAGGCAGCGGACTGGCTGCAACAGGCTGGAGCACAGCGGCAACGGCCGCGGACGACCGTGAGCAGGTCGTGACCCCTGGATTGGAGTGAAGCGACAGTCTCTTGTCGGTAAGCTCGGTGCCTCCTCCCCGAAGGCCACTGTAAATCTCCCCTCTGTTGCTAGTCTCCTCTTTGGTCACTGTTTGTCGCTCTGGCTCTACACTCCCCCACCCTGTATGCTCGCCAGTCCTTGGGCGAGGGCCTTAGTACACTTGGGTTGGTCTACGGAGATGTCAGTTTTTGTTGCCATATGAACTGGTCTTGTTCGTATCATTCGGGTGGTTTGCCAGCCGTTGACCGCTCGGAACGTCTAAGTTCGACTAGGGTGGAGTCTTCTGGGGTGGTGAACAGTGGTGGGATAGCTGGTTTAGGCAGGCTAATTGGGTCAGTTGAGTTGTCATTGCGTGGAGACCCCATGGATATCGTGGTGAAGTCTTCTTCGTCATCCAGGTCCCAGACCACTGGCAATGGTTCAGAGACCTGAGGAGTAGGTTCAGGTTGTATCGGGTCGGTGGAAGTACATGGGCGTAACATATTACGGTGCACAATACGAGTGGGCAGTGTTCTGTCTTTCTCGGGTCGTATTTCGTATACAGGTCCTTCAGGGTTTATATGGCGTAGAACTCGATAGGGACTCTCTTCCCAGCGTGGCTCTAATTTGTTCTGGGGGCGTTGGTCTAGTACGAGTACTCGATCTCCATTTTGGAGGTTGGGAGGTGGCGATAGATTCCTTCCTGGGTGTTCTAAGTCTTGAAGTTTGGTATGAACAATACGATGGAGAGTTTGCAGCCGGTGTTGGTGATTTCATACCCATGATGATACACCAGTCCAGGGCTGGGGCTCCTCTGGGTCCAACTCTACCTCCGTGATCCCTTTGCCTTCTCGTCCGAATAGCAGGGAGTAGGGGGTATAGCCGGTAACTCGGTGCACCCGGTTGTTATAAACCCAAACTAGTTCAGGGGCATATTCGGGCCAACGGGCCTTCTTGTCACTCTCCAGAGTACGCAACATTTGGATTAATGTCTGATTAAATCATTCGCAGGCCCCGTTTCCCTGCGGGCACTATGACGTGGTCCGGGATTTGTCAATACCGTAGAGACAGTGTAGCTCCTCCATAATTTTTCCCAAAAAACAGGCTCCTTGGTCAGAATGTATATGCTGAGGGCAGCAGTATACATGTATGAAGTTTCTATAAATTGCGGAGGCGGCCGACTCCGCGGTTTGGTCTCGAATGGAAGTGACCACAGCAAACTTGGTGAAATGGTCTACCATGAGGAGGCAGTGTTCGTACCCCTGGAATGCGGGACTAATGGTCAGGTAATCCACTGTCAGAAGCTTGAGGGGTGCTGAGGTCACTATTGTTTGTACTGGGGCTCGCTGGGCGGGCGGTTTGACTAATTCGCTTAGGCGGCAGGCCCGGCAAGTTTCGTCCACAACAGCATGCAAGCGTGGATGGTAAATTATCTGCTGCAACCATTGCAAGGTCTTTTGAGCTCTGAAATGAGCCCCTTTTTCATGGGCTTCTCGAGCCAGTTCGTTGAGTTGGGCTCCGGGCGCAACTACCTGACAAATCATCATAGATGTTGTCCGTGATGTCGTATAACGATACAATAGTCCCTTTCTGATAACCAGCCTTTCCCATTGTCGTAACATCAGCAACATGTCCTGAGTCAAAGTCTGTCTTTGGGAGTCAATGGGCAGCTTGCCAGCAGCTACCCATTCCCAGAGGGGTTGAATTTCTTCGTCTTCTTGTTGCTGTTGGATCCATTTATCACGGGATTGCTCTGGCGTGCCCCTTAGGGTTTCCGATGAGGATACTTTCTGGGTGGCAGCTGTGAGCACGGCAGTGGTGAGGGCGAACGGTATCTCTTCCCCTTCCAGTTCGCCGTCTCGACTCTTCCCTGGAGTTGTATGTCAGATCCTGGAGAGGGCGTCAACGTGTATATTTTCGGCCCCTCTTTTATAGCTGATATTATAGTTGAATTTAGCCATTCGGGCCACCCACCTTTGTTCCAGAGCCCCCAGTTTGGCATTTTCCAAATGAGCCAGCGGGTTATTGTTTGTCCGCACCACCACTTCGGAGCCCGCCAGGTACTCTGTGAACCGCTCCATCATGGCCCACACTACTGCGAGGAGCTCGAGCTTAAAGGAGCTCTAATTGTCAGGGTTGTGCTTGGAATCATGAAGTGAGCGGCTTCCATATGCGATCACTCTCTCCCGGCCATCTTGAACTTGTGACAACACAGCCCCTAGCACGTAGAGACTCCCGTCAATGTGCAGGATGAACGGTTGCGAGAAATCCGCATAAGCTAACACCGGGGCACCCGAGAGTGCAGCTTTAAGGTCTTGGAAGGCCTCTTCTTGGGGTTGTTGCCACTAGATTTTCCGTCCATTTGCCCCAGCGGGAGCCCCTTTCATGAGGTCGCGCAGGGCTCAGGCTCGACAATCAAAATTCTTTACGAAGCGACGGTAGTATCCGGCCAACCCCAGGAAGGCCCGCACGTCTTTTATCATCTCGGGGGAAGGCCACCCCTAGATGACAGCAACCTTTTCCTGGGATGGTCTTACGCCTTACTCCGAGACAGTATGCCCCAAATATTCGATCTGGGTGCGAAATAGATGGCATTTCTGGGGTTTTACCTTCAACTTGTACTTTTGCAGCCGGCCGAGTACCTGCCCCAACCGCCTCCGGTGGTCCTCAAATGTGGCAGCATAGATGATGATATTGTCTAGGTACATTAACGTGGCCTCGAAATTGAGATCCCCCAGACATCGCTCCATCAAACCCTGAAAGGTTCACGGGGCGTTGGCCAGTCCGAACGGCATCCGATTAATCTCAAATAGTCCCATGGGAAGTATAAACGCCGTCTTCTTCTGACATGGGCACCTGCCAGTACCCACTGGCCAGGTCCAAAGTTGAAAAGTACGTCGCCTTCCCCAAGGCGGACAAGGATTCTTCTATACAGGGTAGTTGGTACGAGTCTTTGATGGTACAGGCGTTCAGCTTTCGATAGTCCACGCAGAACCGTAGAGTGCCATCTTTTTTGCGGACCAATACGATGGGAGCCGCCCAGGGGCTTTGACTTTCTCGGATAACTCCCCTTTGTAGCATTTGAGCCAGTAAAGTTTTCACCTCTTGTTAGAGCTGTGGAGGAATCTGCCAATATCGTTCGCGGGGATGGGGGCCGCTCCTACTGTGGAAATTCCATGGGTGATGGCGGTGGTACATCTAAAATCTTCCTCGTGACTAGCAAATACCTCGTGGTACTGTCCGAGCAGTGTTTTTATCTGGGAAAGCTGGGCTGAAGTTAGACCGGAGAGCTCGGCCCGCATTTGTTCCAGGATGTTTTGACCCTTCTCCTGAGTTGAGATCTCGGCAGCTAGTAGAGTCCGGATAGTCACTGCCCAAGGATCCTCGGATTGCACTCTCAATTGTACCGCAGGGGCCGGTAGCACTTCTTCCAAACGCCTTACTAGCTTGACCAGTTCGGTCCGGGGCTTCAGGACGATGTCTTGGTCTTCAAGGTTGACGCAGCGCACCAGGATGGTCCCCTTCTGCAGTGTGGTCTGGGAGCGAGCCACCAGTATGCCAGGAGGCAAGCGCTCTGAACAGCATGGCTCCACCTGCATCTCTACGCCCTCCAAGGGTATCGAGGCTCGAATTGGCAGGGCCATCACCATCTGCCCAGGGGGCAATACAAGCAGAGGAGCCACTGGCGTGATGACTTTGCCCAGAGCCTTGCCCTCCCGGCAGTCCTGATGTACTCGTGCTTCCCACACCAACTGCTGGAATACCTGTCCTTGCGCTGTGAGGGAACCCCACTGCTTCAGGATCTCATGCGTGGGATCATTGAGGAGCAGATTGCAGAATTCCCGCAGTATGTTCATGCCCAGAATGACTGGATGTTGCTTATCGGTTTCCCCTTGGGTCAGAACCACTCCTCTGCGGATGAGGGATTTTCCACACAGCGTCACCTGTACCCACACCACCCCGGCAACAGGGACTGGTAGATGATTGGCGGCTACCAGTCTGATCATGGGCCCCCACTGGGGTCTCGCTGCCTCGGGGAAATTCTGCCGGAAATAAGTTGCAGGCATAGTTGATACTTGTGACCCCGTGTCCACTAGGCACCGGACGGCATGGCCCTCGACTTCTGCCCAAACCGCCGGACACTTTGCGACCAAATTTTCGGGACTTCCACCACCCCTAATCATGGTTTCTGGCTCCGAGCGGCGTTCCCCCAGCCCGGAGCCCTCTAGTTTAATGGCCGCTGGGGTGGGTATCTCCCACGCCGCGGACACTCTCGGGCGAAGTGGCCCGGCTCCCCGCACTCATAGCACCGGGTCTGCGACGACCAACTGCCCCGGGTGGAGTGGAGCCCCCAGGGACCAGGATTGAAACTAGGCCGTCCAGTCCCGGACTTTTCATTTCGGCCAACTCGCCCTTGATGTTCTTCAACTCTTGTTTCATCTCCTCTACCCATTGAGGCTCCTCAACTGCGTTCACGGAAGCCTCCATGTCACGCCGTGGCAGCCCCTGCTGGCTCTCACGCCGCTGCTGCGGTCGTCCTGGTCATTGCCGCTGTCCCCGCTGGCTCCCACGCCGCTGCTGCGGCCACCCCGGGTCTCACCGCTACTCCCCGCTCTCCGGCACACTTACCCATCGCGCGCTCCTGCTCTGTCTCCTGCTCTCCGACGCGCGCGCGCTCCTGCCTGGCTTCCTGCTCCTCGATGGGCGCGCGCTCACACTGTGTTCAGGAGTGCGCGCGCCCTCCGTCCTCCCTGAGGGCGTGCGCTCTCTTCACTCTGCTCTGGGAGGGGGTCAAGACGCGGAAGTCCCTGGCTCATTCCCTATATCAGGCCACCTCTCCCTCCTGGCGGTGCCTGATTATCATTTGTGCCTATCAAGTGATTCTGGCCCCACGTCCCGCTGATCGTGTCCCTGCCTGCAGTCTCCGCTCCCTGCCTGTACCTTATTCGCTCTCTCCGCTTTCCTCTCTCCTAGGTCCTGGTAGTCCGTGGCTCCGTCCTGTCCTGTTCTGGTCTCCCAGCTGTGTCCTCCAGTCCGTGCCTGGACCCTGCCGTCTTGTTCGTGTTTCCAGTCCTGTCCGCCATCCATGTTCCTGTCCTTGGGTGGTCCTCCGCCAGCCTCTCCAGCCTCCTGTTGTGACTCCTGTGTCCTTCCCTGGGTACCAGCTGCCGTGGTGATAGTTCCCCGTGGGTCTGCCCCTAACACTCCCTGTATAGGGGGTGGTCCACCTGGTCAGCTCGCCCATGGAGGTTCGTTGCCATGGACCAGCGGGTCCACTCCAGGAGTACCTCCTAAAGTCTTACACTCCACACTCCGGACCTTCCCCACGGGGACCACCATTCCCTGCTCCTGCTCTCGAGCACTTGCTTGACTTTCCACCTCTGAAAAGTCCATATGTGGGTTCATTCTGACCTGCTCCCGTAATGCCTGCTTTATTAACGGGTCCCGCAGTCCAGTCCCCCACAGGTAGCGTAGTGTAATGTCAATAGGTCCTACTCCTACGCCATCCTTCCTTTTGATGGCCGTGTGAAACTCTTGGAGGACATTCATATACTGGGTGATGGTCTCCCCCTCCCCCTGCTTCCGACTGAGGGAACCCCACTGCTTCAGGATCTCATGCGTGGGATCATTGAGGAGCAGATTGCAGAATTCCCGCAGTATGTTCATGCCCAGAATGACTGGATGTTGCTTATCGGTTTCCCCTTGGGTCAGAACCACTCCTCTGCGGATGAGGGATTTTCCACACAGCGTCACCTGTACCCACACCACCCCGGCAACAGGGACTGGTAGATGATTGGCGGCTACCAGTCTGATCATGGGCCCCCACTGGGGTCTCGCTGCCTCGGGGAAATTCTGCCGGAAATAAGTTGCAGGCATAGTTGATACTTGTGACCCCGTGTCCACTAGGCACCGGACGGCATGGCCCTCGACTTCTGCCCAAACCGCCGGACACTTTGCGACCAAATTTTCGGGACTTCCACCACCCCTAATCATGGTTTCTGGCTCCGAGCGGCGTTCCCCCAGCCCGGAGCCCTCTAGTTTAATGGCCGCTGGGGTGGGTATCTCCCACGCCGCGGACACTCTCGGGCGAAGTGGCCCGGCTCCCCGCACTCATAGCACCGGGTCTGCGACGACCAACTGCCCCGGGTGGAGTGGAGCCCCCAGGGACCAGGATTGAAACTAGGCCGTCCAGTCCCGGACTTTTCATTTCAGCCAACTCGCCCTTGATGTTCTTCAACTCTTGTTTCATCTCCTCTACCCATTGAGGCTCCTCAACTGCGTTCACGGAAGCCTCCATGTCACGCCGTGGCAGCCCCTGCTGGCTCTCACGCCGCTGCTGCGGTCGTCCTGGTCATTGCCGCTGTCCCCGCTGGCTCCCACGCCGCTGCTGCGGCCACCCCGGGTCTCACCGCTACTCCCCGCTCTCCGGCACACTTACCCATCGCGCGCTCCTGCTCTGTCTCCTGCTCTCCGACGCGCGCGCGCTCCTGCCTGGCTTCCTGCTCCTCGATGGGCGCGCGCTCACACTGTGTTCAGGAGTGCGCGCGCCCTCCGTCCTCACTGAGGGCGTGCGCTCTCTTCACTCTGCTCTGGGAGGGGGTCAAGACGCGGAAGTCCCTGGCTCATTCCCTATATCAGGCCACCTCTCCCTCCTGGCGGTGCCTGATTATCATTTGTGCCTATCAAGTGATTCTGGCCCCACGTCCCGCTGATCGTGTCCCTGCCTGCAGTCTCCGCTCCCTGCCTGTACCTTATTCGCTCTCTCCGCTTTCCTCTCTCCTAGGTCCTGGTAGTCCGTGGCTCCGTCCTGTCCTGTTCTGGTCTCCCAGCTGTGTCCTCCAGTCCGTGCCTGGACCCTGCCGTCTTGTTCGTGTTTCCAGTCCTGTCCGCCATCCATGTTCCTGTCCTTGGGTGGTCCTCCGCCAGCCTCTCCAGCCTCCTGTTGTGACTCCTGTGTCCTTCCCTGGGTACCAGCTGCCGTGGTGATAGTTCCCCGTGGGTCTGCCCCTAACACTCCCTGTATAGGGGGTGGTCCACCTGGTCAGCTCGCCCATGGAGGTTCGTTGCCATGGACCAGCGGGTCCACTCCAGGAGTACCTCCTAAAGTCTTACACTCCACACTCCGGACCTTCCCCACGGGGACCACCATTCCCTGCTCCTGCTCTCGAGCACTTGCTTGACTTTCCACCTCTGAAAAGTCCATATGTGGGTTCATTCTGACCTGCTCCCGTAATGCCTGCTTTATTAACGGGTCCCGCAGTCCAGTCCCCCACAGGTAGCGTAGTGTAATGTCAATAGGTCCTACTCCTACGCCATCCTTCCTTTTGATGGCCGTGTGAAACTCTTGGAGGACATTCATATACTGGGTGATGGTCTCCCCCTCCCCCTGCTTCCGACTGAACAACTGGGTCCTTAACTCTCCCACGTTGGTTGGGTCCCCATGGGTCTGTTCTAAAATCTGTAAAACTCTATCAAAGGTGTTGCGGTGTCCCGGGGGCCTCAGCATTATTGTATTCCGAGCCTCCCCGTCTAATGCCAGGAGAGCTATTTCAGCTTCAAGGTCATCGGGTGCATCCGAAAGAGTCCCCGCATTCGCTCTGTCCAGCTCCATAGCATGGTATTGGAGCCAGAAAACCTAGGCAGGTTGCTCAGCATAGCCCCCAAAGAAATGCTGAAACGGGGGCCCTCATTATCTGTTGAGTTCACGGCCCTGTCCTGGTCTGGGGCATCATTGTCCACGCTTGGAGACTGCATCCTGCCGACTACGCCAAATGTAGGTAATAGAAGGTATTCAGGATGCAGTGACGAGACGCGAGACTGAGTTGTACTTTGAGAAGCAACTTTTATAAATTGAAGCCGCTAGGGCTATACTAAGCAACCAAAACAAAATAACAACAATCGTCCTCGCAGGGACTCAGTACAACCAAACACTATTAAAGAGAACACGAATAACCCGGCAAAGGCCGGTTACTATAGGGCTGCGGTATGGCCGACAATGGGTCCTTATTTCCTATAGTGTCACTTATCCGTCTTGACGTCCCTCGGCATCTCTGATGAAGCTGCTTTGGCGTCACAGCCACTGGGCCCAGCTGCTGAAGATCTGGCGTAGTCTTCGGGCGCCCCAGCGCCCAGGAGGGGTTGGGGCACAACCGGCCCTGGGTGAGTCTTTTGATGAGGTAACCCCCTGTAATGACAACGGGGTTACACTCGTTAGTGGGTTCAGGGGGACTCCAGTCCGCAATCAGGGATGTGTCGCAGTTACCAGGAGTGGCAGTTGGTAGGCAACGTGCACGCCCTGAGGCTGGGCAAAGAGTCTCTCAGTTGGCGAGGAGCAGGCCCCAACTGCCGACTGCAGCGGGGTGATGGCAGCTCTGGGCGGTGATGGACAGGCCGCAGCCATGGGCTGAAGTGGGGAGGCAGCGGGCAGGCCACATCCGCAGGCTGGAGTGAAACGGCAGTGGCCGTGAGAGGCAGCGGACCGGCCGCAACGCACTGGAGCACAGCGGCAATGGCCGCGGACGACCGTGGGCAGGTCGCGACCCCGGATTGGAGTGAAGCGACAGTCTCTTGTGGGTAAGCTCAGCGCCTCCTTCTCGAAGGCCACTGTAAATCTCCCCTCTGTTGCTGGTCTCCTCTCTTGTCACTGTTTGTCGCTCTGGCTCTCTCACGCCCCCGCAGTCTCTTGCTCCGTGTCTGCCGTTCTGCTAACTGACTCCCTTGCGTGCTCCCTGCCCCTTTTATACTCGCCCCTCGCCTTGTTGCCCTGTCACTCTCAGCCGTCCACTTTCCTCCTCCGTTCCCCGGGTACAGTTCCCTTAGGAACCTAGATGGCGGTCTCCTTGGTTCCGGCCTGGACACTCTGCGGGGGCCTTCCTCCCTACACATGTCTCCAGAAGTAAGAGCTAGGAGCAATTTATGGGTTCTACAACATACTGGGCACTACAATGTACAGGTTTTACAATGGCAGATTTTCAATTTTCACTTAAAAACATCTTTTGCTACTTGTTCCTGCAGGTCACCCATGTAGTCAAAATCATCATTATACCTGTAGATAAATCTGTAGAGGGGTGTGATTTTCAAAATGGGGTCAAGTGAGAAGGGAATTATGAGCTCTGCATATAGAGTCCACAAACAATTTAAGGAAAATCTGTGCTCCAAGAGTCAAATAGCTCTTTGCTCCCTTGTCTCATTGTGTGGCTAAGTAGTACTGTACAGCTACATGTGGGGTATTGACACAATCAGCAGAAATTGCGTGACCGATTTTGTGCAATTTTTACCCATTTTACTGTGAGAAACTGTATAATCTGGGGCTAAAAATTTTTTTTGTTGAATAATGTAATAGCTTTTCTTCAGCGACCAATAGTTTAAAATTCTATGACACAACAAAGGCGTCAGTATGATTACTGCATACCTAGTTGAATTGATTGAGAGGTATATTTTTTTTAAATGTGGTCACTAATGGGAGGTTCTGCTAATGTGGCACTTCAGGGGCTTCGCTAATGTATAATGGCACCTGAAAACCATATCTGAAAAATCTGCACTGCAATATGGCGCTCCTGCCGTTCTGAGCTTTGCAGTGTGCATAAAAAGTAGTTTCCAATTACATGTCAGGAATTGGAACACTCAGGAGAAATTGGACAAAATATAAGGTCTACTTTTTTCCTTTTAGCTGTTATACGAATTAAAAACTTTGGGCTAAAACAACATTTTAGTTGTAAAAATGTAATAATTATTCCTTCACCAGAGGGCAATACAGAGATCACTCCAATGAACTGTTTGTACCAAGGACTGTGACAAGAACAAGGGGGCATTCTCTTCGTTTGGAGGAAAGACAATTTCTGCACCAGCATAGAAGAGGGTTCTTCACGGTAAGAGCAGTGAGGCTCTGGAATTCTCTTCCTGAGGAAGTGGTGATGGCCAACTCACTGAATGAATGTAAGAAAGGAATGGATGCTTTTCTTGTGAGTAACAGTATAGAAGGTTACGAATAACAGAATATTATATGTAGATGGTGACCCAGCTTAGGGGAAGAATTTTTTTTCCCTATGGAGAAATTTGACTTCTACTCTGTGGGTTTTTTGCCTTCCCAGGATCAACAATGCAGAACAGCTGCACTAAAAATAGGCTGAACTAGATGGACATAAGGTCTTACTTCAGCCTACAAAACTATGTTACTATGTTACCAACAAATGGTATCAAATTCTGTGTGGTTTCAAGATGCTCGCCGCAAATCTAGATGAATTCATTGGACGGTGTAGTTTGTAAAGTTGGGCCACTTATGGGGGGTCTGCTCTTCTGGCATGTCATGGGCTCTGAGAATGTGACATGGCACCCCCAAACCACTCTAGCAAAATCTGCACTCCAGTATGGCGATCTCTCTCTTATCAGCTTTGCACTCTGACTCAGAAGCAGTTTGCGACCACATATAGGCTCTTGCCGTACTCAGGAGAAATTCTTTAACAAATTGCATTATTCGTTTTCTTCTATTACCCGTTTTAAAAATGTAAAACTTGGTGCAAAAGCAACAAATTAGTGGAAAAAAATGGTAATTTTTCATTTACTCAGCCCAATGTTATATAATTCTGTGAATCGCATGAAGAATAAATATGCTCACTACTAGCCTAGGTGAATTGCACAAGAGGTATAGTTTCCAATATTGGGTCACTTGTTTGGTTTTCTGCTATTCTGGAATGTCAGTGCCACGTCAACTGTGACATGCTGCCCACAATCTATTCCTGTCAAAATGGCGATTTTAAATTCAAATGGCGCTCCTTCCTTTCCATGCCATGTGCCCAAACAGTAGTGTTCCACTACATATGAGGTACTATTGTGCTCGTGAGAAGACTCACAAAAAACTTATATTTTCCATTTTCTCCTCTTACTCTTGTGGAAATGAAATATTTGGCACTAAAGCAACCATTTTTTGAAAAATGTTATTTTTTATTTTCATGGCTCTACGTATAAAACTCTGTGAAGTATCTGCGGGTTCAAATTGCTCTCCATACATCTAAATAAATTCATTTGGGGGGTAGTTTCCGGAATGAAATTACTTGTGGGAGGTTCCCACTGTTAAGGCACATCAGGGGCTCTACCAACACGATATGGCATCTGCTCTTGATTTCATCCAATTTGCAGTAACTGCAATCACTTCTTTTTGTGTATGTTAGAACTGAAGAAAAAAAGGCTATAAAAGTTAGAGAACCCACTGAGATGTTTGCCGTGATGTGGAAGTGGCTTCATACAGTTTGATCAGAATATTAAAGTAAGAACTTCATGTTCAGTAATGTACATTTTTATCTAGGATAATTAGATGAGCGTATGATTTTTGGATGTGTGGTCCATGTCTTTTTCTACAGCATTATAATGAAGAAAAATCACGGCACTCCTGAATCGATGCTTAACTAAAGTCCAAAACCAATTAAATATATCATAAACTTGGCACTCAGAAGAAATTTGGAACAAATGTCTTGATTTTAATTAGCGTCCATAAATAAATGCAGATGTTTTGGTTTCAAACGACCTTCATCATTGTACCGACTGCACAGTTAAAAAAGGGAAAGAAAGAGTTGACACAGTGTCCCGCAGAGTGAGTACTCTATCTTACTGGAAATGATCAGGATACAAGAACAGCATGGTGAAGCCTTGTCCACTGCTTGTTCTGTGCATAGAATTGTCTCTACTTATTTATGGACTGTGATTAAAATCAAGACATTTGTTCCAAAAGTTTGTGATATATTTTTCTTCAGCTTTGGTGTTAGGCGCTGGGATTCTCCCGCTCCACGGGATAGATCCCAAGCCTTTTCTGGTGCAATGGTCTCCCATTCAGGCCTAGCCACTGGGTTGACTGCTCAGCACATACTCCACCCCCAGCTCCTTGCTCAAGCTCATGCTGCATGTGTAGTTGCTGCTTGATCTCCAGCTAAGCCTATGGTGACTACTGGTACACATGTGCAGCACTGTGCTCTGGAGATTGTCCTTATTTCACCCTACTGAGCATGTCCATGATGTGGCGCCTTCTCATTGGTGCTGGGATGTCAGCTGCTCTGGTGAGGTGGCAGCTTCTGATTTGTCCACAGGCATTGTCCTGTCTGTTTGGACTTGAGCTAAAGGTTTTAAAGGATCTCAATGGTGCTAGTATCATGACTATTTGTTGTGTGCATGCGTCAGCTACCACCCTGTGTGCACATATGCCACTAATAGCACTGTGAGTGTGTTTCTAGACAGGCAGTGTAGGGTTGGAACTCCCACTTGAACTTAGCGGTGACACCGGGTGTCCTCAGGCGCAGGCTCAAAAGCCACCGTGTGTCAGTGCAGGTTCAATCACCAGTGTAGTGGGGGATGAGTTATAGAGATCCCACTACCGTCAATCCCTCTTTGCTCCTGTGATGTTTAACAGGGCATAGCTTAGAGTGTTCTCAGTTTGTGTGCTGCTCTGTGGAGTAACAGAGTCAGGCGCTTTGCACACTGCTCACACCGAGTGACGTTTAATTCGGTGTGTTTACTGTGCTTACTCGCAGCTATGCTTCGCCATAGTTCTCCTCTAGCTGCGGTTTCGTCATTTCCGCACGGATGGGTTATTTACCCACCTTATTATAATTTACATTTGGTGCATTCCACCAACCCTAACAATTGACATATTACATTGTCTGTTCCCTCTTTTTTTACTTGAACCAGCACTCCTCCCATTTTGGCACAGGCGGTTTTCATTAGCAGGAGACTGGATCAGCAGATCCACCTATTTACAGCATGGAATAAAAGTTTCAATGAGGACCTGGTGGTTAAGGGAGCTGTGTGAGCCTTCTTGGCTGGGCTACCTCACACCTCATGCAACAACTCCAATTTTTTTTCCAGCCACACTCAGATGGCACAAACATGAGTTTCATACAATTCTATTGGTAGGAAAGTAGCACCGGTTGTCAACTGATCAATTGACCCACAGTAGATCATTTATAATGACACAGAAGCAGTCAGCCATGGCCCATGCATGGGGTATCAGGGTTTGGCCCAGCATTTACAGCATGGAATTAAAGTTTCAATGAGGACCTGGTGGTTAAGGGAGCTTTATTAGCTGGAAGCCTTGATACTTCATGCAACACCTCCAATTTTTTTTACAGCCACGCTCAGATTGTGCAAACATCAGTTTCATACAGTACAATGTTAGGCGTCGTGTTTCTTCCTCTGCACAGGAGGAATCCCGAGCCTTGCCTGCTGTGGTCTCCCATCCAGTCTTAACCGCAGAGGGGACTGACTGCTCAGCAGAGATGTCAATACCAGCGTCTTGCTCAGGCTAGTGCTGTCAGGTAGGTTGCTGCTGCCACCTCTGGTTCAGCTATAGCAACCCGCACTAGTCAGCAGCTAGCAGCTCCTGGGACTAAGTCCTGCTCTTTTCCATCTGAGCATGCCCGCGAGATGACCGCTCATTGGTGGTCGGGGGTCACATGCTCAGTTCCTCAAGCAGCTCAGATTGGGCCATCAGGAAGGTCCTGGAAGGCTGCAGTTATAGTCAATGTGGAGAGAGTGTTGTATGCACGTATGTGTGTCTCAGGTGACTGACTCGTTAAGAAACCCCTTCCATTGGTATGCATGTGTTGTTCAGCCTTGCCAGGTAGAGCCTTGCCAGGGTCTAGCTGCAGTGCCAAGTAGTTGCTTTGCCTGTTCGCCACTGTGCACTTGGGCTGCACTCCATAGTAGTCTGCGTCATTTGGTGGCATTTGCAGTTGTGACGCCGGGCGCCTAGTGGGTCCGGAGAGGCTCTTACCCTGTCTCCTTGGGGGAGAGTCTTGGTGCCAATCACTAGTGCAGACTTAGCGGTGCCCTGTGATAGTTAACAGGGCACGGAATTTGCGTTACTCGGTACCGGGGCTCTGTGAGGCAACAGAGCCTGTCGTTACTACATACGGGGTGGCGTTTAACCCACGTATGTCCAGTGCGATGCCTTCATTTAGTGTCCGCATCAATTTTCACTGAGTATAAATATTATATTAGGCAACTGACACACCTTCCACAACAGGCAACCCATAGAATGGAGACCCAATTTGAGTATTCACATTTCAAAAAAAGTTTGCAATAGCAGTAGCAACAGCAGGCACAGAAGACACCACAAATGTAGCACAGACTGCAATAATGCAAGATCAATGGATGACACACCATCACCTAGTCTGTACAGTCTCTACTTTAAAGGGACAGCCAGATACGCTTATCAATCAGGACACCACCAGCAGCGCTGAAGACAAATTCTGAGAGAATGCTGTCTGACGGGCATGACAAAACCTCTAAAGCATGACAGGCGAGCTCAGTCCACTCTTCCATTTTTAAAAACCAACCCCCCCGATGGCACTATTTTTAACTCTTGGTAAACAGGCATCATGTTGAAAATAGTGAGGCAAAAAAGGCTCTTGTGTAGAGTGCATCCATGTGGCTCAAGTTCATGATGTGTTGGTGGCAGGGTAAAACTTAAGGTTGCTTCCTCCATCCCTTCCCACTAACCATGGAAAACAGAGAGCTTACCATTACCCTCTTCATCTCCTGACTGTTATGCATCCATCACCTTACCCTCCTTCATTTGTTCCTCGGCTCATGCATCTTCACTAACAGTTCATCTGGTACCATGTGCCCTCCTTGATTACTGTATGCCATGCGACGACAGTCCGGAAAAATGAGATATTGTTATCCAATCAACATCCCCCACTGCTTCCACCTCTTTCTCTGGGACCACCACCTCCTCTCGCAGACTATTCCAAGTGTGCTTCAGCATGTAGTTGACCGGAATAGTGATGCGAATTACTGCATCTTCACCACTAACAATCTTAGTAGCTATTTCAAAACTGTGCAGAAGAATACAGAGGTCCTTCAGCTGTGCCCACTCCGCAAGCATGATTTGCACCCTATAAGTACTACCTTAGCTCAGGCTATGTAAAAGGACATGCTACACAAAGGCTTGTTGCTGCTGCTACAGTCACTACAACATGCGCAGAGTGGCTGAAAAACCTCCATAGCAATGCAAGTCAATGACCTGCAGGGTGTGATTGCTGGAAGTGAGCACACAGCAACCATACTTTCTGCAGCAGCTCATCTTGGCCAAGATAGTGGTGGTCAAATTGTGTACTTCCAGTTTGAAGATGTGAGCCATGCAAGGCATGTGTATGAGGTTTCCCTGGTGTAGGGTTGCCACCAAGTTTGCACTGTTCTTGCACACTGCCTTCACTGGATCTAGGTTCAGTGGAGACCTGCCATTGCTCTAACTTGGCCTGCATAGCTGTCCACAACTCATGAGCTGTGTGACAGCGATCTCCATGGCATATTAATTTGAACACTGCCTGATTGCAGTAAGCCATGGATGCACAGTAGGGTGGTGGAGGGATTCTATGTGCACTTTTGGAATTCATATCATAGAGGATGGGGAGGAGCTAGAAGCAGTTGAGGAACTGTTAGATACAGAGGTTTGTCCCACAAACTTTGGGGATTCAAAGACTTGTGGAGCAGCCTCCTGACCGCCTGCCCCCACAGCCACCAGAGTCACCCAATCAGTGAGATGTAATGCCCCTGCCCATGTATGCTTGTCTATGTGTCAGTGGTGAAGTGCATCATGGCAGACATAGATTTTTCCAGGGAATGGCTAATGTTGTCTGCGACATGCTGGTGTATGGCAGACACAGCTTTATTAGAGAAGTAATGGCAACCTGGAAACTGGTACTGGGGGACTGCGAAGACCATCATTTTTCTGAAACCTTCTGTATTCACCACGCAGAAATGTTGCATTAGCATAACCAATAGATTGGAGATGGCGGAGTTCAATCTCTTTACATTGGCATGTTTAGAAGGAAACATTCTTTTGTGTGACCACAACTGTGAGACAGGCGGATGGCTGCTCTACTGAGAGAGAGTGGAGTATAGAGAACAGGACAAACTGCTGTACTTTAAGAGAGGTGCAGGTGGAGATGTTGTGGCGGATTGCAAAGGTGTGTTTTGCTAGGTGACATAAAACAGCAGTCATTTCTACTTCAGTAACAGCTGACTGGCTCTCACTTACTTCGACTGTGGTGGGTAAACAATTGTAGTTTATGTGGGTAGAGACCTGTGTGAGAAGACTTGCAATGATGACGGAGGTGGAAGAAGCAGCAGATGGTCTTGATGGGAAGGCTGGTGGTTGGCGTAGCCCACTAGTCTGCATTTTAGAGCAATGAGATTCCCACACTAAGGCATGTTGATTGCGCATGTGCCGGTTCATGCATGAAGTTGTTAAATTAATGCAATTTTTGCCTCTATTGAATTTTATTTTCAAGTTAGGCAAATAACGTGTATTGGGTCATAAGATGGGTCCTGGCTTGGTAGCTCTTCCACCCATATGAACTCCATACTCATGATCGGTACTGGCCACAGCCAGAGTTGATGGGTTCACATGAAGTGGCATCTACAACCTCATCATCCTCATCTGTGTTCTCATATTCCTCACCCTGAGAGTCATCCTCCTCCACTTGATGGTGAACAAATATCTAAAGAGATGTCTCAGTATATAGGGATCATCCTTATTCTCATTTGCAAATAGAAACATGAGAAACAATTTCAATGAAACTGAAAAGGAGAAAATCCAGATTAGATATTAGAAAATCTTTTTGACAGTGAGGGTGATCAATGAGCTGAACAGGCTGCCACGAGTAGTGGTGAATTCTCCTTCCATGGAAGTCTTCAAATAGAGGCTGGACAGACATCTTTCTGAGATGGTTTAGTGACTCCTGCATTGAGCAGGGGGTTGGACACGATGACCCTGGAGGTCCCTTCCAGTTGTAACATTCTATGATTTTATGATTCTATGATTGTTGATTTATTTTGCTGCTTGTCATCATTGAGGTTACATAAAGAATGTAGAAGCCAAACATCTGAAGTTTTTGAAACCTTTTTGCAAGAAAAAATATTTTTAGGCAAATGTGCATGCATGTAAAGAGTACCTGTCAACAGGCCAAAAGTGCACAGAATCAGGGGCCTTTTTACATAATGAAATAATAAAATATTATATATCAGTATCTTACACTTGTCAACAGATTCTTACAGATGATCCAGTGATTTTAGCACGCTGTAATTTACCTTCTAATTTACCTTGAATCAAAACTTTTAATAAAGTTTTTCCGTCTACTGGTAAAAGTTTTGTGAATTAATTATCAGGGGCTTTCCTCCTTAGTGACCTAGAACACATGAGACACACAAGGTAATGGTGAAAACTTTCTTTCATGTGGTTGTTTGTCATGACTCATCACATTATATTCTATATATATATATATATATATCTACAGTATATGCAGATAGTAACTTACTAGGTTATTATATATGTAAAGCTCATGTTCATCACACTTGATAATTCCACCAGAAAGCTTCAGTTTTGATATCATAATCTTATTCTGACCAGAATTGTTTATGGATTTTGCATTTTTTAAGGAAAAGTGTTATTGATATTTCAAGAAAGGCATTTCTAAGAAATGTTTTGGCAGGAAAATGGGAATATCTGATGTGAGTATATATTTATACATTTGATATGTATTATTGCTTTTATTTGCTGTAAAAGTTTATATAATGATATGTATATGATACTTGTCCGTCCAGACTCACAGACTCTGTTTAAGCATACTTTTCATTTTCATTAGCTCTGAACATTCATGTTCATCACAAGTTACTAATATTTCTCACAATCATGCTAGTCTAGATTAGATTGCTAAGAGTCTGCACTCACAGCCATGTTTTGTCCTAGTCACATACCTATATATCATAAATTTACCAAACTGCAACAGATTTGGAATAAGTAACAGAAAGCCGGAATACAATTTCAATTCTCAATCAAATTTATATCTAATTGTTCTCTCAGACGTCCTAGTAGACAACTAGCCTCCAGACATGGCTACTTCTGGATCATCTTTTCCTCTGTAATCTCTCTTCTATTGGTTTTCTTTAATTTCTTCTAGAAATGTATGAGTATTTTGAGGTCACTTCATCAAAGCTTTTACTCCAGAAACTGAGTTAAAAGCTTTGGAAAGAGCAGAGTAGAGCATAGCAAACTGAAATAGACGGATCTAAGGAGGAGTTTGGTGGAGAGGGAAGTGACCACTCTGCTTGGTGGAGAGGGAAGTGACCACTCTGCTTGGTGGAGAGGGAAGTGACCACTCTGCTTGGTGGAGAGGGAAGTGACCACTCTGCTTGGTGGAGAGGGAAGTGACCACTCTGCTTGGTGGAGAGGGAAGTGACCACTCTGCCTGTCCAATTCGTTAGCAGTTCTGGTGTCTTATAGGCCAGGAATGTTCCATCGGGCTCAGGCTGGAGTAACATTTCAGATGATGCACCAAATTTATTGACTACTGTGTCTTACTAGATGGGGTACATCCCTACACAGATGTCAATTTTTTCATAAATGTTCAGTAGAAATTATAAAGAAATAGAACAAAACAGAGATCTAAGAATAGATCCAAAACTGGTTTAAGGGTAATGCAAGTATTTAGTAAATCAGATGTGACCAGAGGGCTGACACCTTCTCTACATACAAATAAAGTATGCTATATTGTCCTTCTATTAAACCAAGAGGCACTGGTTCCTGTACGCTACACACGCCTACCATCTCTATTACTATCGCCTTTCAACAGATCCTTACAGCAATAATATCTCCCGATCCATGATCTGACATCACAGATCTTTATAACTCAATGTCTTGATTCCTGCTTTCCCAGTGCTCCTCTCTCCTTAGTATTATTAAATGTTTTTTTTCTATATGAAAGCTATGTCTATGATCTTGCTACTTTTCACAAGTGTTCCTTACCGGATCTTACGGAAATAAGATAGATATGAAACAGCTCATAAGATAATAGTAAAAATATTCACGCAAAGTGTATGCAGCTAAATATCCAATAGGGAAAAGGAATAGAAGGGCAAAGTGGCATGAATAGTGAGTAAAAGAAAACTATTAACTGAAAATTATTTATGATATATTATCAAATACCATAACCATATGCACAGGTTTCAGAAAAGTTAGTCAGTGTAATCAAATGATTCACCAAATATACCTGGCATAATAGGAATATCCGGGCGATGGACTTCATTCTAAAGCTCCAAAGTCAGAAGCACATTATCGTTCTAGGAAAGTTGTCAATCTTTAGAATCGCTATAAAATAAGCTGAGCATACGGTCCTGCCCCTAGGATGAAGCTGAGTTTCATCGGCGACACACGCATTTGGGATTTATTTCAGATGATTAGATTCAGGAAAGTACCCGGTTAGTAAAGCTGAGGAAGGGTCCAAATGTTAGATCACTAGAGTATAGCAGAGGAGCACCGGCAGTGACAGCAATGCTCCAGACTGTAAGGGGGAGGAGACTGATGCTCCCTGTGAGACACTTGGCTCCTCTGAAATCTTGGTAAGTGCTGATGCAGTTAATAGCTGTGTACAGTCAAACACTGTGCACACCCCTGCAGACTGCATACTAGTGCACCTGTCTGTTCTCCTGATTAATATTATTAAGAGTAATAGTAATTACAAGCATGGATCCAGTGTCGGACTGGGGTGTCAATGGCCCACCATTAACATTGACCTTGGGGGCCCCAGGTTTCACCTGCATACAAATATTACACAACCCTTGTTTACAAGTTTACTTATATCTCTATATAATAATAAACTGGATAGTTTGGTTATTGAATGATGAGATGCTGCTTTTTTCTGTACAGAGTGAATCAAGTGAATTATGCCAAGTACTGACCATACAGTGGGGTTGGGGGCCCAGATCTGCACAGCGGCCCACCAGGGAATTCCCCTGTTACTCTGTGGGTCAGTCCGAGCCTCGATGTAACACAATTGTGAAATAGTGCATGTTCTGTTATTTTAGGTATATCACAGCATATGGGATCCATTTTCTATAAAGTGGGAAACCACTTTGGCATACTCACAATTTTCATGTGCATGCTCACAGGTACAGTAGTGTCAAATCCAGAAAGACCTCATCATCTGCTTGTAGCTTTATTCCATTGCCTCAAACCCTAAAGCTCTGGCATTTTTATACATTTTTTGATGATGTTTAGTGTAGTGATTTTGTAACATTTCCAAAACTTGTAGGCTTTCGATAAAACCCCAGGTATGATTTTTGTCTCGAAGAGGTTGTTCCACGTAGTGTTCCCATTGGTTATCTAGATGGTTGACATGATGTTTAAACACAGAATAACTATAAACTATTACACTGGGGAACACAATTTTTTAGGAGTTAGGTCTGACAACTGTTCTTAATTAATTTTTGGATGCTGAATCCAGAAATGATCTCAGTTTTTCTCTATCACATCAAGTTTTTGAACTATAGGATTTTTGTCTTCTCAAAAATATGTAAACTACTGTACCTAAAAAGTTTTTGTTTTTTTTAAATAGTACAAATATGAACAAAAAATGAAATATATAAGAAATAGGCATGACAAATATGTTTTTTAACACTATCATGTTTTTACAAAGGATATATATATATATATATATATATATATATATATATGCAAGTATTTAAGGTAAAAATGTACATTTATAGCTTTTTCTGGAGTGTTTAACTTGAAGACAATCACGTTTGATGCTCCAGCAATAGTCAGCCATCATATGTCCATCCCATCTACCCTGGTAACGGTCTTCCATAACCTTCAAATCTTGGTGAAATCGTTCACCTTGCTCATCGCTAACAGCACCAAGATTTTCCGGAAAGTTGGCAAGATGGCAATGCAGAAAATGTAGTTTAATACTCATGTTGCAACCAAGCGCTTTGTAGCTCTCCAATAGTTTCTGAACAATTTCTTTGTAATTACTTGCACGTGTATTTCCAAGAAAGTTCTTGACGACGTCTTTGAATGATAACCAAGCATTCTTCTCAAGATCTGACATAGTCCCGGTGAAATGTTCATCTTTGATGAGCTGTCGAATTTGTGGACCATCAAACACACCAGCCTTGATTTTTTCAATGGACAGTCCAGGAAGTGCCAACATGATGTACTTAAAACAGTCGCCGTCAGTTGGCAATGCTTTTACAAATTGCTTCATGAGACCTAGTTTTATGTGCAGAGGTGGGAATAGTATATTTTTCCTGTCAACAAGTGGCTGATGTAGAATGTTAGGATCTCCAGGTTTAAGACCAGATCTTGGAGGCCAATTCGACTCAACCCAATGCTTTTCTCGAGCTCTGCTATCCCACATACAGAGAAAGCAGAGATACTTTGTGTACCCACGTTGCTGACCAAGAAGGAAGCAAACCATTTTAAGGTCAACACAGATGATCCAATTGTGTGTCATATTTCAATAACTCAATAACTCTCTTTACATCTCCATGTTCTTCACGAAGAGAGACAGAATGCCCAATAGGGACTGCACCAAATAAATTGCCATTGTGTAGAAGGACACACTTAAGACTCCGCTTTGAGCTATCAATATACAGTCGCCATTCATTTGGATTGTACATTGAAAGCCCTAATTCTTGTAGTAAACCAGGAATATTATGGCAAAACACAAAACCGCTGTCACACCGAAAGTACTGCAAAAATGTACTTTCTCTAGTACGAAAGTATGATACCTTCGCTCCTTGTTCAAGTAACTGTTTCTCATTCAGCCTTGATGCTAGTAATTCTGAAGCTTTTTTTGATAAGTCCAATTCACATGCTAAATCATTTAACTCGTGCTGATCAAATCCCTTACGAACTGAATCCTTGTGAATTTCAAATTCTGCATCATTGCTGTCACTGTGTTCATCAACATCACTCAGAACTTCTAGAGATGGTAGCTGTTCGAAAACTGGCACTGGAATTTCAGCTGAATGAGGCATTGGTCTGATAGCTGACGGTAGATTTGGATATTCTATTTTACTTTTATTTTTCCTGTTAAATCCTGATGTTTTCACTAAACAGAAGTAACAGTCTGTGGAATGACTTTTTTGCTCTCTCCACACCATGGGGATACCAAATGCCAACTTTTCACGTGTTCCTTTGGTCCACATCCGTAAACTCTCGACACACTGCTTGCACACTATGTGAGGGGCCCATGGCTTATCTTGATCACCGAGTTTTACTTTAAAATATGCAAAATATGCTTGTTTGACAAATGCACTGATGTTTGCCCCTTGAACTGGAATGGTGAAAACACCACAAATATAGCAGAAGGAGTCAGGGTTGTTTAGGCATTTACGACGAGAGGAAGAAGGAGCAGACATGATCTGAAACAAAGGAAATATGTACATAAGTAAATAAAACACTGAGATGGAAAGTTACAAGCTTTGAAAACTAACAAAGAAAAAAATCATAAAAGATATATAAATTACAACTAAGCGCCCAATGTAAAGAGAAAAGCTATCACAAATCCTATTTATTCCTACTATGATACATTTTTTGTGTAAAGATATTGATCATTATGACGTATTGGGAGCTGTACACACCTCTCACCACACTGTCTCAGTTGTGACTACTCTTACAAGTTGCCACGTAGCTCTATATGAGTCGAATTGTACTCAGATAACAAGTCTTATTACAGAAATCAGTGCAATTGTGTTTCTATGGCAGGTAATTTGAGGAGGAAAAACTTGATGTGATAGAAAAAAACTGACCACATTTTTGGAATGCCAATTTTAGTATAAATCAGCTCAAAAACCTAACTCAACAGAAATTTTTTTTCAAATTGTTCCCCAGTGTTATTGATGTGATTTTTAAAGCCTTAATGCCCCATTAAGGGAACTTCTCCTGATGTCTGTTTTTTTAACCACAAACCTTTAAATGGAGATGACAGTGTAACGCACAATCTCGGTGCAAAGTCAGCAGCTTGGAGCATAGGGCATTGATCAGAGACAGATAAAGTTGTTCTTTGATCATTTAACTTTCGGATACTGCAGTCAGTATCAATAGTGACTCAGAATAACATTTAAAAACATGGTTCTATTGAGCAAAAGTACTAAAATATAAAAATGAGTTCTACCTATTTAGAATCAAGGCATTCATGCTGACCCATAGAATAAAGTTAACTTGTTGATTTTACTGCATGTTATAAGGAAGAAAATTTACGGAAAATTGTGATATATTTGCCTTTTTCTCACCTTAAATAAAAAAAGAAAAGTTGATGAATAAGTTATATATACTTTAAACTAGAACAATTTATAACTACAACTTAATTGGACAATTAACAATAACAGAAAACATTCTTGGCACTTAAGGTTCAAACCGATTGTAATATTAAAAATAAATAATCTGATTTAAAAATGAACAAACCATTTGAAATATGAAATGTGAATTTGCAGTCTAAGCGGAATTTTCCTCCTGAATTGACAACACTGGAAAGCCTCTAACTGCCCTGAATATGTGTGTATAACGTTCTAAGATTCCTGTTTTGGGAGTTTTAATCGTTTTTTTTTCCTTGCCAAATATAGAAGTGAAAGTGTTTTCAGAAAACATCCAACTTATGGGAGAAAAATAGGTGTGCATATTTGAAAGAGAAGACATCATGTTGTCTCAAGTAGTATAGGGAAAATTATTCTTTTTTGGGGATTCACAACATATGTGCTATTCTTAAAATGAGAAAAGTTACAGAAGCTTTGTCTCAAACTTTCCAAAGTTCTCCCTTATTTAGGAAGCGAGTACAGGCTACCTGTTTTCAAAATGGAGAAGTAATGGCTTTAAAAAAACTGAGCCATATTTCGGGAGCTATTTGATGCTTTTGCACCCTGAAGAGTATATTTCACATCAGAAGTATAGACTATCAATTTAAAATACAGATTAGTAGCCTGGAGTGGCTGGTGTGATTGTGGCATGGTGATGGAATATCAGGATGAGAGAGAAGGAGATGTGAGGTAGTGGTGGTCCAGCAATGGAAGCTCCAACCGCAGCTGTACAGTCTACCACTATAAGATATAGGAGCGAGGTCGTGGTTGGTTTGGCTGAGCAGTGGCACAGTAGCAGCAATAGCAGCAGCAGAAGCCTTGATAGAAAATCAGGACAGGCAGGCACAGAAATGTGTCAGTTTAGGGTAAACAATGGCAGACCTGGCAACAGTTTAGTTGACATGATGGACAGCGGGAAGATGCTAAGCTTAGATGAAGCTATTGGCACTGACAGCACCGAAAGGATGTGATAGACAAACGATTGACAGTCCGACAAGCAGACGGAACGGCCAATTTAATCATCGATATCAGTCATAGGTGAATGAACGTTGGCACTAATCCATGCCTGATTCATTTTTACAAGTGTAAGGATTTCAGCACTTGCAGTAGGTAACCTGGCACACTTTGAAGTAGCAGAACCACTGCCTGTGCTGATTCCCTTCTTTAACATTACACTGGAGACTGGATATGGCCAAACGTTAGTAACAACCTGGCCATTTCTTGCCATTGGTGCAATTTGCTGACCCGAAGTCCAGGGGCTCAGGACTCAGGGTATTTGCCTGAGAAAGCAGACAGTCTTTCCAGCCAGTGAGGCTGTTCAGGTGAAATGTCTCCGTTGCTCCAATGATAGATAACACATCTGGTCCATCATGTCAAAGATACTGTAGCTCTTATTGTTCCTGCCTCATCTATTTCTGTAGGCTTAGCTCTGATGCAGGTGGAGGAGCATTGGAGCTATAAGGGCTCATGCACATGACTGTATTTGCAGTCTGAATGGGATCCAACAAACATTGAATTGCACTCGGATGAATGTTATTTTATAAGGCCTTGCACATGTCCGATTTTATTTCTCACTGCATGCCCAAGTTAGGTCCGATATTTGTAGGAAACTTCGGACTGCAGTCAGATAACATTGCCATCCAATTTTCAGGGACTGACAGAATGGAGAAAATGTAGACATTTGTTTTTCCATCTGCTCCTCATCTGAGACAATCGTAGCATACTATGATCACAGTCTGATCGAATGATGATTTGCATAATCAGCACAATTCTCTCAGATGAGAGAATATACAGGTGCCTGAATCTACCCTAATAATCAAAGATGGTCAGCTTGTCAATCATGCCGTCAGCAGGCATCTGCTTGGTGAATATTTTGGAGAGCAGGTAACACAGCTTATTCTAGTAATGAGTCCATTTTAACTCCCATATAGAAATCGGAAAAATAATCCCCATTTCAATTTTATAATGAGGGTCTAAAAGAATATGTTAGGGTTGGCAGGACGCACCAAATAAAATATAATAAAAAGGTGCGTTCGCAACTCGGGGTCCACCGTGCAGAGATGGAACCTGCTGCTAAGCAATGGCGGACACAAGATGGCGGTTGAGCACTGAAGACACGCGGGTTAAAAGTCACTCGGTGTGTACAGCAGCAAACTTTGTTGCACCACAGAGCCACAGCAAACTATGCAACAGAATGCTTTTCCCAGATATGGTGCTCGTGTGGTCCCAAGGCTCAGCCCCTGGAACACTGGGGTAAGAGTCTGACCAGACCCAGAGTGCGCACTTAGAGTTGACTCCAATCTTCCCAGAGCACATGCAGAACCAAGGGTAGGAGATATATAATGAGTCATCCACCTGAGACAAGCATACATGCATGCAAATCACATCTCATGGTCTATACTAGCGCACGGCCGTGAGATCCCTTTATAGCTCCCAGTCTTCCAGGATCTTCCTAGTAGACCAATCCGAACACTATTGAAGACCTGGGCAGCTGACTGACGACCACCTATGTGTTCATCTCACGAGCATGCTCAGAAGGGCAAATCCTGGACTTAGACCCAGGAACGTTTTATCGCTGCTGTTGATTGCTATAGCATGGAGAGGCAGCAGCAATCAATTGCACAGCATGGGGCTGAGCAAGACACTGAGATCAGCGTCTCTGCTATGCAGGCTCCACTGCGGCAGAGAGTGGATGGGAGACCGCAGGAACAGACAAGGCTTAGGATCCATCCTGTGCAGAGGGAGAATCCTGACGCCTAGCAGAATTACTATCAATTAGTCATCTCTTTGCTTGATTTTAACAATATAACTGTTATCCCACAATCATTCCAGTTTATTGCGTTCCATGCTGTCCAGCACGACTAATGGTTCTGATGGTTTCTTTCCATAACTCCAATGCAATGGTTGTCATGGTCAAAGTCATCATTGTCGTTTTCACTCTGACTGTTAGCTTTCTCTTCTACATGTGCCAATTCTATATCCCCATTTTCATCCACATACTGCTGCTTATCCCTATTTTCATATTCCTCCTCAAAATCTTTCTGTGTATTAAATGGAGATTGAAGGTCCCAACCAGACACAGGGTTTCAATGGACATGTGGAAGATGCTGTTCTTCCCCCGTCCACTCTTGCATTCATTTGATTATTTTTCCCAGAATAAACAATTAAATTGTGGATTTAAAATTTGACTACTATCAAAACTAGTCACTTATTTGAGATACTGAAGTAGTGGCAAAGTTTACAGTAGCCAACACTCCAGTTGGGCTACTGTACAATATAAATACAAACACATGGGACAAGCACAAAGTGAACAAGTCTGTAGGACAGTGTTCACACCACCAAAAGACTGAAACATAGAAAAGCACTAGAGTTGAGCGACTTTTGCTTTTTTAGGGTCGCGTTTCGTTTCATGAAAACCGACTTTTCCAAAAGTCGGGTCGAGCAAGATCGTCCGATTATAGGGAAAAGTCGAGGTCGTCCCGAAACACGAAACCCAATGTAAGTCAATGGGGAATAAAAGTCGGCAGTGAGAGGAGGACAGGAAACACACCTACAGTGCCCATTTGAATGCCAAAAGCATCAATTCTTCTTACTTAAGCTTGTCAACCTTAATTAACTTCATAATACAAGTTACGCACTGAAAAATGGGGGTTATTTGGCTAAAGTTGTGGGGGGGAGGGCTGACTGCAGGTTTTCATGTGCCCTGGGCGAAAGAGCGCCCCTTTAACACATACCACAACTCATCATGCTCCGATACGGCAGAGAAATAGCGGTATAGTACAATGAAAAATACCTCACTTTTTACATCTCATGACGAGGCCCATCTATTTCTCCATACAGAATCATTGGTCCCATATAATGTTTGAAACAGTATATGATGAGCTCCACATAATGCTACAGTATATGTTGGTTCCCATGGATGAAGCTCCACTGTCTTATGGGCCCAAATAATGCTCCAAACATAATGGGCCCCATTTCTAATGCTCTAGTGTATAATGGGCCCTGTAAATGCTGCTCCAGTGTCTGATGTCCACCTTTGGAATGTTCCAGTGTATGGTGGGCCCCATCTATCATTCTCCAGAGTATAGTGCTCCCCAAAAATTGCTGTCCCAACATAGAAAACAATCAAATAAGTCTCCTCGCTAGGGAATCCCTGTACTTGTCTGGACAGGTGCTGTAGCTTGCTTAACAGCTCGCCAGCAATTCTCACGCCCAGTATGGATTGCACGTGATTGCACAAAGGTTAGAAAGGGTACCGTATCCCTGGATAACATGTATGGATAGCGTACACATTCAAAATATATGTCTATACAGCATGAGGCAGGCTCAGACGGTGTTAGGCCCAGTATGGATTGCACGTCATTGCACAAAGGTTAGAAAGGGTACCGTATCCCCGGATAACATGTATGGATAGCGTACACATTCAAAATATATGTCTATACAGCATGAGGCAGGCTCAGACGGTGTTAGGCCCAGTATGGATTGCACGTCATTGCACAAAGGTTAGAAAGGGTACCGTATCCACGGATAACATGTATGGATAGCGTACACATTCAAAATATATGTCTATACAGCATGAGGCAGGCTCAGACGGTGTTAGGCCCAGTATGGATTGCACGTCATTGCACAAAGGTTAGAAGGGGTACCGTATCCCCGGATAACATGTATGGATAGCGTACACATTCAAAATATATGTCTATACAGCATGAGGCAGGCTCAGACGGTGTTAGGCCCAGTATGGATTGCACGTCATTGCACAAAGGTTAGAAAGGGTACCGTATCCTTGGATAACATGTATGGATAGCGTAAACATTCAAAATATATGTCTATACAGCATGAGGCAGGCTCAGACGGTGTTAGGCCCAGTATGGATTGCACGTCATTGCACAAAGGTTAGAAGGGGTACCGTATCCCCGGATAACATGTATGGATAGCGTACACATTCAAAATATATGTCTATACAGCATGAGGCAGGCTCAGACGGTGTTAGGCCCAGTATGGATTGCATGTCATTGCACAAAGGTTAGAAAGGGTACCGTATCCCTGGATAACATGTATGGATAGCGTACACATTCAAAATATATGTCTATACAGCATGAGGCAGGCTCAGACGGTGTTAGGCCCAGTATGGATTGCACGTCATTGCACAAAGGTTAGAAGGGGTACCGTATCCCCGGATAACATGTATGGATAGCGTACACATTCAAAATATATGTCTATACAGCATGAGGCAGGCTCAGACGGTGTTAGGCCCAGTATGGATTGCACGTCATTGCACAAAGGTTAGAAAGGGTACCGTATCCCCGGATAACATGTATGGATAGCGTACACATTCAAAATATATGTCTATACAGCATGAGGCAGGCTCAGACGGTGTTAGGCCCAGTATGGATTGCACGTCATTGCACAAAGGTTAGAAAGGGTACCGTATCCCTGGATAACATGTATGGATAGCGTACACATTCAAAATATATGTCTATACAGCATGAGGCAGGCTCAGACGGTGTTAGGCCCAGTATGGATTGCACGTCATTGCACAAAGGTTAGAAAGGGTACCGTATCCCTGGATAACATGTATGGATAGCGTACACATTCAAAATATATGTCTATACAGCATGAGGCAGGCTCAGACGGTGTTAGGCCCAGTATGGATTGCACGTCATTGCACAAAGGTTAAAAGGGGTACCGTATCCCCGGATAACATGTATGGATAGCGTACACATTCAAAATATATGTCTATACAGCATGAGGCAGGCTCAGACGGTGTTAGGCAAAGTATGGATTGCACGTCATTGCACAAAGGTTAGAAAGGGTACCGTATCCCTGGATAACATGTATGGATAGCGTACACATTCAAAATATATGTCTATACAGCATGAGGCAGGCTCAGACGGTGTTAGGCCCAGTATGGATTGCACGTCATTGCACAAAGGTTAGAAAGGGTACCGTATCCCTGGATAACATGTATGGATAGCGTACACATTCAAAATATATGTCTATACAGCATGAGGCAGGCTCAGACGGTGTTAGGCCCAGTATGGATTGCACGTCATTGCACAAAGGTTAGAAAGGGTACCGTATCCCTGGATAACATGTATGGATAGCGTACTCATTCAAAATATATGTCTATACAGCATGAGGCAGGCTCAGACGGTGTTAGGCCCAGTATGGATTGCACGTCATTGCACAAAAGTTAGAAGGGGTACCGTATCCCCGGATAACATGTATGGATAGCGTACACATTCAAAATATATGTCTATACAGCATGAGGCAGGCTCAGACGGTGTTAGGCCCAGTATGGATTGCACGTCATTGCATAAAGGTTAGAAGGGGTACCGTATCCACGGATAACATGTATGGATAGCGTACACATTCAAAATATATGTCTATACAGCATGAGGCAGGCTCAGACGGTGTTAGGCCCAGTATGGATTGCACGTCATTGCACAAAGTTTAGAAGGGGTACCGTATCCCCGGATAACATGTATGGATAGCGTACACATTCAAAATATATGTCTATACAGCATGAGGCAGGCTCAGACGGTGTTAGGCCCAGTATGGATTGCACGTCATTGCACAAAGGTTAGAAGGGTACCGTATCCCCGGATAACATGTATGGATAGCGTACACATTCAAAATATATGTCTATACAGCATGAGGCAGGCTCAGACGGTGTTAGGCCCAGTATGGATTGCACGTCATTGCACAAAGTTTAGAAGGGGTAACATATCCCCGGATAACATGTATGGATAGCGTACACATTCAAAATATATGTCTATACATCAGGAGGCAGGCTCAGACGGTGTCAGGCACAGTATGGATTTGACGGCCCAGATTACACAGCGGAGGAGCAGGGAGAGGTAAAGATTGCAAATGCTGGGGCCCTGGCCAAGCAAGGGGGGCCCACTCGTGGGCGTCGGTACTGGCACTGGGCCCCTCATAGTACAGCGGTGTGTCTGACGGCGGGTGTGCACCACCACCGTCAGAGACACTTGATTGCACTATGAGGGACCCTGTGCCAGTGCCCGTGCCCAAGAGTCGGCCTACCCACCTGTCCAGGGCAACAGCACTCGCACGGTGTCGTGCGCTAGGTGGTGACCCTGGCCATGGGGGGGAGGCAGCACAGTTAGGGAGTTTTAGAAAGTGGCATATGTTGATGTTGGACATTCAACTGATGCAAAAGGCGAAATAGGTGAAGTACCAGGAAGAGGTGGACCAAAGCAAGCCATTTTTCTGTCACCCTATGTGTCATCAGGGGAAGGTGGGACAAAATCCTTGGAAACCCATGCGTGGTTCATTTTAATGAAGGTTAGATCATCCACATTTTGGGTTGACAGACGGGTCCTTTTTTCTGTCAGGATTGATCCAGCTGCACTGAAGACTCTTTCTGATAGCACACTTGCAGCTGGGCAAGCGAGCTCCTGTAAGGCATATTGGGCCAATTCAGGCCAGGTGTCCAGTTTAGCGGCCCAATAGTCAAAAGGGAATGACCTGTGTGGGAGAACATCGATATGGGAGGAAAAGTAGTTTGTAACCATAGTTGACAACTGCTGTCTCCTGTCACTTTCCATCGATGCAGTATTACCAGTTGTGTGAGCGGTATTTGAAAAATCAGTCCACAACATTGTCATGAAACCCCTGTCTCCAACGCCACTTCTGCTGTGTGCACCACGAACACCTCTGCCAAGCTGCCCCCGGCCCGTAAGGCTCGTGTGAGAACCATCACCGCTGCTGTGTGCTGGGAATGCCTAAAGCAACCGATTTACCAGAGTTGCTTGTTTATTAGCCAATATTAGGTCAAGGTTCTCCTGTGGCATGATGTTTTGTAATTTGCCTTTATAGCGTGGATCCAGGATGCTGGCCAACCAGTAGTCATCATCGTTCATCATTTTGGCAATGCGGGGGTCCCTTTTTAGGATCCGCAAGGCATAATCTGACATGTGAGCCAATGTTCCCGGTGTCAATGATGCACTGCGAGTGCTGGGTGGAAGAGCACTTTCTGGCAAATCCACATCCCTCCAGTCACGCACAAACCCTGTACCAGACCTTGCCACGCCAACATTTTCACTTGCCCCACGAGATGCATCCTCCTCCCCTAAGTAATCATCCCCATCATCCTCCTCCTCCTCCTCCTCTTCTTCCTCCACCTCGTCCAGGAGAGGTCCCTGAGCAGACAATGGCTGAATGTCATCAAGGATTCCCTCCTCCTCTTCCTCCTCATCAACATTGGCTGCAGACGCCTGCTCCTTAAGGTGCGTCAAAGTTTGCATGAGCAGACGCATAAGTGGGATGCTCATGCTTAGGATGGCATCATCTGCGCTTACCAGCCGTGTGCATTCCTCAAAACACTGAAGGACTTTACAAAAGTCTTTCAGCTTCGACCACTGCATGCCTGTCAACTCCATGTCTGCTCTCAAAGTGCCTGGCCGTGTATCCTCCCACAAATGCATTATGGCCTGCCTCTGCTCGCACAGCCGCTCCACCATGTGCAGGGTGGAGTTCCACCTTGTTGCAATGTCGATAATGAGGCGGTGGTTGGGAAGGTGGAGCAATCGCTGCAGCTTCTGCATACGAACGGAGTGTACAGGCGACCGGCGGATGTGCGCGCACAGTCTTCGCACCTTCTGGAGCAGGGCTGTTAACTCCGGATAATTTTTGAGGAAGCACTGCACCACCAGGTTCAAGGTGTGAGCCAAGCAAGGTATGTGGCTGAGGTTTGAAAGGGCTATGGCTGCCACAAAATTACGGCCGTTATCACTAACTACCTTGCCTGCCTCAAGATGTACACTGCCCAGCCATGACTCAGTTTGTCGCTTCAAGTACTCGGCCAGCACCTCGGCGGTGTGTCTGTCGCCCAAACACATCATCTGCAACACAGCCTGCTGACGCTTTCCACTAGGTGCTCGATAGGGGGACACATCGTGTGCAACAGTGGCAGCTGCAGATGGAGTGCTCGTACGACTGCGCTCTGTGGACGAGCTGTCGCTTCTGGAGGAGGAGGAGGAGGAGGAGGGTCGAACGCCTACAGCCAACTGTTTCCTAGACCGTGGGCTAGGCAGCACTGTCCCACCACCGCTGTCCCCTGTGGACCCTGCATCCACCACATTAACCCAGTGCGCAGTGATGGACACGTAACGGCCCTGGCCATGCCGACTGGACCATGCATCAGTTGTGAGGTGCACCTTTCCGCTCACTGACTGCTTGAGTGCATGGACAATGCGGTCTTTCACATGATGGTGGAGGGCTGGGATGGCTTTGCGAGAGAAGAAGTGGCGACTGGGTAGGTCATAGCGTGGTACTGCATAGGCCATGAGTTCGCGGAAAGCTGTGCTTTCCACCAACCGAAAGGGCATCATCTCAAACGAGATTAGTTTGGCAATGTGGGCGTTCAAACCCAGTGTACGCGGATGAGAGGCTGAGTACTTTCTTGACCTACTCATAGTGTCTGGGAGGGTGAGCTGGACTTGAGAGCTGCATATGGTGGAAGTAGCGGTGGACAGGGCGGACTGAGAGAGGGTTGATGATGGTGATGGAGTTGGTGTTCTTTCTGATGGCCTAGAATCAGTCTTTCATTGATATAACAGTGGGATTCCCTGACTGCTGTGGCCTTGCAACGACACCTCAACATTTGCTGCTGTGCTAACCGGTGTGCTTACAGTGGGGGAAACAATGTAGCGTTGCTGACTACCTTCGTTGTGATCAGTTGCACATGTGGCACTTGAGGTTTGGTGTTGTGTCCACGCTTGCAAGTGCATGCTGGTTAAATGTCTAAGCATGCAACTGGTATTCAAATTTTTCAGATTTTTCCCTCGGCTAAAGGTCTTTGCGCACTTCTTACAGATAACCTTGGCCTGATCATGAGGATTTTGTTCAAAAAACTGCCACACTGCACTCTTCCTACTTTGGCAGACATTTTGCGGCCTAGCACGCTGTGATCTTTTGACCCTCTGGACAAGCTGTCCAGCAACTCTTTTGATGTTTGGAACCTGTCTTTGGAGTGCTCCGGGCCTGCCAGATAACAGCTGTTGCGATGTCGATGTCTGCTGTGGATGCTCCTCATCTGAGCTATTGGAAGCAGCACCCTCTTCCCCCAATGGATGCCAATCTGGGTCAACAACTGGGTCATCCATCACCTCCTCTTCTATGTCATGTGCACCTTTCTCTGTGTCACCGTGTATGGTGGTATAGTGTGCGGGAAGGGGCACCTGAGTCTCATCAGGGTCAAAATCTGGCTCTGTACACTGCGAGGACAATGTAGTGCTCTGAGTGAATGTACCAGCAGAATCATCCATCAGCGGCTGTGCATCAGTGCACTCCATGTCAGATTCATCTTGGCCTGGGTAATTCACCATTTGACTTGATAATCCAGGCATGGTATGTGAAAACAGCTCCATGGAGTAATCAGTAGTATGGCCTGCGTCATCCTTCAATCTTGGTTGGGGTGAAGGACACAAGGAAAGGTGTGGTTCATGAACATGAGCCTCCAATGACGACTCAGTGCTTTTACTTTTTACAACTGAAGAAGAGGAGGCGATAGAGCTGGAGGCTGAGTCAGCAATGTAAGACAAAACTTTTTCCTGATGCTCTGCCTTTAAAAGCGGTTTGCCAAATCCTAGAAAACTAAGCGTTCGAGGCCTTATGTAGACAGACGATGACGCAGGGTCAGCACCTCCTGCATTCGGTCCTATTTTGCTCTTGCCACTACCATCAGATCCACCACCAACACCATCATTACCAGCTGCCAACCCCCGCCCAATTCCACGGCCTCTTCCACCAGCCTTCCTCATTTTTGGTAGAAATGTAGACAAAATCCAACAAACTATATAGTAGTAATGTAAAACAAGGTACAAGGTGTCTATAGGACAGGGGAGTTTTAGAATTTCTGCACACACTTGTGGACAGTGGACACTTGTGGATTGTGTGCGGCCCACTGATATCTGAGCGCTATGTGACACGCTCGATGGCACAGCTGCCTGTGACCAAAGTGACGAGAGGATAATGGAGATTTTGAATCTCTGCGTACACTTGTGGACAGTGGACACTTGTGGATTGTGTGCGGCCCACTGATATCTGAGCGCTATGTGACACGCTCGATGGCACAGCTGCCTGTGACCAAAGTGACGAGAGGATAATGGATATTTTGAATCTCTGCGTACACTTTTGGACACTGGACACTTGTGGATTGTGTGCGGCCCACTGATATCTGAACGCTATGTGACACGCTCGATGGCACAGCTGCCTGTGACCAAAGTGACGAGAGGATAATGGAGATTTTGAATCTCTGCGTACACTTGTGGACAGTGGACACTTGTGGATTGTGTGCGGCCCACTGATATCTGAGCGCTATGTGACACGCTCGATGGCACAGCTGCCTGTGACCAAAGTGACGAGAGGATAATGGAGATTTTGAATCTCTGCGTACACTTGTGGACAGTGGACACTTGTGGATTGTGTGCGGCCCACTGATATCTGAGCGCTATGTGACACGCTCGATGGCACAGCTGCCTGTGACCAAAGTGACGAGAGGATAATGGAGATTTTGAATCTCTGCGTACACTTTTGGACACTGGACACTTGTGGATTGTGTGCGGCCCACTGATATCTGAGCGCTATGTGACACGCTCGATGGCACAGCTGCCTGTGACCAAAGTGACGAGAGGATAATGGAGATTTTGAATCTCTGCATACACTTTTGGACACTGGACACTTGTGGATTGTGTGCGGCCCACTGATATCTGAGCGCTATGTGACACGCTCGATGGCACAGCTGCCTGTGACCAAAGTGACGAGAGGATAATGGAGATTTTGAATCTCTGCGTACACTTTTGGACACTGGACACTTGTGGATTGTGTGCGGCCCACTGATATCTGAGCGCTATGTGACACGCTCGATGGCACAGCTGCCTGTGACCAAAGTGACGAGAGGATAATGGAGATTTTGAAACTCTGCGTACACTTTTGGACACTGGACACTTGTGGATTGTGTGCGGCCAACTGATATCTGAGCGCTATGTGACACGCTCGATGGCACAGCTGCCTGTGACCAAAGTGACGAGAGGATAATGGAGATTTTGAATCTCTGCGTACACTTTTGGACACTGGACACTTGTGGATTGTGTGCGGCCCACTGATATCTGAGCGCTATGTGACACGCTCGATGGCACAGCTGCCTGTGACCAAAGTGACGAGAGGATAATGGAGATTTTGAATCTCTGCGTACACTTTTGGACACTGGACACTTGTGGATTGTGTGCGGCCCACTGATATCTGAGCGCTATGTGACACGCTCGATGGCACAGCTGCCTGTGACCAAAGTGATGAGAGGATAATGGAGATTTTGAATCTCTGCGTACACTATTGGACAGTGGACACTTGTGGATTGTGTGCGGCCCACTGATATCTGAGCGCTATGTGACACGCTCGATGGCACAGCTGCCTGTGACCAAAGTGACGAGAGGATAATGGAGATTTTGAATCTCTGCGTACACTTTTGGACACTGGACACTTGTGGATTGTGTGCGGCCCACTGATATCTGAGCGCTATGTGACACGCTCGATGGCACAGCTGCCTGTGACCAAAGTGACGAGAGGATAATGGAGATTTTGAATCTCTGCGTACACTTTTGGACACTGGACACTTGTGGATTGTGTGCGGCCCACTGATATCTGAGCGCTATGTGACACGCTCGATGGCACAGCTGCCTGTGACCAAAGTGACGAGAGGATAATGGAGATTTTGAATCTCTGCATACACTTTTGGACACTGGACACTTGTGGATTGTGTGCGGCCCACTGATATCTGAGCGCTATGTGACACGCTCGATGGCACAGCTGCCTGTGACCAAAGTGACGAGAGGATAATGGAGATTGGATTGCTTTTAAAAAAGCAGTTTGCAGAGCAGTGGGTAAACAGCAATGCCAGCGTGTCAGGAAGCCTTAGAAGGCAGCCCAACAACCAACACCACTGATACACCACAATATAGCCTCCCCTTGCACTGCACACACAGTGACTTGTGTGTTGTGCAGGCCAAATCGCTAGCAGCAGAAGCAGTTTTTTTGTCTTCTTCCCTGCTTAACGCTCTCCCTACAGAATCAGCAGCAACCTCTCCCTATACTAAGATCGGCAGAAGTAAGATGGCGGTCGGCGTGCACGCCCTTTTATACCCCCTGTGACGCCCACCAAAGCAAGCCAATCACTTGCATGCCCTTCTGAAAGATGGTGGTGACCCGTGCCTATGTCATCACGTTGCCCACAGTGTCCGTGGATCCTGATTGGCTGAAAAAGAGCGCAAAACAAACTTTTGAAACGCGACTTTGGCGCGTAAGTCGCCGACCTCGTGGCCGACCTCATCCTAGGGTCGGGTTTCGTTTCATGAAACCCGACTTTGCCAAAAGTCGGCGACTTTTGAATTTTTTAGACCCGTTTCGCTCAACTCTAAAAAGCACAGTAAAACAAACATATAAAAATTCTCTGTTGGAAAGAAGTAACAGTAAGCAGCAAGTGCTAGTAACAAGATAATAAAAAACAGGGTATTTGGTTGATACGTTTTTTTGCAAAAGATGTATACTAAGCCGCTCTACCAAACGTCAAGGTAACCCATATCAGAGCAATTCGAACCAATGTATTTAAAAAACTTGATCATGTGTATAGTACCTATGTGAGCAGGATCCAGACAGGTAATGTCCGATGTGGACACACTGTTTTTGCATTTAATTGGTTTCTTGTTTTTGCATGATTAGGGAGGTTTTCCACCCCTCTCTTGTGGGCCAGGCACATAAAGTCCGTCCTCTGCAGCGTGTCCACATCGGACATTACCTGTCTGAATCCTGCTCATATACGTACTATACACATGATCAGGTTTTTAAATACATTGGTTAGGGACTGTTCTGATATGGGTTGCTGTCATGAACTCATTTTCTGCTCCACCAGTTGAGAGTTCCCCTTCCGTTCTCCCTCTGGTGGTGACAGGAGGCAGTACAGTTGTTTTAAGTGGTAGTGATCTCCCACCTGATGAGGAAGATAAAGATTGGATCTCTGGAGTATCAGACTGGATATAAGACAGCCGACGCCCTATCCTAGTGCTGATGATTCAGTCTGCTTCTCAGGTCCTGGACTTCAGCACTCTTCCAGTCTTCTCAAGTTAAGTTTGTTTTTTGCTAATGTTCACACTTGCTCTTGTTGGTCAATTCAGTTTTTTGTGTAATCAGCCTGCCCCTGCTGGGGCTATGCTGAAATTCCAGTCCTATTAATTAGTATTTGCCAATTTGCCTTTTTGTCCCTCATTAGATTGGCCTCTTTTTGCTCTGTCTCAGAATATTTCAGAGTGCTGATATAGTGGGAGAAGTCTAGAGACTTCAGGGTTAATTTTGCTATCAGAAGTGTTGGACAATATTTTTGTAGATTGTTTTTTGACATGTTGCAGACAGTGTCTTTCCTTTCCTGTCCTTTCTTGTTAGTTTGGGCCCCATCGTTTGCTCAGCCTATTTTCCTGCCTTTGTTTGTATTTTCATCTTGTTTCACCGTCAATACATGTGTGAGGGCTGTCTTTCCTTTGGGGTCTGCTCTGGGGCAGTTAGTTTTCCTCTTTTCTTGCTTTAGGCTTATGTAGTTCTCCGGTTGTGATGAGGCATCTAGGACCAACGTAGGAACGCTCCACGACTGCTGCTAGTTGTGCGGGTAAGATCAGGGATCTGCAATCTGCATAGTTACCAACTTCTCTGGTTTTCTGAGACTTAGCTTGTTGTCTTTTTTCCTCCTCGGTTTCCCATTCATAACAGGTTGCCTTGACGTTTGATAGAGCGGCTTAGTATAATTTTTTGGCAAAAAACGTATCAACCAAATACCCTGTTTTTTATCATCTTTTACTAGCACTTGCTGTTTAATGTTACTTTTTACAGCATGGTGTTTTTAGACGTTTTACTGTGCTTTTCTATGTTACTCTATAATATAGTCCATCAACACTTTACGCTATTCATGCCGATGCTTGAACATATCCGTCACTTAGCAGCTGGTTGCGGCATTGCAAATCAGGAAGCTCTTTGGTAAACCATCCTGTTTTTGCAGAGCCAGGAGGGTATGATTTATCACATATGAACGGTTGAATTAGGCAGACACTTTCTGGGCCGCAGACACTACCCTCATAAAATTGGTAAATATTGAAAAAAAACGTTGCACTATTAAATTCAGAACATTGGTCATGTATGGAAAGTGAGTTGCATAGCCTGACCTCAAGACAGCCAGAATGTGCTGAGAATTGTCACTCCCAACAATTTCCAGTGGCAGTTCATGATGAGAAAGCCAACTTGAACTTCTGTAAGCCAGACACTGTGCATCATACGTATCTGTGTGACTGGCGTCCTATGCAAGCTCCGTCTGTGTGCATGGTTAATACCACACAGCCGCTCCCTTAAATGTTGTCCCTATGTTAGCCATTGTGGTTAGAGTTCTAGTGTTCATCTTGCAAATTAAGACGTAATCTCTACCAAAGGATTTGTGTGCTCAGATATTAATTGGAAATATATAATATTATTTATTACAGTTAGAAATGTGGCCTCTTTATTTTTTACCAGAGCATGACTTGAATATATGGGAAAACTTAATATGTGGAAGCAAATTTCGATTCATGCAAAAATATCTATGTGAGAGATCTTTTGAACAGTCTGATAAGGCCCGTTACATCGAGAATTTTTTAAATAGATAGGATTGATGATTGGTGTAAAAAAGTCAGGGTTATCAATACAGAATTGTAGTTAACATTCCTATCAATTGTTACAATATATAATTAAAACAATAGACATTCTGCAAATGCAAAAAGGTATTGTGGTTCCAAACTGTAGAGAAGGAAACAGAAAACAAAACAATAAATTAGCCAAAAGGCTAAAATTGACTCATGAACAATCGGTGTCAAGTCCGTCAGGGAAAAGTTTGCCATCACAAACTGTAGATTAAAAACACATGAGACATGCACAAGAATGAACAGGTCAGTATCAAACTGTTCACACCACCTAAAGACTGAAACATGAAGAAAAAACACACAGTATGACAAATGGGCAAAAATAGTTTGCTGTAAAAAATATATAACAGTAGTCAGCCAGTGCTAGTAAAAATATAACAAAAACAGGGTATTTAGTTGATACGTTTTTTGCAAAAAATGTATACAAAGCCACTCCACCACGTCACGGTATACCCTTCTCGGAGCAGTCCTAGCTAATGTACAAAACCTGATCATGTGAACAATACCTACATGAGAAGGATTCAGAAAGGCGCTGCCCGGTATGGTCACGCTGGGCAAAATGGCTCTTTATGTGCATGTACCTCAAGAGAGAAGCAGGAATCTCCCAAAGCTTGCATGAGCAAGAAATAAGTGGATTAAAAACACATGGGACATGCACAAGAATGAACAGGTCAGTAAGACAATGTTCACACCACCCAAAGACTGAAAAACGAAGAAAAAACACAGTATGACAAACAAGCAAAAATACTCTGCTGTAAAAAAAATATATCATACTGTGCTTTTTCTTCGTGTGAGGTTGACGGAAGTGATGATGTCGGTTTTTGGATCGCGACAGTTTAAATATTGAATACAGAAGAGGGCACATTGCAGAATGCAGTGATGAAAGACACTGGAGTAATAGTTTCTGCCTAATATGAATGGTTATTACAGTCTGTTCATTAGCTGAGAAGGTTCCTCCTGGAATGTTACCTTATGTGAAAGATTTGGCATAATTGTTTCATGCTTTCTATATTGGAAATTGGTGCTCTTATAATGAGAGTTACTGTATATACCTTGTTTGCTGCATATTTTATACGCACTTCTACTTTATCTAATATTTTATGTACGAGTCTTATTAAAAGTTATGTTTTAATCACTGTACTCTAACAAGTAGGACTTACAATTGTATATACCCAACTTCCATATTTAAAAATAAATAAATAATATAGGTATGCCTTGTGTCATGTCTCGGTTTGGGGATTTAATCCTGTGATCAGTTGTTGTGTGGTTGGTTCCTCTGTCTGCTGAGCTTTTGCACTTTTCTTCTCTGTCCAAATGCTGATGATTTCTATTGCTTTGGTTTCTCTACTAGGTTTACTGCTCAACAGGTGTTTCACACTTTTCCATTTTTTTTTACCCTATGACATTCCGGTTGGGGTTTTACATGTTCACCCTTCACTGCACTTCCTTGTTGGCTATACCTCTTGGTGTATGTGTATTGAGGAGTTCCAGCTCTTAAGTTAAGGTGTTTACCTTTTTTGGTAAACTCCAGTTTGTATTCTTGCAGTGAGTCTGTCTGTTTTCTTTCCAGTATCTTTTCGTTTTCTCACTATTAGGTTTCTGGGAGGTTACTTGTGTATTTTATTGTCCTTAGTTTTCCCTCAAAACTTAATATGAACGTGTTTTAGTTTCTCATCCTGGGTTTTCGTATTTTACTTCACTCTTTCCTCTTCCTTATTTTGAAGTGTGTTGTACCATCCTCTCTGGTTCATGAGGAGGTTGCAGAAACCCCTTAGGGAGTTAGTTCTGAGATTGCTTTTAGTTATGCCGCTAGGGCCTTTCTACTCTGTACAGGAATCAGTTGGGTATATGAGTGGCATTTCCCTGTGATGGAACTTCCCTTTTCCTATTACCCGTGCTTGTTACACACAAACATATCTTTCAAGTTTCTTCTTTACCAGCAAAATTAGGGCACAGGTTAAAAAATTACCCCCCCAATTGGCAATTGCGGTGTGTGAAGATTTGAAGAAATGCAGCCGATAATATGAATCTGTAACCAGGTTTTTGCAGCCTACTATGTGAGCATCATGTAAAGGAAGAGGCCCGAAGTGAAGCTTTGAGTTCTTATTCCAGACTGACTACCACTCCTATTTTCAATGTATTTTAACAATTGTGAAATTGTACAACTTAAGCCAATATTTTTAATGTCCCTATGTGAAATGAGATGTGGGCTTTGATTTCCTATCCTTTCTTTGTAGAATTATAAATTACGCTCTTTGTCTGCCTCTATTGCTTTAAACTAGTTGTGAAAGCCCCACTGATGGGCTGCACTAGACCATGTCATGTGATAGCTGCGGTAAGATTATAGGGAAGCCCCCGTTGCTGTGTCTGATATCTATGACCTGCTCTTCAATGTTTCAGCAGGGAGTGAAACGGCACAGGGACAATTTATTGTTATATTTTTTATATTTATGCAGGTAAATAATCTGACTATGGCCACAGAGTTTTTTCTTCTAGGATTTCAAAGTGACCAACAATCAAGAATTTTCCTGTTCTGTCTTCTCCTCGTTATTTACTCTGGAACAATATGTGGGAATCTTCTGTTCATCACCCTGGTGTCCACCAGCAAGAACCTCCACACCCCAATGTACTTCTTCATCTCACTTTTGTCCATCAGTGACATCTTATTGATCACAGACATTGTCCCAAACACTCTCCATATTCTATTGAATAATGGGAAAGCCATTACTGTTATTGAATGTTTGACTCAGTTTTATATTTTTGGTGGTGTAGAAACATCTGAATGTTTCCTCCTCACAGTGATGTCCTACGACAGATATGTGGCCATCTGCAAACCTCTCCATTACACCATCATCATGACAAGTAGAGATTGTGTGAAGATGGCCATCTTGTCTTGGCTGGCTGGTTTTCTTCTTGCGTTCATTGATACCATAACAGTATCCACGATGACGTTTTGTGGACCAAACATCATTGACCATTTTTTCTGTGATCTTGTTCCCTTAATAGAACTTGCCTGTTCTGATACTACCATTATTCAAATAGAAGTCTACATAATGAGCTTCCCTATACTTGTCATCCCCATCACAATTATAATAACATCTTATGCTAATATCATTTTCACCATCTCCCGGGTTCAGTCCAGCAGTAGACAGAAAGCCTTCTCCACCTGTAGCTCCCACCTCATCGTGGTCTCCATCTTCTACTTTGCTATATTGAGTGTTTATGTTTTCCCCTCAGTAGTTCAAACCTTAAATATTAATAAACTCCTATCTCTGCTATATACTGTGTTTACTCCATTTATCAATCCCATAATTTACAGTCTGAGAAACAAGGAAATCAAAAAGTCTCTAAAAGAAATAATCAATAAATATGTCACTGTTTTGTAATAAGAATATAAAGTATGCGTTTCTCCTCTCGTTCTTGTGACATGACTGGTTGTTTGGGACCATTGCTCACCATGCCGCAAGGACTCTCTGAAAATGGATGAATGGGAATAAAGTCTAGGGAAGAGCAGATCTGTTGAGATTCGAATTATGACATTTGCTTTGATTTTCCTGGGAAATTTGATTTGCAGCAAATTTAATGTTAGATCTTTTATTTTGGGATCTATCCAGGTCCCAGAGCCTAATAAATAAAACATGGAAAAAAAAGTAACGATCCTCTCAAAACTCACCTTGTCCAGCATCCACGCAACCCTATTCTCTTCGATAGAGTCCACAGCTTGAGCGTCAACTAGTCCTCAAACATCACTGTGTGCCATTCCATTTTGGCCCACATTGTAATGTCACGATGCTATGCTACACATCACACTCCACAATGCAGGTGCAGTAAAATCAGTCAGAGGCCTTGTCAAGCTGAAACCCAGAGTCTGGAAGAAAGGAGGCAGAAGAGACCGCCTGCAACAAAGAATAGCGGCGCCAAGCGCTGGATAACAAGCTACAGCAATGTTGGGACAGATGAAGGTGGAGGTGGGCATTTTCTGGTTAAACCATTTTCTTAGCCCTCTATGGTTCACCAAAATGGTGGCAGCAGCTGGTCGCCATTTTGTTAAGTTTGTGAGCAATGAATTTCTAGTCAAAGTTGATGAAAATGAAATTCTACTCAAATAAATTTGCTTATCTATGGAATAAAAGAAAGCAAGAATAGACCAGCGGGGCTCGTGTATTTTGATTGATTCAGCTGCAAGTAAAATACCCATACCACAAGGGGTAAAATTAAATAATAAAATTGTGCAAATTGTATTCGCGCTATGAATCAATACAAAGCAATAAATACCTGTGTTACTGGTACGGTTGATTCCTGAATGTTGAATGTGCAGAAAATGTGAAGATTGACACTTAGTCGATCAAACTACAAAGAAAGGGGGAAAGAAATGACATTGAATTTAGTTGATGGAGACCATTAGCCTGAAATGGAAATAATAAAAACTAATAATATGAGATACTATGAATGCACTCCAATACCATTAGGACTAGCTATAGAGATAGCCCTGCAGTGCTATTGTGGCTAGAACAACGACATCAAATACATATAAAAAGTGTGCACCATGTGCAATGTAGTATCAGTGGCTCAAAACGTGGCCCCAATTACCTGACAGAAGGTGTCAGGTACTTCCAAGAGGAAAAAATGTGGCTGGAGTGATTGGATAATTCACTCCTGAGAGTGACCTTCCAAGTGATGACACTTACAAGTCAGTAGATGGATATCAGTGGCGTATACTTAGCTTGAGAAGAATCCTGGCTGTTTGGAGTGTGTAGATAAGTCCCGGAGCTCTGTCCCGGCCGGTGACAGGCTCCTGTTGCAGCCAAGCGTCCAGTACGCCTTGAAGTAATAGGTGACAGTGGCGGAACCTCCGTGGGCCACGTTAGGGCGGGAAAATAGATGATGTGGCTAGACGCCAGCAGGACTTAGTGGTGGTGGTCAGGAGTGGCTGCACTAACCGTGTTGCTGGATGCAGGCATGCGCGGTCAGCGCTGTGTATGCCTGATAGGACCTTTGATGACGATTCGGGGCACGTGACGCGTGCAGTCACATGATACCCAGCTACGGAGTGCTGCAGGAGCCAAAAAATCCAACGCGTTTAGGAATAACACGCATTCCTTCGTCAGGAAGTGTCATCACTAGTGTTGAGCATTCCGATACCGCAAGTATCGGGTATCGGCCGATATTAGCGGTATCGGAATTCCGATACTGACTTCCGATACTTTTGTCATATCGGATACCGGAATCGGAATCGGAAGTTCCCATCATGCTATGAGCCTGCTTGCTTTGATTAAGCCAATGGGAATCCTCCGAAGTGTGGGCACATCCTGTTAGGCATGTAGGCATGCTAACTATTGGCATGGCTGTGATTGGCTGCCGAAATGATGTCATGATGCACTATAAAAGCCACCGCAGCCGCCATTTCTGGTTCACTCTGCTGTGAATTCAGTTAGGGACAGGCTGCTGTAGAAGACTGTGAGGGACAGTTAGAAATAGCGATTCCACCAAACTTCTAGTGCTTTACCCAGGCTACATAAACCACCACTGTAGCCTTCTTTGCCCTAGCAGCAGTGTTCACAGCTGTCTGCAAGGGCTGTGTGAGTGCAGCTCACGCTGTGGAGTGGGTCCTGCAGCCACGTCAGGTTGTAGACTGCCCAGCGTGCCTCACTGCTGCCTCATACATCTTTTAATTTTTGAGCTGCATTTTTTACATAATTTCAATCTAGTGTGCTTCCATCCGTATCCATATACGTTGGTTGCAAACACTAGTAGTAGACAGCGGAGCCTTTCTGCAGCCTTTCAGTGCTAGTGTCCACTTTGCTGCACTGTTCACGGCTGTCTGAGAGGTCTCTGACTGTGTGTGAGTGCAGCTCACGCTGAGTAGTGTGTCCTGCAGCTACGTCTGGTTGTAGGACGCTCAGCGTGTCACTGCCTCACACATTTTTCTTTTATTGCAGCTCATTTTTTCTTCTATTAGTGTGCATCCATCCGTCTCCATCTACGGTGGTTGCAAACACTATATAGGAGTACACAGCGGAGCCTTTCTGCAGCCTGTCAGTGCCAGTGCCCACTTAGCTGTACTGTTCACGGCTGTCTGAGAGGCCTCTGACTGTGTGTGAGTGCAGCTCACGCTGAGTAGAGTGTCCTGCAGCTACGTCTGGTTGTAGGACGCTCAACGTGCGTCACTGCCTCACACATATTTGTCTTTGAGTGCAGCTCATTTTTTCTTCTCCTATTAGTGTGCATCCATCCGTATCCATCAACATTGGTTGGTTGCAAACACTATATAGGAGTAGATAGAGGAGCCTTTTTTTCTGGCTTGTGCCCTGCCGGCGCAGCCAGATTAGTATTACCCAATTTTTTTGGAGCCTCATCTTTTGCATTGTAGGTTACCTGCCTGCATTGTAATAGCTCCAAAAAGTTGGTGATACTATCAATTTTAATTCTTTGTTCACATACTTTGAGTTTGTTTCCAACAAAGAAACCACAAAAAAAGTTCACCAAACACTACATTTGGAACTTGTGTAGGCCACATCAGCTCCTATTAAAGTGTAGTCCACACACACACACTTCATAAAATTAGTGTTTCTTGTACCTGTAACCAGCTGTTCAGGAATAAGCACACTAAGGCCCCCCTTTGTACTTTTCTGCCTATCTTAAGCAGTCTGGCAAGATGAAGAAGGCAGGGACTAAGGCGCGTGGGCGTGGGCGTGGAGTTTCAGCAGGGAGAGGACGTGGGGATTCTGCAGGGAGAGGACGTGGGGATTCTGCAGGTAGAGGACGTGAGGATTCTGGGCCTGCTGCGGGCACCAGTGGATCAGCATCCCCCAGTTTTAGCAGGCAACAGTCCTTTATGCGCAGCTTTGTAGGACCTCAACGTACCCCACTGCTGCGGGAGGAACAAATTGAAGCCGTTGTTGGATGGATGGCAGCTAACGCATCGACTTCAATTACTTCCACAGCCTCTCAGGACCAGAGCACCGAAGAGCAACCATCTGTCTCTTCACCACCTGCCAAAGTGCCCAGGCAGTCAGAGAGACATGGACAGGAGCCATCACAGTCTCTACTTCTGTTCTCGGAATCTGTTGGCTTGGAAAGAGGGGGCCAGCCAAGCAGCATTCCTGAATGTGAAGAAGAGGGAGTATGCAGTGATGCGCAACTTCTTTGTCCCTCTGAATGTGAAGAGGAGAGTGGGCCAGTGGCTATGGTCAGCACACCTCAGTACGCATCAGATGATGACGAGACTCAGTTGCCACTTTCTGGTGCATACGGTGCTGGCGAGACAACCCCGGAGAAGCAGCTGTTTGAAGAGGGGAGGGAAGATGATGAGGTCCTTGACCCATCATGGCGTGAGGAACAGGAAGGTGGTGGGAGCAGCTCGGATGAAGAGATTCCCCTACCGGCCAAAACAGGAGGCAGAGGGAGGGGGAAGACTTGGTTGCCTGTACCCTCCACTTCGGCACCTGTTAGGAGCATTCCTCATTCCAAAGGCAAAACGGGCGCTCCCAAGACTTGCAGTGCGTGGTCCTTTTTTGACACAGTTGCAGATGACATTTGCTTTGTCAAATGCAAGCTGTGTCATCAGATAGTCAAAAGAGGGAGAAATGTCAGCAACCTCAATACCACAAATATGTGGAAACATGTGCGCACCAAGCACGAGTTGGAGTTGCAGAGACACCCTGAAGACGTAGGCCAACGTACAGCACCACCTACCACCTCTTTAGTTCGTGTTGGGGCCTCTTCCTCCAGCTCACACACTGCTGGTTCGGCTTCCTCACAGGATCGCCAAGGAAGAACCTCGGCCACTGTTGTCCGGAGACCCTGTCAGATTCCACCCATAGCAGCACGTTCCCATCCATCACAGCCATCGGTAGCAAAGGCATGGGATAAAAGGCGCCCTTACTCGGCAAACCATCCCCGAGTACAGTCTCTGAATGCTGGCATTGCCAAACTTCTGGCAGTTGAAATGCTGTCATTCAGGCTGGTGGACACTGACACCTTCCGGGACTTAATGGCATTGGCAGTCCCCCAATACAACGTGCCCAGCCGCTTTTTTTTCAGCAGGCGAGCCGTCCCTGCCCTGCAGAAACATGTTGAGGGCAAAATAAAACATGCGCTACTAAACGCCGTTAGTAGCAAGGTCCACCTGACCACCGATGCGTGGACCAGTAACCATGGACAGGGACGATACCTTTCCCTCACTGCCCACTGGGTCAATGTTGTGGAGCCGGGTACAGATCTGGAGAGTGGCACTGTACGTGTTCTTCCAACGCCACGGATTGCAGGACTCCAGTCTGTACACATAGACTCCTCCTCCTACTCAAGTTCCTCAGAAACAGCAGAGCAGGAGCCTGTTACGACCGATATGAGGACAGCCGTGGCCAAACGTCAACAGGCTGTACTCAAATTAATTTCTTTGGGGAATCGAAGCCACACAGCGCAGGAGCTCTGGAATGCTTTAAAGCAGGAGAGCGATGTGTGGTTTGGGCCAGCGAATCTCCAGCCGGGCTTGGTAGTGTGTGACAATGGCTGAAATCTGGTGGCAGCTCTTGGCCTAGGCAACCTCACACACATCCCATGTCTGGCACATGTGCTTAACTTGGTCGTGCAGAGCTTTCTGAGGGACTAACCGGATCTTGATGCACTTTTGCACAAGGTCCGCATAGAGTGCGCTCACTTGCGGCGTTCCAGCACGGCAAGATCGCGCCTCGCTGCTCTGCAGCGACGATTTGGCCTTCCGGAACATCGCATCATATGTGACCTACCCACCCGGTGGAATTCAACGTTACATATGTTGGAGCGGTTGTGTGAGCAGCAGGCAGCAGTCATGGAGTACCAGCTGCATCAGGCGCAAACAAGTCGCACTGTGCGCCGTTCACACTTCAGCACCATTGAGTGGGCCTCTATGAAGGACATCTGCCTCGTTTTGCGTGCCTTCGATGAATCCACGCGGATGGCGAGTGCAGATGATGCACTAGTCAGCATGACTGTCCCCCTTATCTGCCTGCTTCAACAAACACTGCAAGCACTAAGGGATGAGGTTTCGGAAGAGGTGGAGGATGAGGAGTCCCAAATGCCATCTGCTTCTGGACAGTCTGCGCTACGTGTTTCCTCACAAAGGCCTAGGCAGGGGACACTTTGTGAGGAGGATGAGGAGGAGTCGATGGAGGAGGAAGACATCTCTCCAGAGGAGGGAGGTACACAAACCTCTACTCAGTATGTACAGCGAGGGTGGGGTGATGCAGAGCAGGCCGAGGTCATGCCTCAAACAGGGGACAGCAGTTCTTTGGCAGTTGGGAGACTGCAGCACATGGTTGATTTCATGCTGCAGTGCCTGAGAAACGACCGCCGCATCGCCCACATTCTCGTCTCGGCTGATTATTAGGTGTACACCCTCCTAGATCCTCGCTACAGGGACAGCGTACAAAGGCTCAGACCAACGTTGAACCGGGAGCGTAAACTGCGGGAGTACGAAGAGTCACTGGTGCAGTCCATAATGTTTTCCATTCCACCCAACAGCATTGTTGCTAGTGCTTTACAAAGCAGCTCTGTGCGTCGAGGCAGTGGAGGAAACTCTGCAAAAAGAGGGAGCAGAGGCAGCGCCGCAGCACAAGGCAAGACCACTAGGGCCCAAATGTGGCAAAGTTTTGTGTGTCCACCACAATTGTCTACACCATCAGCGACGCCTCGAGTCAGCAGGAGGCAACGCTTCCGTCAGATGGTGTCAGACTATATGTCTTGCCCTGTCGCTGTACTCCCAGATGGCTCTACCCCCTTCAAGTTTTGGGTCTCTAAGCTGGATACATGGCCAGAGCTTAGCCAGTATGCATTGGAGGTGCTGACTTGCCCTGCTGCCAGTGTATTATCGGAACGCGTCTTTAGTGCCGCAGGTGGTGTACTAGCAGACCGTCGCACGCGACTATCTTCCGATAATGTTGACCGGCTGACTTTTCTGAAAATGAACAAGGCCTGGATCTCCAAAGACTTTGCCATTCCTCTTAAAGACTAAATTAGTGGTTGTCAACTGTATCCAGGTCTGCTGGTGTGTTCATTTTTCTACCACCTGAACTATAATCCCTGTGCTTCAACACAGCCAGTTGTCGCTCAGATGTGTCGTCTGCACAGAGAAACACACTATAACCAGTAGTGGGAATGAGGACAGAGCTGGCAAACTTGCCGGACAAACATCAGGGGATCAACTGACAGGACTGAGCACCAGTAACACAGGAACAAGTGTAGATTGTGCTGACGCCACTTCAGAGATGTAGCTGGCGGGGTTGGAGGCCAGGGTAAATAGTAGAGACAGTGGAGCCAGAGGCCTAAGTGGAGCATGGTTAGAATCAGTAGTAGTCAACAACCTCCATAAAAACCTCTGCCCATTGGCCTCTGCATGCGGCATGCGTAATCCTGGGCTCCAACAGCGTCAGTTGGTGTTCAGAAGTGTCGTCTCCACAGAGCCAAACACATTCGTTCAAGTGTTAGTGGGGTTCAGCACTGCCAGCTGTTCCCCTGCTGTGGAGATGGCAAGTCTCCTGCTGCCTTCACCTGCCAAAAGCAACAGGCCCCAGCCTGCTCCTCACCTAATCCTGGGCTCCAACAGCGTCAGTTGGTGTTCAGAAGTGTCATCTCCACAGAGCCAAACACATTCGTTCAAGTGTTAGTGGGGTTCAGCACTGCCAGCTGTTCCCCTGCTGTGGAGATGGCAAGTCTCCTGCTGCCTTCACCTGCCAAAATCCAGTAGGCCCCAGCCTGCTCCTCGCCTAATCCTGGGCTCCAACAGCGTCAGTTGGTGTTCAGAAGTGTCGTCTCCACAGAGCCAAACACATTCGTTCAAGTGTTAGTGGGGTTCAGCACTGCCAGCTGTTCCCCTGCTGTGGAGATGGCAAGTCTCCTGCTGCCTTCACCTGCCAAAATCCAGTAGGCCCCAGCCTGCTCCTCGCCTAATCCTGGGCTCCAACAGCGTCAGTTGGTGTTCAGAAGTGTCGTCTCCACAGAGCCAAACACATTCGTTCAAGTGTTAGTGGGGTTCAGCACTGACAGCTGTTCCCCTGCTCTGGAGATGGCAAGTCTCCTGCTGCCTTCACCTGCCAAAAGCAACAGGCCCCAGCCTGCTCCTCGCCTAATCCTGGGCTCCAACAGCGTCAGTTGGTGTTCAGAAGTGTCGTCTCCACAGAGCCAAACACATTCGTTCAAGTGTTAGTGGGGTTCAGCACTGCCAGCTGTTCCCCTGCTGTGGAGATGGCAAGTCTCCTGCTGCCTTCACCTGCCAAAAGCAACAGGCCCCAGCCTGCTCCTCGCCTAATCCTGGGCTCCAACAGCGTCAGTTGGTGTTCAGAAGTGTCGTCTCCACAGAGCCAAACACATTCGTTCAAGTGTTAGTGGGGTTCAGCACTGACAGCTGTTCCCCTGCTGTGGAGATGGCAAGTCTCCTGCTGCCTTCACCTGCCAAAAGCAACAGGCCCCAGCCTGCTCCTCGCCTAATCCTGGGCTCCAACAGCGTCAGTTGGTGTTCAGAAGTGTCATCTCCACAGAGCCAAACACATTCGTTCAAGTGTTAGTGGGGTTCAGCACTGCCAGCTGTTCCCCTGCTGTGGAGATGGCAAGTCTCCTGCTGCCTACACCTGCCAAAATCCTGTAGGCCCCAGCCTGCTCCTCGCCTAATCCTGGGCTCCAACAGCGTCAGTTGGTGTTCAGAAGTGTCGTCTCCACAGAGCCAAACACATTCGTTCAAGTGTTAGTGGGGTTCAGCACTGACAGCTGTTCCCCTGCTGTGGAGATGGCAAGTCTCCTGCTGCCTACACCTGCCAAAATCCAGTAGGCCCCAGCCTGCTCCTTGCCTATTCCTGGGCTCCAACAGCGTCAGTTGGTGTTCAGAAGTGTCGTCTCCACAGAGCCAAACACATTCGTTCAAGTGTTAGTGGGGTTCAGCACTGCCAGCTGTTCCCCTGCTGTGGAGATGGCAAGTCTCCTGCTGCCTTCACCTGCCAAAAGCAACAGGCCCCAGCCTGCTCCTCGCCTAATCCTGGGCTCCAACAGCGTCAGTTGGTGTTCAGAAGTGTCGTCTCCACAGAGCCAAACACATTCGTTTAAGTGATAGTGGGGTTCAGCACTGACAGCTGTTCCCCTGCTGTGGAGATGGCAGTCTCTCCTGCTGTCTCCGCATTCCAAAGACAGTAGGCCTCTGCCTACACCCTCCTATTTCCTGGGCTTCAACACAGCCAGTTGTAGCTCGGAAGTGCCGTCCACACGGAAAGAGACACTTGCTCCCGTGTCTCAGTGGGGTTCAGTAACGTCAGCTGATCCCCTGCTGTGTGAATGGCAGTCTCTCCTGCTGTCTCCACATTCCAAATACAGTAGGCCTCTGCCTACACCCTCCTATTTCCTGGGCTTCAACACAGCCAGTTGTAGCTCGGAAGTGCCGTCCACACGGAAAGAGACACTTGCTCCCGTGTCTCAGTGGGGTTCAGTAACGTCAGCTAATCCCCTACTGTGTGGATGACAGTCTCTCCTGCTGTCACCACATTCCAAATACAGTAGGCCTCTGCCTACACCCTCCTATTTCCTGGGCTTCAACATAGCCAGTTGTAGCTCGGAAGTGCCGTCCACACGGAAAGAGACTCTTGCTCCCGTGTCTTAGTGGGGTTCAGTAACATCAGCTGATCCCCTGCTGTGTGGATGGCAGTCTCTCCTGCTGTCTCCACATTCCAAATACAGTAGGCCTCTGCCTACACCCTCCTATTTCCTGGGCTTCAACACAGCCAGTTGTAGCTCGGAAGTGCCGTCCACACGGAAAGAGACACTTGCTCCCGTGTCTCAGTGGGGTTCAGTAACGTCAGCTGATACCCTGCTGTGTGGATGGCAGTCTCTCCTGCTGTCTCCACATTCCAAATACAGTAGGCCTCTGCCTACACCCTCCTATTTCCTGGGCTTCAACACAGCCAGTTGTAGCTCGGAAGTGCCGTCCACACGGAAAGAGACACTTGCTCCCGTGTCTCAGTGGGGTTCAGTAACGTCAGCTGATCCCCTGCTGTGTGGATGGCAAGTCTCCTGCTGCCTACACAGTCGTACTACTACTGATTTTTAACCATGCTCCAATTAGGCCTGTGACTTCACTGATATTCGTATTTCCCCTGTGCTCCAACCCCGCCAGTTACAGCTCCGAAGTGGCGTCTGCACAATCCACACTTGTTCCTGTGTTACAGGTGTTCAGTCCGGTCAGTTAATCCCCTGATGTGTGTCCGGCAATGTCGCCTGCTCTGTCCACATTCCCATAACTAGTTTGGGAGCTTGGTTAAAATTAGTAGAAGTCTACAACCGATCTTAAAATTTCTTCAATGCAGCCTCAGCCTGCTCCGAGCTTGTCCCTGGGCTTCAACACAGCCAGTTGTTGCTCGGAAGTGCCGTCTTCACAGAGTAAAACACTAGCTCCTGTGTTTGTGGGGTTCAGTAACGTCAGCTGTTCCCCTGTTGTTTTGATGGCAATCTGTCCTGCTGCCTCCCAATTGACAGCACATCAGGCCTCAGCCTGCTAAGTGCTTGTCCCTGGGCTCCAACATCGCCAGTTGCTGCTCATAACTGACTTTGGCACGGGTACTCCCTCCTGCCCAGCTTGCTTCCAGCCCTGCCTGCTGTTTCCGGGAAGTGTCAATGTCAGTTTGCCACCCCAAGTTGCCATGTCGTGTTGCGGTTGGGTTAGCCGAGGCTAGGGTGCCTGCAGTTTAGGTGCTTCCTATGTGGACTGCGGGTTCTGGTAAGAAAGGCTTGTTCCGTAGTGCCAGTAGGACAAGCACCCCCTGTAGGACTGGGTGATTCGGTAACTGCGGCCAGCTTGCGGCATGCCAACTTTGCTTTTCAGGGGTAACTTCAGCTGCCCCTCCGGGTTCCAGCACCGTCAGCTGGTTCTCGTCAGAGCCTTTGGCCTAGGTGCCTCCATCTCGGTATCCGAGTTCCGGCAACGTCTGCTGGTCCTTGGTAGTGCTTTGTAGCACAGGTACCTCCTGCTTACTAACCGGGTTCCAGCACCATCAGCTGGTCCTCGGTTGTGCCATTGGCTCTTATTCCTTCTGCTGCCCCTCCGGGTGCCAGCACTGTCAGCTGGTCCTCGCTATTTCCATTTGCTCTTGCAGCTTATTCTACCCCTCCGGGTTCCAGCACCGTCAGCTGGTTCTCGTCAGAGCCTTTGGCCTAGGTGCCTCCATCTCGGTATCCGAGTTCCGGCAACGTCTGCTGGTCCTTGGTAGTGCTTTGTAGCACAGGTACCTCCTGCTTAGTAACCGGGTTCCAGCACCGTCAGCTGGTCCTCGGTAGTGCCATTGGCTCTTGTTCCTTCTGCTGCCCCTCCGGGTGCCAGTACCGTCAGCTGGTTCAAGAGGACAAAGAACAGGAAGACAACCACCAAGATGCAGAACAACAAGAGAGAGAAGACAAAGAAGCATAAAAAAACAAAGCAGAAGAACATTAAGCATAAGACTAATACTCTGAGCAAATGATATTATCTTATTTATAAGCAGAAGAAGACTAAGCAGTGTATGGGGGCGAATCCGTTCCTCCTCGTGGTGCCCCTGGAAAAGGCCTGCTGCTGCAGGCCAAACTGAACGCAGACAAATCCTGTTGTAAATCTTTTGTGACAGGCAGAACGGAAGGTGTAAACTTCTAACTTTTCTAGATAACAACTACAGGAATGCCTGACACAAATAAGAATATGATGAAGAAGAATAGGAAGAAGATGAAGAAGTTGAATATGTAGAATAATAATTGTTGAATAAGAAGAATATGAAGAATGTAAGAAAAGGAAGAAGAAGAAGAATGTAAAAAAAGGAAGTAGAAGAATTTAAAAAAAGGAAGAAGAAGAAGAATGTAAAAAAAGGAAGAAGAAGAAGAATGTAAAAAAAGGAATAAGAAGAAGAAGAAGAAGGTAAAAAAAGGAAGAAGAATAAGAAAGAAGAAGAAAGAAGAAGAAGACATACATGTCTGGCAAAATATAAATGAGGCTAACATAGTCAATATCTTTGTAACTCCTAACGTCTTTAAAAAAAAAGTTTAATTCCTGCTATTCCATTTGATTGGGCTACACCTCTATGGCTTTAATGTCTCCTCCACCTCCCACAATACATTCTACATTATTCTTAGTTGTTTTTCTTCATGTAGAATTAACCTACAAGGAAAGAAAGGGTTTTTTTTAATTCCGATATTTTGGCCCCATTGACTTGCATTGGTTCCCGGTATCGGAATCGGCGATACCGATACTTTTTTTTAAGATCGGCCGATCCATTCCGATCCGATATTTTCAAGTATCGGCTGGTATCGCTCAACTCTAGTCATCACTCTATCACTCTATCAACTACATTCAATGTCATTTCTTTCCCCCTTTCTTTGTAGTTTGATCGACTAAGTGTAAATCTTCATATTTTCTGCACACTCAACATTCATGAATCAACCGCAACAGTAACACAGGTACTCACAAGGTCATTAATCGAAGCAGTCAAATCAAATATGAAGATGACTAATAAGGAGAAAATAGAATTAGTGTCATGTCCAACCAGAGGCAAATCACATACTTTGCTTATAAAGGTACAGCAGTTATATCCTTATGATTACACAAAATCATGCTATACAGACTACGACAGCGAGAAGAGAGTAAAATAAGATCCCAGCCATTTACACCAGATCTACGGTTATACAATCAGCGTCAGACTGGCCCACCGGAGAACCGGAGGATTCTCCGGTGGGCCCTGGCATCTGGTGGGCCCTGGCACCTGCTGGCTTACAGGGCCAGCAGTTGCCTAGGGCCCCCGCTGCTCCAGGGGCACCCAGCCAGTGGTGTGTCGCACACCATGCAGCTGCTATGGGGGCCCCTGCCAGTGGAGCAGCAGCGGTGACAGGTGACAAGGTGCTCCAGTCCGACGCTGTATACAATCTACATGTCTGTGGATGCACTATGTATTATTATGGATTGCCAAAATAAAAACAAGTCTTTTGGCAATTACAGTATATTGGAGTGCCACAGCTGTGAACAGAACGATTGTTAGAACGAGCCCAGTGTAGACAGCGGATTCGATTGGCACCAAATTGGGGTCTCTGACTCGGACTAACAAACTAGAGGAGCCTCTGGTTGGTCATCGGGTGGAGGCTAAATTCTGTTCCGCATGTTCCCCACCAACTTGTCTTGTCTGTGAGCAGGCTGGTCATTATGCAAAAAGGCCCAGGCATCAGGGAGAACATCCACCTCTAGCAGCTATTGGAGGGGGCACTCCAGGTTCGTCAGACCTGTCCTCCAAACTAACTTTTAAAGTGACACTGTCCTATGAGTTGACCTCACTCCCTTCAGAGGCTTGCGTGGATTCCGAGGCAGAGGATAATTTTATGTCCTTCTTCGCCCAACGGCACGCATTACCCGTAAGGATGCTCTCTAAGCCCTTTTCCATCTGAGTGGTTAATGGTTCCGCATTATCCTCTCAAATCACCAATCAGGCCATTCCGCTTCCCCTTGGGTTTTCTCCAAAACACCCAGAGATAATCTCTTTGCTGGTAATCCCCCAGGGTATTAATGAGGTATTGCTAGGTATGCCTTGGTTGCGTCATCATTATCCCCATGGAGATTGGGCTACTGGGAGTATATGGGGATGGAGTAGGTCATGCAAGGGACAGTGTCTCAGGGCCGAAGTTCTGGTTGGGTCTTTCGAGGTTCCTGCACATCTAACCTTGCTTCCCAATCCCTGTGATTGCCCGATAGACCTCATACCGGGGGCAGAGCCTCCTCGCTGGCAACTAAATAGACAAAAAAAAAAAACGACCAGCACCTCCTAGTGTGAACACGTGCAAGCTGCAAAAACTGCACAATAAAGACAAAAAGAATACAGCAGCACATGTCCATGAATATAGGCCATGCAAAAAACACAGAAAAACATCAAAACCAATGGTGTTAATGCTTCTCTGTGTTTTCACGTGGCCGAGATTCATGGACATGTGCTGCTGTGTTGTTTTTGTCTTTATTGTGCAGTTTTTGCAGCTTGCACGTGTTCACACTAGGAGGTGCTGGTCGTTTTTTTTGTATATATATATATATATATATATATATATATATATATATATATAAATATATATATACACAGTATATAATATATAAAGATCAATGTGAGTATGTATATATGTGTGTATGTATGTGTGTGTGTATGTATGTATGTATGTGTGTGTGTGTGTATGTATGTATGTATGTGTGTGGGTGTGTATGTATGTATGTATGAATGTCCGGGATTGGCATCTGCACCGTCGCAGCTACAGCCACAAAATTTGGCACAGTCACACGTCTGGACCCCGAGAGCGTCATAGGCTATGTTGTGAGGCGAAATTTTAACCCCACGCCTTCCAATTCACCAAACAATTTTGCCCCTATCTACATAATCGGGAAAAAGTGAAAGTAAAAGTGTTGGAGGCAAATTGACAGCGGCCAGATGTGAACAAGGGGGACTGAAAGAATGAGAGCGATGGCGCCAAAGAGTATATACCGTACAGTTGCTAAGGTGGGGCCCTGACATGGGATACTCACCACACACGGGGATGTGAACACACACACAATGCGCCACACACTACCACGTGCTTCACCACATATACCACCCTCAGCGCACAAATCACCACACATACACCAACCTCGCCACATAAAAGTCCAAACATAAAAGTCACCACTCAAATCTCGCCACGCTGTCCAAGAGCTGTTTACAAGATGAAGAATGAGCTGTGATTGGTCACTATCAGCAACAGTTTTCTTTGTAGACAGTTGTGGTAACTGAGGCTGATTATTCTTATCATTTCTATGGTGTTATCGTCCTTCTATAAAGCTGGAAATAACACAATTTATTACCGTGCCAACACAGACCACCCTCTGACACAGACTGCAGGGGGAGCCCAGTATCACACAGGATAGGATTAGATACACGGCTCAGCAGTCAGTATCACACAGGATATGATTAGATACATAGCTCAGCAGTCAGTATCACACAGGAGAGGATTAGATACACGGCTCAGCAGACAGTATCACACAGGATAGGATTAGATACACAGCTCAGCAGTCAGTATCACACAGGAGAGGATTAGATACACGGCTCAGCAGTCAGTATCACACAGGATAGGATTAGATACACGGCTCAGCAGAAAGTATCACACAGGATAGGATTAGATACATGGCTCAGCAGTCAGTATCACACAGGATAGGATTAGATACATGGCTCAGCAGTCAGTATCACACAGGAGAGGATTAGATACACGGCTCAGAAGACAGTATCACACAGGATAGGATTAGATACACGGCTCAGCAGAGTGTATCACACAGGATAGGATTAGATACATGGTTCAGGAGTCAGTATCACACAGGAGAGGATTAGATACACAGCTCAGAAAACAGTACCACACAGAATTGGATTAGATACACAGCTCAGCAGTCAGTATCATACAGGAGAGGATTAGATACAAGGCTCAGCAGTCAGTATCACACAGGATAGGATTAGATACACGGCTCAGCAGAAAGTATCACACAGGATAGGATTAGATACATGGCTCAGCAGTCAGTATCACACAGGATAGGATTAGATACACGGCTCAGAAGACAGTACCACACAGAATTGGATTAGATACACAGCTCAGCAGGCAGTATCACACAGGATAGGATTAGATACACAGCTCAGCAGTCAGTATCACACAGGAGAGGATTAAATACACAGCTCAGCAGTCAGTATATCACACAGGAGAGTATTAGATACATGGCTCAGCAGTCAATATCACACAGGATAGGATTAGATACACGGCTCAGCAGAAAGTATCACACAGGATAGGATTAGATACATGGCTCAGCAGTCAGTATCACACAGGAGAGGATTAGATACACGGCTCAGAAGACAGTACCACACAGAATTGGATTAGATACACAGCTCAGCAGGCAGTATCACACAGGATAGGATTAGATACACGGCTCAGCAGTCAGTATCACACAGGAGAGGATTATATTCACAGCTCAGCAGTCAGTATATCACACAGGAGAGTATTAGATACACGGCTCAGCAGTCAGTATCACACAGGAGAGGATTAGATACACGGCTCAGCAGTCAGTAACACACAGGATAGGATTAGATACATGGATCAGCAGTCAGTATCACACAGGAGATGATTAGATACACGGCTCAGCAGTCAGTATCACACAGGAGAGGATTAGATACACGGCTCAGCAGTCAGTGTCACACAGGAGAGGATTAGATACACGGCTCAGCAGTCAGTGTCATACAGGATAGGATCAGATACACAACTCAGCAGTCAGTATCACACAGGATAGGATTAGATACACGGCTCAGCAGTCAGTATCACACAGGATAGGATTAGATACACGGCACAGCAGTCAGTATCACACAGGAGAGGATTAGATACACAGCTCAGCAGTCAGTATCACACAGGAGAGGATTAGATACACAGCTCAGCAGTCAGTATCACACAGGATAGGATTAGATACACGGCTCAGCAGACAGTATCACACAGGAGAGGATTAGATACACGGCACAGAAGACAGTACCACACAGAATTGGATTAGATACACAGCTCAGCAGGCAGTATCACACAGGATAGGATTAGATACACAGCTCAGCAGTCAGTATCACACAGGAGAGGATTAGATACACAGCTCAGCAGTCAGTATCACACAGGAGAGGATTAGATACACAGCTCAGCAGTCAGTATCACACAGGATAGGATTAGATACACGGCTCAGCAGACAGTATCACACAGGAGAGGATCAGATACACAACTCAGCAGTCAGTATCACACAGGAGAGGATTAGATACAAGGCTCAGCAGTCAGTATCACACAGGATAGGATTAGATACACGGCACAGCAGTCAGTATCACACAGAAGAGGATTAGATACACAGCTCAGCAGTCAGTATCACACAGGATAGGATTAGATACACGGCTCAGCAGTCAGTATCACACAGGAGAGGATTAGATACACAGCTCAGCAGTCAGTATCACACAGGATAGGATTAGATACACGGCTCAGCAGACAGTATCACACAGGAAAGGATTAGATACATGGCTCAGCAATCAGTATCGCAAAGGAGAGGATTAGATACACCACTCAGCAGTCAGTATCACACAGGAGAGGATTAGATACATGGCTCAGCAATCAGTATTGCACAGTAGAGGATTAGATACACTGCTCAGCAGACAGTATCGCACAGGAGAAGATTAGATACACGGCTCAGCAGACAGTATCACACAGGAGAGGATTAGATACACGGCTCAGCAGACAGTATCACACAGAATAGGATTAGATACACAGCTCAGCAGGCAGTATCACACAGGATAGGACTAGATACACAGCTCAGCAGTCAGTGTCACACAGGACAGGATTAGATACACGGCTCAGCAGTCAGTATCACACAGGAGAGGATTAGATACACAGCTCAGCAGTCAGTATATCACACAGGAGAGGATTAGATACACAGCTCAGCAGTCAGTATCACACAGGAGAGGATTAGATACACGGCTCAGCAGTCAGTATCACACAGGAGAGGATTAAATACACAGCTCAGCAGTCAGTATCACACAGGATAGGATTAGATACACGGCTCAGCAGTCAGTATATCACACAGGAGAGGATTAGATACACAGCTCAGCAGTCAGTATCACACAGGAGAGGATTAAGTACACAGCTCAGCAGTCAGTATCACACAGGAGAGGATTAGATACACAGCTCAGCAGTCAGTATATCACACAGGAGAGGATTAGATACACAGCTCAGCAGTCAGTATCACACAGGAGAGGATTAGATACACGGCTCAGCAGTCAGTATAACACAGGAGAGGATTAGATACACGGCTCAGCAGTCAGTGTCACACAGGAGAGGATTAGATACACGGCTCAGCAGACATTATCACACAGAATAGGATTAGATACATGGCTCAGAAGTCAGTATCACACAGGAGAGGATTAGATACACGGCTCAGCAGACAGTATCACACAGGATAGGGTTAGATACACAGCTCAGCAGACAGTATCACACAGGATAGGATTAGATACACAGCTCAGCAGTCAGTATCACACAGGAGAGGATTAAATACACAGCTCAGCAGTCAGTATCACACAGGATAGGATTAGATACACGGCTCAGCAGTCAGTGTCATACAGGAGAGGATTAGATACATGGATCAGCAGTCAGTGTCACACAGGAGAGGATTAGCTACACGGGTCAGCAGTCAGTGTCACACAGGATAGGATTAGATACACAGCTCAGCAGTCAGTATCACACAGGAGAGGATTAGATACACGGATCAGCAGTCAGTGTCACACAGGATAGGATTAGATACACAGCTCAGCAGTCAGTATCACACAGGAGAGGATTAGATACACAGCTCAGCAGTCAGTATCACACAGGATAGGATTAGATACACGGCTCAGCAGTCAGTATCACACAGGAGAGGATTAAATACACAGCTCAGCAGTCAGTATATCACACAGGACAGGATTAGATACACGGCTCAGCAGTCAGTATCACACAGGATAGGATTAGATACACGGCTCAGCAGTCAGTATCACACAGGATAGGATTAGATACACAGCTCAGCAGTCAGTATCACACAGGATAGGATTAGATACACGGCTCAGCAATCAGTATCGCACAGGAGGGGATTAGATACACGGCTCAGCAGACAGTATTACACAGGAGAGGATTAGATACACGGCTCAGCAGACAGTATCACACAGGAAAGGATTAGATACATGGCTCAGCAATCAATATCGCTAAGGAGAGGATTAGATACACCACGCAGCAGTCAGTATCACACAGGAGAGGATTAGATACACGGCTCAGCAGTCAGTGTCACACAGGAGAGGATTAGATACACGGCTCAGAAGTCAGTGTCATACAGGATAGGATTAGATACACAACTCAGCAGTTAGTATCACACAGGATAGGATTAGATACACTGCTCAGCAGTCAGTATCACACAGGATAGGATTAGATACACAGCTCAGCAGTCAGTATCACACAGGAGAGGATTAGATACACGGCTCAGCAGTCAGTATCACACAGGATAGGATTAGACACACAGCTCAGCAGTCAGTATCACACAGGATAGGATTAGATACACGGCTCAGCAGTCAGTATCACACAGGATAGGATTAGATACACGGCTCAGCAGACAGTATCACACAGGAAAGGATTAGATACATGGCTCAGCAATCAGTATCGCAAAGGAGAGGATTAGATACACCACTCAGCAGTCAGTATCACACAGGAGAGGATTAGATACACGGCTCAGCAGTCAGTGTGATATACAATGTCTGCAAAATATGTTTTTCTGTTGGAACTTTCTAGAAAATCCAGCACTCTATGACAATTCAAGCTGCCAGCTCATACAACACCTTCCCCCCCTCCTCTTTTCGCCCATGGCTCACGCGCACACTGACCCGTGCCCCCCTGCCTGGGCTAGCTCTGAAACCTTAAACCAACTTCCTCTCGAAGAGCAGGGGGAAGGGATCCCTTTGTTCGGAAAAACACAGGCTGTATGCCGGTATATGGGAAACATAAAAATAAGTCATATTACGAAAACCATACACAGCAGAGATATAACAATCATATTTTTGTGATCTGCACGATCCCGGCGTCCCTACGGCGCCTGTGGCGTAGTTCTCAGACTTACAGAACCTGACATATGGGTTCCTTCTAAACGGCGGGTCAGAACTACTGCATATTTGGTCTGGAATTATTGTACTCCACAAACCACAAACAATGATGCCATATATATGTCTGTGCGGGCTTCCCCCACTAAGTTATGATTATTATAAGTTTTAGTAAGACTTCTGCCTAGAGAGTAAGAGAGGTGGGCACTCTCTAGACTGCCCCTTTCGGTGATGTCACACACCCAGGCTATAAGGTACCCCTCCCGTACAGGGAGGGCAGAAGAGCTCCAATCCTCATGCTGAGCAGAACCCAGATGAGTGGAGATGTGCAGCTCCGCCTCCACCCCCTTATAGCCACATGGGATGCCTAACAACAATTGACTAAATGTGAGTGTACCTTCTTCTTTCATCCACTTTGCTTTATACTTGTCTAATGTACATATTTTATGTCTCAATTTTATAGCAACTTTTATCTGTAACCACTGCCCTACTTTTCGGGGAATAAATGATATAATTATTTAGATCTGTCTCCATGCTCTAAGACTCGAACTATACACCTTTGATAGATAATCGCTACTAATTCAAGGGGTTTGCCATGGACCCTCTTAATGTAACACTGTGAATTAAGTAACCGTGACTGGTGGCAGCGCGCTGTATACGGCTATTGCGGCTTGCTGGCAGTACAGAAGGGTCTTATATTGCTGAATAAGGGGCTGCGGCCACAGCATTGATAATTCCCTTACTGCAGAAGCCTAATTGCCAGTTCACAACAGGCAGTCCGTCCGGCGACTAATTATCCTAGGTGCAGTTCCCTGACTGACCTGAGGGTAATGGGGGCGCCGGAGAGCTGCGAGTTCCAAAGTGGAACTGAGAAAGTGGGATATACATAAATCCCCGCAGTACTTGGAAGATTGATAGCAGTGGTGGGGCATTCAAATTAAACTCCCCCTGCGGCAAATTGTAGAGCGAGATTAGCTTGCTGGATATTTTTGGTCACATGGTGCCAGTGGTGGGATAACTAAGATAAGCCCCACTGCGCCTGTGATAGCCGTGTGCCGGCATTGTGTCACGTCCCTCCGTCCGCTGATACACCGGTGTCAATGGTGGGATTGTGACATAGTGGTGACACAGGGTCCGCTGTCCGTCGCGTTTTGGTGGCAGCGGGACACCCGTTAGTCGCCTCCGTATTTGGACGAACGGCGGTGGGCCGTTCGTCACATATTGGTGGCAGAGCGGTGGGATAATCCTAGAGCATTAGTGATTTGGTTTGCGCAATCATTCCTCTCACTAAAGACCTGCACGGTTCCTGCGGGAATCCTGCATCATAGGTATTGGAGAACAGACTCAGTGGTTATTAGTCCTGAGACATTTTTGTGTACGTGCAAGTATCCCCTCCCGTTTCTTTGTTTTTCTTTCCTATCTTTTATTTGGCAACCATGGCTACGCAGGGAGAATATTATTATAAGCAGCTTAATAAGGACACCCTGAGGTCCCTGTGCACGTCAAGGCAGATTGATGTCACCGACAAGACCAAAGCCCAGTTGGTCACGGCTCTAGTGCAATGGGAAGAGAGTCAGGGCGCAGAAGGCAGCACCAGTGCCGATGGTGCAGCCGCAGGGGTCCAGCTGGCGCAGTCCGGAAGCCAGGAAGTCCTGGACCCCTATCTGCAATTGGCCCTGCAGCAACTCCCTGCCGAAGACCATGTGGGACGTCTGCAGATGATCCAGCTATACCGGCAGGAGGCCCAAGCCGAGCACCAAGCTCAGAGAGCCCATGAGCTGGAGATGCTCCAGCGGGGGTGGAATGCCCCCACAGCCCGAAGCAGGGAGCCCAGCAGCATCCAGACTCCTAAACCCCGGCCAGAGCATTTTCCCGTGATGGAAAAGGACGGGGACTTGGACACGTTTCTGCGAGCCTTTGAGAAAGCCTGCAGACAGTACCAGCTGCCTAGAGACCAATGGGCAAGGTGCTTGACTCCAGGGCTAAAAGGCAAAGCCCTGGAGGCATTTACTTCTCTTCCGCCAGAAGCCGATGACGACTATGACGCCATAAAGCAGGCGCTGATCGCCAAATACCGGCTGACACCTGAGGTATACCGAAAGAAGTTCCGGCACCTCCAACGTGGCCCACATGATAGCTACAGTGATGTGGTGCAAGGACTCAGGACCCACTTTGACCAGTGGATCCATGGACTGTCCGTTGAATCCTTTGAGCAGCTACGGGACCTGATGATCAAAGACCAGTTCCTGCATGTCTGCCCAGCTGAGGTCCGACAGTTCATCCTGGACCGCGAACCAACGAATGCGGACAAAGCAGCGCAGATCGCCGACAACTACGAAGCCAACCGGAAGCCCGAGACGCGGAGGCCAGTCGCCACCAGCTGGAAAGGGGGTAAGCCTGCAACCAACCCCAGTGCCCCAGCTAGCCGTCCCTCCGGAGGCACTGTCCCTGTTGCCAACAACAGGCCGGCTACTGACAGTCGCCTGTGTCACCACTGCCAGCGGCCTGGTCACTTCTTTTACGCCTGTCCGAATAGGCCGAAGAACCCCCCAGCCAAGGCCCCCGGGCCCAACGCCTCTGTTCTTTTGGTGGGAGGTGTGGTTGGGAGGGCTGACGACAACGTTCAACCTGTTCAGGTGGGGGCCCGTCTTGATACAGGCCTCAAGGACACCGGGGCTGAACGAACCCTCATCCGTCCTGGACTGGCGGCCCCTGAAGAGTTTGTTGAGGGGAAAACCCTGACTGTCACCGGGATTGGAGGCACACGTTGTCCCTTGCCAGTGGCCCGGGTTTTTCTTGATTGGGGTGCTGGGAGCGGGTTGAGGGAGGTGGGAGTGTCTGAAAATTTGCCCACTGATGTTTAATTGGGGACTGACTTGGGGAGGATGGTTGCATACTATGTCCCTGACACCCTTCCTCAAACTGATAATAAGGGTAACGTTAACCCTGATGATGTTGATGATGGGAAACTGAATGTGTTACCTGCTAATGCCTTGATGAGTAATGATGCAACTAACAACCATTCTTTCCCCAGGTATGATGCTGATGCTGATGTGAATGTGCCAAAGCAAACTGATAACCATTCTTCTCCTAGGAAGGATGATGATGATGTTGATGTATCTGTGCCGACTGAACCCGTTAACCCTTTCTTTGAAGCGGTAGATGTGTCCACAGGTACCGAAGTGCTCAGCCCCGTCACTCTGCGGAGTGAGACGGCTGAGGAACCCCTGGCAGGAGTAAGCAACGGTGCTCAAGGAAATGGGGAGGTGCATGGGGACCATGAGGAAGGTAATGCCATGCAGCTGACCAGTGCCACCGAGGAAGGTAACTGGCCCATAAGTAGCACTGCTCCTGAAGTGTTGGGGGTGGATGGGGAGGTAGAGCCCAGGGCAGCACCGGCTGGTGGGTCTGTAGAAATCCCCAGGGAGACAGCATACATAGCAGCTGTCACACGCAGTCAGAGTGCCCAGATCGCAGGTAACGCACTGTCTTCTGGACCCTCTGCTGCTACAGGAGAGACTGAACCAGAGGTGAACCCAGAGCCGGTTCCAGAGGGTCCCAGTAAAGAGGGGACCCTGACGTCACTTCTGGCAGCCTCCAGCATGGAGTTCCAGGCTGCTCTGCACTCAGATGCCAGCCTGGAGAAATTGAGAGGTCTCGCCAAGACGCCCACCTCCAAGTCTGATAAGGAGAGGGTGTTCTGGGAACGAGGAAGGTTGTACCGGGAGACAGTATCCGGAGATCCTAAAAGGAGTGGTTGAGGGAAAGACAGTTGGTCGTCCCCTATCAGTTCAGAACTGAGTTGTTGTGGATTGCCCATGAGATTCCACTCGCTGGACACTTGGGGATCAGCAAAACAAAGGCACGGCTGTCTCAACACTTCTATTGGCCCAAGATGGGGACAGATGTAACCCACTACTGCCGCTCCTGCGCCACCTGTCAAAAAGTGGGTAAGGCGGGGCCTGCTCTTAAGGCTCCCCTTATTCCTTTGCCGGTGATAGAGGAGCCTTTCCAGAGAATCGCGGTGGACATTGTAGGACCGCTGTCCGTCCCCAGCAGCTCCGGAAAGCGATACATTGTCACCGTGGTAGACTACGCTACCCGGTACCCAGAGGCAGTAGCTCTGTCTTCAGCCAGGGCAGATAAGGTGGCTGACGCACTGGTGACAATCTTTTCAAGAGTAGGATTTCCCAGGGAGATGCTTACCGATCAAGGGCCCCAATTCATGTCTCGCCTAATGGAGGCTCTCTGTGAGAAAATGCAGGTATCACCCACAGACTAATGGTTTGTGTGAACGTTTCAACGGTACCCTCAAACAGATGCTCCGCATACTGGTTGAGACCCAAGGGCGCGACTGGGAGCGGTACCTCCCACACCTGCTGTTCGCTTACAGAGAAGTTCCGCAGGCCTCGACTGGGTTCTCCCCCTTCGAGCTCCTGTATGGCAGGCGAGTCCGGGGACCCCTTGGGTTGATAAGAGAATCCTGGGAAGATGAGCCAAACCCCACAGAAGTGTCCATCGTGGATTATGTCATGCGCTTCCGTGACAAGATGCAGACCTTGACGCAGTTGGTACATGACAACATGACGCAGGCTCAGGCTGACCAGAAGCGCTGGTACGACCAGAACGCCCGGGAGCGGACCTACCAGGTGGGTCAAAAGGTGTGGGTGCTGGTCCCTGTACCAACGGATAAGCTTCAGGCAGCCTGGAAAGGCCCGTACGTCGTCAACCAACAGCTCAACCCGGTCACCTACGTGGTCACGCTTGACCATGCTCGGGGTAGGCGCAAGGCCTTTCACGTCAACATGCTGAAGGCGCACTACGAACGTGAAGCTTGCGTCCTACCGGTCTGCAATCTGCCAGAGGATGGGGAGGAAGATCCCCTCCTGGACATGCTGGCCCAGGCGAAGGCCAATGGGTCCATTGAGGACATGGAGATAAGTAGTTCGCTCACCGTGTCCCAGCGGTTGCAGTTGATGGCCACCCTGGAACCCTTCCGGGCCGTGTTCACCAACCAACCGGGGAGGACGGAGTTAGTGGTTCATGAGGTGGACACCGGGAATCACGCCCTATTACGGCGAACACCTTATCGGATCTCTGACACGGTGCAACAAGTCATGCGCCAAGAGATTGATGAGATGTTAAGGCTGGGGGTGATTCGACGGTCAAAAAACGCGTGGGCTTCACCTGTAGTCCTCGTGCCTAAAAAGGATCGGACCACCCGGTTCTGCGTGGACTACAGGGGGCTCAACGCCATCACAACCTCTGATGCCCACCCAATGCCGCGCATCGAGGATCTGCTCGAGCGGTTGACAAACGCCAACTACATATCCATCATGGATTTGAGTCGGGGATACTGGCAGATTCCCCTGAGCCCTGAGGCGCAGGAGAAATCCGCCTTTATCACCCCCTTTGGACTGTACGAGTCCACGGTCATGCCCTTCGGCATGAAGAATGCCCCTGCCACTTTCCAGCGGATGGTCAACTACCTGCTTCGGGGACTGGAGGAGTACGCGGTGGCGTACTTAGACGATATTGCCGTCTTCAGTTCCACCTGGGAGGAACACCTTCAGCACCTCCAGGAGGTGCTCAAGCGTCTTCACCAGGCAGGCCTGACCTTCAAGCCGGGGAAGTGCCAGATAGGCATGCACAAGGTCCACTACCTGGGGCACCGGGTAGGCGGGGGTTCCATGCGTCCGGAGCCAGAAAAAGTGGACACAATCGTGTCCTGGCCCACCCCCAGGACCAAGAAACAGGTGAAGTCCTTCTTGGGCACTGCAGGGTACTATAGGCGGTTCGTACAGGACTATAGCGCCCTTGCCAAACCCTTGACTGACCTCACCAAGCAGAGGCTACCCCAAACAGTCAACTGGAAAGATGACTGTGAGGCGGCTTTCCAAGCTTTGAAAGCAGCACTGTGCAACTCTCCAGTGTTGAGAGCAGTCGACAGCAGTCGCCCGTTTCTGGTACAGACCGACCCCAGCAAGTTTGGCCTCAGTGCTGTGCTTAGCCAGGTCGACTCGGGGGACCAAGAGCACCCTGTGTTGTACCTGAGCCGGAAACTTTTGCCGAGGGAAGTGGCATACTCGACCATCGAGAAGGAGTGTCTGGCCATGGTGTGGGCACTGCAACGTTTGCAGCCCTACCTGTACGGGAGCGCCTTCACGGTGGTAACCGACCACAACCCTCTGAGCTGGTTGCACACAGTGTCAGGAACCAATGGAAGATTGCTCCGCTGGAGCCTTGCCCTTCAACAGTACGACTTTACTGTAAAACACAGGAAGGGCAGTGAAAACGGCAATGCCGATGGGTTGTCCCGCCGGGGCGAACCCGCTGAGGTGCGCATGGACGATTACCGAGAGGTAATGCCTCCTTAGCGCCCTCTTAAGGGGGGAGGTGTGATATACAATGTCTGCAAAATATGTTTTTCTGTTGGAACTTTCTAGAAAATCCAGCACTCTATGACAATTCAGGCTGCCAGCTCATACAGCACCTTCCCCCCCTCCTCTTTTCGCCCATGGCTCACGCACACACTGACCCATGCCCCCCTGCCTGGGCTAGCTCTGAAACCTTAAACCAACTTCCTCTTGAAGAGCAGGGGGAAGGGATCCCTTTGTTCGGAAAAACACAGGCTGTATGCCGGTATATGGGAAACATAAAAATAAGTCATATTACGAAAACCATACACAGCAGAGATATAACAATCATATTATTGTGATCTGCACGATCCTGGCATCCCTACGGCACCTGTGGCGTAGTTCTCAGACTTACAGAACCTGAAATATGGGTTCCTTCTAAACGGCGGGTCAGAACTACTGCATATTTGGTCTGGAATTATTGTACTCCACAAACCACAAACAATGATGCCATATATATGTCTGTGCGGGCTTCCCCCAATAAGTTATGATTATTATAAGTTTTAGTAAGATTTCTACCTAGAGAGTAAGAGAGGTGGGCACTCTCTAGACTGCCCCTTTCGGTGATGTCACACACCCGGGCTATAAGGTACCCCTCCCATACAGGGAGGGCAGAAGAGCTCCAATCCTCGTGCTGAGCAGAACCCAGATGAGTGGAGACGTGCAGCTCCGCCTCCACCCCCCTTAAAGCCACATGGGATGCCTAACAACAATTGACTAAATGTGAGTGTACCTTCTTCTTTCATCCACTTTGCTTTATACTTGTCTAATGTACATATTTTATGTCTCAATTTTATAGCAACTTTTATCTGTAACCACTGCCCTACTTTTCGGGGAATAAATGATATAATTATTTAGATCTGTCTCCATGCTCTAAGACTCGAACTATACGCCTTTGATAGATAATCGCTACTAATTCAAGGGGTTTGCCACGGACCCTCTTAATTTAACACTGTGAATTAAGTAACCGTGACTGGTGGCAGCGCGTTGTGTACGGCTTTGCGGCTTGCTGGCAGTACAGAAGGGTCTTATATTGCTGAATAAGGGGCTGCGGCCACAACATTGATAATTCCCTTACTGCAGAAGCCTAATTGCCGGTTCACAACAGGCAGTCCGTCCGGCGACTAATTATCCTAGGTGCAGTTCCCTGACTGACCTGAGGGTAATGGGGGCGCCGGAGAGCTGCGAGTTCCAAAGTGGAACTGAGAAAGTGGGATATACATAAATCCCCGCAGTACTTGGAAGATTGATAGCAGTGGTGGGGCATCCAAATTAAACTCCCCCTGCGGCAAATTGTAGAGCGAGATTAGCTTGCTGGATATTTTTAGTCACATGGTGCCAGTGGTGGGATAACTAAGATAAGCCCCACTGCGCCTGTGATAGCCGTGTGCCGGCATTGTGTCTCGTCCCTCCGTCCGCTGATACACCGGTGTCAGTGGTGCGACTGTGACATAGTGGTGACACAGGGTCCACTGTCCGTCGCGTTTTGGTGGCAGCGGGACCCCCGTTAGTCGCCTCCGTATTTGGATGAACGGTGGTGGGCCGTTCGTCACAGTCAGTATCACACAGGAAAGGATTAGATACACGGATAAGCAGTCAGTATCACACAGGATAGGATTAGATACACAGCTCAGCAGTCAGTATCACACAGGATAGGATTAGATACACGGCTCAGCAATCAGTATCGCACAGGAGAGGATTAGATACACAGCTCAGCAGACAGTATTACACAGGGGAGGATTAGATACACGGCTCAGAAGACAGTATCACACAGGAAAGGATTAGATACATGGCTCAGCAATCAGTATCGCACAGGAGAGGATTAGATACACCACTCAGCAGACAGTATCACACAAGAGAGGATTAGATACACGGCTCAGCAGTCAGTGTCACACAGGAGAGGATTAGATACACGGCTCAGCAGTCAGTTTCATACAGGATAGGATTATATACACAACTCAGCAGTCAGTATCACACAGGATAGGATTAGATACACGGATGCGCAGTCAGTATCACACAGGATAGGATTAGATACACGGCTCAGCAGTCAGTATCACACAGGAGAGGATTAGATACACGGCTCAGCAGTCGGTATCACACAGGATAGGATTAGATACACAGCTCAGCAGTCAGTATCACACAGGATAGGATTAGATACACGGCTCAGCAGACAGTATCACACAGGAAAGGATTAGATACATGGCTCAGCAATCATTATAGCAAAGGAGAGGATTAGATACACCACTCATCAGTCAGTATCACACAGTAGAGGATTAGATACATGGCTCAGCAATCAGTATCGCACAGTAGAGGATTAGATACACTGCTCAGCAGACAGTATTGCACAGGAGAAGATTAGATACACGGCTCAGCAGACAGTATCACACAGGAGAGGATTAGATACACAGCTCAGCAGGCAGTATCACACAGGATAGGATTAGATACACAGCTCAGCAGTCAGTGTCACACAGGACAGGATTAGATACACAGCTCAGCAGTCAGTATCACACAGGAGAGGATTAGATACACAGCTCAGCAGTCAGTATATCACACAGGAGAGGATTAGATACACGGCTCAGCAGTCAGTATCACACAGGAGAGGATTAGATACATGGCTCAGCAGTCAGTATCACACAGGAGAGGATTAGATACACGGCTCAGCAGACATTATCACACAGAATAGGATTAGATACAAGGCTCAGCAGTCAGTATCACACAGGATAGGATTAGATACACGGCTCAGCAGTCAGTATCACACAGGAGAGGATTAAATACACATCTCAGCAGTCAGTATATCACACAGGAGAGGATTAGATACACGGCTCAGCAGTCAGTATCACACAGGAGAGGATTAGATACAGGGCTCAGCAGTCAGTATCACACAGGATAGGATTAGATACATGGATCAGCAGTCAGCATCACACAGGAGAGGATTAGATACACGGCTCAGCAGTCAGTATCACACAGAATAGGATTAGATACACGGCTCAGCAGTCAGTATCACACAGGAGAGGATTAGATACACGGCTCAGCAGACAGTATCACACAGGATAGGGTTAGATACACGGCTCAGCAGACAGCATCACACAGGATAGGATTAGATACACAGCTCAGCAGTCAGTATCATACAGGAGAGGAATAGATACATGGCTCAGCAGTCAGTATCACACAGGAGAGGATTAGATACACAGCTCAGCAGTCAGTATCACACAGGATAGGATTAGATACACGGCTCAGCAGTCAGTATCACACAGGAGAGGATTAGATACACGGCTCAGCAGTCAGTATCACACAGGAGAGGATTAGATAAACGGCTCAGCAGTCAGTATCACACATAATAGGATTAGATACACAGCTCAGCAGTCAGTATCACACAGGATAGGACTAGATACATGGCTCAGCAATCAGTATCGCACAGGAGAGGATTAGATACACGGCTCAGCAGACAGTATTACACAGGAGAGGATTAGATACACGGCTCAGCAGACAGTAACACACAGGAAAGGATTAGATACATGGCTCAGCAATCAGTATCGCACAGGAGAGGATTAGATACACCACTCAGCAGTCTGTATCACACAGGAGTGGATTAGATACACGGCTCAGTAATCAGTATCACACAGTAGAGGATTAGATACACGGCTCAGCAGACAGTATCGCACAGGAGAAGAATAGATACACGGCTCAGCAGACAGTATCACACAGGAGAGGATTAGATACACGGCTCAGCAGACAGTATCACACAGAATAGGATTAGATACACAGCTCAGCAGGCAGTTTCACACAGGATAGGATTAGATACACAGCTCAGCAGTGTTATCACACAGGAGAGGATTAGATACACAGCTCAGCAGGCAGTATCACACAGGATAGGATTAGATACACGGCAAAGCAGTCAGTATCACACAGGAGAGGATTAGATACACGGTTCAGCAGTCAGTATCACACAGGATAGGATTAGATACATGGATCAGCAGTCAGTGTCACACAGGAGAGGATTAGATACACGGCTCAGCAGACAGTATCACACAGGATAGGATTAGATACACGGCTCAGCAGTCAGTATCACACAGGATAGGATTAGATACACAGCTCAGCAGTCAGTATCTCACAGGATATGATTAGATACACGGCTCAGCAGTCAGTGTCACACAGCATAGGATTAGATACACAGCTCAGCAGTCAGTATCACACAGGATAGGATTAGATACATGGCTCAGCAGTCAGTATCACACAGGATAGGATTAGATACACGACTCAGCAGTCAGTATCACACAGGATAGGATTAGATACATGGCTCAGCAGACAGTATCGCACAGGAGAGGATTAGATACACCACTCAGCAGTCTGTATCACACAGGAGTGGATTAGATACACGGCTCAGTAATCAGTATCACTCAGTAGAGGATTAGATACACGGCTCAGCAGACAGTATTACACAGGAGAGGATTAGATACACAGCTCAGCAGACAGTATCACACAGGAAAGGATTAGATACATGGCTCAGCAATCAGTATCGCACAGGAGAGGATTAGATACACAGCTCACCAGTCAGTATCACACAGGATAGGATAAGATACACTGCTCAGCAGTCAGTATCACACAGGATAGGGTTAGATACACGGCTCAGCAGACAGCATCACACAGGATAGGATTAGATACACAGCTCAGGAGTCAGTATCATACAGGAGAGGATTAGATACATGGCTCAGCAGTCAGTATCACACAGGAGAGGATTAGATACACAGCTCAGCAGTCAGTATCACACAGGATAGGATTAGATACACGGCTCAGCAGTCAGTATCACACAGGAGAGGATTAGATACACGGCTCAGCAGTCAGTATCACACAGGAGAGGATTAGATAAACGGCTCAGCAGTCAGTATCACACATAATAGGATTAGATACACAGCTCAGCAGTCAGTATCACACAGGATAGGACTAGATACATGGCTCAGCAATCAGTATCGCACAGGAGAGGATTAGATACACGGCTCAGCAGACAGTATTACACAGGAGAGGATTAGATACACGGCTCAGCAGACAGTATCACACAGGAAAGGATTAGATACATGGCTCAGCAATCAGTATCGCACAGGAGAGGATTAGATACACCACTCAGCAGTCTGTATCACACAGGAGTGGATTAGATACACGGCTAAGTAATCAGTATCACACAGGAGAGGATTAGCTACACGGCTCAGCAGACAGTATCGCACAGGAGAAGAATAGATACACGGCTCAGCAGACAGTATCACACAGGAGAGGATTAGATACACGGCTCAGCAGACAGTATCACACAGAATAGGATTAGATACACAGCTCAGCAGGCAGTTTCACACAGGATAGGATTAGATACACAGCTCAGCAGTCATTATCACACAGGAGAGGATTAGATACACAGCTCAGCAGGCAGTATCACACAGGATAGGATTAGATACACGGCAAAGCAGTCAGTATCACACAGGAGAGGATTAGATACACGGTTCAGCAGTCAGTATCACACAGGATAGGATTAGATACATGGATCAGCAGTCAGTGTCACACAGGAGAGGATTAGATACACGGCTCAGCAGACAGTATCACACAGGATAGGATTAGATACACGGCTCAGCAGTCAGTATCACACAGGATAGGATTAGATACACAGCTCAGCAGTCAGTATCTCACAGGATATGATTAGATACACGGCTCAGCAGTCAGTGTCACACAGGATAGGATTAGATACACAGCTCAGCAGTCAGTATCACACAGGATAGGATTAGATACATGGCTCAGCAGTCAGTATCACACAGGATAGGATCAGATACACGACTCAGCAGTCAGTATCACACAGGATAGGATTAGATACATGGCTCAGCAGACAGTATCGCACAGGAGAGGATTAGATACACCACTCAGCAGTCTGTATCACACAGGAGTGGATTAGATACACGGCTCAGTAATCAGTATCACTCAGTAGAGGATTAGATACACGGCTCAGCAGACAGTATTACACAGGAGAGGATTAGATACACGGCTCAGCAGACAGTATCACACAGGAAAGGATTAGATACATGGCTCAGCAATCAGTATCGCACAGGAGAGGATTAGATACACAGCTCACCAGTCAGTATCACACAGGATAGGATTAGATACACTGCTCAGCAGTCAGTATCACACAGGAGAGGATTAGATACACGGCTCAGCAGTCAGTATCACACAGGAGAGGATTAGATACACGGCTCAGCAGTCAGTATCACACAGGAGAGGATTAGATACACTGCTCAGCAGTCAGTATCACACAGGAGAGGACTAGATACACGGCTCAGCAGTCAGTATCACACAGGAGAGGATTAGATACACGGCTCAGCAGTCAGTATCACAAAGGAGAGGATTAGATACACGGCTAAGCAGTCAGTATCACACAGGATAGGATTAGATACACGGCTCAGCAGTCAGTATCACACAGGAGAGGATTAGATACACGGCTCAGCAGAGATTATCACACAGAATAGGATTAGATACATGGCTCAGCAGTCAGTATCACACAGGAGAGGATTAGATACATGGCTCAGCAGACAGTATCACATATGATAGGGTTAGATACACAGCTCAGCAGTCAGTATCACACAGGATAGGGTTAGATACACAGCTCAGCAGACAGTATCACACAGGATAGGATTAGATACAAAGCTCAGCAGTCAGTATCACACAGGAGAGGATTAGATACACGGCTCAGCTGTCAGTATCACACAGGATAGGATTAGATACACGGCTCAGCAGTCAGTATCACACGGAATAGCATTAGATACACGGCTCAGCAGACCGTATCACACAAGAGAAGATTAGATACACGGCTCAGCAGTCAGTATCACACAGGAGAGGATTAGATGCACGGCTCAGCAGTCGGTATCACACAGGATAGGATTAGATACACGGCTCAGCAGTCAGTATCACACAGGATAGGATTAGATACACAGCTCAGCAGTCAGTATCACACAGGATAGTATTAGATACACGGCTCAGCAATCAGTATCACACAGGATAGGATTAGATACACGGCTCAGCAGACAGTATCACACAGGATAGTATTAGATACACGGCTCAGCAGACAGTATCACACAGGATAGGATTAGACACACAGCTCAGCAGTCAGTATCACACAGGAGAGGATTAGATACACGGCTCAGCAGTCAGTATCACACAAGATAGGATTAGATACACAGCTCAGCAGTCAGTATCACACAGGTGAGGATTAGATACACAGCTCAGCAGTCAGTATCACACAGGATAGGATTAGATACACGGCTCAGCAGTCAGTATCACACAGGATAGGATTAGATACACGGCTCAGCAGACAGTATCACACAGAATAGGATTAGATACACAGCTCAGCAGTCAGTGTCACACAGGATAGGATTAGATTCACGGCTCAGCAGACAGTATCACACATCATAGGATTAGATACACGGCTCAGCAGTCAGTATCACACAGAATATGATTAGATACACGGCTCAGCAGTCAGTATCACACAAGATAGGATTAGATACACAGCTCAGCAGTCAGTATCACACAGGTGAGGATTAGATACACAGCTCAGCAGTCAGTATCACACAGGATAGGATTAGATACACCGCTCAGCAATCAGTATCGCACAGGAGAGGATTAGATACACGGCTCAGCAGACAGTATCACACAGGATAGGATTAGATACACGGCTCAGCAGTCAGTATCACACAGGATAGGATTAGATACACGGCTCAGCAGTCATTATCACACAAGATAGGATTAGATACACGGCTCAACAATCAGTATCACACAGGATAGGATTAGATACATGGCTCAGCAGACAGTATCACACATAATAGGATTATATACACGGCTCAGCAATCAGTATCACACAGGAGAGGATTAGATACATGGCTCAGCAGTCAGTATCACACAGGAGAGGATTAGATACACAGCTCAGCAGTCAGTGTCACACAGGATAGGATTAGATACACGGCTCAGCAGACAGTATCACACAGAATAGGATTAGATACACAGCTCAGCAGTCAGTGTCACACAGGATAGGATTAGATACACGGCTCAGCAGACAGTATCACACAGGATAGGATTAGATACACGGCTCAGCAGTCAGTATCACACAGAATATGATTAGATACACGGCTCAGCACTCAGTATCACACAGGATAGGATTAGATACACAGCTCAGCAGACAGCATCACACATGAGAGGATTAGATACACAGCTCAGCAGTCAGTATCACACAGGATAGGATTAGATACACGGCTCAGCAATCAGTGTCGCACAGGAGAGGATTAGATACACAGCTCAGCAGTCATTATCACACAGGATAGGATTAGATACACGGCTCAGCAGACAGTGTCACACAGAATAGGATTAGATTAACGGCTCAGGAATCAGTATCACACAGGATAGGATTAGATACATGGCTCAGCAGACAGTATCACACAGAATAGGATTAGATACACGGCTCAGCAATCAGTATCACACAGGAGAGGATTAGATACATGGCTCAGCAGTCAGTATCACCCAGGAGAGGATTAGATACACGGCTCAGCAGACAGTATCACACAGGATAGGGTTAAATACACGGCTCAGCAGTCAGTATCACACAGGATAGGGTTAGATACACAGCTCAGCAAACAGTATCACACAGGATAGGATTAGATACACAGCTCAGCAGTCAGTATCACACAGGGTAGGATTAGATACACAGCTCAGCAGTCAGTATCACACAGGATAGGGTTAGATACACAGCTCAGCAGTCAGTATCACACAGGAGAGGATTAGATACAGTGCTCAGCAGACAGTATCACAAAGGATAGGATTAGATTCACGGCTCAACAGTCAGTATCACACTGGATAGGATTAGATACACGGCTGAGCAGTCAGTATCACACAGGATAGGATTAGATACACGGCTCAGCAATCAGTATCACACAGTAGAGGATTAGATACACGGCTCAGCAGTCAGTATCACACAGAATAGGATTAGATACACGGCTCAGCAGTCAGTATCACACAGGAGAGGATTAGATACACAACTCAGCAGTCAGTATCACACAGAATAGGATTGGATACATGACTCAGCAGACAGTATCACACAGGAGAGGATTAGATACACGGCTCAGAAGTCAGTATCACACATTATAGGAATAGATACATGCCTCAGCAGTCAGTATCACACAGGATAGGATTGGATACATGACTCAGCAGACAGTATCACACAGGAGAATATTAGATACACGGCTCAGCAGTCAGTATCACACAGGAGAGGATTGGATACACGACTCAGCAGTCAGTATCACACAGAATAGGATTAGATACACAGCTCAGCAGTCAGTATCACACAGGATAGGATTAGATACACAGCTCAGCAGTCAGTATCACACAGGACAGGATTGGATGCACGGTTTTTATGTGCAATATGATCATTATAATTTGTCATAACTAACCGCAGTTGGTTACCATGCCCAGGCAACACCGGGCTCTTCAGCTAGTATATATATACCCATCATACATATTCGCCATCCCATAGTCCAGTGCCCATATACCCATCACACATATCCGCCATCCCATAGTCCCGTGCCCATATACCCGTCATACATATCCTCCATCCCATAGTCCAGTGCCCATATACCCATCACACATCCTTCATCCCATAGTCCCGTGCCCATATACCCATCATATATATTCGCCATCCCATAGTCGAGTGCCCATATACCCATCACACATCCTTCATCTCATAGTACCTTGCCCATATACCCATCATACATATCCTCCATCCCATAGTAGTGTGCCCATATACCCATCATACACATCCGCCATCCCATAGTCCTGTGCTCATATATACCCATCACACATCCTCCATCCCATAGTAGAGTGCCCATATACACATCATACATATACTGACATGGAAATATATATGGGTAGATATACCCTTATGCGTGCTGTGTCCTGTCCTAATTAGACAGAGTGTTATTGAGCACTCAATGAAGTAAAGATGCCACACCTGGTTAGCAGCAATACCTTCCAGCAAAACTCTACTGGTTTTATTGAATATACTTGGTTTTATCAGTTCATAACAGAAAGGAGTGGTTACTCATTAACATAAAGGCTGAACTTCTTATCTAATTGGTCAGTTTAAATACATGTAAATCAACAGCCGCGGAGACACCATCACATGTTTCTCAACGCAAGCAATGACTAGCCAGGTCTTTCCCCGGGAAGGAACAACCACGGGAAGGGCAGTCTCCAATGAAGGAAACCACCTATGCCAAAACATGGTATCCATCCACAGACAGCTGTTTCGGGGTATTGCCCCTCATCAGTGTGGAGTAGGAAACTGGCTAGTAGGAGCAATGCCTAGTGAAAGGCTATGAACATAAGGATGAGTGACCTCATGGAGATCAACATCCAACACTGCGGAGACACCATCACATGTTTCTCAACGCAGTGATCTAGAGCAATGCCCCCATCCCTTATGGGAAATATGCAAAAGCATGTAAATCAACAGCCGCGGAGACACCATCACATGTTTCTCAACGCAAGCAATGACTAGCCAGGTCTTTCCCCGGGAAGGAACAACCACGGGAAGGGCAGTCTCCAATGAAGGAAACCACCTATGCCAAAACATGGTATCCATCCACAGACAGCTGTTTCGGGGTATTGCCCCTCATCAGTGTGGAGTAGGAAACTGGCTAGTAGGAGCAATGCCTAGTGAAAGGCTATGAACATAAGGATGAGTGACCTCATGGAGATCAACATCCAACACTGCGGAGACACCATCACATGTTTCTCAACGCAGTGATCTAGAGCAATGCCCCCATCCCTTATGGGAAATATGCAAAAGCATGTAAATCAACAGCCGCGGAGACACCATCACATGTTTCTCAACGCAAGCAATGACTAGCCAGGTCTTTCCCCGGGAAGGAACAACCACGGGAAGGGCAGTCTCCAATGAAGGAAACCACCTATGCCAAAACATGGTATCCATCCACAGACAGCTGTTTCGGGGTATTGCCCCTCATCAGTGTGGAGTAGGAAACTGGCTAGTAGGAGCAATGCCTAGTGAAAGGCTATGAACATAAGGATGAGTGACCTCATGGAGATCAACATCCAACACTGCGGAGACACCATCACATGTTTCTCAACGCAGTGATCTAGAGCAATGCCCCCATCCCTTATGGGAAATATGCAAAAGCATGTAAATCAACAGCCGCGGAGACACCATCACATGTTTCTCAACGCAAGCAATGACTAGCCAGGTCTTTCCCCGGGAAGGAACAACCACGGGAAGGGCAGTCTCCAATGAAGGAAACCACCTATGCCAAAACATGGTATCCATCCACAGACAGCTGTTTCGGGGTATTGCCCCTCATCAGTGTGGAGTAGGAAACTGGCTAGTAGGAGCAATGCCTAGTGAAAGGCTATGAACATAAGGATGAGTGACCTCATGGAGATCAACATCCAACACTGCGGAGACACCATCACATGTTTCTCAACGCAGTGATCTAGAGCAATGCCCCCATCCCTTATGGGAAATATGCAAAAGCATGTAAATCAACAGCCGCGGAGACACCATCACATGTTTCTCAACGCAAGCAATGACTAGCCAGGTCTTTCCCCGGGAAGGAACAACCACGGGAAGGGCAGTCTCCAATGAAGGAAACCACCTATGCCAAAACATGGTATCCATCCACAGACATGTGATGGTGTCTCCGCGGCTGTTGATTTACATGCTTTTGCATATTTCCCATAAGGGATGGGGGCATTGCTCTAGATCACTGCGTTGAGAAACATGTGATGGTGTCTCCGCAGTGTTGGATGTTGATCTCCATGAGGTCACTCATCCTTATGTTCATAGCCTTTCACTAGGCATTGCTCCTACTAGCCAGTTTCCTACTCCACACTGATGAGGGGCAATACCCCGAAACAGCTGTCTGTGGATGGATACCATGTTTTGGCATAGGTGGTTTCCTTCATTGGAGACTGCCCTTCCCGTGGTTGTTCCTTCCCGGGGAAAGACCTGGCTAGTCATTGCTTGCGTTGAGAAACATGTGATGGTGTCTCCGCGGCTGTTGATTTACATGCTTTTGCATATTTCCCATAAGGGATGGGGGCATTGCTCTAGATCACTGCGTTGAGAAACATGTGATGGTGTCTCCGCAGTGTTGGATGTTGATCTCCATGAGGTCACTCATCCTTATGTTCATAGCCTTTCACTAGGCATTGCTCCTACTAGCCAGTTTCCTACTCCACACTGATGAGGGGCAATACCCCGAAACAGCTGTCTGTGGATGGATACCATGTTTTGGCATAGGTGGTTTCCTTCATTGGAGACTGCCCTTCCCGTGGTTGTTCCTTCCCGGGGAAAGACCTGGCTAGTCATTGCTTGCGTTGAGAAACATGTGATGGTGTCTCCGCGGCTGTTGATTTACATGCTTTTGCATATTTCCCATAAGGGATGGGGGCATTGCTCTAGATCACTGCGTTGAGAAACATGTGATGGTGTCTCCGCAGTGTTGGATGTTGATCTCCATGAGGTCACTCATCCTTATGTTCATAGCCTTTCACTAGGCATTGCTCCTACTAGCCAGTTTCCTACTCCACACTGATGAGGGGCAATACCCCGAAACAGCTGTCTGTGGATGGATACCATGTTTTGGCATAGGTGGTTTCCTTCATTGGAGACTGCCCTTCCCGTGGTTGTTCCTTCCCGGGGAAAGACCTGGCTAGTCATTGCTTGCGTTGAGAAACATGTGATGGTGTCTCCGCGGCTGTTGATTTACATGCTTTTGCATATTTCCCATAAGGGATGGGGGCATTGCTCTAGATCACTGCGTTGAGAAACATGTGATGGTGTCTCCGCAGTGTTGGATGTTGATCTCCATGAGGTCACTCATCCTTATGTTCATAGTTTAAATACATGAACATATATGGGCGTCCGACCTAAGGTGACTTAAGAATCAGATGATATACTGCCCCTTGTATTCCAATGTCAGCAAGACTCCAATATCGGCTGAGACCATCTGGCCTAACTTCCTCTTCTGTGTGTTTGGGACAAATGTCACAAGACAATGCTATCATGAGATCACATCAGCTCCCCAGACTCTCTCATGGGGGGGGGGCAGGAGGTCATTTTCACCAACTAGTTATAGAGTTCAAATATGTATCTGTGTGCATATAAGAGTATATAAAAGTACATAGTATATGAAGTATATAGCCTATAGCAGGCAAGTGAGATCTAGATGAAATACATATACATATATATTTCCATAACAATCCCCCCTTAGATATCACTTGCCCTAAAATCCTGCTCCTGGCCCAAAGAGCTGCAACTCTTTTGTGCTGCCAGTGAACTGACATACGCCTAACGCATACATCCTCCTCTGTACAGACTTTCGCAAATGGGCGGTCAGGAGATCTGTCCCTAAAGGGGGTGTGGTGCAATGTAATCAAAGTCTCTTAGTTAGCAGTCTATGCAGTCATTGCATGTGTATCCTCTGTCAGGTAGGTAATTTATTCAGTCAGGTAGGTCATCCACAGCATCATTCCAGCTCAGGTGTATCTTCTGGTATGAAGGCCTTTTCCCGCAATGCGGTGCGTGGATCTAGGTGGAGGTTTTCCTTCCAGGTTGGTGGCGTCAGCACTTGGAGAAGGGCCATCGGATCTGGGATCGAGTGCTTCTCCTCACGGACCTTTTCCACCCACACTCAGTCTCCTGACTTCAGGGCGTGCATACCAGGCACCGAATCTGAACCTGGCAATGAAGGAAAAGCTCGAGAATGGACATTAGCAAGATTCTTGATAAATTCAATTACACAAGCAGGCAAAGTATCATTTTGCATAGTCAACTGCTAAGTAAAGAATACCCCTAAACTGGGTTTTTTACCCAAATAAAGTTTCATATTGGTGACAGCTTTTCCTGAGCCTATGGGAGTGTCTAATGCCAGGGTTTGTCTGTCTCTTGGGCAGATTTTTCTTTAGCATGCTGCTCTTAAGTGTCCCACCTAGTCTATGGTGTGGGATGGTGAGATGTGTGTAGGCCTAAGTCTGACCCTACTGCTGATCAGATCTCTTGTGTCAGGTTTGCTGTGTATGTGGGTCCCTGATCACTTGCTATTGCTTCTGGAACCTCCATATCTGCACACTATTTTTGAGAGTAGCTTCTTTGCAGTAGTTTTCGCCAACCGGTTCCTTACTGGGAAGTAGTGTTGAGCATTCCGATACTGCAAATATCGGTTATCGGCCGATATTCGCTGTATCGGAATTCCGATACCGAGTACCGATATTTTTTCAGTATCGGATACCGGAATCGGAAGTCCTCATAATGCAATGAGCCACTGTTGTCGCTGTAATTCGCTGCTGAAATGATGTCATCATGATGCGCGGTCTGTGCGCGCATCATGATGCGCGGTCTGTGCCGACTGCGGGGGGCCTGTACCATCTGCGGGGTGCCTGTACGGGCCTGCCGGGGGTCTGTGCAGGCCTGCCGGGTGCCTGTGCTGCCTGCCGGGGGTCTGTACGGGCCTGCCGGGGGCTTGTGCTGGCCGGCAGGGGTCTGTGCGGGTCTGCCGGGGCCCTGTGCCGGCTGCCAGGGGTCTGTACGGGCCTGCTGGGGGTCTTGTGCCGGCTGCCGGGGGTCTGTGTGGGCCTGCCGGGCGGCTTGTGCCGGCTGCTGGGGGTCTGTACGGGCCTGCCGGGGCTTGTGCCGGCTGCCGGGGGTATGTACGGGCCTGCTGGGGGTCTTGTGCCAGCTGCCGGGGGTCTGTGCGGGCCTGCCGGGGGTCTGTGCCGGCCTGCCGGGTGCCTGTGCTGGCTGCTGGGGGTCTGTGTGGGCATGCCGGGGGCCTGCACAAGCCCCCGGCAGGCCCGTACAGACTCCCGGCAGCCGGCACAAGCCCCCGGCAGGCCCATACAGACCCCCGGCAGGCCCGCACAGACCCCGCCCGCACATACAGACGCGCACAGTGTCCGCCCACGCACTGCCCACACTCTTCCCCCCTCCCGAACTGGATGTGCAAGTAAAGAAAGGGGGTTTTATTTCTGTCCCATTGACTTGAATGGGACTTCCGGTATCGGAATCGGCGATACCCGATACTTTTTTTTTGTATCGGGTTGATCCAATCCGATCCTATATTTCTCTATATCGGATGGTATCGCTCAACACTACTGGGAAGTCTTCAGGTCAGATGATGTGGGGGAACTTTTCCCGCTTGTCCGATGTTGCATTTTGATGGAGGCCAGACAGCTGCTGGGAATTTGGCTGTTAAGGTGGGAGTCCAGTCTAATCAGGTCATTCATCTGTGTCTTCAATTCTGTGTGGGGGGCTATGTGCCCATTGAACCACCGTAGGGTACACACTTTGAGGTAGACTGGGTCCGAACTGGATGTGCAAGTAAAGAAAGGGGTTTTTTCATTCCGATATTTCTCTCCCATTGACTTGAATGGGACTTCCGGTATCGGAATCGGCGATACCCGATACTTTTTTTTGTATCCGGCCGATCCAATCCGATCCAATATTTCTCTATATTGGATGGTATCGCTCAACACTACTGGGAAGTCTTCAGGTCAGATGATGCGGGGGAACTTTTCCCACTTGTCCGATGTTGCATTTTGTCGGAGGCCAGACAGCTGCTGGGAATTTGGCTGTTAAGGTGGGAGTCCAGTCTAATCAGGTCATTCATCTGTGTCTTCAATTCTGTGTGGGGGGCTATGTGCCCATTGAACAACCGTAGGGTACAAACTTTGAGGTAGTCTGGGTCTGTCTTGAGGTAGACGGTTTGAGGTAGATGTTTTGAGGTAGACGGTTTATTGAAGCCCAGTGCTCTTGCCCTTCAGCATCCAGCTTTCCTTCTCCTCTTTCCGAGTCTGATCCTGCTACTTCTTGTACAGCTTCGGGAAGTCATTTTGTCAGGTTTTCTCGTCTTCAGTCGTCTTGTAGTAGCCGTCCGGCTCTACGACTTCTCCCATTTTCCGTATTGTCTTCCTCTTGGCTGCTTCTTTGGCTGCCACGTCTGCTGTTGATGCCCCGTGTCTCTGCTGTGTTCAGTTTTCCGTGTGCCTTGACCTTCAACACTGCCACCACTTTTAGTAGTTGAAGAGCGTCCAGCAGGTCTCTTATGGCTCCATGATGCTTCATGGTCGATCCGCTTGCTGTGATGAAGTCTCTTGCAGCCCAGATGGGTCCGAAGTCATGTGCTATGCCATGCGAGTACCTGGAAGTTTTGTTCTTTGCAATCTGGCAAGCCTTTCGTCAGCTCTATCAGCTCCGCTTCTTGGGCTCTTGGCTGACAAACTTCTGGACCATAGGATGTCTTGATTGCTGGTCACTGCACATCCCATGTGGAATCTTCCTTCATCATCTGCAAAACTGGAGCCATCTACGGTATCTTGCAGATTTTTCATCTGAGGGTCCATATCCGCATCCCCCCTTGGGAGTGGGACTAGAGACAGGTAACGGCTGAGAGCACTGAAGAGTGGTGGAGAGCAGCCTTGTCAGGAGGGCGTGTGCTGCAGATATTGTTTTCATGCAGGAGGGCCCCCCTTAGAACTGGTTCCAGGCTGGCTAGTCTTGAGGCCTCTGGTTTTCCTCCGTGGGCATGTTTTTAAGACACCAGTAGCATGAACTTCTCCATCTTTGTCCTTCCTTTTCCGTTCGGCCAAGACAGGATGGCTTCTCGTAGTCAGGGAGGTCAAGAGCTGGCGCAGAGACTATGAAGTCTTTCAGTTTCCTATACGAGATGAAGGCTGTAATGTGTTGATGCAATTGTATAGAGGCTGCATTAAGCCTGGAGCACCAGGGATCCAAGTTCTGCAGTACGAGACTAGACCAAGGAAGGCCTGCATCTTCGGAGTTGTTGAGGGAGCCATCTTCTCCTCCTCGGTCCTCCGGTCATCTGTCAAGAGTTTTGTCCAGTGGGTGATACGGTGCCTTCAGGAATGTAACTTGCTTTTGACACCTCTGGACTCTGTTTTCGCAGAACCTACGTTGCTGCTCCGCCAGGCAGAGTAGAGGAGACATGGAAAGCGCTGTGCAGGTAGCGATGTCGATGACTTCTGCATGCTCCGCAATCCAGTTGACGGGGAAGGAGGACGATGCTCAGGCGAGCTGTGAAAGGCTGTTCTGGGCCCTCTTGGGCATCACTGTCCATTTGTTCTGCACCCCCCTTGTGCGTTTTCAGGAACTGGTCGTCCAGGTGAGGGGGAACATTGACAGGAGCTTCAGGCAGATCCATCACTGTGAGCACCGTTGTTGGCAGGTTTGTCAGCAGAGTGTGCAGACCTGGCACAACTGGCGTTTCAAACACGGTTGCTTCGCTCACAGCCCTCAGGTTATGCACCATTCAATCCAGTCTGGTGGTTCTCCTTCCACAATCTTCATCTTGATCGAGAAAAGGTGGGACTGCATGATGATTCCCATGGGTGAGGCGGCTTCAATCTGGCCTTGCTCTTCACAGTGCCGTGAGGGACTCCCATCTTCTGGCACAGGGCCAGCAGGGAAGCAAGCTGTTTGCTGGGGTCTTCCTCATCAGAGATGACATCCAGCTGAGCTTTCTTGCTCTCACAGGGGGTCTTTTAGCTGGGGCGTCTTCTTTACCAGCCAGCAGCAGTTCCTTTCACCCAGCTTGATCTCAGGTCAGCATCTTGTTAACCAATTTGAGGAGCTGAGTGGCTGTCTTCTGGTCCAGGGCCTGGATTAACTTCAAGGAGCACCTTCAGAATCTTGTCCAAGATGATCCTCTGGCGCTGGAACCGGAAGCAGTGCAGCCATTTCACGAAGCGGGTGTGGTCCCACTGGGTTGAAAGTTTTCCTGGCCCATGCCAAAGTTCTTAGGCCATTTTTTGAACCGCAGTTCCACTTAGACCTCCAGTTGGTCAGAGTCAGTTTGGCTCTGGGTGATGAGCAGCGGATGCTGGGCCTTCCGAGCATCCAGGGTTCCAGACTTGAGTGACACCCGCACTGGCGCAACTTAAAGTCTCCCTTGGACTATAGGCTTCCGGGTGCTATGTCCGGCACCTCCTTGGGTAGGCTTGCGCCGGTTGTTCGAGTGAGGCTCTTGTAGGGCCACCAGCATGGGCATGATTGATTCTTCTTGGGTCTGGGGTGGAGAAGAGGTCAAGGTCACATCTTCATGGGACACTTCGATCACCTTCAGTTCCTGCAGTAGGTCTGCGCTCATCAGGTGTGGTGGGCAGGTCTCCATCATAAACTGGAACAGGATGGAGTGTCCTGGCTGTGTCCACATGCTCAGGGGCTTGCAAGTTGGGGGATGTCTGTCTTCACCTTTAATCCCCATATGAGACACACAGTGCTCTGGTGGACTGGTGGGGTCGGGGATTTTCACTTCTGACTGCACCAGTGTCCCCAAGGAAAGATATGACAGCCCCCAGTGATTTGAGGTATTGGGTCCGCTGATGGGGCTTCACATGTCAGGGGCGTGATGTCTGGCGGACCTGGTTTGCCTCTGTCCTATGGACAGGGTTCTTCATTGTCTCCTGTGTTTCTTTCTTTGCCTATTCCTCTGCGGGATGACCTGGGTTGCCGGGGTGCTGTGCACTGGTTCCGGAAATGGCCAAGGTTGCCACAGTTGAAACACCTGACAGGTCTCCTGTCTCTGCCTCGAGGGCCTGTCCTCCGCACTCCTGGGAGGGACTCAATTCTTCTGGCTACTGCAAGCAGGGCATCTACTGCCATTGTCCTGTACTCAGGCCTGGCCACTATCAGCAGTTTCTTGATTGGTTCTCTTAGTCCATGCACAAAGGCCTGTGCCAACATTTGTCCGTGTACCTGATCATGAATAGTGAAGCCTAAAATTAGGAATATCTGCCTCACTCTGCCATGAAACTCGTCTACAGACTCTGTCTCGGCTTGGCTCATGTTATGCAGGCTGAGTGCTTGTCTAACGTTGGCCCACTCTCTGAGCTGTTCAATTAGCTTTGATCCTGATTCACAGGAATGCACATCTAATTCTGATGGAAGCTTGAAGTGTTCCTTCATGATTGGCCAGAGTGTTTCACCTGCTTTTATCTCCATTATGGACCAGAGATCACTCCAGGATGCAGCATATGTCTGCTGGCTCTGCTGCATTCTTCGGTAAAATGGCATGGGGTCCATATTTGGGTCTGGCAGATTTCTTAGAATACTGAACACCTGACTATGGGTGAAAGGCACATAGTGTGGCTCTAACTGCCCCTGCCTACTAGGTGTCTGTGAGTTTCTCCAAGTACTATGCAGCTTGTCTGTCCCTCCTTCATTTTCATCAGAGGAGGAACTGTGCCATTGTGTGATTGTCTTTCTGTGTGTGGGTACTTCCCCTCTGAGACTGCAGCTCCGTGTGGCACATAGGATCTTCAGTCTCAGACTTAGCAGGTGCAGTGTCTGATGGCACACACCTCCCTTCTGCTAGCTGTTGTATCGGGAGGGCACCTGTGTTGTTATGTGTGGGGAGTGATTCACTTTCTTCTCCCGGTGTCATAGCCGTCTCTTTAGAGAGGGTGCCCTGAGGAACTAGGGACACCTCATTGTCTGGATCTGGTACTGGGCCAGCGGGTGACGATGAACTGAGAGGTGGGTGAGGAAAAGAAAGAGAGGGAAGGGTGGAGGAAAGATTTGGAATAGGAGGAGAAGTGAGAGATAGTGGAGGAGAGTGAGGAGGCGACAAAAGAGGAGGAGATGTGAAGACAAGGAGCAGGAGGAGGGAAGAGGAGAGGGATGAGAGGTGGGCGTTGGTGATGAAGATGGAGAGGGAGGAGAGATGATAGAGAGAGAGAGAAGGAGGAGAGATTGGCGGAGATGAAGAAGATAGGGAGGGGAGAGAGAGAGATGACGAGGGAGAATGAGGTATAGGAGGAGAAATAGATGAGAGAGGGGAGGTGGGAGTGAGAATAGCGGAGATAGAGGGAGGAGAGAGGAGAGGGAGATGGGAGGAGGGAAGAGTGGGGAGAGAGGAGATGGTGGGGGGAGCAAACTGCTTCCCCCCCTCTGCCATCACAGAAGGCATTCTTAGACCTGTGGTCCTTCTCAGACGGCACAAATTAGAATGCCGCTGAAAACACTTTTTCTACACGTAAAAAAAAAACCAATCCTTTCCTGTTCACACCATCTGTTAGCACCTTATACGCTGTAAAATCCTCTGTCACTTTAAGAAATGCAGACGGCAATTACTAGCTACTTCCCTTTTCTTTTCAATACATCTTGTCATGCTACTAATGTGTGCAAACTGTAAAGCGCTGTGGAATATGTTAGTGCTATATAAAAATAAAGATTATTATGCCACAGCTTAAAGAAAAAAACTGTTCTTGCAAAACCACATACTATGTCTGTTCTAAAGACTGGAGAAAAGTGATTAAAACTTTAAAAACTTTGCAACCCCTTTTAACCTGCTAGAAAGGGAAGGAAAAACAAAACAAGAATATTTAGTGAAAAAACTCCAAAAGTAGTGGAAACAAAGAAGGAAAATCAAAATTGACAAGAGAACACAGGAATAACCCAATGCAGGTAAAAATTCTCTTTTTAACAAAAACTGAAAGAAAGAAGTGAAAACTAAAACCTAAAAAAAACTGATAAAATGTCACAAAAGTGGAAGAAAGCTAAAAAGAGATAAAAAGGGAAAAATGATTTTCTTTCTTTTTTTTTTCCTTAAAAAGATTTTTAAAGAATGAAACCCAAAAAATTGATAAAATCAAAAAGTATATAAAATTTAAAAAGAACCACTCAGAAAAAAATAAAAACCAATAAATTCAGGGAAAATGGAGGGAAAAAGAAAGAAAAGCAAAAGGCACAATCAAGAAAAGTTGATAAACCTTGGAAAAAACACTCCAAAATATTTATAAGAATCTAAAAATCAGTACAACTTCCAAAAATAGAAGGGTTAATGCAGAAATGATGCAGGATACACACACTTCCCCCTTTTTTTCTGCCTGTGTCTCTCAGTCAAATCTGAGAACAATGGAAAACAGAAAGCAGTCTGAGACCCAGCTTTCCCCAAAATTCTCACACTGCAGTAACAAAAGCCTCTACCAAAAGTGCAAGATAAAAATAAAATAGGGAAAAGCAGAGTACAAATATGACAGTATGAAAAATATATATCAGGGGCACACCCTGTAGGCAAAAGAGGAAGTGTACAAGACAAAAGGAAAAAAAACACTTTCTGCTTCAGGTCTTCCTGGAAAACTGCAATGAATTCACATATAGACGTCAGGGGAGAGAGATCGAAAGCCCTTCTGTGACACGTATGTCAAACAGCTGCTGGTAACCGATAACTGCCAACCACACTGGGTGCACTGCGCTGGTGACCCGGGAATGTTAACACGCTGTACCGGACGTCCTGCCTGGCTCGTCGGTATCAGTAATGTGATAACTCCCACAATGTTGCCACCACCTGATACCTGGGCCGGCTTCTCCTGTACTTCCCTGTGACCAGGTGTGTTGGTGGCAACCTGTCATGTGGTTTGGCTTGCAATATCTCCCCTAAGCTAACACCACCGTGTGGCCTGGCGTGGGCGCTGTTGTCCCTTCCTGTGCACGGGTGTTTGTTGTGATAGCTTGATGTGAGATTCGCCTTGTGATAACTCCGTAAGGCCCCACCACCTGTCCCTGGGCAAGGCTTCTCCTGTCCTCCCCCTGTGTCCAGGTGTGTTTGTGAGGACCTATCTGAGTGGGTCAAACTCCCCTGTTATCGGTTCCCCAGCAACCACAAGAATAAACAGTCACAGTTTCCACCAGCTCTCTCACCCGGATCTTAGACACACAGGACCACAGCAGACACTTTGCTTATCCCAGGGTTTGGATAAGAGCGTGGACTTTTTTTTTTACATTACCTGGGTTTGGTGACCACACTGACCGGCTAGAGTTGCTGACCTAGACTGGGCACAGGGAACATTCAGGTAAGATAACTAGATTTTCTTACCTTACTTATGGAGTTGCGCAAATCTCCGTTCCCATGAGCCAAGACCTTGGCCGGCACCTCTGTCATCTCCAGTCAGCAGGATCCCTGTGCGTTTTCGTCCACAGCCTCGAGTTGGGCGTCAATTGACATGGAAATTTATATGGGTAGATATACCCTTGTGTGTGCTGTGTCCTGTCCTAATTAGACAGAATCTTATTGAGCGCTCAAGGAAGGAAAGACGCCACACCTGGTTAGCAGCAATACCTTCCAGCAAAACTCTACTGGTTTTATTGAATATACTTGGTTTTATCAGTTTGTAACAGAAAGGAGTGGTTACTCATTAACATAAAGGCTGAACTTCTTATCTACTTGGTCAGTTTAAATGCATGAACATATATGGGCGTCCGACCTAAGGTGACTTAAGAATCAGATGATATACTGCCCCTTGTATTCCAATGTCAGCAAGACTCCAATATCGGCTGGGACCATCTGGCCTAACTTCCTCTTCTGTGTGTCTGGGACAAATGTCACAAGACAATGCTATCATGAGATCACATCAGCTCCCCAGACTCTCTCATGGGGGGCAGGAGGTCATTTCCACCAACTAGTTATAGAGTTCAAACTGTAAATATGTATCTGTGTGCATGTAAGAGTATATAAAAGTACATAAGTATATAGCAGTATATGGAGTATATAGCCTATAGCAGGCAAGTGAGATCTAGATGAAATACATATACATATATATTTCCATAACAATCCTCCATCCCATAGTCGAGTGCTCATATACCCATCATACATATCCACGATCCCAGAGGCCCATGCCCATATACCCGTTATACATATCCTCCATCCCATAGTCGAGTGACCATGTACCCATCATACATATCCTCCATCCCATAGTAGAGTGCCCATATACCTATCACGCATCCTCCATCCCATAGTAGAGTGGCCATATACCCATCATACATATCTGCCATCCCATAGTCCCGTGCCCATATATCCGTCATACATATCCTCCATCCCATAGTCCAGTGCCCATATACCCATCACACATCCTCCATTCCATATCTGCCATCCCATAGTCCCGTGCCCATATACCCGTCATACATATCCTCCATCCCATAGTCCAGTGCCCATATACCCATCACACATCCTCCATCCCATAGTCCCGTGTCCATATACATATCCGCCATCCCATAATCCCATGCCCATATGTCCGTCATACATATCCTCCATCCCATAGTCCAGTGCCCATATACCCATCACACATCCTCCATTCCATAGTCAACCTTTATGACATCATAATGAGCGGCGGGGCTTGCAACCTATGATGACATCAGCGTCACCATGGCAACCATTGTGACATCATAATGAGGGGCGGGGCTTGACGCGCACACACTGTTTCCCCACTATGTAGATAGGGGCATTATGACATCATAATGAGGGGCGGGGCTTGACACACAAACACTTTTTCCCCAGTATGTAGATAGGGACAAAATTGTTTGGTGAATTGGAACTCGCGGGGTTAAAATTTCGTCTCACAACATAGCTTAGGACGCTCTCGGGGTCAAGACGTGTGACTGTGCCAAATTTTGTGGCTGTAGCTGCGACCGTGCGGATGCCTATCCCGGACATACACACACATACATACATACATACACACTTTGAGCTTTATATATTAGATGTACACAGTGTTGATGGAAAGGATTCAGACCCCTTTAAATGTTTCACTCTTTTTTTCATTGCAGCTATTTGGTAAATTCATGGGGGAACTTGTTAATGATCTCAAGGCAGCTTGGACCACAGTCACCAAGAAAAACATTGGTAACACATTATGCTGGAAAGGTTTAAAATCCTGCAGTGCCCTCACGGTCCCCCTGCTCAAGAAGGCACATGTGCAGGCCCATCTGAAGTTTGCCAATGATCACCTGGATGATTCTGTGAGTGAATGGGAGAAGGTGCTGTGGTCAGATGAGACAAAAATTGGCGTCTTTGGCAGTAACTCAACTCGTTGTATTTGGAGGTAGAGAAATGCTGCCTATGACCCAAAGAACACCATCCCCACTGTTAAGCATGGAGGTGGAAATATTATGTTTTGGGGGTGTTTCTCTACTAAGGGCACATGACTACTTCACTGCATCAGTTGGAGAATGGATGGAGCCATGTACCGTGAAATCCTGAGTGACAACCTCCTTCCCTCCGCCAGAACATTAAAAATGGGTTGTGGCTGGGTCTTCCAGCAAGACAATGACCGAAAACATACAGCCAAGGCAACAAAGGAATGGCTCAAAGAGAAGCATATTAAGGTAATGGAGTGGCCTAGCCAGTCTCCAGAACTTAATCCCATAGAAAACTTATGGAGGGAGTTGAAGCTCCGAGTTGCCAAGCAACAGCCTCAAAATCTTAATGATTTAGAGATGATCTGCAAAGATTAGTGGAGCAAAATTCCTCCTGACATGTGCGCAAACCTCATCAACGACAAGAAACGTCTGACTGCTGGGCTTGCCAACAAGGGTTTTGCCACCAAGTATTAAATCTTGTTTGCCAGAGGGATCAAATACTTATTTCTCACTGCAAAATGCAAATAAATTTATATAATTTATACAATGGGATTTTATGGATTTTATTTTAGATATTCTATCTCTCAATGTTAAAATTAACCTACCGTTAAAATTGTAGACTGTTCATGTCTGTGTCAGTGGGCAAACTTACAAAATCAGCAAGGGATCAAATACTTATTTCCCCCACTGTATATGATTGATACAACCATTATTTTGTAACAATAATAAAATATGATGTAAATATTAAAAATGGAATCCTGTTAAATTAGGTCTCAATAGAAAATAATCACACAGAAGCTCGGAGGACAGTTGTGGATCCCTCTGGACTGAGCCAGTAGAAGATGCTCTATAAATGTAGCTGGATTACTGGATACACGGAAAATGACTGTTATACCCACTTATCCTGTCACATTAATGTTTACAAATTATTTAAATATCTTATTTATACATTTATTAACAAATTGTTCCAATATTATAAGGCTAAATAAATATTACATCACATGGACGCAGAAAAGGACAACTTAGCAGTAGCTCATGTGAGTCTGGTCTTACATTCCTGAAGGATAAAAGTTAAGTTTATTTTTTATTTCCCCTTGCTTGGTAAGAGAAGGGTTCTACTTATTTTAGTTGACATTGCTATTTTCCTATCCTTATTTTCATTTAATACATTTATTTGAGCTGACATAAAATATGTATATAACTTAAAAAGACAATGTAAAGCCCTAAGTCACACTCCTATTAAAAGACTTCATGGATTTTGCAAGTTTAGTCTCGACTGTTGGATGGAATGTGAGAAAACGGTGAGAAAGATTAATAATATTATGGAAAATGTTAGCAAAAATCTTCCAATGAAGTAATTCATTAATTTTTCCCCCAGACTGCATTTACAAATAATGTGACCTCAGTTAATCTACTTGGATTTTCCGATCTTCAAAATTTCAGCATCCCGCTCTTCTCATTAATGATTTTCATTTACTGGGCTACCATTTCAGGAAATCTTCTAATCATCGTTCTATTTCTTCTGAGTAACACCCTCCAGTCCCCCATGTACTTCTTCATTACTCAGCTGTCATTGTGTGACATCCTGCTGACGACAGACATCGTGCCCACCCTTCTTCTCACTGTACTGTATGGGGGAAGCTCTGTGACTCTCATTGGTTGCATCTTCCAGTTTTCTTTCCTTGTTATGTCGGAGTCCTCAGAATGTCTTCTACTCTCGGTGATGTCCTATGATCGTTATCTGGCCATCTGTAATCCCCTCCGATATAAAGCCATCATGAATCACATGTTTTGTGCGGCATCTGTAACTATCATTTGGTTGGTTGGTCTTACAGTGATGTTGTTGCTTATGATCTCTATGTATGATCTGTATTACTGTGGACCTCACGTTATTGACCATTTCTACTGTGATTTAGAACCTATTTTGCAGCTCTCTTGCTCTGATACATCCAGAATCCATATACAGATTCTTATCATTGGTGTTTTAAATGTAGTTTGCCCTTTTCTAATAATTGGGATGTCCTATGTGTATATTGTTGTCACTATTATGAAGATCCCGTCCACCACCGGTAGACATAAATCCTTCTCCACCTGCAGCTCCCACCTCACTGTGGTTTCCATGCTTTATGGGACACTAATTACTGTTTATATGTTTCCAACCAATGGACAAACCCAGACCTTGAGCAAGGTCTTATCTCTGATTTATACTGTGCTGACCCCACTGCTCAACCCTATTATATACACTCTGAGGAACAAGGACTTTACAAAAGCTTTTCATAAACATAAATTTAGAATCATAAAATCATAGAATGTTAGAGTTGGACATCGTGTCCCATCCTCTGCACAATGCAGGATTCACTAGCCCATCTCAGACAAATGTCTGTCCAGCCTCTGTTTGAAGACATCTGTTGCAGGAATATTCACCACCTCTCGTGGTAGCCTGTTCCACTCATTAATCAAAACATTTTTTCTAATATCTAATCTATGTCTTCTCCCTTTCAGTTTCATTCCATTGCTTCTTGTGTTTCGATGTGGAAATGAGAATAAGGATGATCCCTCTACACTGTGACCGCCCTTTAGATATTTGCAGACACATTTTAAGCCTTTTCTTCTGCAAGCTAAACATTTGCTTTAAAATTCTGTAGTGAAATATACTTTGCAGTCCGCTCACCATCATGGTCGCTCTTCTCTAAACTTGCTCCAGTTTTTCAATATCTTTTTCAAATCTGGTGCCAGGACCGAGCACAGTATTTCAGATGAGGTCTGACCAAGGAGGAGTAGAGGGGGATAATTACATCACATGATCTAGACACTATGCTTCTCTTAATTTATCCTAGAATTCTGTTTGACTTTTTTGCTGCTGCATCACACTTAGATTGCTTTAGGCTCAGCAGTGTCAGCCACAGATCTGCCTGCTCTTTCAGCACTATCCACAACTCTTCAGCATTGTGTGTTTTGTCAATTAAGCATATTAGCTTCAGGACAGCCTGTTGCCGCTTGGCTGAGGCAGTGCTGCAGTGCTTCCAGCTTGTGACTGATATAATCATTTTGGAGATGGAGGCTGAAGAGGAGGAGGAGAATAAGGTGCAGGAGCTGTAGACTGTGAGGGCACCCCTGATTGACCTAGGGCCCGCAATCCCAATCCTCATCATCATGAGGAGGATGTGTTCCATCCTAAGGTCAGGCACTTGTCCACATGTCCATGGTTAGGTGGACTTTCCCAGTAACTACATTGTTGAGGGCACAGCTAATGTTGTGGGACACATGCTTATGTAATGCAAGTACTGCAAACCGGGCAAATAGTGGCAGCTTGGGATCAAGTACCGAGGAACGGCCGCCGCCATCAGGTTGTGGAAAGCTTCCATCTCCACAAGCTGAAAAGGCAGTATTTCGAACGCAAGCAGTCGCGAAATGAGTGAATTTGGTAGGGTGGCCAGTGGGGCATTGGCTGTGCATTTGTGCTTGCGTTCCAAGAACTAGGATATGGACAACTGAATGCTGCACTGGGAAAAGGACGTGGACATGCTTGATGATAGTGCTAGTTGAATGTTTGCAATGACAGGTGCAGGATAGGAGGCATCTTTGCATGCACTATGGACAGGGAATTGGCTTGCACGCACAACAGCAGAAGAAGCAGTGGTGTCACCAGTAGACACTGTTCCTGGACCCCGGGGTTCAGCCCACAAAGTCGGAAGCTTTGCTGCCATGTGCCTGATGATGCTGGTGGTGGTCAGGCTGGTAGTTTTGCTACCCTTGCTGATGCTGTTCTGGCAGGTGGTGCAAATGACTTTTTTGGGTTATTGGCATAGTCGTTAAAAAACAACCAGACTTGGGAAGACCTAACAGTTGGACTGACAACTTCCATCGTGTTGGTGTTATGAGAAATGGTTGCCCGCCTTCTTTCTGCAGCCCCCACACTGCTTCTTCCTGCCTGTTGAGGTGCTACACCTCCCTCGCCCTGTGTGCTGCTGTCCTCACTCTGCATGTTCTCCTGCCTGCTTGGGTCAGTTACTATATCATCCACCACCTCATCTTCCACTTCCTCACCCTTGTTCTCCTCCTGACTTTCTGGCAATTGTATCTCATCATCGTCCAACTCTTGTGACACTTTCTCACCGTCACCTATGTGTGACCGTGGCTGCTCAAATATTTGGGCATCGCTACATGAAATCTCCTCTTCCCCCACTTCACATGGATTGGGCAAGAGGCAAAATCTATAAATGGAAAAGTGAACAGCTCTTCGGAGTGTCCAAGCTTGGGATTATTTGTCTCTGGGCACTTGTCATGGTGGGAGGAAGGAAGATCAAGGTGAGGAATATGTGGTCCAGACTCATGGCTACTGAGACTTGACAATGTGGTGGCAAAATGACTGCTTTATCTGCTATCCAACCAAGAACCTTTTGGCACTGCTTTGGGTTTAATAGTGGTGTGCTGCAGTCCCCTAGTAATTGGTACAGGAAGGTTGGGCGAGAAGAGGTGGTGTTTGTTGTGGCACGATTTAAGCTTGCCCTTGGCTTCGGCCTATGCATGCATCATCACCATCACGTCCAGTTCCCCGTTCCTTGCCCCGCGCTTTGCCCATTTTAAATGGTGGACAATATTTTCCACGTTATACACATGTATTCGCCATCAAGATGGCATTGATGCCTGCAGGTTCTTTTTGAGGAGCAGCAGCTGGGATGGCCTTGTATGTGATCTAGCTTTGGAATTGCTTTAATACGTTCTTACATACAATTTTCTTGTTTTCAGGGACGTTTTTTTATCCACAGCAGTGCGGCACTGCCATGGGCACACCCTGCACCCCTTCTTTCGCTGGCCTCTTCCTGGGATACTGGGAGCGGGAGGTTTTTGCGGGGGAGGGGGGGCGGGCCGTTGACCATGTGCAGTGCTGGCTGCGATACATTGATGATTTGCTCATGGTGTGGCAGGGTTCACAACAACACCTTAAGGAATTTATGGAGAGCTTGAATAACAATGGTTATAACATTAAACTTACCTACACTTATAGTAACTCCAAGGTGCATTTCCTGGACATCAAGTTTCAGGTGGACCCTCTTTCCAGCCTGCAGACTGATGTATACAGGAAGCCCACCTCGGTTAATTCACTCCTCCATGCTGGATCCTGCCACCCATGGGCAACTTTCAAGGCCATTCCAGTTGGCCAGTTCTTACGAATTAGACGAATCTGCTCTTCAGAAGATACTTTTTTGAGCCAAGCTGGGGAACTTAGAGACCGTTTTCTTAAACGGGGCTATAGTCGACGTTGTGTAAAAAAGGGCTTTGATAGAGCAAGAAAAACAAATCGGCTGGCCCTTCCACAACCAAATATTAGGAAGAAAATGCAACAACAGCAGGGTAATGTCAGGTTCATCTCTACCTTTAATGGGGGATGGAACCAAATGAGGAATATGCTCACCAAACATTGGAACATACTGAAGACAGAATCTTCATTGGCTAATATAATTTCTGAGTATCCACTCATGACATATCATAGAAGTCCCAACTTAGGGGATATGCTGGTACGCTTACATTACGTCCCACATATCAAAAATCTTTTTGATTCTCGTGGCCCCCCTTTAGGATGTTTTCCCTGTGGCAATTGCGTGGCATGCAAGAATGTCATGCGGACATCATCATTTCAATCTGCTGATGGAATAAAAACCTACTCTATTAGACAACATATAACTTGTAACACTGCTCAAGTTACCTATTATGCGACATGTGGGTGTCCAAAAATCTATGGCGGCTTAACGAGTCGCCAAATAAAATTGCACGTCCGGGAACATGTCCGTGACATCCTTGCATCCAAGACAGTAACTGACCTGACACAACTTAAAACTATACCTAGGCACTATAAATTAGTGCACAATTGCAACCCCAAATCCTTCCTGGTAAGGGGCATTCAACATATAAATAGCGGAATTAGAGGCGGTGACAATAAACGCCTTCTCGCGCAGAAGGAATGTAGGTGGATCACAGTCCTAGAGACCATGACGCCACATGGGCTTAACGAATCACTTAGTTTTGCGCCATTTTTATGATCTGTATATACATTTATTTCTGCCTGCCATCCCTAGATCGGTATCTCTCTCTCTTTTTTAACTTACATCTATGTTTTTATTCTGTGTGTGTTTTGGACCTTGCACTTATTTTATTTGTTACTTGTCTGGCTTTAGATAATGTGATTTATATCATTCGATATATTGGAGTGGAGATGTTAATCGAGATCTTAACAACATGTGGCAGAGGATCTACGTGACAAAATTATTATCTTGTCTGAAATGACATATGACCATGCACCTGGCGGATCAATTCAAGAAGCATTTGGAATGAGGACTTAATATGAATAGAAGGATATGTATTTGTGATCACACTAAGTCTGCTTCTAACTATATATATATTTTTTTCATCTGATAGATGGATGTGCATGTAATTTTTGAATCTGTAAAGGCCTCTTTGACACATATGTCATTAATTTTTGTCCAGCACATGTAGGGTTAGCATACATAACATGCATTTCCGTGCCCCCTCCGTCTTCTCCTCTCTCCCTCCCCCTCTCTTTGCTCTATTTCAATAGAGATCAGGTCACCTTTTATGATAGTGACTTTATCATGGAGGGACGAATGCCTGTTACATGCGATAGCGGTGCGTCATTATTAGAATGTGATACATGGGGCGAGCGTTGCCTGGGTGACGGTCTGCCCCCACGTGACATTTGTTTATTGCGACCCACATACTGTTGGTTCTGCCATTGCCTGGGTAGCGGCCTGATATTGGCCGCCCCCAGATGACGTCAGCATATCAGGAAGCAGCACTATCAGCATTGCGCATGTGCGCGGTTGTCCCTTCTGATAGGCGCATAGCAACCAGGTGACCACTCTCAGCCAGACATTTAATTGGGACACTCACAGTCATAGCCACGCCCTCGAGGAAGCGGTCTTGCATACCGCAAAACGCGCGTAGGGGTACACCAGTCGGCGCCTGCTACACACAAGGACATGATGGGTATGTTCACACAACTTATTTAAGATCATTTTCTTATCCTCCATGGATTTTGTGTAATATGCCTCATTATATGTTATTAGGGTGGTGTACTGCTGAGTTTTTTACAGACTCAGTCTAAACATTATACTGCAGCCAGTGCTGTGAATGGAGGCTGCTTTCCCAGCTCTATCATATATAACGTAGATGGACAACTGTGTCAACTATTAGTTTATTTTCTAACATACAGGGGGCTGCATTATCCATTTCAACACTGTTTGCCTACATCCAGCTCATTATTAATTGGCATTGTCACATATTGTTACCCGGGTTAAGTGCAATATATAACACTGTGCGGCGGAAGCTTTCTGAGCAACTATTGTGTGTAATATGCCTCATTATATGCTATCTGGACGGTGTAGTGTTGGGATTTTTGTAGACTTTATCCACACGGGGGTGGCATAATCCACGGCAACACTGGTTACCTACATCCAGCTTATTTATTGCGATTGTCACATATAGTTACCCGGGTTTAGTGCAATATACAATATTGTGCAGCAGAAGCTCCTCGAGCACTACTAGTAAATATTTTCCACGTTCACTACAAATGGCTGAATTTGGAGCGAACTTATATGTGATTTGTGTGACCAAAAGCCACAGTTTAACCCCTTAAGCCCCAAGGGTGGTTTGCACGTTAATGACCGGGCCATTTTTTACAATTCTGACCACTGTCCTTTTATGAGGTCATAACTCTGGAACGCTTCAACGGATCTAGGCGATTCTGAGATTGTTTTCTCGTGACATATTGTACTTCATGTTAGTGGTAAAATTTCATTCATATAACTTGCGTTTAATTGTGAAAAAAATGGAAATATGGAAAAAATTTTAAAAATATTGCAATTTTCAAACTTTGAATTTTTATGCCCTTAAAATAGAGAAATATGTGACACAAAGTAATTACTAAATATCATTTCCCATATGTCTACTTTACATCAGCACAATTTTGGAAACAAATTTTTTTTTATTAGGAAGTTATAAGGGTTAAAAGTTGACCAGCGATTTCTCATTTTTACAACAAAATTTACAAAACCATTTTTTTTAGGGACCACCTCACATTCAAAGTCAGTTTGAGGGGTCAATATGGCAGAAAATACCCAAAAGTTGTTGTCCAATTTGTCCTGAGTGCGCTAATTCCCCATATGTGTGGGAGAAACACTGTTTGGGCACACGGCAGGGCTCGAAAGGGAAGTAATGACGTTTTGGAATGCAGACTTTGATGGAATGGTCTGGGGGCGTCATGTTCCGTTTGCAGAGCCCCTGATGTACCTAAACAGTGGAAACTCCCCACAAGTGACCCCATTTTGGAAACTAGACCCCCTAAGGAACTTATCTAGATGTGTGGTGAGCACTTTGAACCCCCAAGTGTTTCGCTAAAGTTTATAATGCCCGGGCGTGAAAATATAAAATCCTATTTTGTTTCCACATAAATTATTTTTAGTCCCCAATTTTTAATTTTCCCAAGAGTAACAGGAGAAATTGGACCCCCAAAGACGTTGTCCAATTTGACCTGAGTACGCTGGTACCCCACATGTGGGAAAAAACTGTTTAGGCACATGTCGGGGCTCGAAACGGAAGTAGTGACGTTTTGGAATGCAGAATTTGATGGGTCTGCTGGCGTCATGTTCCGTTTGCAGAGCCCTGATGTGCCTAAACAGGAAAAAAACCCACATGAGACATCATTTTGTATACTGGACCCCCAAAGAACAAATCTAGATGTGCCCCGAACTACACTAATGTAAACTAGTAGTGCATGGAGGTGTGGTACAATTTAAAGCAATCCTTCATACACAGGCCAGGTTTTTCGGGGCAGGTGTCGCACTGGTAAATGGTGTCCTTGCGTATTCCCTTTTTGTAACACACTCGGCACCTTTTTTGCAGCTTACCTTTTCTACCAGTTGGCGGGACCACCCCCGGAAAATGCTGACCTGGTACGATACAAGCACCTTCAGTTCCGGAAGTACTGGGACCCGCTCCTTCCTGAGCGCCAAACATCAGGGCCTTAACCACTACCTCCTGGAAATGAAGGTACGACGTATCGGTGGGGTGTGCACATTGTGACAGCAGGAATGCAGTGAACTACGTCACCAATCAACGCTCGGCGGCTGCTAAATGTGCGCACGGAGGTGGCGCAAAGGGGGGGTGGAGGGGGGTAAAAAGAGGGGGTAGGGGGAAGGGGGATTGGGGTGGATGGAGCTAGATTGGGGGGATGAAGCTAGATTGGGGGGTGAAGCTAGATTGGGCAGGGATCGGGGATCAGGCAATACTTACAGTTGTAGGGTTTTCTTTCTTCTTTCTTTAGCAGGTATTGTGATGCTACAAGCTGCTGTGGCACCACAATACCCAGAACACCAGGAGATCCAGACATATGACCGCTCAGCTAGTGTGAGGACCCCCTGCAGAGCTGTCATACAGGTCACAGGCAGGTCAGGGGCAGGTCACAGAGCGGTCACATCGCTGCTGTGACCTGCCATTGGTGGGATCGAATGATAATATCGATCCACCAATCCCTTTACTGCCTGGTGACCATGGCAACCACCTAGGATCGGAGCTCACAGCTCCGATTCAAAGGCAGGTCATGCCCAGGTCATCAGGAGGGCACAGAGCGGTCACAGAGTGACAGCTGCTGTGCCCTGTGGTTGGCGCGATCGCCGATCTAATCGATTGCGCCAACCAGCTCCTGCAGGCCTTACTGGGCCTGTATCAGGTCCCTGCCTAGGATCGGTGCTAACACAGCACCGATCCGGACCGATACTGGCAGGGCAGAGCGGCGCTATAGCGCCCCTGTGCCCTGCGATTGGCGCGATCGATGCGATCGGCGATCGCGCCAATCCGGGGGGGTTTTGCCGGTGCAAAAAGATTTAAATAAACTGGAGAAGTGGGCAGTAACTAACAGAATGGTTTTTAACAGGGAGAAATGCAAAGTACTACATCTGGGCAATAAAAATGAAAAAAGCATATATAGAATGGGAGGAATAGGGCTAAGTGACAGCACATGTGAAAAAGACTTGGGTATACTAATAGATCACAGACTGAATATGAGTCAACAGTGTGATGCAGCAGCAAAAAAGGCAAATGCAGTTCTAGGATGTATTAACAGAAGCATACAGTCTAGATCACGTGAAGTCATTATTTCCCTCTACTCCTCTTTGGTCAGACCTCATCTGGAATATTGTGTCCAGTTTTGGGCACCACATTTTAAAAAAGACATCAACAAACTGGAGCAAGTTCAGAAAAGAGCGACCAGAATGGTGACCGGTCTGCAAACCCTGTCTTATGAGGAAAGGTTGCAGGATTTGGGAATGTTTAGTTTGCAAAAGAGAAGACTGAGAGGAGACTTAATTGCTGTCTACAAATATCTAAAGGGCTGTCACATTTTAGAAGGATCAACTTTATTCTCATTTGCACAAGGAAAGACTAGAAGCAATGGGATGAAACTGAATGGGAGGAGACACAGATTAGATATTAGAAAAAACTTTTTGACAGTTAGAGTGATCAATGAGTGGAACAGGCTGCCACGAGAAGTGGTGAGTTCTCCTTCAATGGAAGTCTTCAAACAGAGGCTGGACAGACATCTGACTGGGATGATTTAGCGAATCCTGCTTTGAGCAGGGGGTTGGACCAGATGGCCCAGGAGGTCCCTTCCAACTCTACGATTCTATGATTCTATGATTCTATGATTAAATGCCATGACGTACTATCCCGTCCCTGGGAATTAAGTCCCAGGGCACATGGACGGGATAGTACGTCTCATGGCAGAAAGGGGTTAAAATATCTGGCCTTTAGGTAACTATTTTTTTTTTCACCAAACTGGTGCCAATAACTTTGCTAAGATGCTGCAGCAAAATTTAAATGGAGACCTAAAATAGCACAATTTCGAGCGCACTGATATGTGATGCGTGTGACGGACAAACCCCGGTATACAACACCTGGATTTTTAGCACTGTAATATAGAACAGATGTCTGTGTTCTGCAGTGTCAAAAAGCAAATGGAGCAGAAAAAGGGTGTTATCAGGATTGATTATAAAGCAAATAATCAGAATTAAGAACACAAAAAAAAATATTCCTGGCCCCTAATACCTGGAGCTATGTCAAGAAATATCTGTAATAGTAGCAGCAGCAGCAGACAGAACCGGAATGGACCCTCTTGCTATATGCACTGCAGTCTGCCACATACACTGCCTGCCTAGCACTGATATCTATGCAGCTTTATTAGTCCTCAGAAGGACTGTGAGTTGATATGGATATGTGTATTATAGTATATATGGTATACCAACATTAAGTAAGAACCAAGCAAATCTCTCCCTAGCTCAGCAGCAACTCTCCCTACACTGCCTGGTTCCAGAGCAGACTGTGACGAGCATGGCAGCGCCAGGTCTGATATAAACCTAATGACGCGGTGCGGCCAGCCAATCACTGTAATTCCACAACCAATATGGCTGCGGCATTACAGTGTGTGGCAGACAATCTCTGCAAGTTCATAAGCTCTCTAAAGAGCATCAAACAAGCAGGGAGGTGACCCAGAGCTTCCACCGAGCAACCCCGGAAATACTCTGCAAGCTCCGAGCATCTCGGGCAGTGAAATGCTCAGGCGAGCATCGAGTAGTGACGAGCATGCTCGCTCATCACTGTATCTTACCCAATACTGCTTGAAGCGCTCATCTTAAGCTGACACTTAGTAGTGCCTTTACACAGTAATAATGGCCGCTTTGTGCCCTCTAGATGGTAAAATTGTTCTCTATAAAATATGAATGCACCGTGCAAATGCCCTATAAAACAGTGTTCACATCTTGCTCCTTTGCCATCCAAAACACTCCTATAATACTAAAGCTTCTTAAGTGCCACTTAATATTTATTAATGTCCTCTGAGTCCTCTATAGACAGTACTGTGGGCCCACAGCTCCATTATGCAGAGTATGATGTCCCCACAGCTCCACTATACACAGTATGATGAGCCCACAGCTCCACTATATACAGTATGCTGGGCCCACAGCTCCACTATATACAGTATGCTGGGCCCACAGCTCCACTATATACAGTATGCTGGGCCCACAGCTCCACTATATACAGTATGATGAGCCCACAGCTCCACTATATACAGTATGATGAGCCCACAGCTCCACTATATACAGTATGATGAGCCCACAGCTCCACTATACACAGTATGATGAGCCCACAGCTCCACTATACACAGTATGATGAGCCCACAGCTCCACTATACACAGTATGATGAGCCCACAGCTCCACTATATACAGTATGATGTCCCCACAGCTCCACTATACACAGTATGATGAGCCCACAGCTCCACTATATACAGTATGATGAGCCCACAGCTCCACTATACACAGTATGATGAGCCCACAGCTCCACTATACACAGTATGATGAGCCCACAGCTCCACTATATACAGTATGCTGGGCCCACAGCTCCACTATATACAGTATGCTGGGCCCACAGCTCCACTATACACAGTATGATGTCCCCACAGCTCCACTATACACAGTATGATGAGCCCACAGCTCCACTATATACAGTATGCTGGGCCCACAGCTCCACTATATACAGTATGATGAGCCCACAGCTCCACTATATACAGTATGATGAGCCCACAGCTCCACTATACACAGTATGATGAGCCCACAGCTCCACTATATACAGTATGCTGGGCCCACAGCTCCACTATATACAGTATGCTGGGCCCACAGCTCCACTATATACAGTATGCTGGGCCCACAGCTCCACTATATACAGTATGATGAGCCCACAGCTCCACTATATACAGTATGATGAGCCCACAGCTCCACTATATACAGTATGCTGGGCCCACAGCTCCACTATATACAGTATGCTGGGCCCACAGCTCCACTATATACAGTATGATGAGCCCACAGCTCCACTATATACAGTATGCTGGGCCCACAGCTCCACTATATACAGTATGCTGGGCCCACAGCTCCACTATATACAGTATGATGAGCCCACAGCTCCACTATACACAGTATGATGAGCCCACAGCTCCACTATATACAGTATGCTGGGCCCACAGCTCCACTATATACAGTATGCTGGGCCCACAGCTCCACTATATACAGTATGCTGGGCCCACAGCTCCACTATATACAGTATGCTGGGCCCACAGCTCCACTATATACAGTATGCTGGGCCCACAGCTCCACTATATACAGTATGCTGGGCCCACAGCTCCACTATATACAGTATGCTGGGCCCACAGCTCCACTATATACAGTATGATGAGCCCACAGCTCCACTATATACAGTATGATGAGCCCACAGCTCCACTATACACAGTATGATGGGCCCACAGCTCCACTATATACAGTATGCTGGGCCCACAGCTCCACTATATACAGTATGATGAGCCCACAGCTCCACTATATACAGTATGCTGGGCCCACAGCTCCACTATATACAGTATGCTGGGCCCACAGCTCCACTATATACAGTATGCTGGGCCCACAGCTCCACTATATACAGTATGCTGGGCCCACAGCTCCACTATATACAGTATGCTGGGCCCACAGCTCCACTATATACAGTATGCTGGGCCCACAGCTCCACTATATACAGTATGCTGGGCCCACAGCTCCACTATATACAGTATGCTGGGCCCACAGCTCCACTATATACAGTATGCTGGGCCCACAGCTCCACTATATACAGTATGCTGGGCCCACAGCTCCACTATATACAGTATGCTGGGCCCACAGCTCCACTATATACAGTATGCTGGGCCCACAGCTCCACTATATACAGTATGCTGGGCCCACAGCTCCACTATATACAGTATGCTGGGCCCACAGCTCCACTATATACAGTATGCTGGGCCCACAGCTCCACTATATACAGTATGCTGGGCCCACAGCTCCACTATATACAGTATGCTGGGCCCACAGCTCCACTATATACAGTATGCTGGGCCCACAGCTCCACTATATACAGTATGCTGGGCCCACAGCTCCACTATATACAGTATGATGAGCCCACAGCTCCACTATATACAGTATGATGAGCCCACAGCTCCACTATACACAGTATGATGGGCCCACAGCTCCACTATATACAGTATGCTGGGCCCACAGCTCCACTATATACAGTATGATGAGCCCACAGCTCCACTATATACAGTATGCTGGGCCCACAGCTCCACTATATACAGTATGCTGGGCCCACAGCTCCACTATATACAGTATGCTGGGCCCACAGCTCCACTATATACAGTATGCTGGGCCCACAGCTCCACTATATACAGTATGCTGGGCCCACAGCTCCACTATATACAGTATGCTGGGCCCACAGCTCCACTATATACAGTATGCTGGGCCCACAGCTCCACTATATACAGTATGCTGGGCCCACAGCTCCACTATATACAGTATGCTGGGCCCACAGCTCCACTATATACAGTATGCTGGGCCCACAGCTCCACTATATACAGTATGCTGGGCCCACAGCTCCACTATATACAGTATGCTGGGCCCACAGCTCCACTATATACAGTATGCTGGGCCCACAGCTCCACTATATACAGTATGCTGGGCCCACAGCTCCACTATATACAGTATGCTGGGCCCACAGCTCCACTATATACAGTATGCTGGGCCCACAGCTCCACTATATACAGTATGCTGGGCCCACAGCTCCACTATATACAGTATGCTGGGCCCACAGCTCCACTATACACAGTATGATGAGCCCACAGCTCCACTATATACAGTATGCTGGGCCCACAGCTCCACTATATACAGTATGCTGGGCCCACAGCTCCACTATACACAGTATGATGAGCCCACAGCTCCACTATATACAGTATGATGAGCCCACAGCTCCACTATACACAGTATGATGAGCCCACAGCTCCACTATATACAGTATGCTGGGCCCACAGCTCCACTATATACAGTATGCTGGGCCCACAGCTCCACTATACACAGTATGATGAGCCCACAGCTCCACTATATACAGTATGATGAGCCCACAGCTCCACTATACACAGTATGATGAGCCCACAGCTCCACTATATACAGTATGATGTCCCCACAGCTCCACTATACACAGTATGATGAGCCCACAGCTCCACTATATACAGTATGCTGGGCCCACAGCTCCACTATATACAGTATGCTGGGCCCACAGCTCCACTATACACAGTATGATGAGCCCACAGCTCCACTATATACAGTATGATGAGCCCACAGCTCCACTATACACAGTATGATGAGCCCACAGCTCCACTATATACAGTATGCTGGGCCCACAGCTCCACTATATACAGTATGCTGGGCCCACAGCTCCACTATATACAGTATGCTGGGCCCACAGCTCCACTATATACAGTATGCTGGGCCCACAGCTCCACTATATACAGTATGCTGGGCCCACAGCTCCACTATATACAGTATGCTGGGCCCACAGCTCCACTATATACAGTATGCTGGGCCCACAGCTCCACTATATACAGTATGATGAGCCCACAGCTCCACTATATACAGTATGATGAGCCCACAGCTCCACTATACACAGTATGATGGGCCCACAGCTCCACTATATACAGTATGCTGGGCCCACAGCTCCACTATATACAGTATGATGAGCCCACAGCTCCACTATATACAGTATGCTGGGCCCACAGCTCCACTATATACAGTATGCTGGGCCCACAGCTCCACTATATACAGTATGCTGGGCCCACAGCTCCACTATATACAGTATGCTGGGCCCACAGCTCCACTATATACAGTATGCTGGGCCCACAGCTCCACTATATACAGTATGCTGGGCCCACAGCTCCACTATATACAGTATGCTGGGCCCACAGCTCCACTATATACAGTATGCTGGGCCCACAGCTCCACTATATACAGTATGCTGGGCCCACAGCTCCACTATATACAGTATGCTGGGCCCACAGCTCCACTATATACAGTATGCTGGGCCCACAGCTCCACTATATACAGTATGCTGGGCCCACAGCTCCACTATATACAGTATGCTGGGCCCACAGCTCCACTATATACAGTATGCTGGGCCCACAGCTCCACTATATACAGTATGCTGGGCCCACAGCTCCACTATATACAGTATGCTGGGCCCACAGCTCCACTATATACAGTATGCTGGGCCCACAGCTCCACTATATACAGTATGCTGGGCCCACAGCTCCACTATACACAGTATGATGAGCCCACAGCTCCACTATATACAGTATGCTGGGCCCACAGCTCCACTATATACAGTATGATGAGCCCACAGCTCCACTATATACAGTATGCTGGGCCCACAGCTGCACTATATACAGTATGCTGGGCCCACAGCTCCACTATATACAGTATGATGAGCCCACAGCTCCACTATATACAGTATGCTGGGCCCACAGCTCCACTATATACAGTATGCTGGGCCCACAGCTCCACTATTTACAGTATGATGAGCCCACAGCTCCACTATTTACAGTATGATGAGCCCACAGCTCCACTATATACAGTATGCTGGGCCCACAGCACTACAGTACAATACTTAGTATGATGCCCCCACTACGCTCTGAAATCTCAGTATAATGACGCTCACAGAAGCCCTCACACTGGAAAATGGCCCCCACAGTAGAACTGACATTGTATAATGGACTCCATAGTTGTCCCCACATTAGCCTAACTGTATAATTTCCCCGCCTTAGCTCCCACACTGTATAATGGCCCCCACAGTAAGAACCAAACTGTAAAATGGCCCCCACATTTGCTTCCTTGCTGTATAATAGCACCTAATCTTTATGAGTAGTCCCACAGATGTTCCTACAATGTATAAGAGTTCCCAAAACTTTATGAGGGCTGCCCATAGTTTTCCCCACACTGTACGATTTGACCCATGGTAGGTCCCAAACTGTATAATGACTCCCATCTTAGACTACAAACTGTATAATGGCCATCAAATAAGCCTCAAAACTTCATAATAGCCTTAGGCATTAGCTTCTACACTGTATAATGGCCCCCACATTAGCCCTCAAACTGAATAATGGTCCTCACATTAGCCCCCAAACTGTATAATTGCTCCTGCATTATCCCCCAAACTATAAAGTGACCCTCTCATTAGCCTTAAAACAGAATAACTGCACCCACATTAGCCCCCAAACTGTGTAATGTCCCTCACATTAGCCCCCAAACTGTATAATGGCCACTGCATTAGCCCCCAACTATGTGATTTCACCCACACTTTATAAGTGACCCCACACAGTCTCTAAAGTGTATGACCCTCCCCTGTTAGGGACAGCGGAATGCACCAAATATAAATAATAGGAGGTGCGTTCGCCGCCCGGGGTCCACCGTACGGTAGATGTAAGGACCGCTGCTGGATAAAGGCAGACTCTCCAAGTGGCGAAGTACTGCACTCGGGTTAACGTCACCCGGGGTACTTAGGGCAGACTCTGTTTAAGACACAGAGGCGCCCTAGTGTCAATAAGGCACAGACGCTGGGCCTGTTAACTTCACAAGACCAGCCGGCGTGTGGCGTCGCAGCCGCGAACGCCAATAGGTGCTGCTGACAGCAGCACAGCGGTAACTACAGCCGCTAAATGACAGTGCCAGGGAACCGGACACCGTCGGACGCTAGTATAAGGTGCGGTGAGCACAGTGGCGCATAGCTTGCCACTACCTAGCGCTGACTAATACAAACACTCCGTCCACATCCGTAATATCAGAGGGTAGGCTTTTTAAATGAGTCAATCACCAGACACATGCGTCCATCACCATTCATACATAGCAGGTATAGTCTACACTAGCGCATGGCCGAGCCGTCATGTGGGCTTTTTATAGCCCTGCGCTTCTGGGACCTTCCAGTCTTCTGAGAAGGGCCAATCAGATCCGACCGAGGACCTGAACATGTGACCCCCGATCTCCACTGAGAGATCGTCTTGCGGGCATGCACAGTAGCACGGCGAGAGGACTTAGCCTCTGGAGCGGTTCCCTGCAAAGCAGGTTGCGCTACCATTACTGGACCAGAGGTGGCAGAAACTTCCAGACCCAGAAAGCAAGTCTGAGCAGAACACCTGGATCACTGAGATTGCTGTGCAGGTCCCTGAGCGGTCAGAGAGGAATGGGAGACCGCTGGATGTACGGCTCTGGATTCCTGTTGTGCAGTCTCAGAAATCTGACGCCTAACATCCCCTTTCCTGTATCAGGGTCCCCTCTTGTTTTTGATGCCCCCAAAACATTTTATTTACAAAAAGAAAAATGATATACTCACCTAATCAAGGATCTTGACAAGTTCTTCAGTGAGGCTCGGGCAGACCAACACACTGTCATATCTCCAATGCACACATAGGACATCGGAGTCACCGTACGGCGAGATTACGCTACCGTGCCGAGACTCCGACGCCCAGCGACTGGTAGAGGCCTCTGCATTTCTGTAGACTGTGTCTCCCTGCTCTAACGCAGAGCTTAACTGTGTCGTCATGCTATCCACGCTGATCATTGAAGGGTAGCTTAGCTCTGGATGTGCCTCTCTAAGTGCGGAGCCCTGGATGACCGCACCCTCTGCCCCCCATAACTACACTACTGCTTCTGACCTACTCCTAATGCTTACCCTTTTTCATTCAGATGTCACGCTGATATGTACAATAGTAACTTTATGTAAGGAGGCAAAGAACAAACACAAATCGTGTTCGCTTCCTGGTGATCCAGGACCTTAGTCTCCCTGATTTCCATGTAATCCCCTGGAGCAGATCTCAGTAATTATTCAGCTCTGTATATCACTTACTGCAGATAGTTGTGAGCCTCACACTTGAAATGTCTTTCTTTTTTCTGGAGAAAATAGTATTGAAATGGAAAGACGATAACAAAGGTTGTGCATCATATATCATGTACATACAGCCTCTACTTCTAGTTAAGACTAGAGATGAGCGAACCTTTCAAGATTCGATTCGCCGAACATTTAGACTCAATGGGAGGCCAAACCAAATGTATGCACGACACCTGAAGGGGTGACACTAAGCTTAAAAACAGCTAAATTAGGGGTAGACACCATAAAAACTAGCATCAATTGGTACAGAAGAAATTTACAAATGGCACCGCAACAGTCAGTCATGGGCCATGCATGAGGTATCAGGGTCTGGCCCAGCATTTACAGCTGGGAACTGAAGTTCAATGAGGACCTGGTGGTTAAGGAACCGTATAATCCTTCTTAGCTGGGAGACCTGATACCTCACGCAACAGCTGAATTTTTTTTATTTTCTGATTCACACTACTGGTAGAAAAATGTAAGAATAGTAACACAGGTAGTTGACTGATCAATTGACCCACAGTTGAAAAAGTCAGCCATGTGCCATGAATGAGGTATCAGGGTCTAGGCCAGCATTTACAGCTTTGAATTGAAGTTTCAATTAAGACACGGTGGTTAAGGGAGTGGTGTAAGCCTTCTTATATGGGAGCCCTGATACCTCATACAACACTTTTTTTTTCCAGCCACACTCAGATTGCACAAACATCAGTTTCATACAGTACTATGGGTACAAAAATAGAAGGAAAGTAAGGCCTGTTTCACACATACATTTTTTGATGTCAGTTGCATTCCGTGAAAATGTTCCGGATTAAAAATGTTCCCGGAGCAAAGCTTCCGAGCACGCGCTGTTCAAAATAGTAGACCGTCAACAAAAAAAACGTTGCAGAGTCCGTCTCATCCGCCCGGGAGACGGTAAAATGTTGGCGGATCCGTCAAAAAGCGGGTGTGACGACCGTCAGTCAAGATCCTCCACTAATGTAAGTCTATGGGGGTAAAAAATGGATCCGCCCCTTTTTTGGTGGATCAGTTTTTTTCCGAAATTGGCCGATTTTGACTGACGCCAAAAAACTGAAGTGTGAAACAGGCCTAACACAGGTAGTTGACACCTTATTGACCTCTTATTGACACCTCTCCATTAATAACCAGGCTTAATGTCACCTTCCAATAGCAAAGTGACATTACCCCATATGCCACCGCTACACGGCATCTTATAGATGCACCTTTTCTGGGGTGGCTGAGGACAGATTTTTTAGCCAGGGGGGAGGGAGGCAAAAACAATGGTCCCTCACTATGCTATTAATATCTACCCTCACTCATTGGCTTTCCCTCTCTGGCGGAGAAATTACCGCAGAAGCCCATGCAATTTTTTTAAAGGAATTAACCCCTTAATTTAACACTCACATGTCCCAAATTTTACACACAAACCCTAATCTAATTATTAGTCAAAGACATATAAAAAAATGAAATAAAATGGTTAACTGTATGTAAACCATGTGACATTTCATGTCGAGTTTTGTATTGATTTTACGGAAGCCGGAAATTGATTTAGCGGCTATTCTGCTATGTAGAACTCTATGAAATAATATATATATATATATATATATATATGTCTGTGTCTCAATGACATGTGTGTGTGTATATATATACAGTGGGGCAAAAAAGTATTTAGTCAGTCAGCAATAGTGCAAGTTCCACCACTTAAAAAGATGAGAGGCGTCTGTAATTTACATAATAGGTAGACCTCAACTATGGGAGACAAACTGAGAAAAAAAAATCCAGAAAATCACATTGTCTGTTTTTTTTTTCATTTTATTTGCATATTATGGTGGAAAATAAGTATTTGGTCAGAAACAAAATTTCATCTCAATACTTTGTGATATATCCTTTGTTGGCAATGACAGAGGTCAAAAGTTTTCTGTAAGTCTTCACAAGGTTGCCACACACTGTTGTTGGTATGTTGGCCCATTCCTCCATGCAGATCTCCTCTAGAGCAGTGATGTTTTTGACTTTTCGCTTGGCAACACGGACTTTCAACTCCCTCCAAAGGTTTTCTATAGGGTTGAGATCTGGAGACTGGCTAGGCCACTCCAGGACCTTGAAATGCTTCTTACGAAGCCACTCCTTCGTTGCCCTGGCGGTGTGCTTTGGATCATTGTCATGTTGAAAGACCCAGCCACGTTTCATCTTCAATGCTCTTGCTGATGGAAGGAGGTTTGCACTCAAAATCTCACGATACATGGCCCCATTCATTCTTTCATGTACCCGGATCAGTCGTCCTGGCCACTTTGCAGAGAAACAGCCCCAAAGCATGATGTTTCCACCACCATGCTTTACAGTAGGTATGGTGTTTGATGGATGCAACTCAGTATTCTTTTTCCTCCAAACACGACAAGTTGTGTTTCTACCAAACAGTTCCAGTTTGCTTTCATCAGACCATAGGACATTCTCCCAAAACTCCTCTGGATCATCCAAATGCTCTCTAGCAAACTTCAGACGGGCCCGGACATGTATAGGCTTAAGCAGTGGGACACGTCTGGCACTGCAGGATCTGAGTCCATGGTGGCGTAGTGTGTTACTTATGGTAGGCCTTGTTACATTGGTCCCAGCTCTCTGCAGTTCATTCACTAGGTCCCCCCCGCGTGGTTCTGGGATTTTTGCTCACCGTTCTTGTGATCATTCTGACCCCACGGGGTGGTATTTTGCGTGGAGCACCAGATCGAGGGAGATTATCAGTGGTCTTGTATGTCTTCCATTTTCTAATTATTGCTCCCACAGTTGATTTCTTCACTCCAAGCTGGTTGGCTATTGCAGATTCAGTCTTCCCAGCCTGGTGCAGGGCTACAATTTTGTTTCTGGTGTCCTTTGACAGCTCTTTGGTCTTCACCATAGTGGAGTTTGGAGTCAGACTGTTTGAGGGTGTGCACAGGTGTCTTTTTATACTGATAACAAGTTTAAACAGGTGCCATTACTACAGGTAATGAGTGGAGGAAAGAGGAGACTCTTAAAGAAGAAGTTACAGGTCTGTGAGAGCCAGAAATCTTGATTGCTTGTTTCTGACCAAATACTTATTTTCCACCATAATATGCAAATAAAATGAAAAAAAAACAGACAATGTGATTTTCTGGATTTTTTTTTCTCAGTTTGTCTCCCATAGTTGAGGTCTACCTATGATGTAAATTACAGACGCCTCTCATCTTTTTAAGTGGTGGAACTTGCACTATTGCTGACTGACTAAATACTTTTTTGCCCCACTGTATATATATATATATATATATATATATATATATATATATATATATATATATATGTGTGTGTGTGTGTCTCAATGACATGTATATATATATATACAGTATGTATTCTATTTGTCTATATCTATTCTTTCTATTCTTTTATTAAACATGTCAGTGTGATTTTACAGTATCGCAAAATGAATTGCCGGCTTTTGTTAAAGGTCACCGTTGCACATTTCTCTCAAGTCACACTTGTGTTCCGTGTGTAATCCGAATTTTTCTCGCACGCATAGACTTGCATTGGCGAGTCGTGTCCGATAATCGGTGCCAATCGCAGTACTGCAGTTGTCTCAGCCCGATTAGAAAGGCCGAGAAAAAGTCAGATGATGGGAGCTGCCCCATAGATTAACATTGGGCCAAGTGCAATGTGTTGTTCTATCGCAATGCATACGTCCATTTTTCTCACTAGTGTGACTCCGGCCTTAGAGTAAGTATTTAGCAATGCTGAATCACATCAGGTATAGAGACCTCAGCTACAGTAGCTAGTGATTATAGATGAGCGTATATTTAAATGAGCCGAATTTGCAATATTCACTGATTTATTACCTGAATATTTGCCAATTTTAGTTGTACGCAATTGGAGTCAATGGGAGGCAATAACAAGCGCATACACAACACCTTCAAATGGGACCAAAAGCTGCCAAAACACATCCAATTAGGGGCAGATACCAGAAAGTGGCCTCAATTCACCCATAGTAAAAATTTTAAAATGTCACGGCAGAAAACAGCCATGCATCAGGTATCAATGTCTGGGCCAGCATTTACAGCTTTGAATTCAATGTCAAATTAAGATGAGGTGGATGAGGAATCGTGTAGGTCTGCTGTGCAGGGAGCCCTAATACCACATGCAATAGCTCAACCTGCATTCATGCTAAGCCACACCCAGGTGGCACAAATATCAGTTTTGTAGGCTACTATTGTCAGAAAAATCGAAGGATAGTAACACGGGTAGTAGAGTCCAAGGTGGTGGAGGCCTGACAGTCTCAGAGGCCTACTGCTACAGGCAACACACATAAAGGAGACCTAAGCAGGAGTCAACACATTTAGAAAAATTAGTGACACACCAACAAACTGGCACCAAAGAAGACATAGTATAATAGGGACAGATACATCTTCCACTACAGCCAAACTAGCAGATGGACACCCAACCAGGAGTATTCACATTTCCAAAAATTATTAGCAGATACCACGAAAGTGGCATCAATTTCACCACAGTAGAGATTGAATTATAGGGACGAACAGGTTACTCACTACAGCCAACTCAGCAGATGGACAGCTAACAAGGAGAGCACACATTTCCAAAAATCAGTGGCTGACACCAACAGAGTGGCATAAATTTCACCACAGTAGAAATAGCATAATAGGGACTGGCAGGTCTTCCACTACAACAAACCCAGCACATGGACACTCAACCAGGAGTTGTCATGCCCGCCATGTCTGTTATGCCGCATGAACCCTGGAGCAGTGTGCACGTGCACTGAACTCTCATGCCCGTTATGTCTTATGCTGCAAGATCCCTGGAAGCAGTGTGCACACACACCTCGTGACTGTTGTGCTGCAAGAAGCCTGGAGCAGTGTGCATGCGCGCTTCATCTCATGGCTGTCTGCCAGTGCGGCCAGTGCGCATGTGTGTTTTACCTCATGGCTACACACCGTTGCTGTGTGAACAGCCGTCTCTGCTCTGCCTGCAGCAATCCTCTATGTGGTCCTGCCCTGATCATGTGACCTTTCCTATGTTCCAGCACTGTTTGATCCAGCTAACCTCTCAGTGTTTCTGAAGCCCCTGATCATGTGACCTTCTCTATGGTCCAGCCCAGTCTGATCTAGCAATGCTCTGTATGATCCTGGAGGCTCTGAACCAGAAGTCATTCCCTGGTCCTGACCCGGAAGTGCAGGTGCTATGGTGCGATATCAGACCGCCCCTTCCTATGGTCGGGGCCTGCCCTGTAGTGCTTCTCTGCACACGCTCTGTGCTTGTATTCTGCCTCTTGTCTCGTGCCATGTCTTGTGTTGTCTTTTGTGCCATGTTTTGTCTCTGCTATCCTTGGACTTGTAGTACTTCCTATGTTCTCTGCCTTTGCCTGTTTTCGCCATGTCTTGTCCTTCCTATGCTTTGCCTTGTAGTACTTCATTTGTTCTCTGCCTTGCCTGTTTTGCCATGTCTGGCCTTTGCTATTCTGAGCCTTGTAGTACTTACACGTTCTCTGTTTCTGCCTGGTTTTCCGTACTCTGTCTTATGGTGCTCTCTTGCACATTCCATGTCTAGTCTCAAGGTTCTGCCTTGACCCGGCTCTGGGCTTCGGCCTATGCTCCGCTGCTACACTCTGTTCTATCGTGCTCTCTAGCACATTTCATGGCTAGTCTCAAGGTACTCCCTTGACCCGGCTCTGGGCTTCGGCCTACGCTCCGCTGCTAGCCCTATACTCTCTCTGACCCCGCTCTGTGCTTCTGCCTACGTTCTGCTCCTGGTTCCGTACCCTGTCTAGCTTTGCCTTGTTTCTTGCCTTGCCTTGCCTTGTTTCTTCGTGTGCTCTTTGCATGCGCCTGGCCTTCCTAGCCTCCTGTCTGTGCCTCAGCCGTGCTCGTCGGCCAATGACAGCTGTGTCGCCTGTTATGCCTCAGCCTGGTTCGCCTCAGTCTTGCCTGTCTGTCTGTGCCTCAGCCCGATCAGCTAGCCAGTGCCCTAGCCATGCTCTCTGTGCTTCCTTGCACCCATGCTGTCTCTGCACTGTGCTTTGCGTGCTTCTCTAATAGCACGCGCAGGCCTTAACCTGCCCCTTGGCATACCTCCCCATGCTTCTGTAAAAGTATGTGCAGGTCTTGCCATGTACCCTGTCGTGCCCTCTTGCACGCGCAGGCCCTTGTCTGAACCCTGACCCTGGCGTGTCCCTCGGCACGCGCAGGACCTTGCCTTGGACCTTAAACCCTGGCGTGTCCCTACACACGCACCATGTCTTGTACTTTGAACTTTGAAGCCTGGCGTGTCCCCTACACACGCACCATATCTTGTAGTTTGAACCAGGCGTGTCCCCTACACACGCACCTTGCCTTGCACCTTGCCCTGGACCCTGGTGTGCCCCCAGCACGCACCCTGCCTGGAACCTTGCCTTGGACCCTGGCATGTTCCCTAACACGCACCATGCCTGGAGATCTGTCATGCCTCCTTGCCTGAACCCTGGTTTGCCTGCCGAATGCCCGGAACCTGCTGATCACTGTCAGAGATTTTAAGCCTGATGATTGCGGCCTGATGTCCGGAGCTGATGTCCGCAGCCTGATGCCCTGATCCTGTCGATTGTTGCCAGTTGTCTGAAGTCCGATGCCATTGAGCCCTTGCCTGTACCCAGGCGTACCACCTGACACGTACCATGCCATGGACCTTGGCGTGCCACGCACACACCTTGCTGTGTTTTGCCTGGTATCATGTTTTGCACCTGATCTTACTCTGAGTTTGCCTTAATGAAGCTACCTTGAATTCACGTTTTGTCTTGTCTTGTTTCCTGCACGTCCTTTGTCATCAGACACTCGTACTTAGTGTCTACCTGAGCCAGCCGTCTGGTCCCAGCTGTCGTGGTGGCTCACCCACTTGGTCTTGCCCAAGACACTCCCTGTATAGGGCGTGGTTCCTCACAAGGTCAGCTCGCCTAGGTGGGTGGGTGCCACGACCCAGAGGGTCCACTCTAAAGAAAACGACTCAGCGTAATCTGACTCTGTCACAAAATACTCAGGTCATGGACTCCGCTGGTAGCTCGGCCACTGTTCTGATGAAGAATCAGACCCGGCCCATGTCCTCCGAACTCGCTTGGAAAATTGTGGCAGCCAGAGAAAGAAGACTTCCTTGTCTACTTGCAGTCCTCCCCACTGGATCCCCGTGTCTTTGTATGTGGCTCCTGTATCTTGACCGGTGGAGGTGTCCGTTTCAAGATGGCGGGTCAACGTTGTTAGGAGTGGCTTGTTCTAAAACTCTGAATTCTGCCAAAAAAAATTTTTTCCAGCCCCGGTAAGAGGGGGCTTAAGGAGGGGGGTACTGTCATGCCCGCCATGTCTGTTATGCCGCATGAACCCTGGAACAGTGTGCACGTGCACTGAACTATCATGCCCATTATGTCTTATGCTGCAAGATCCCTGGAAGCAGTGTGCACACGCACCTCATGACTGTTGTGCTGCAAGATGCCTGGAGCAGTGTGCTCGCGCGCTTCATCTCATGGCTGCCTGCCAGTGCGCATGTGTGTTTTACCTCATGGCTACACACCATTGCTGTGTGACCAGCCGTCTCTGTTCTGCCTGCAGCAATCCTCTATGTGGTCCTGCCCCTGATCATGTGACCTTTCCTATGTTCCAGCACTGTCTGATCCAGCTAACCTCTCAGTGTTTCTGGAGCCCCTGATTATGTGACCTTCTCTATGGTCCAGCCCAGTCTGATCTAGCAATGCTCTGTATGATCCTGGAGGCTCTGAACCGGAAGTCCTTCCTTGGTCTTACCCGGAAGTGCAGGTGCTATATCAGACCGCCCCTTCCTATGGTCGAGGCCTGAGTATCGTGTTGCTTCCCTGCATGACTGCTTGGTCTGCTCGGTCGCTCCCTGTATTCTGTGCCCCTGCACTCTGCGCTGTAATGCTTCTCTGCACATGCTCTGTGCATGTATTCTGCCTCTTGTCTCGTGCATGTCTTGTGTTGTCTTTTGTGCCAGGTTTTGTCTCTGCTATCCTTGGACTTGTAGTACTTCCTATTTTCTCTGCCTTTACCTGTTTTCTCCATGTCTTGTCCTTGCTATGCTTTGCCTTGTAGTACTTTCTTTGTTCTCTGCCTTGCCTGTTTCGCCATGTCTGGCCTTTGCTATTCTGAGCCTTGTAATGCTTCCACGTTCTCTGTCTCTGCCTGGTTTTCCGTACTCTGTCTTATGGTGCTCTCTTGCACATTCCTTGTCTCGTCTCAAGGTTCTGCGTTTACCCGGCTCTAGGCTTCGGCCTATGCTCCGCTGCTAGACTCTGTCCTATCATGCTCTCTAGCACATTTCATGGCTAGTCTCAAGGTTGTCCCTTGACCCGGCTCTCGGCTTCGGCCTATGCTCCGCTGCTATCCCTATACTCTCTCTGACCCCGCTTTGTGCTTCTGCCTACATTCCGCTCTTTGTTCCGCACCTTGTCTAGCTTTGCCTTGTTTCTTGTCTTGCTTGTTTATCCGTGTGCCCTTTGCATGTGCCTGGCCTTCCTAGCCTCCTGTCTGTGTCTATGTCGTGCCCGTCCTAGCCATACCCGCCTGCTTGTGCCTCAGCCGTGCTCGTCGGCCAGTGACAGCTGTGTCTCCTGTTATGCCTCAGCTGGGTTCACCTCAATCTTGCCCGTCTGTCTGTGCCTCAGCCCGACCAGCTAGCCAGTGCCCCAGCCATGCTCTCTGTGCTTCCTTGCACCCACGCTGTCTCTGCAATGTGATTTGTGTGCTTCTCTAATAGCACGTGCAGGCCCTTGCCTGCCCCTTGGCATACCTCCCCCTGCTTCTGTAAAAGTACGCGCAGGTCTTACCATGTACCCTGTCGTGCCCTCTTGCACGCACAGGCCCTTGCCTGAACCCTGGTGTGTCTCTTAGCATGCACCCTGACTTGAACCTGTTCCTGGCGTGTACCTCGGCACGTGCAGGACCTTGCCTTGAACCCTGACCGTGGCGTGTCCCTCGGCACGCACAGGACCTTGCCTTGAACCCTGACCCTGGCATGTCCCTTGGCACGCGCAGGACCTTGCCTTGGTCCTTGAACCCTGGCATGTCCCTACACATGCACTATGTCTCGCACTTTGAACTTTGAACCCTGGCGTGTCCCCTACACATGCACCATGTCTTGTAGTTTGAACCTGGTGTGTCCCCTACACACGCACCTTGCCTTGCACCTTGCCCTGGACCCTGGTGTGCCCCTAGAATGCACCCTGCCTGGAACCTTGCCGTGGACCTTGGCATGTTCCTTAACACACACCATGTCTGGAGATCTGTCATGCCTCCTTGCCTGAACCCTGGTTTGCCTGCAGAATGCCCAGAACCTGCCGATCGCTGCCAGAGATTGTAAGCCTGATGACTGCGGCATGATGTCCGGAGCTGATGTCCGCAGCCTGATGCCCTGATGCTATTGATCGCTGCCAGTTGTCCGGAGTCCGATGCCATTGAGCCCTTGCCTGTACCTAGGCATGCCACCTGGCAGGTACCATGCCATGGACCTTGGCGTGCCACACACGCACCTTGCTGTGTTTTGCCTGTTATCACGTTTTGCACCTGATGTTACCCTGAGTTTGCCTTGCTGAAGCTACCTTGAATTCACCTTTTGTCTTGTCTTGTTTCCCGCACATTCTTTGTCGTCAGACACTCGTACTTGGTCTCTACCTGAGCCGGCCGTCTGGTCCCAGCTCTCGTGGTGGCTCACCCGCTTCGTCTTGCCCCTGACACTCCCTGTATAGGGGGTGGTTCTTCACAAGGTCAGCTCGCCTTAGGTGGGTGGGTGCCACGACCCAGAGAGTCCACTCTAAAGAAAACGACTCAGAGTAAGCTGATTCCATCACAAGAGTATTCACATTTCAAAAAATTATTGGCAGACACCACCAAAGTGGCACAGATTTCATGAGAATGGAAATAATATAATAGGGACCAACACGTCTTCCACTACTGCAACCCAGAAGATGGAGACCCAATCAGGAGTCATCAAATTTAAAATTATTATGGGCTGACACCACCAATGTGGTATCAATATTACCAGAGTAGAAACAGTTTAATGTGGAGCGACATCTCTTCCACTACAGCCATCCAAGCAGATGGACATCCAATTAGGAGTGCACACATTTTCAAAAATTTGTGGCAGACACCATTAATGAGGCAACAATTTCACGAAAGTAGAAATAGTATAAACAGGGACCAACACAACTCCCACTACATCCAACCCAGCAGATGGACACCAAACACGGAGTGTATACATTTCCAAAAGTTAGTGTCAGACACCAATAAAGTGGCATCAATTTTCCCACTTTATAAATAGTATAATAGGGAGGGACATCTATTCCACTAGAGCCAACCCAGCAGATCAACACCCAACTAAGAGTGTTTATATTTCCAAAAATTTGGGCCTAACACCACCGGTCATCAATTTCACTAGAGTTGAAATAGCATAATAGGGAACGACACATCTTTCACTTCAGCCAACCCAGCAGATGAACACCCAACCAGGAGTGTACACATTTCCAAAAATTTGTGGCAGGCACAAAAAAGTGGTATCAATTTCACCACAGATGAAATAGTATAATAATGAGCGACATCTCTTCCACTACAACCAATCCAGCAGATGAATACCCAACCAGGAATCTTTAGGTTGTAAAAAATTAGTGGCAGACAGCAGCAAAGTAGCATGAGTTTCACAAGAGTAGAAATAGTGTAATAAGGTCTGACACATCTTCCACTTCAGTCAACCCAGCAGATGGACACCCAACTAGGAGTCTTCAAATCTCAAAAAAAGAGGATCTGACACCACTGAAGTGGCATCTACTTCACAAAAGTATGAATAGTATAATAGGGACAGACCATTACAGACAACCAAGCTGATGGAGACAAACCATGACTGTTCACATTTTCACAAATTTGTATTAACAGCTGCAGCAGTAGCAGCAACAGCAGGAACAGAAGCCACATTAAACATATTACAGAGTGCAATAACAGCTGCAGCAGTAGCAGCAACAGCAGGAACAGAAGCCACATTAAACATATTACAGAGTGCAATAACAGCTGCAGCAGTAGCAGCAACAGCAGGCACAGAAGCCACATTAAAGATATCACAGAGTGCAATAACAGCTGCAGCAGTAGCAGCAACAGCAGGCACAGAAGCCACATTAAAGATATCATGGAGTGCAATAACAGCTGCAGCAGTAGCAGCAACAGCAGGCACAGAAGCCACATTAAAAATATAGAGTGCAATAACAGCTGCAGCAGTAGCAGCAACAGCAGGCACAGAAGCCACATTAAAGATATCACAGAGTGCAATTACGCCATGCAGCATACCAAAAACTTCAACATCACCTAGTCTGTACAGTCTGTGATTGGGGTACAAAAGTCTTTGCAGATCCATGACTTGTTCATCTTGATGAATTTTAAGTGGTCTACAATTTCAGGGGACAGCCAACTGCGCTTACCTGTCAGGACACCATTAGCAGAACTGAAGACACGTTCTGAGAGAACACTGGATACCAGGCATGATACAACCTCCAAGGCATGATAGGGGAGCTCAGGCCACTCATGCATTTTTGAAGGTCAAAATGTGAAAGGGCCCAAACTTTCCCTGATGGTATTGATATTCAGTTATAGCTACTCCTGCACCATCCTCTCCATTCATTCACCACGTGTCAGGTCATGTGTCAGACTCTGTTGTGCTGGTGCACGAGCTGGTCTAAAGATATGTCAAATGACTTGCATAAATTATTTTTGCCACCTACTGCATTGCTGCTGCTAAAGTTTTGTCATTGATTAATTGAAGTGCCGGAGGTTAGAAGTCTAGAGCTGCAATGCACACTGTGAGCCTCACTGCTGTCTTGGGGAAAACCTATCTTAAGATTGTGCAACAGCATGTTTCGATACTCCAGCATTTGTGGGTCCCTTTCAATGGAAGCATCTGGCAAAATTTTGTCTTATAACATAGATCTAACGTATTGTCAAACTAGTAGTCAGCACTAATTTGAATCATAACTATACTGGGATTTTTATGCAGATAGTGCATCAAGAAGACACTCACATGTCGGTCTCTTCCATGAGGTCAAGGCCCATGTTGGGTTTGTGGCTGGATATCACTGATGCTTGCTCCCTCCATCCCCTCCCATCAACCATGGACAACAGAGGGGGGATGATTATCTTCTACATCTCCTGACAGTTGATCACCCATCACCTCTTCCTCCTCCATTTGTTGTTTGGAACTTGCACCTCCACTAACAGTTTGTCTGTTATCACCAGCCCCCTTTGATCACAGTAATACAACCTCTCTTGGCACCCACCTGTGTGATGACAGTCTGAAACTGTGAGACAATGCTATCCCTTCTGAATTCTCCTGTGCTCTCTCCTCTTCCTCTGGGACCACCATCTCCTCCATCAGGCTACTCAAAGTCTGTTCCAGCGAATAGATGACCAGAATAGTGATGCTGATGATGGCATCATCATTGCCAACCAACTTAGTAGCCATTTTGAAACTGTGCAGAAATATGCAGAGTTTCTTAATCTGTGCCCACTCTGTAAGCGTGATATGCACCACGTTCGTACTCTTAGGCCCAGACTATACAACATGACATACTGCGTCAGGGCTCGTTTCTGCTGCCATAGTCACTGCAACATGGGCCGAGTGTAATTCTACAATGTCGGCACATCACATGTCAGCCTGTTAACTGACATGGACAAAGACCTCTGTATCAAAGCAGGAGCTTACCTAGGCTAGGAACGTGGTGGAGAAAACACTCTACCACCATTTTAAGGACATGAGCCATGCTAGGCACATGTGTGAGATTGCCTCGGTTCACAACAGTATTGAACACGGCCTTCCCTGGATGGATGCAGGTTCAGTGGAGACAGCCATTGCTCAAACTCAGCCTAGAGTTGTTCACAAACCTTCAGATGTAAGACTGTGATATCCAAGGCATATCCATTTTAACACTACCTGATTGCGGTTAGCCCTGGCTGTGCAGTACATAGGTGGTGGGGATTCGCTATGCACTTTTGGAATGCATGTCTCATTAAGGAAGAGTTTAAGGACACAAGTGGAGGCTTTAGAGGAGATAAAGCAAGAGGAAGAAGAAGTGGAGGAAGTGTGAAATGCAGAAGTTTGTCCTGCAAGTGTTGGGGATTCCAAGACTTGTGGAGTAGCATCTTCCCCACCTGTGCCCACAGAAACGAGTGTCACCCAGTGCCCAGTCAGAGAGATGTAATGCCCTTGGCCATGCTTACTTGTCCAAGTGCCTATGGTGAAATGCACAATGGCAGACACAGATTTTGTCAAGTAATGGCTGATGTTGTCTGCGACATGCTGATGTGGCACAGGCACAACTTTCTTAGAAAAGTAATATTGACTGGGCAACTGTTACTGTGGAAATGTGTCAGCCATCAGCTAACAGAAACCATCTGTATCTACCAGGTGGAAAGGCAGCATTTCCGTGGCCAACAGTTTGGAGATGTTGGAGTTCAACCTCTTAAGGCTAGTTTCACACTAGCGTTGAGCGCAGCGACGGCCTGCGCACGGCCGCCGCTAAGCCCCGCCCCCTCTCCTCCGGTAGCTCTGCCCACCGGCGCATGACGCTGCATGCGCCCTGCGTCCCCTATCTTTATCACTGGGGGCGCAGGCCATGCGCAGTATGCGTTTGGCGGTGCATGCGTCCTTTTGACGGTGCGCCGACCCGCGCCAAACGCAACCTGCTGCAGTTTGGTTGCGTCAGCGCACCGTCAAAAAGGCGCATGCGCCGCCAAACGCATACTGTGCACGGCCTGCACCCCCAGTGATAAAGATAGGGGACGCAGGGCGCATGCAGCGTCATGCACCGGTGGGCAGAGCTACCGGCGGAGGCGCGGCAGGGGGCGGGGCTTAGCGGCGGCCGTGCGCAGGCCGTCGCTGCGCTCATAAACGCTATTGTGAAACTAGCCTAACTTTGTCATATGTAGGAGGAAAAAATCTTTTACATGACCACAACTGCAGGACCATGGACTGGCTGCAGTGCTGAGAGAGCCCGGGGTATGTTGAACCGGACAAACTGCCAGACTGAGATGGAGGTGCAGGCAGAGATGTTGCAGTGGATTGAGAAAGTTGAGGTGTGCTCGTTCTCTCAGATCGGTCAAAAAGAGCATGCATTTCTGCTTCCGTTACAGAAAAAATCACTGACCTCAGGGAGACCAGTCAAAGAAAATACTGCGGTAGCCGGCAAAGGCGCTCAATCAGTGAAATCCTAGATGCATTGCTCCCTGGGAATTACGAATATGCAAATAAAGTCCATGAAGCCTCATTTAAGAGTCTCAAACACAGGACTAGCCAGATCTTCCTCCAGGGAAGGACCCAGCCAAGGAGTGTCTCCTTTCGAAAACCACCATTACCACCGTATTAAGTGGCCCTTTAAGTCAATATCCAGCTCTTTACGAGTAGGATTCTGGCTAGGTGGGAGCAATGTCTAGTAGACCAAGAAATCCTAGGTCTCCCTGAGGTCAGTGATTGTTTTGTGATGTTGGTCTACTAAGCATTGCTCCCACCTAGCCAGAATCCTACTCCACACTGATGAGGGGCAACACCCCGAAACAGCTGTCTGTGGATGGATACCTGGCCTTAGTATTTCCCTTGTCATATCTGTAGACTCGCAAAGAGCTGGATATTGACTTAAAGGGCCACTTAATATGGTGGTAATGGTGGTTTCCGAAAGGAGCCACTCCTTGGCTGGGTCCTTCCCTGGAGGAAGATCTGACTAGTCCCGTGTTTGAGACTCTTAATTGAGGCTCCACGGACTTTATTTGCATATTCGTATTTCCCAGGGAGCAATGCACCTAGGATTTCACTGAATGAGCACCTTTGCCGGCTGCCGCAGTGTTTTCTTTGACTGGTCTCCCTGAGGTCAGTGATTGTTTTGTGATGTTGGTCTACTAGGCATTGCTCCCAACTAGCCAGAATCCTACTCCACACTGATGAGGGGCAACACCCCGAAACAGCTGTCTGTGGATGGATACCTGGCTGTTGTGAATTCATTTTCCCCTCCGTCACTGAGGCCTGGTGAACTCCCTATTCTAGTGAAGGAAGGTAGTGAGCCTGATTATCAGGCACCTGGGACTAATGAAGACGATTGGCTGAGTGGAGTCACTGACTGGATTTAAGGCAGCCTACACCCTTTCTGCCCTGCGGGTGATTTCTCTGTGGACTCTTGGACACCAGTCTGATTCCTGCTCTCCTAAAGCTAAGTTTGCTGTTTTGCCTTTTTGCATCTAAGATTTGTTTTTGTTTTTCTTGCTTTTTGGATTCTGCCACTCCCTGCTGGAGTGTGCAGTGTTCCGTGAGCTCTGTCTTCTGAAGGTACCTGAGTGCTGATTTAGTTTTTGAAGCTTAGTTGCTTCAGGGCCATTTTTATATCAGCTTGTTGGCTTTTGTCTCTGATAGGGTTTTGGCAGATTGCAGACAGCAGCCTTCCTATCCGTTCCTATCTAGGTAGTTTTTTGGCCCCGTCTTTGCTCAGCCTGTCTTTCTGTCTGTGTCTGTGTTTTTTTACCTTGCTTCACCGTCATTATATGTGGGGGGCTGCCTATTGCTTTGGGGTCTGCTCTGGGGCAGTTAGATTTCCCCTTTCCTTCTTTAGGTCTATGTATCTCTCCGGCTGTGATCGAGGGGTCTAGGTCATCGTAGGAACCCCTAACGGCTACTGCTAGTTGTGTTGATAGGTTCAGGGGTCTGCAATCTGATAGTTGCCAACTTCTCTGGTTTTCAGGACTTAGCTAGCATTTCTGTTTTTGCCTCCTACGGTGACTCAATCATAACAGAATCACCCGCCCAACCACAGATCCTGGGGTACTCAATAGCAGGAAAGAATTGTGTTTAAAAAAAAAAAAAAAAAAAAAAAAAGGTGTGTGTATATTCTTTCCTCTATATCTCTGAGGCCGTAGGGGGAATTTTTTTTTCTCTCAATGGAGATAAAGCAAGTGTCTGATCGTGTGGAGCAGCTCGCTGCTGAAGTGCAAGGAATTTCCGCCTATCTTGCTCGTTCACATGCTGCTGAACCAAAGATTCCTACATCTGATGTATTTTTTGGGGATCGATCTAAATTTTTGAGTTTCAAAAATAATTGTAAATTATTTTTTGCTTTGAAGCCTAACTCGTCAGGGAGCCCCGCGCAGCAGGTTAAAATTGTCATCTCTTTGCTGCGCGGCGATCCCCAGGATTGGGCGTTTTCTTTGAAACCAGATGACCCTATTCTGACTAATGTGAACGCATTTTTTCAAGCCTTGGGGTTGCTCTACGACAAACCTAATGCTATTGATCAGGCTGAAAAGACCCTGATAGCATTGAACCAGGGTCGAGAATCTGCAGAGTTGTACTGTCAAAAGTTCCGAAAGTGGGCAGTACTTACTACCTGGAATGATAGTGCCTTGACTGCTCTCTTTCGGAAGGGTTTGTCAGAAGCCGTAAAAGATACTATGGTGGGATTCCCTGTTCCCTCTGGTCTGGACGATTCTATGTCTTTAGCCATTCAGGTTGATCGGCGTTTACGTGAACGCAGGATTACACGAGAGGTGTTGCCACCGGTTGAACAGACGTCTGAACCTATGCAATGTGATAGAGTTTTGTCTAAGGCGCAACGTCAGGAATTCAGAAGGCGTAATAAGCTGTGTTTTTTCTGTGGAGATGCCTCACATGTTATTTCTGTTTGTCCTAAACGTGAGAAACGCTTTGCACACACGTTTTCTGTTGGTGGGGTTCAGCCTAAGTTTCATTTGGCGATTACTCTGATCTGTTCCCTGTCCACATTTTCTGCCAAGGGTTTTGTGGATTCGGGAGCAGCGCTAAACCTAATGGACTTGGATCTTGCTAAACGTTGTGGATTTCCGTTGACACCTCTGCAGACGCCTATCCCTTTGAGGGGGATTGATGCTACCCCTCTGGCTAAAAATAAACCTCAGTTTTGGACCCAGTTGGTCATGCGGGTCGCCCCAGACCACCAAGAAAATTGCAGATTTTTGGTGTTGCATGGTCTGCATGATGCCGTTTTTCTGGGGTTTCCCTGGTTGCAGATTCATAATCCAGTTTTGGATTGGAAGTCTGTGTCTGTGGTGAGTTGGGGTTGCCGGTGTACCTTTAGTGAGGCTCCGGTTTTTTCCACCTCTCCTCAGTCGCATGAGGTTCCTGACTATTTGGCGGACTTTTATGATGTATTTAGTGAGAATGAGTCTGCGTCTCTGCCTCCTCATAGGAGTTATGATTGTGCAATTGAACTAAACCCGGGGTGTAAATTTCCTAAGGGTCGGCTCTTCAATTTATCTGTACCCAAGCACGAGGCTATGCGGTCCTATATTAAGGAGGCGTTGGAGAAGGGTCATATTAGACCATCCTCTTCACCCTTAGGTGCCGGGTTTTTTTTTTGTGGCCAAGAAGGATGGTTCTTTAAGGCCTTGTATTGATTATCGTGCCCTCAATAAAATTACTATTAAATATCAGTATCCGTTACCCCTGATTTCGGATCTATTCTCTAGAGTCAGAGGTGCTTGCTGGTTTACCAAGCTTGACCTCAGGGGGGCGTATCATCTTATCCGCATTAAGCAGGGGGATGAATGGAAGACGGCTTTTAATACTACGGAGGGACATTTTGAGTACCTGGTGATGCCTTTTGGGCTCACTAATGCCCTTTCTGTCTTCCAGTGCTTCATGAACGATATTTTCCGAGACTTTGTCGGTAAATTATTGATTATCTATCTGGATGATATTTTGATCTTCTCCAAGGATTGGGATTCTCATGTGGAACATATTCGGACTGTGTTCCGGATCTTGAGAGAGAATTCTCTGTATGTCAAGGGATCAAAATGCCTTTTTGGAGTACAGAGAATTTCTTTTTTGGGATTTATTTTGTCTCCGTCAACTATTGAAATGGACCCGGCCAAGGTACAGGCCATTTATGATTGGGTTCAGCCCACTTCTTTGAAGGCCCTCCAGAAGTTTTTGGGTTTTGCTAATTTTTATCGGAAATTTATAGCAAAATTTTCTAGTATTGCTAAACCATTGACTGACCTGACCAGGAAGGGTGCGGATGTGTTGAATTGGTCTCCGGAGGCGGTTGCTTTCTTTCTGGAGCTGAAGCGTAGATTTACCTCCGCCCCGGTTCTGCGGCAACCTGATGTCTCACTCCCGTTCCAGGTAGAGGTGGATGCTTCTGAGATTGGTGCAGGAGCGGTGTTGTCCCAAAAGGACCCGGTAACATCTAAAATGAATCCCTGTGCTTTCTTTTCCCGTAAGTTCTCTTCATCTGAACGTAACTATGATGTGGGGAATCGGGAACTGTTGGCCATGAAATGGGCATTTGAGGAGTGGAGACATTGGTTGGAGGGAGCCAAACATCAAGTTGTGGTCCTCACTGACCACAAAAATTTGATTTACCTAGCGTCGGCTAAACGCTTGAACCCTAGACAGGCTAGGTGGGCCTTGTTTTTTACACATTTTGATTTTGTGGTCTCTTTCCTTCCTGGAACTAAGAATGTCAAGGCAGACGCCCTCTCTAGGAGTTTCTTTGCTGATTCTCCTGTGGTGACCAAGCCTGCCACCATCTTAGGCGAAGGGGTAGTTCTTTCTGCCATCTCGCCCGATTTGAGACTTGCTCTGCAAGAGTTCCAGGAGGACAAACCTGAGCGTTGCCCCAGTGGAAAGTTGTATGTTCCTGACCAGTGGAAGAAGAGAGTGATGTCTGAAGTTCATTGCTCTGCATTGGCTGGTCATCCAGGTATTTTTGGTACTAGAGATCTGGTGAGTCGCTCTTTTTGGTGGCCCACCTTGTCTCATGATGTCAGGAATTTTGTGCAGTCCTGTGGGACTTGCTCCCGGTCTAAATCTTGTTCTCGCTCTAGTGGGTTGTTGATGCCTTTGCCGGTCCCCAGGAGGCCATGGACCCATATTTCAATGGACTTCATTTCTGATATGCCGGTCTCTCAAAGAATGACTGTTATTTGGGTGATTTGTGATAGGTTCTCTAAGATGGTTCATCTTGTACCACTCCCTAAGTTGCCATCTTCCTCTGAGTTGGTGCCTCTGTTTTTGCAACAGGTGGTTCGCTTGCACGGGATTCCTGAGAACATTGTATCTGACAGGAGTTCAATTTGTGTCTAAATTTTGGAGGACGTTCTGTTCCAAGTTGGGAATTCAGTTGTCCTTATCCTCTGCTTTTCACCCTCAGACCAATGGGCAGACAGAGAGAGCAAACCAGACCTTGGAGTCGTATTTGAGATGTTTTATTTCCGCTGATCAGGATGATTGGGTTTCATTTTTGCCCTTGGCCGAATTTTCTTTAAATAATAGAGCTAGTTCTGCCACTTTGATGTCACCTTTTTTTTGTAACTTTGGTTTTCACCCTCGATTTTCTTCAGGGCAGGTGGAGCCTTCTGCCTGCCCAGGTGTTAACACTGTGGTGGAGAGAATGCACCAGATCTGGGACCAAGTGGTGGATAAGTTCTCTCTCCCAGGAAAAGGCCCAGCGGTTTTCCAATCGACATAGGACCATTGGTCCCCAGTTTAAGATTGGTGATATGGTGTGGTTATCATCAAAAAATATTGCTATGAAGGTGGCTTCTCCTAAGTTTAAGCCTAGATTTATTGGACCTTACAAGATTTTGGAGATTATTAATCTGGTCTCTTTTCGTTTGGCTCTTCCTGTCACATTTAAGATCCATAATGTGTTCCATAAGTCATTGTTGAAGAAGTTTGTTGAGCCAGTTGTGCCTGAGGTGGCACCTCCGGACCCTGTATTGGTTGAAGGTAACTTGGAATATGAGGTAGAGAAAATTCTGGATTCCCGTCTGGCTAGACGGAGACTCCAATATTTGGTTAAGTGGAAGGGTTATGGTCAGGAGGATAATTCCTGGGTCTCTGCCTCTGATATTCATGCCAAAAGATTGGTGCCTGCCTTTCATCGGGCTCACCCTGATCGCCCTGGTAGCGTTGTTGAGGGTTCGGTGACCCCTCCTCAAGGGGGGGTACGGTTGTGAGTTCATTTTCCCCTCCGTCACTGAGGCCTGGTGAACTCCCTATTCTAGTGAAGGAAGGTAGTGAGCCTGATTATCAGGCACCTGGGACTAATGAAGACGATTGGCTGAGTGGAGTCACTGACTGGATTTAAGGCAGCCTACACCCTTTCTGCCCTGCGGGTGATTTCTCTGTGGACTCTTGGACACCAGTCTGATTCCTGCTCTCCTAAAGCTAAGTTTGCTGTTTTGCCTTTTTGCATCTAAGATTTGTTTTTGTTTTTCTTGCTTTTTGGATTCTGCCACTCCCTTCTGGAGTGTGCAGTGTTCATTGAGCACTGTTTTTCTGAAAGTACCTGAGTGCTGATTTAGTTTTTGAAGCTTAGTTGCTTCAGGGCCATTTTTATATCAGCTTGTTGGCTTTTGTCTCTGATAGGGTTTTGGCAGATTGCAGACAGCAGCCTTCCTATCCGTTCCTATCTAGGTAGTTTTTTGGCCCCGTCTTTGCTCAGCCTGTCTTTATGTCTGTGTAAGTGTTTTCATCTTGCTTCACCGTCATTATATGTGGGGGGCTGCTATTGCTTTGGGGTCTGCTCTGGGGCAGTTAGATTTCCCCTTTCCTTCTTTAGGTCTATGTATCTCTCCGGCTGTGATCGAGGGGTCTAGGTCATCGTAGGAACCCCCCACGGCTACTGCTAGTTGTGTTGATAGGTTCAGGGGTCTGCAATCTGATAGTTGCCAACTTCTCTGGTTTTCAGGACTTAGCTAGCATTTCTGTTTTTGCCTCCTACGGTGACTCAATCATAACACCTGGCCTTTGTATTTCCCTTGTCATATCTGTAGACTCGTAAGGAGTTGGATCTTGACTTAGAGGGCCGCTTAATATGGTGGTAATGGTGGTTTCCGAAAGGACCTACTCCTTGGCTGGGTCCTTCCCTGGAGGAAGATCTGACTAGTCCCGTGTTTGAGACTCTTAAATGAGGCTCCACGGACTTTATTTGCTTCCTTTACAGCTCACAGGCTCTCACTCAGCTTGACTAGAGTGGGTAAAGAATCGGTTGTTCTGTGGTCGGAGACCAGCATCACAATACATGGCACAGTAAACGAAGAGGAGGAAGAAGCCACAGATGTGATTGATGGGGCAGCTGATGGTTGTTGAAGTCCACTGGTCCACATTTTAGTGCAGTGGGATTCCCAGAATAACTCATGTTGATTGTGCATGTGAAGGTTCATACATGTAGTAGTCAATTTATTGCACTTTTTCTCTCTTCTCAGTTTTTTTCCAAAGTTCGCAGATTACGTGAGTTGGCTCATTGTGTGCGATGTCAAAAAAGGCCCAGGCTAGGCAGCCCTTGCCACGACTGTGAGCTGCAGACCCACAAACTCTGTTTGCCACAGCCACTCTTATGGCTGAGGATGCATTGCTCACTGTGGTTGCAACACTACATGTCTGTACCATATTTTGCAACGTAACCTCCTTGTCTTCTTCCTCCTGCTCCAACTCCTCAGATAACCTACTCAGCTGTGTGCCTTTGAGTTCACATCAACTGGGATCTAGCACCTCATCATCATGATTTATGTGTTTTATAGTGTTGAGCATTCCGATACCGCAAGTATCGGGTATCGGACGATATTAGCTGTATTGGAATTCCGATACTTAGTTCCAATACTTTTTTCATATCGAATACCGGAATCGGAAGTTCCCATAATGCTAGGAGCCCGCTTGATTTGATTCAGCCAATGGGGATCCTCAGAAGTGTGGGCACATCCTGTTAGGCATGTAGGCATGTTAACTACTGGCATGGCTGTGATTGGCTGCTGAAATGATGTCATGATGCACTATAAAAACCGCTGCAGCCGCCATTTCTGGTCACTCTGCTGTGAATTCAGTTAGGGACAGGCTGCTGTTGAAGACTGTGAGGGACAGTTAGAAATAGCGATCATCCAAAATATCTATTGCTCTACCCAGGCTACATAATCCACCACTGTAGCATTTTTGTAGCCCAGCAGCGCTGTTTTAATAGCTGTTTGCAAGGGCTGTGTGAGTGCAGACCCACGCTGTGTATTGTGTCCTGCAGGCACGTCTGCTTGTAGGCCGCCCAGCGTGTGTCTCTGCCTCATACACATTTTTCTTTTATTGCTGCTTTTTTTTTCTCCTGTATAGTGTGCTTCCATTCGTATCCATACACGTTGGTTGCAAACACTAAAGGAGTGGACAGCGGAGCCTTTCATCAGCCTTTCAGTGCTATAGCCCATTTCTCTGCACTGTTTTTGGCTGTCTGATAGGTCTCTCTGTGTGTGAGTGCAGCTCACGTTGCAGTGTGTTCTACAGCCACCGCTAGCTGTAGTCCGCTCAGCGTGCGTCACTGCCTCATACATAGTCCTTTTTTGCAGCTAATTTATCCAGATTTTTGCTCCTATATTAGTGTGCTTCCAACCGCATCCATTGTCATTGGTTGGTTGCAAACACTATATAGGATTAGTGTCAGAGACACCGCACTGAACTTGCTCACTGAGCCAGTGCACGTGTCCTGAGTAAAGCGAACAGTGCTCAAAGCTACCTGTGGAGCGGGCAGCAACCGAATAGATGCGTACTTCACCGCTGCAGGACCTAAAGCACGTGACTGCTGTGGGCGTGGCCTAAACTCCACAGATCTAGGAGCTGCAAGACAATTCCTAGCAGAGTAACTGCGAGACAAAGTTACCAAGGGGAATAGACAGTGAGAATAGTCAGGACGTAGCCAATGAGCCACACACATAGAGAGCTGTAGGGTACCAAAGGGGGCGAGCAGAGAGTAGTCAGGTCACATGCAATAAGTCATACACAGATAGTTGCAAGGTACAAGAGGGGCGAGCAGAGAGTAGTCAGGTCACATGCAATGAGTCATACACAGATAATAACGCAGTACAAAATCAACAGGCAAACTCACAACGGGAAACAGAATCGGGTCAGAACCATATAAACAAGCTATAGCAACAAACAGGCACATGGGGGTCAGCACACTAGGCCAATGGCAAAAGTATAACTGGCAGGGATTGAAGCTACCCAGGGGTTTATGAAGCTCTCCCAGAACCAGAAAGAGGCCACAATCATTAACCCCAAGTGTGCAGGTCAAAACCTGCACAGAGCTCCAGACATTAACCCCCGGTGTGCAGCTCAAAAACCCGCACTGGGATCATGACAGTACCCCCCTCTCAACGGGGGGCCTCCGGACCCCCAGGCTTCCCCGGGTACTTGGCATGGAACACCTGAACCAGGCGATCTGCATGTACCGAGCGAGCAGGGACCCATGAGCGCTCTTCTGGTCCATATCCCTTCCAGTGGACCAGGTACTGCAAAGAGCGGCGCACCCGCCGAGAGTCCACAATATGTCCGACCTCATACTCCAATTGACCCTCCACCAGCACTGGAGGAACAACAGTCTCAGAGTTCTCTTTGACAGATCCTGCTGGTTTCAACAGAGACTTATGGAACACATTAGATATTTTTAAGGAGGCGGGGAGACGCAAACTATATGCCACTGGGTTGACTATCTCCATAATCTCGTACGGACCAATGAACTTTGGTCCCAACTTAACTGATGGTACCTTTAAGTTGATGTTACGCGTGGAGAGCCAAACCTTCTCTCCCACCTGAAACATGTCTCCCGAGGCTCTCTTTTTGTCCGCAAAATATTTGTATCTCCCCTGGGCTCGAGAGATATTACGCTGGACCTCAGCCCAGAGGTCTTTTAACCGTTGAACGGACCTCACTGCTCCTGGACAACCGGAATCCACCCGAGAAAACTCCCTAAAATGCGGATTAAAGCCATAGTTAATCAGGAATGGGGACATGTTGGTGGACTGACTCACCCGGTTGTTAAAAGCGAATTCAGCCAACGGTAAAGCATCACACCAATCCTCCTGTCTGGCGGAGGTCAGACACCTGAGAATTTGTTCCAGGGATTGATTGGCGCGTTCTGTCTGACCATTGCTCTCCGGGTGATATGCCGACGAGAAGGAGAGTGAGATGCCCAGTTTCATACAGAACGCCCTCCAAAATTTGGCCACAAACGGCACACCTCTGTCAGACACAACATTCAGGGGTACCCCATGCAATCGGACCACATGCTGCACAAACAATCTTGACAACGTTTCTGCTGAAGGCAATGCTGCCAAGGGAATGAAATGGGCCTGTTTAGAAAACCTATCCACCACCACCCAGATCACGGTATTGCCCCTGGAAGGTGGAAGGCCGGTAATAAAATCCATGGAACGATGAGTCCATGGCCTATCAGGAACCGGTAAAGGTATGAGTTCCCCAGCCAGTCGGTTATGCGAGCTTTTGGAACGGTCACATATGCCACAAGCAGAAACAAATTCCTTGACATCGGACCTTAATGAAGGCCACCAAAAACCCCTGGCTACTGCCTCTCTAGTGGCCGTGATACCTGGATGAGCACTCAGCCTAGAATCATGAAACTCCTGCAGAAGTCTAGGCCGCAATGAATCTGGAACAAACAGTTTATCGCTTGGCCTGGTTGCCGGAGCTAGGGCCTGAGCCCTTAGGATTTCTTGTTCCAACTCAGTTGAGACCCCCACCACTACCACCCCTGGGGGAAGAATGGAGGACGGCGGCTCAGGGGGAGACACTGGATCAAAACTTCTGGACAGGGCATCCGCTTTAACATTTTTGGACACCGGTCGAAAAGTAATTGAGAACTGAAATCGTGAAAAAAAAAGTGACCAACGGGCCTGTCTAGGAGTATGCCTCTTAGCAGATTCAAGGTATGCCAAATTTTTGTTATCCATGACAACCGTGATAGGGTGAGCCGCCCCTTCCAAAAAGTGCCTCCATTCCTCAAACGCCAGCTTGACCGCAAGAAGTTCTCTATCGCCTACATCATAGTTTTTCTCAGCTGAAGAGAACTTCTTGGAGAAGAAGGCACAGGGTTTGAGATTGGTAAGGGTGGCCGGACCCTGGGACAGCACAGCCCCCACCCCCACTTCAGAAGCATCCACCTCCACAATGAATGGTTTGGATGGGTCAGGTTGCACCAACACCGGGGCAGACATAAAACATTTCTTAATCGCTGAGAAGGATTCCTTAGCGAGTACAGACCAATTTTTTACATCAGCTCCCTTCTGGGTAAGATCCGTGAGTGGTTTCACCACTTGTGAGAAACCTTTAATGAATCTCCGGTAATAGTTCGCAAATCCTAAGAAGCGCTGGAGCCCCTTGAGATCTCGAGGCTGAACCCAGTCAGCGATCGCCAGCACCTTCTTAGGATCCATATGAAACCCCTCACAGGACACAATCAACCCCAAAAAAGACAGCTCCTGTACAAAAAACGAACATTTTTCCAATTTGGCGAACAATTGGTTCTCCCTGAGTCTCTGGAGAACTGTCTTTAGATGTTGCAAGTGAGATTGACTGTCCGGGGAATACACCAAAATATCATCCAAATAAATAATAACAAAACGGCCTATCAGATCAGAAAACACAACATTGATGAAATTTTGGAAAATAGCGGGTGCATTAGTTAACCCAAATGGCATTACCAGGTTCTCAAAGAGTCCTTCTGATGTGAGGAATGCCGTTTTCCACTCGTCCCCTTCCCGAACCCTTATCAGATTGTAGGCCCCCCGCCGATCTAACTTGGAGAACCTTTGGGCCCCAGCTAACTGGTTACATAAGTCTGGGATGAGGGGAAGCGGGTAAGAGTTCCTTACCGTTATCTTGTTCAGTTCCCGAAAGTCGAGGCACGGCCGCAAACCACCATCTTTTTTCTTCACAAAGAAGAACCCTGCTGCCACAGGTGACACAGAAGGCCTGATATGCCCTTTGCGGAGACTCTCAGCTATGTACTCCTTCATGGCTTGGCGCTGAGGCCCAGACAAATTGAACAATCGAGCCTTAGGTAACTTGGCTCCGGGTACTAAATCAATGGCACAATCATAGGGTCTATGTGGTGGCAGCGCCTCAGCCTCACTTTCGGAAAACACGTCTTCGAAATCTTTCAGGTACTCCGGAATACCTTCCAGATCGACAGACGACACAGACACGGATTTAACAGCGTTAACAAGATGTCCCCGGTTACCACATTTATTATTGCATCCCCATTGAGTGATTTCCCCTGTAACCCAATCAATGGTAGGATTATGGCGTTGAAGCCAAGGCATCCCCAGTACCAGTCCTGCAGGCAAGTTATCTAGCACCAGACAACTTAGTTTCTCCACATGAGTGGAACCAACTTTTAGAGAAAAAAGTTCAGACCTACAACAGATACCGTCTTGGGTAAGGGGAGATGAGTCAATTGCCACAAGTTTAACAGGACCATGAAGCCTGACTGTCCCTATCTTATTAAGAGTCATAACCTTGCTATCAATCAGGTTCACAGCCGAACCGCAGTCAATAAAAGCAGTAGTCTGAACAGGACCATAACCAAGTTCCAGTTCCACCTGCAGCACCATTTTTGCACATGAGGAAAATTGTACCTGAAGGTCTGGGTAGCCTCCTCGATTACTACCCAGACCTAGTCATTTCCCGCCATCTTGGAGGATGACGGACAGGAGGGGCAGTCCTTTTTCCAATGTCCAGATTTCCCACAATAGAAGCACAACTGCTTTTCCCAGCGGCGTCTTCTTTCCTTTCCCTCACAGGTGACAGCGCTCACCTCCATAGCCATAGGAAGAGACTGGGTCTCATCTCCATTGAAGAATAAGGGCGATTCCCGTTGCATAATGCCTCTAGCCCACAGCCTGCGAACCATGCGAACCGCTTGGACCATGGCATCCTCCAGGGAGTCAGGCGGAGGATGGAGTGCCAAAGCATCCTTCAGTCGTTCCCACAGGCCTCTGTGGAACAGCCCCCGAAGGGCGGCATCACTCCAGGAAATCTCCGCTGCCCAACGTCTGAATTCAGTACAGAACCATTCGGCAGAGTGCTCCCCCTGACAGACACTCATTACTTTGTCCTCAGCCAACCGCACTCTATCAGGCTCACCATAAATAAGCCCTAAGGCTTCAAAAAATGCATCCACAGACATTCTCTCAGGGGCAGAAGAGGAAAGCGAGAACGCCCAGGCTTGTGGGGACCCCCTAAGCAGGGACATCACCACCCCCACCCTCTGTTTCTCATCCCCAGAGGAGCGGGGTCTCAAAGAAAAAAAAAGCTTACAGCCCTCCTTAAATGCCCTGAACTCATCCTTGTTACCAGAAAATATATCTGGCAATTTAACCGGGGATTCAGGTGGGACTAAAATGACATCTCTATTCCCCACCTGCTGGAAGCCAGCGGAAAGTACCCCCTGAACTGAGTCCTCAACCCGCCGTTGGGACTGGGCCAGAGCTTGGTGTTCCAAACTAAGCTTCTGCAGTGACTGAGTCAAGCTTTTCACCTGCTCAGATAAAGCACACATTGGGTCCATGCTGCAGAAGTGAAGAGAAAAAAAAATTGTAGGCCAGTTATAATGTCAGAGACACCGCACTGAACTTGCTCACTGAGCCAGTGCACGTGTCCTGAGTAAAGCGAACAGTGCTCAAAGCTACCTGTGGAGCGGGCAGCAACCGAATAGATGCGTACTTCACCGCTGCAGGACCTAAAGCACATGACTGCTAGAGGCGTGGCCTAAACTCCACAGAGCTAGGAGCTGCAAGACAATTCCTAGCAGAGTAACTGTGAGACAAAGTTACCAAGGGGCATAGACAGTGAGAATAGTCAGGACGTAGCCAATGAGTCACACACAGAGATAGCTGTAGGGTACCAAAGGGGGCGAGCAGAGAGTAGTCAGGTCACATGCAATGAGTCATACACAGATAATAACGCAGTACAAAATCAACAGGCAAACTCACAACGGGAAACAGAATCGGGTCAGAACCATATAAACAAGCTATAGCAACAAACAGGCACACGGGGGTCAGCACACTAGGCCAATGGCAAAAGTATAACTGGCAGGGATTGAAGCTACCCAGGGGTTTATGATGCTCTCCCAGAACCAGAAAGAGGCCACAATCATTAACCCCAAGTGTGCAGGTCAAAACCTGCACAGAGCTCCAGACATTAACCCCCGGTGTGCAGCTCAAAAACCCGCACTGGGATCATGACAATTAGATAGAGGAGCCTTTTTGCTGGCTTGTGCCCTTCAGGGCCAGCCAGGCTAGTATCACCCTATTTTTTGGAGCCTCATCAATTGCATTGTAGGTTAGCTTCCTGCATTGTAATCGCTCCAAAAAGTTTGTGATACTATAGCTTTCAAACTTTGGTCACATCCTTTTCTTTCCCCCCCCAAAAAAAAAAGGAAATAAAGTTCACCAAACACTCCACTTTACAGTTGTCTAGGCCACATTAGATCATATTAAAGTGTAGTACACACACTCTTAGCCAAATTAGTGTTTCTTATACTGGTTAGCAGGTGTTCAGGAATAAGAACACTAAGCCACCCCTTTTTTACTTTTCTGCCTATCTTTATCAGTCTACCAAGATGAAGAAGGCAGGGAGTAAGGCACGTGGTCGTGGCCGTGGAGTTTCAGCAGGGAGAGGATGGGGGGATTCAGCAGGGAGAGGACGTGGGGATTCGGTGTCTGCTGCGGCCACCAGTGACCCGGCATCCCCCACTTTTACCAGGCAACAGTCCTTCATGCGCAGCTTTGTAGGACCTCGCCGTACCCCACTGCTGCGTGACGAACAAATTGAAGCCGTTGTCAGATGGATGGCAGCTAACGCATCCACTTCAATGACTTCCGCATCCTCCCAAGGCCAGAGCACTGAAGAGCAGCCATCTGTCTCTTCACCAAATGCCAAATTGCCCAGGCAGTCTGAGAGCCGTGGACAGGAGCCATCTCAATCTTTACTTCTGTTCTCAGAATCTGTTGGCTTGGAAAGAGGTGGCCAGCCAAGCAGCATTCTAGAGCGTGAAGAAGAGGGAGTATGCAGTGATGCGCAACTGTTTTGTCCCTCTGAATCTGAAGAGGCGGGTGGGCCAGTGCCTATTGTCAGCACACCTCAGTGCTCATCTGATGATGATGAGACTCAGTTGCCAATTTCTGGTGCGTACGGTGCTGGCGAGACAACCCAGGACCAGCCGGTGCTTGAAGAGGGGAGTGGAGATGATGAGGTCCTTGACCCATCATGGCGTCAGCCACAGGAAGGTGGTGGGAGCAGCTCTGAGGAAGAGATTCCCCAAACGGCCAAAAGAGGAGGGAGAGGGCGGGGGCAGACTTGGTTGCATGTAGCCTCCACATTGGCACCCGTGAGTAGCAATCCTCTTCCAAAACACAAAACGGGCGCTCCCAGGACTTGCAGTGCGTGGTCTTTTTTTGACACAGTTGCAGATGACATTTGCTTTGTGAAATGCAAGCTGTGTCATCAGAAAGTGAAACGAGGGAAAAATGTGAGCAACCTCAATACCACAAATATGTGGAAACATGTGCGTACCAAGCACGAGGTGGAGTTACACAGACACACTGAAGATGTAGGCCAACCTTCAGCAGCAACTACAACCTCATCAGCTCGTGTTGGGGCCTCTTCCTCCAGCTCACACACAGCTGGTTCGGCTTCCTCACTGGAACGCCATGGAAGAACCACTGCCACTGTTGTCCAGAGACCCAGTGAAATTCCACCCACCGAACCACGTTCGCAGTCATCATCACACTCCCAGGCCACTCACCAGCAATCGGTAGCACAGGCATGGGAGAAAAAGCGGCCATACTCGGCAAACCATCCCCGAGCACTGGCTCTGAATGCTGGCATTGCCAAACTACTGGCCCTTGAGATGCTGTCATTCAGGCTGGTGGAGACTGACACCTTCCGGAACTTTATGTCATTGGCAGTTCCACAATACAATGTGCCCAGCCGCTTTTATTTCAGCAGGCAAGCCGTCCCTGCCCTGCAAAAGCACGTGGAGGGAAAAATTAAAAATGCGCTACTAAATGCCGTCAGTAGCAAGGTCCACCTGACCACCGATGCATGGACCAGTAGCCATGGACAGGGACGATACCTTTCCCTCACTGCCCATTGGGTCAATGTTGTGGAGCCGGGTACAGATCTGGAGAGTGGCTCTGTACGTATTCTGCCAACTCCAAGGATTGCAGGAATGCAGTCTGTACATATTGAGTCCTCCTCCTACTCTAGTTCCTCGGAATCAGCACTGCGTGAGCCTGTTAGGCCAGATATGAGCACAGGTGTGGCCAAACGTCAACAGGCCATCCTTAAATTAATTTCTTTGGGGAATCGGAGCCACACAGCACAGGAGCTCTGGAATGCCATCAAGCAGGAGAGCGATGTGTGGTTTGTGCCAGCGAATCTCCAGCCAGGTTTGGTAGTGAGTGACAATGGCCGAAATCTAGTGGCAGCTCTGGGCCTAGGCAACCTCACTCATACCATGTCTGGCACACGTGCTCAATTTGCGGACTATGAGGATCTTGATGCACTGCTGCACAAGGTTTGCCTAGAGTGTGCTCACTTGCGGCGTTCCAGCATGGTGGCAAGATCGCGCATTGCATCTCTGCAACGCCGATTCCGCCTGCCAGAACATCGCATCATATGTGACCTCTCCACCAGGTGGAATTCAACGTTACATATGTTGGAGCGGTTGTGTGAGCAGCAGGCAGCAGTAATGGAGTACCAGCTGCATCAGGCGCAAACAAGTCGCACTGTGCGCCGGACACACTTCACCACCACTGAGTGGGCCACTATGAGGGACATCTGCCAAGTTTTGCGTGCCTTCGATGACTCCACGCGGATGGCCGGTGCAGATGATGCACTAATCAGCATGACTGTCCCCCTCATCTGTCTGCTTCAAAAAACCTTACAAGCACTAAGTGAGGAGGTTTTTGAAGAGGTCGAGGATGAGCAGTCAGAAATGCCATCTTCTTCTGGCAAGTCTGCGCAACGTGCTTCCACACAAAGGCCCAGGCAGGGGACACTTAGTGAGGAGGATGACGAGGAGTCAATGGAGGAGGAGGAACACATCTCTCCAGAGGAAGGAGGTACACAAGGCTTTAGTAGTCAGTGTGTACAGCGAGGGTGGGGTGATGCTGAGCAGGCAGAGATGCCTCAAGCTGGGGACAGCGTTTCCGGTCCAGTTGGCAGTCTGCAGCACATGGTTGATTTCATGCTGCAGTGCTTGTTAAATGACCGCTGCATCGCCAACATTCTCCACACGGCTGATTATTGGGTGTACACCCTCCTAGATCCTCGCTACCGGGACAACTTACAAAGCCTCATACCACAGTTGAATCGGAAGTGAAAAATGCGGGAGTACCAAGAAAAACTTGTGCAGGCCATCATGTTCTCCATTCCCCCCGCAAGTGTTGCTGGTAGTGCTTTTCAAATCAGCCATGTGGGTAGAGGCAGTGGAGGAAGCTCTGCACAAAGAGGTAGCAGAGGCAGTGCCGCAGGACAAGGCAAGGCCAGTATGGCCCAAATGTGGAAAAGTTTTGTGGGACCGCCACAAACGGCTACACCATCACAGACGGCTCCAGTCAGCAGGAGGCAATGTTTCCGTCAGATGGTGACAGACTACTTGTCTTGCCCTGTTAGTGTTCTCCCAGACGGCTCTTCCCCGTTCAAGTATTGGGTCTCTAGGCTGGATACATGGCCAGAGCTTAGCCAGTATGCATTGGAGGTGCTGGCTTGCCCTGCTGCCAGTGTATTATCGGAACGTGTCTTTAGTGCTGCAGGTGGTGTGGTAACAGACCGTCGCACGCGACTATCCGCCGATAATGCTGACCGGCTTACTTTTCTGAAAATGAACAAGGCCTGGATCTCACCTGAATTTGCCAGTCCTCTTCCAGAATAAATAATTGGCTGGCAACAGGATCCAGGTCTCCTGTTGTGTTCATGTTTCTATGACCTGAACTTTATTTCCTGGGCTACAGCAACGCCCGTTGTTGCTCAGAAGTGCTGTCCACACAGACAAAACACTCGCTCATGTGTAAGTGGGGTTTGGTAACGTCAGCTGATCCCCTGCTGTGTGTATGGCAAAGTGTCCTTCTCCCTCCACAGTCAAACAACCTCAGCTTTACACCTGGCTCCTAGTAGGCCTCAGCCTGCACCCTGATTGCCCCTGGGTTCCAACAACGCTAGTTGGTGCTCGGAAGTGCTGTCCACACAGAAAAACACACTTGTTCATGTGAAAGTGGGGGTCAGTAACGTCAGCTGATCCCCTGCTGTGTGGAGGGCAAAGTGTCCTGCTCCCTCCAAAGTCAAAATACCTCAGCTTTACACCTGGCTCCTAGTAGGCCTCGGCCTGCACCCTGATTGTCCCTGGGTTCCAACAATGCTAGTTGGTGCTCGGAAGTGCTGTCCACACAGAAAAACACACTTGTTCATGTGAAAGTGGGGTTCGGTAACGTCAGCTGATCCCCTGCTGTGTGGAGGGCAAAGTGCTGCTGCCTCCAAATTGTAACTACTTCAGATTTAAACATTCTCTGATTTGGCCTCTGTCTCCACTCTGTCTCTAGTATTTCCCCTGACCTCCAACACCGCCAGTTCCTGCTCACAGTTGCCGTCCACGCATTCCACACGTGTTCCTGTGTTACTGGGGTTCTGTAACGTCAGCAGATCCCCCACTATGTGTCCGCCACTGTCTCCTGCGCTGTCCACCTTCCCACTGCAAGCGGTGGGAATGTGGACAGAGCAGGAGACAGTGGCAGACACACATCAGGGGATCTGCTGACATTACAGAACCCCAGTAACACAGGAACACGTGTGGATTGGGCAGATGGCTGCTGTACGCATAAACTGGCGGTGTTGGTGGTCACATGAAATCCTGGAAACAGAGTGGAGACAGATGCCTAATTGGAGCAAGTTGACAGTCTGTTGTAGCCTACATACAATCTAAAACTGCCACCAAGTAGGCCTCGGCCTGCACCCTGGTTCTCCCTGGGCTCCAACAACGCTAGTTGGTGCTCGGAAGTGCTGTCCACACAGAAAAACACACTCATTCTTGTGAAAGTGGGGTTCGGTAAGCATTCCACATGTGTTCCTGTGTTACTGGGGTTCTGTAACGTCAGCAGATCCCCCAACATGTGTCCGCCACTGTCTCCTGCGCTGTCCACCTTCCCACTGCAAGCGGTGGGAATGTGGACAGAGCAGGAGACAGTGGCAGACACACATCAGGGGATCTGCTAACATTACAGAACCCCAGTAACACAGGAACACGTGTGGATTGGGCAGACGGCTGCTGTACGCATAAACTGGCGGTGTTGGTGGTCACGTGAAATCCTGGAAACAGAGTGGAGACAGATGCCTAATTGGAGCACGTTGACAGTCTGTTGTAGCCTACAAACAATCAAAAACTGCCACCAAGTAGGCCTCGGCCTGCACCATGATTGTCCCTGGGCTCCAACAATGCCAGTTGATGCTCGGCAGTGTCTTTGGCACGGGTACTCCCTGTTGCCCAGCCTGTTTTCAGCACGCCTGCTGTTTCCGGGTAGTGTCAAGGTCACTATGCCACCAATCCGTTGTCCTGTCGTCTCGCGGCCGGGTTAGCCGACTCTACGGTGCCTGCAGTTTAGGTGACTCCTATGTGGGCTGCGGGAACTGGCACTGAAGGCTGGATCCGTAGTGCCAATGGGACATGGACCCCCTGTAGGACTGTGGGTTTCGGTAACTGCGGCCGGCTTGCGGCCTGGCTACTTTGCTTTTAATGGGTACCTTCTGCTACCCACCCGGGTTCCAGCACTGTCTGCTGGTTCTCGCCAGAGCCTTTGGCCTAGGTGCCTCCATCTCGGTATCCGAAGTCCAGCACCGTCAGCTGGTCCTTGGTAGTGCTTTCTAGCACAGGTACCTCCTGCCTAGTAACCGTGGTCCACCACTGTGAGCTGTTCCTCGGTAGTCCCATTGGTTCTTGTAGCTTTTGCTACCCATCTGGGTTCCAGCACCGTCAGCTGGTTCTCGGCAGTGTCTTTGGCACGGGTACTCCCTGTTGCCCAGCCTGTTTTCAGCACGCCTGCTGTTTCCGGGTAGTGTCAAGGTCACTATGCCACCAATCCGTTGTCCTGTCGTCTTGCAGCCGGGTTAGCCGACTCTACGGTGCCTGCAGTTTAGGTGACTCCTATGTGGGCTGCGGGAACTGGCACTGAAGGCTGGATCCGTAGTGCCAATGGGACATGGACCCCCTGTAGGACTGTGGGTTTCGGCAACTGCGGCCGGCTTGCAGCCTGGCTACTTTGCTTTGAATGGGTACCTTCTGCTACCCATCCGGGTGCCAGCACTGTCTGCTGGTTCTCGCCACAGCCTTTGGCCTAGGTGCCTCCATCTCGGTATCCGAGGTCCAGCACCGTCAGCTGGTCCTTGGCAGTGCTTTTTAGCACAGGTACCTTCTGCTTAGTAACCGTGGGCCAGCACCGTCAGTTGGTCCTCGGTAGTGCCATTGGCTCTTGTTCCTTCTGCTACCCATCCGGGTGCCAGCACTGTCTGCTGGTTCTCGCCACAGCCTTTGGCCTAGGTGCCTCCATCTCAGTATCCGAGGTCCAGCATCGTCAGCTGGTCCTTGGTAGTGCTTTTTAGCACAGGTACCTTCTGCTAGGAACCGTGGTCCAGCACCGTCAGTTGGTCCTCGGTACTGCCATTGGCTCTTGTTCCTTCTGCTACCCATCCGGGTGCCAGCACTGTCTGCTGGTTCTCGCCACAGCCTTTGGCCTAGGTGCCTCCATCTCGGTATCCGAGGTCCAGCACCGTCAGCTGGTCCTTGGTAGTGCTTTTTAGCACAGGTACCTTCTGCTTAGTAACCATGGTCCAGCACCGTCAGTTGGTCCTCGGTAGTGCTATTGGCTCTTGTTCCTTCTGCTACCCATCCGGGTGCCAGCACTGTCTGCTGGTTCTCGCCACAGCCTTTGGCCTAGGTGCCTCCATCTCGGTATGCGAGATCCAGCACCGTCAGCTGGTCCTTGGTAGTGCTTTTTAGCACAGGTACCTTCTGCTTAGTAATCGTGGTCCAGCACCGTCAGTTGGTCCTCGGTAGTGCCATTGGCTCTTGTTCCTTCTGCTACCCATCCGGGTGCCAGCACTGTCTGCTGGTTCTCGCCAGTTTCTCAGCCTTCTTGTACCTTCTGCTACATTTCCAAGATCAAGCTTTTTGAAATTGTCTTTGGTAATCCTTATTGATCTCCATGACGACGACCCTGATGACGACGACCCTGAAGACCACACCAAGAAGACCAGAAATATGACCCCAAATAATAAGACCAAGAGGACAAAGAACATGAAGACAACCACCAAGATACAGAACAAAAGACAGAAGAACAAGAAGCAGAAGAAGCAAAAGCAGAAGAACAGAAAGCAGACGAACATTAAGCATAAGACTAAAAATCAGCATAGAAGAAATCAAAATTATATGCAGAAGAAGACTAAGCAGTAAATGGGGGTGAGTCCGTTCCTCCTCGTGGTGCCCCTGGAAAATGCCTGCTGCTGCAGGCCAAACTGAACGCGGACAAATCCTGTTGTAAATCTTTAGTGACAGGCAGAACGTAAGGTGTAATCTTATAACTTTTATAGATAAGTACTACAGGAATGCCTGTCACCATAAGAAAATGAAGAAAAAGAAGAATAGCAATAAGATGAAGAAATAGCATATTAAAATTAATAATAGCTGAATAAGAAGAATATGAAGAATGGAAAGAAAAAATTAATGGGAAGAAGATGAAGAAGAAGAAGATGAATAAGGTGAAGAAAAATTTGATGAAAAAAATGCTACTGCTGAGGATCATGAAGGAGAAATTGTGGGAGAAGTACAAAAGAAGGTGAAGAGCATGGAAGTTGTGAAACATACATATCTGACAAAATATAAAAAAGGTTAACATAGTCAATATCTTTTTAACTCCGAACGTCTTGAAAAAAAAAATTGGAATTAATGCTATGCCATGTGATTTGAATAAACCACTATGCCTTTAATGTCTCCTCCACCTCCCACAATACATTCTACATGATTCTTATTTGTTTTCAATTATGTAGAATTAGCCAACAAGGAAATAAAGGCCTTTTTTTAATTCCGATACCAAATCGTATACCATTGGGCGATACCATCCGATACAATATTTTTGGGTATCGAACGGTATCGCTCAACACTAGTGTTTTATCACATTCCTCACCCTGAGAGTCACCTTCCTCCTATTCCTGCACTGTCAGCACAGTACATTCCATGTGAGCCTCAGGTATATGAGTCTCATCAGGATTACATCCCCTTGGGGGTTAACACCTGTTGACGAGTGTCAAGATGCTGCTCAGACTGTACTTCGTCCTGCCCCCAGTCCAAGCTAAATAAAATTTTGAGCATCAGTGCACATGACTTCCTGCTCTTAACTCTGTGAAGCTTTTGAGTGCACTTCTGAGGTCCACGCCAAAGAATGTGTGAATAGCTCTTTAGACTCACCCATCCGTGGTTTCCTACAGTCAATTGGGTGGTTGGAAAGTTGTGATGGGAGGAAAGAAGGGTAATTAGGGTGCAACCTCTGTGGACTGTATTGTGTGTGATGTTGAGGTGGAGGAAGAGGAGGAAAGGCCACTTGAAGCTGTGTATGCCACCCACTAGAGCACATGCTCTTTCTGGGTCTCATTAACAAGGCATACCTCTATCCGTCTGCAAAAGAAAGACAGTGGACTAGCCCGTCCAGTAACAGAAATTGTCATTTCCCTTTGTACAAGATACAGCGTTGTTGGTTCACTAGTGATTTCGCAAACATTACAACCTACCCAACATACAGCTTGAAAACCAAGCCTAATACCCCTTCCACCACGACTTCGCTTTTTCCCAGTCATGTTGCTCACATAATATGGTAGGAGCATGGTATTAGCAACAAAAAATTAGATTTTTCAGTCTGAAGTTAGTATCAGAAGAAAGAACTGTTTGAGTGTGGATGAGGCCTGTATGAAAAAGAAGATATGCTCCAAACAATTTAAGAATTAGATCTCCCCTACTGTATGACGTTAGTAACAGAAGAATTTACTTTTGTGTGTGGATGAGGCCTGTATAAAATAGACTAGATGCTTCAAACAATTTCAAAGTGTAGAAACATTAAAAGGACATGGTGTGGATACACTTGGAAGCACAGGGCGGCTAGCGACCACCATGTTTCGACCATGAGGTGTTAATCATGTTCAGACCATGATTAAGAATAGCCATTCTGGGCATCCAAGTGTATCCACTACCTGTTTTTTTAATGTTTCTACAATAAACGTGAAGTTTCATTTCCTGACCACGCTGGAGAACTTTTTCACATTGTTTGCTTCTGCAGGCCCAGAGCCGGGGCAACTCCTTGTGTGGACTTCATCCTCATTTGAAGAAGTAATATATGATGTGCTGACTCTCCTATTCCCTGTCCCTCTGTATATACACTACTTTATGACGTTCGTGGCCAAATTCATATTTTTTTTTTAAGTGGATGTGGCCTGTATACCATAGACTAGATGCTCAATACAATTTCAAAGTGAGATCTCCTCTACTGTTCAATGTGGGTAACAGAATATTATTTTTGTGTGTGAATGAGGCCTGTGTAACATAGACGAGGTGGTAAAAACAATTTCAACGTGAGATCTCCCGTACTGTAGAACATTAGTAACAAAAGATTTTTTTTGTGGATGAGGCCTGTATAAAATATACTAGGTGCTCCAAACAATTTCAAAGTGAGATCCCCCTAGTGTATGATGATAGTAACAGAAGAAAGAATTGTTTGAGTGGGGGTGAGGCCTGTATGACAAAGAAGATTTGCTCAAAAAAATTTCAAAATGACATCTCCCCTATTATATGATGTTAGTAATAGAAGAATTTTTTGTGTGTGTTTATGAGGCCTGTATGAAATAGACTAGATGCTCCAAACAATTTCAAAGTGAGATCTCCCCTACTGTAGAACGTTAGTAACTGAACAAACTTGTTTTGCGTGGATGATGCCTGTATAACCTAGAAGATGCTTCAAACAATTTCAAAATTGGATCTAGCATGCTGTATCATGTTTTTAATGTTTTTATGGCGGGCTGTGTCACATTTAGCAACAGAATTTTTTTTTTAATCTGAAATTCCGCATATGTTTGCAAACAGTTTAATTTCACTGCCACTAAATGACAAGGTGATATATGGCGTGCTGAATCACGTTAGCAACTGCCCCCAATAAAGGGTTTTTGCTGTACAACAGATCTACATACAACAATTTCACTTCCATAAAATTAACCTGTTATGGATTGTATCAGGTTTAACAACTGAAATATGTATTTTCTTTTAATGTGCAGGAGGTCTGCGACAGCTTCATTTCACCACCACGCAATTACAACATGGGATATAATGGGCTGCATCATGTTTAGAAACAGAATCATAGAATCATAGAATCGTAGAGTTGGAAGGGACCTCCTGGGCCATCTGGTCCAGCCCCCTGCTCAAAGCAGGATTCGCTAAATCATCCCAGTCAGATGTCTGTCCAGCCTCTGTTTGAAGACTTCCATTGAAGGAGAACTCACCACTTCTCGTGGCAGCCTGTTCCACTCATTGATCACTCTAACTGTCAAAAAGTTTTTTCTAATATCTAATCTGTGCCTCCTCCCATTCAGTTTCATCTCATTGCTTCTAGTCTTTCCTTGTGCAAATGAGAATAAAGTTGATCCTTCTACAATGTGACAGCCCTTTAGATATTTGTAGACAGCTATTAAGTCTCCTCTCAGTCTTCTCTTTTGCAAACTAAACATTCCCAAATCCTGCAACCTTTCCTCATAAGACAGGGTTTGCAGACCGGTCACCATTCTGGTCGCTCTTTTCTGAACTTGCTCCAGTTTGTTGATGTCTTTTTTAAAATGTGGTGCCCAGAACTGGACACAATATTCCAGATGAGGTCTGACCAAAGAGGAGTAGAGGGAAATAATGACTTCACGTGATCTAGACTGTATGCTTCTGTTAATACATCCTAGAATTGTATTTGCCTTTTTTGCTGCAGCATCACACTGTTGACTCATATTCAGTCTGTGATCTATTAGTATACCCAAGTCTTTTTCACATGTGCTGTTGCTTAGCCCTATTCCTCCCATTCTGTATCTGCTTTTTTCATTTTTATTGCCCAGATGTAGTACTTTGCATTATTCCCTGTTAAAAAACATTCTGTTAGTTGCTGCCCACTGCTCCAGTTTATTTATATCTTTTTGAATCCTCTCTCTCTCTTCTCTAGTATTAGCTATCCCTCCTAGCTTTGTGTCATCAGCAAATGTAATCAGTTTACCCTCAATTCCTTCATCTAAATCGTTGATAAAGATGTTGAACAATACAGGGCCCAGGACAGAGCCCTGTGGTACCCCACTTGAGACATTCTTCCAACTGGATGTGCAGCCATTTCGTTTTTTTAATCTGCATGAGCTATGCACCCAAATGATTTTCACCGCCACTAAATTACAAGGTGAGATATGGAATGCTGAATCATTGTAGTAACTGCCAAAAAAAAATATTTTTTAATGGTCAACAGCTCGCATCACAGAACAATGTCATCACATTACTAAATGACAAGGTGACATATGCCTTGCTGTATCACATTTAGCAAGGGAAAAAAAATATGATTTACAAAGGTCTACTTATGCATGGAGTACAATAGAAGCAGTGCACATCACACTTCTATGAAATGTGCCATGCTGTCTTTGCCTCAGTAATGGCACAAAAAAATTAAAAAAAACTTGCTTGGAAGGTCGATTTCAAAGCCTCAGAGGACACTAGTTATCTAAACTATCTGACTAAGAAATAACCGCCTAGTTAACTAGCTAAAATCTATCAGCAGTCCCAGCATCAGGAGCAGCCTCTCTGCGCTGTCACAGTGTCAAAATGGCGATAAAACAAGATATCCGCTATTTAGATGGCGAGGGACATGTGATTTCAGCAGCCAATGACACAAGTATCAGGACATTGTTGATGTTTCCTGTGCCCTGATTGGCCAGCCACAAGGTGCACACATAAAGTTAGAGGAAAAAAAAGTTTACAAGAACTCCACTCCTCTGAGCTCTGCCAACCCCCTCCCCTCATCAAACATGTGCCTCACGCTCATCATACACCACCATTAACATAGCCCAAGTACTCAAAATACTTTAATGGCAGTGCAAATATTTTTCCCCCACTTATTACCGAATGTTTCTGAGTTTATAAAAATTTGCTTGGGTTTCCGATCACGAATCTGTTTGTGCCGATTTTATGTTTGGCAATCGTTTTTCAGACAAATTCAGTCATCACTACTAGTGATGTTGAACAACAGAGGGCTGCAAGATTCATTGACAATAGACTGATACCAAGAATGGAGTCTCTGGCTCTATATAAGTTCGGTGAGCAGTTCAGCAGAGGGACAAAATTGAGAGACTGCTTGCTGGAAAAATTGAATTACCTACTGGCTCTATACATAAGGCATCTGAAGGACCAAGATCTGTCAAGAGGAACAAGGGCTAGCCGGACCAAGTTCTCTTACCAGAAGTGGGCTAGTGAGTATTCCCTGTTATTAACATACAATTTTTTATGTAATTTAATCCATTCCTGTAGCACACAGCCATGTTCTGGGATCGTTTTCCACTCCTTCCTTTATCCATCATTCTTATCCAGCACCATTTGGTGCTATATTTTCAGCCAGGTCGAAAGAATGTTCCTGGTGACCTGGTGCAGATTACACATTTTTACCATCAATAGAAACATTTACATCTTGAGTGGCTCGCTTCCCTAATAACACGTTCAGGTCATTTGAACTTGAGTTCGTATCTCTGATGGGTTTCTTTGGAAAGACAAACACATTTTTTTAAAGGATTTTATTCAACAATTGTGTTACACTTTTGTATAAAAACTTGATTTATAATATTATTTCTCTATATGTTTCTTTTTATGGTTTATTAATAGATTTGTGACATACATGTCCATAATGAATTAAATTCAATCAGTGTACTGTAATGTTTTAGCTTCATGAACTTTGACTTGTCATGTGCCCGGCTTGGTGATTTTTTTTTTTTTTTTTAAAGACCGCATGTAAGAGCAAACAGGTTTGACAATCCACTTGTAAGGTTTTGTCCTGAGGAAGAGGTCCTGCATCACCTGAAAAACGCATTGACTTTTATACTGTTTGAAATAAAGCTTTGAAGAATATTGTTTGCCATCCATCTTTATCAGCAGCACAGATTTGGACACATTTACCCGGTTTCTCCATTATACTCCAGAAGCCAATGGCACAAGCCATTGTGTCAGGACATTTTGGTTGTTTTCTGCGACCTTATTGGCTAGCAGCAATGTGCACACATAAGGTTAGGAAAAAATAATTTGATAAGCACACTGCTCCTCTAAGCTCTCCCCACCTCCTCTTCTCATCAAACACATGCCCCATGCTCATCATATAATAGTGTGGCGCCCCCAGGAGTATGGTTGCCACAGTGGCATTACCTCCCTCCTAGGGAGTGTGATGTCATGCTTGGAAGCAATGAAAGGGTCTCTATCAGGTAATTCCAGCACACAGCACAGTTCCTACTCCAGGCCAGCAGAGGGAGCTCTGAACCTAACTGCTGAGGAGCTGCTCTCTGTGGTCAGGAGGAAGGAAGTTAGTTCGTGCAGAGAGAGGGAAGAGTATAGACGTGTGGAGACAAGCTGGGGATTGAGCAGGAGTCAAGCTCATCCCTAAGCTGAAGCGCATTGACCGAATCCCGGCGTCCAAGGCTGTGTGGATACTAAAGGTCCCACAGCAGAAACCGGAGGACCAAGAGGCTGTAAATGCTCTGTTCCCACCTAAGACTCGAAGACACAGCAGCAACAAGTGTGAGCCAGAGAGAGAAGGCTACAGCTGCCTGCCATGCGGGAGGAGTTCTAATTGAGAGCAAGAAAGAGGAACTTGAGTGTAATTCAAAACTGCAAGTACTTCAGGTTAGCGCTAGAAAGGAGACTACACAACCCATCTGAATAGAGAGATTCACAAGTTGCTTCACGGCTGACCAACTCCTGTGCCATCTGTGATCTGAATCCTGGACTGTACCTTCAGTAAAAGGTAAAAGAAACTGCACTCGGTCATGTTCTTTGAATCCTTCCTGCAACCCCTTCAGCACTGCTACATCTCTGTGTCTAAACACTACATCCTCTACCTTAACATCTACTACTACTGCCCTGGGACTACAACTCTGCCTGTGGAGAGCCTTACTAACTCTGCTGCATCATACCATCTGTCCCAGAGGATCTGCACTGCATCGCTGGTCACCTCCCTTCTGACCAGATACTACAGGTGGCGTCACGAACTATCTACCTATAAACTTTATTCAGCTTCATTCCACCTATTTTACATGGACACTCAGGGCCACGGACCAGGTCACTGCCACCGTGACACATCCCTTTAAGACACCGGCCCGGTACCGAGTAATCCCACAGCCCTGGGGGTGATCCACCAACATTGTCATAGCCGAAGTGCTAAAAATGCTTTAGTGGCAATGCACATAATCTCCCGCACTTTTACAGAATGTTAGATTTTTTGCGATTTTAAGAAAATTTGCTCGTGTTTCCAATCACAAATCCGAATGTGCCACATCTGTGCTGAAATTATGCTTGACAATCATTTTCTGAACATATTCACTCATCTCTATCCTTAATCTGTGCCCACTTCATAAGCGTGATTTGCACCATGTCCATACTGCATTGTCCCAGGCTATGCAAAAGAACATACTGCACCAGGGCTCGTCCCTACTGCTACAGCTGATGCAACATATGCAGAGTGTGTTGGAACATTGCTAATCAAATTGTTAACAGATAGGCCCACAGACCTCTGTAATGAAGCAAGTTGATGATCTGTGGGGTGTGATTGTCAGAAGTGAGCAAACAGCGACCATGCTTTCTGCAGAAGTGCATACAGTCCGGAATAGTGGTGAAGAAATTGCTGTATCACCAGGTTGAGGACATGAGCCAAGCAAGGCACGTGTGTGAGGTTGCCATGGTGCAGGGCCATCACCAGATTTACATCGTTATTGCACATAGTGTAACAACCCTGCCTGCATCACTTCATGGCCTCCCATTCCCCACACACCAACTTACTCACTGCTCCAGGCCACACAGTGAGTTCTGTCTGCTGCCAGCTCCATGCTGTGTGCCTCTTGCTTCCTGCCTGCTCTCTGCATGCTTCCTGGCTGTGTGCATAGGGGCAGCACCGGCATTCTCTGGTTCTTATGGAATCAGTGTGCACCTGCCTAATGTGCTTCCGGCCAATGACCAAGAGGCCTCTAGTATTTAGGGCAGCTCTACCCGGTGGAAGCTGCCTGAGCAACGCCTTTACTCTGTTAGTGTCCTGCTACTGAGTTGCCAGGTCCTGTCCTGTGTTTCGCCTTCTCTGGAGGCTTGATTCCTAGTCCTGTACCTTGTACCTGTCCTTCTGCCCTCCAGGAGGCAGAATATCCTGGTCTCTGTGGCTTTGTTCCTGCACCTTGTGTCACACCTTTACCTTGTTTGAACTCAGTCCTACCTCTGTCTCTCAGTCTCCTTGTCTGTGGCTCCTTTCCCTGCTGTGTCTTTCCTCATGTCCTTTCCATTTGCCTGTGCTATGCACTCTTGCATCTCTTCCTGTGCACCGCATTCTTCCAGCCCTGCTTGTGCTCCACACTCTTGTGGCTCTGCTTGTGCTCCGCACTCTTGCGGCTGTGCCTGTGCTCCACATTCTTGAGGCTGTGCCTGTGCTCCACATTCTTGAGGCTCTGCCTGCTCCGTACTCTCATGGTTCTGCCTGTGCTCCACATTCTTGTGGCTCTGCCTGTGCTCTGCACTCCTGCGGTTCTGCTTTGTTCTTCTTATGCTGCTGCAGAACCTCTTGCTGCTAACTGCAGCTCCTGTCTGCAGCCTTGTGGTTCTTCTACAGTGTGAACAGGTCCAAACATGTTCCTTCATACCCATCGATATTTCCATCCTTCCCGTACCAGTACCTGCACCTCCTGTGTGAACAAGTCTCTACCTATTCCATACACCACTCCTTCCTGCCTGAGTCCCTGTGCCTTCCCAGTCAGCCATGCCCACCTGCCAGTGTCTCAGTCGTGCCTGCCTGCCAGTGTCTCCGCCGTGCTTGCCTGCCAGTGTCTCAGCTGTGCCTGCCTGCCTGTGTCTCAGCTGTGCCCACCTGCCAGAGTACCAGCCGTGCCTGCCGTGCTCACCTGCCTGTCTGTCAGTCGCACCTCTCCTAGCGTTCTGTTCCACAGTGGGATCAGCAGCCACAGCCAGACACCACACTGGAGTGGCATCTGGCAGCTACCTGCCACACAAGCCTGACCTCACCATCAGAGGCTCCAGTGAAGACTGAGGTATCTGCATTAGTTACGCCCCTTCCAGGGTAGTCTTGTCTGTGGCACAGTGGGTCCACAACCCCCTTGCGATAGTGACACACAGCCTTCCCTAGCTCCACATTTAGTGGAGTTAGCCATTGCTCTAACTTGGCCTGGATCCCAGTCCACAACTCTTGAGCCGATCTAGAAAGGCATATTAGTTATGAGCCACGACTGTACAGTATGGAGGTGGGGGAAATTCTATCTGCACTGTTAGAAAGCGTGTATGATTAAGGAAGAGGTAAAGGGCACAGGTGGAGACCCTAGAGAAGGTGGAGAAGGCAGAAGCAGTGGAGCAACTGTTACGGGCTCTCACTAACCCTGACTGTAGTAGGTAAACAAGTGGAGATTCTGCAAGCCGGACACCTGTGTGAGAAGACTTGGCATAGTGAAGGAGGATGAAGAAGAAGCATATAGGGTTGATGGGATGACCAATGGTTGGCGAGGCCCATTAGTCCGCATTTTAGAGCAGTGAGATTTCCACACTAAGACATGTTATCATGTATGTGCCGGTTCATGCATGTAGTTGTCAAAGTATTGCAATTTTTGTGTCTACTGAGTTTTTTTTGCAAATTTGGCAGATAATTGTGTTGGGTCATCTTCTGCGGTCTCAACAAAGGCCCAGGCTAGGCAGCCGTTGCCACCCCTGCGAATTTCACACTTGCGAACGGTGTTGGCCACAGCCACAGTTGGGGCTGAGAATGCAGTGCTTCCTATGGTTGCATCACTTCGTGTCTGTGTTAGAAGTCACAAGGTAACCTCCTTCTCAGCTGCGTACCTCTGGGTTCACACCAAGTGGGACCTACAACCTCATTGTCATCCTCTCTATTCTCACACTCCTCACCATGACAATCACCTCTCTTCTCCTCCTGCCCTGACACCACAGTTTAGTCCATGTGTCCTCTGGTTTCTGAGTCTCATCAGAATCGCCTTCACCCCCAGTGGTTAACGTCTAGTTATTAGGGTCTAGATTCTACTCAGACCCTAGTTCGTCTTGCCCCAAGTCCAACATGAAAATATTTTGGGCATCAGTGCAGATGCTTTTTCTCCTCTGGATGCTGTAAATCTTTGGCACAAACATCTGATGCCCATGGAATTGAATGTGTGAACTGCTCTGCAAAATGGGCCATCTGTGCATCCCCACAGTTAGTTGTGCATATGGAAATTTTTGTTGCGGGGGAAACATGGGTGAGCGTGGAGCCACTTCTGAGGATTGCATTGTGTGTGATGTTAAGATGGAGGAAGAGGAGGAGAGGTCACTTGATGCAGCGCTTGCCATCCACTGGAGCACAAGACGGTGTTTGTTCAGTTTAGGTTTCATTAACTTTAAGGGTATGTGCACACGTTGCGGATTCATCTGCGGATCCGCAGCGGATTTACCCCTGCAGATCCTCAGCAGTTTTCCACGGGATGTACAGTGCCATGTTATCCTATGGAAAACAAAAACCGCTGTGCACATGCTGCAGAAAAATCCGTGCGGAAACACAGCGGTTTATTTTCTGCAGTATGTCAATTCTTTGTGTGGATTCTGCAGCGTTTTTACACCTATTCCTGTGAAGGGTTAAAACTAAAATCAGAGCTGAAGTTTCGTTTTATCCATTATCTGAAGGTTTCGTTTCTCCATTTTTGTTGCTGTAAGATACATTTTTGTAATTGGGATGGGCTGTCATGAAACCAGACTGTTCTCATCAGGTGCAAGATAAGGGAACC